>NC_091987.1:7797009-8397009 GCF_044704955.1 Pristiophorus japonicus
GCCTTTTTCTGCTCATGACATTTTAATGATCTATGTCCCTTGACTCCCAAGTCTCTTTGCACCTCCACTGTTTTTAGCCTTTCACCTTTTAGAAAATACCCTGTTCTATCCTTCTTTAGTTACCTTACCTATTCCCTTCTCCCTCACTCCTGCTCAGTGTTCCTCTTTGGACAGTTTATCATGTTGAACCTTAAAACCTACCTGTTTGACCAAGCTTTTGGTCACTTGTCCTAATATCTCCTTATGTGACTCTTGTTTGATAACATGCCTGTGAAGCGCTGTGGAAGGTGCTATAGAAATGCAAGGTGTTGTTGTTGTTGAAGGCACTATATAAGAGAACATTTATCTTGTCATCTCATACCAAACCCGCCACCTAAGTTCGCCAGCATGGGGATGGATCACCCATGCTTTTGTTACCCTTAGACTTGACTATTCCAACACACTCTTGGCTGGAAACGTTACAAGGATATCCTCAAAGCCTCCCTGATAAAGTGCAACATCTCCACTGACAGCTGGGAGTCCCTGGCCAAAGACCATCCGAAGTGGAGGAAGTGCATCCGGGAGGACGCTGAGCAACTTGAGTCTCATTGCCGAGAGCATGCAGAAAACAAGTACAGGCAACGGAAAGAGTGTGCGGCAAACCAGTCTTACCCACCCTTTCCCTCAATAACTATCTGCCCTACCTGTGACAGGGACTGTGGTTCTCGCATTGGAATGTTCAGCCACCTAAAGACTCATTTTATGAGCAGAAGCAAGTCTTCCTCGATTCCGAGGGACTGCCTATGATGATGGTGAGATTCTACAACTTAGCACTCCTAGAGCTAAGGTTGATGTGACAGAAAGCCACATTGAGCTCAAAATGTTCCACTGTTTGTCAACATTAAAACTGATCGCAGAGACTTGAGTGCATAATCTAGGCTGACACTCCAGTGCAGCACAGAGGGAGTACTGCATTGCCAGAGGTGCCGTCTTTCACATGAATCATAGAATCATAGGGCCCAAGTTTGCCCCCAGGGTTAGAACGGTGCATCTCCGTGTGGTGCGCCGACTTTTTAGAACAGAAACGGCGCCTCTCCCCTCCTCTCCCCCTCCTCTCCCCTCCTCTCCCCCCTCCTCTCCCCCCTCCTCTCCCCTCATCTCCCCCTCCTCTCCCCCCTCCTCTCCCCTCCTCTCCCCCCTCCTCTCCCCTCATCTCCCCCTCCTCTCCCCCCGCCTCTCCCCCTCCTCTCCCTTCCTCTCCCCTCCTCTCCCCCCTCCTCTCCCCCCTCCTCTCCCCCTCTCCTCCCCTCCTCTCCCCCCTCCTCTCCCCCCTCCTCTCCCCCTCTCCTCTTCCCCCTCTCTCATCTTCCCCCCCCACCTCTCTCCCCCCTCCTCTCTCCCTCCTCTCCCCTCCTCTCCCCCTCCCTCCTCCCTCCTTCCCCCTCCTCTCTCCCCTCCCTCCCTTCCTTCCCCATCTCCTCTCCCCCCCACTCCCCCCTCCCCCCTCCTCCTCCTCTCCCCTCCCTCCTCCCCCCTTCTCTCCCCCCTCCCTCTCTTCCCCTCCTCCTCTCCCACCCCCCCTCCTCTCCCTCCCCCCTCCTCCCCCTCCCCCCCGCTCCTCTCCTCCTCCCTCCTCCTCCCTCCCCTTCCTCCCCCCACCCCGTCGCTGTCAGAAACACAGAGAGACACTGCAGAGAGCGAGAGACACTGACAGAGAGAGAGAGAGAGAGAGAGAGAGACACTGACAGAGAGAGAGACACTGATAGAGAGAGAGACACTGAGGGAGGCCCCATCCAAGCACGTTGTTGGAGGGCTCCCGGTGCTGCAGTCAGTGAGTAGAAACTTAATTTTTTATTTATTGATTGATTTTTTTATTATTTTTTTAATTTTTAATGTTTTAATTTTTTTTGATTTTATTGGTTGATTTATTGATTTATTTATCATTTATTATCGATGATGGCTCTTTATTTGTAAAAGTGAAGTGTTCAATGTTTGTAAACCCCCCTTCTCCCCCATCTCTTGTTCCCTATGCCTGATTTATAAGTGTAGGCAAGGTTTTTCTGAGCGTACAAAAATCTACACTTACTCCATTCTAAGTTAGTTTGGAGTAAGTTTTCACTGCCTAAACTTGCAAAACAGGCGTAAGTGGCTGGACACGCCCCCTTTTGAAAAAAAAATCTGTTCTACAATGAAACTATTCTAACTCACTAGAACTGGAGCAAACTAAATGCCGCGAATTGCAATTTCTAAGATGCTCCATTCTAAACTAGTTGCTCCAAAAAAAATAGGAGCAACTCGGGCCAAAACTTGAGCCCAAAGAGAGGCAAAAAGGAGAGGATGGAAGAAAGAGAGAGAAGGAAGGAAGGAGAGGGAGAGATGGATGGATGGGAGGGAGAGAGACAGAAGGGCAGGAGAGAGAGAGAAGGAAGGAAAAGAAGAAAGGAAGGATGGGAGGAAGGAAAGTAGAAATAAAGAAATAAAGGAAGGAAGAAAGAGCAAGGCTTGTGTTATTATATTCTTCCCAGTACCTCACAATCAAGATGAATTTCAGAATTTCCTCAATTTCTTTGGCAGGTTCTCCGACCTTTTACGTCCTAGATTATTGGCTCTCTTGGAGAACCATGGTAACTGGTTGCTCTCTCGCACATTTCACAAAATTTTCAAGTTTTTCTGAAATGTCCCTTACCTTAGCTGCTGAGAGACAACAGCTGAATGAAATGGAGGGATTCAGGGTCCTTCTGGATAGATGCGTAAATAAGGGTCAAATAGTTGCCCTCATCCACAATTATCTTGTGAATAGCGAGTGGGGTTGGGGGAGGGGGGTCTCTGCACTTATGGAACCAGAGCCACTGGCTTCAGGAGCAGTGGAGTAAATATTGTAAACTATCAAAGTCTAATCCTTAGATATCAATCTGTATTCTCTCATTCCCTCCGTATGTAGGTAGGTCTAAGTTGCATTTTAAAAGTTTCAGCCTTGACATACCAGATTTGAACTGAATCGTATCTGAAGGATGTAAAAAGTACTCAGTGGAGCGCAAGACAGCTAATAGATTTAGCCAGCGAAGCTCTTTCTCAGCTTCACAGATTAGTTGATGAACAGTATTGGTCATATGTAGAGAAATAGTACAGCGTGAAACCTGGTAAAGAAAGAAAGATCTTGCATTAATCTCGCGTCTTTCATGACCTCAGGTTTGCCCCAAAGTGCTTTACAGCCAATGAAGTGCTTTTGAAAGTGTCAGCACTGATGGAATGCAGGAAACGCGGTTGCCAACATGAACAGAACCAGATCCTTCAAACAGCAATGTGATATTGAGCAGGTAATCAGTGTAAGGGGTAAATATTGGCCAGGAAACCATGTTTCTGCTCTTCTTCAAAATAGTGTCATGGGATCTTTTACGTCCAAATAAGAAGATAGACGCAGACTTGTTTTAACGTCTTATCTAAAAGACGGCACCTCCGATAGTGCAGCACTCCCTCAGTACTGATTTACAGCTGAGTCAGTGGAAACAATTTACACAGTTCGATTGTGTACCCACCATGTACCCGGGAGCACTAAAGCAACTCATTAGAAAGGAAGGGAGGAAAGGAAAAGCTGCTGTCAAATGACATCTCTCAGAAATGCCTCAAAAAATCTTCACATCTGAAAGCTCGATCCGAAGTACGATGACTATTATGTGGGAGATAGAAGATAAGTCACGTAAGATTTATTTTCATTCCCACTGTTGTTGAAGGGAAACATTTGAGAATAAATGTGCACCTGTGAGAAGAAATTAAGTTTTCATGTGTGTCATTTTTGAACAGTTAATGAGGTAATTGCAATATATGTGCGAGCTTTTTAAAAAAATAATTCACGGGATGTGGGGGTCGCTGGCAAGGCCGGCATTTATTACCCGTCCCTAACTGTCCTTGAGAATGTGGTGGTGAGCCGCCTTTTTGAACCGCTGCAGTCCGTGTGGTGAAGGTGCTCCCACAGTGCTGTTACGATGAAGGAACGGTGATATATTGCCAAGCCAGGAGGGGAACGTGGAGATGATGGTGTTCCTATGCGCCTGCTGCCCTTGTCCTTCTCGGTGATAGAGGTCGCGGGTTTGGGAGGTGCTGCCGAAGAATACCTTTTGGCTCTGCTCATAACAGCAAGTATATATTTCATACCAAGCACGCCACCCATTCCCTTCACCACCGGCGCACCATGGCAGCAGTGTGAACAAGATGCACTGCAGTAACTTGCCAAGACTTCATCATCGTTGGGTCAAAGTTATGGAACTCCCGACCTAACAGCACTGTGCGCGCATCTTCATCATACTGTGGGAGTTGGGAAAATGTCCCAGTAGGTGAGGATCTGTCCTACAATATCAGAAATCAGCGTGCGCTTATACAGATCCTTGTCACATTCATGCAGTGTCTCTAAGCACTTTCACACTCAATTACTTTAAAATGCATTGATTGTGCTGCAGGAAATCCTTCAACCATTCTGTGTCAGTTAAGCCCCTCAAACAGCAATGTGATGAATGAAAAATCAACCTTGCTTATTGATGGTATTTGTTGAGAGAGGAATGTTCAATAGAATACCAGGGAACAACACATCGCTCTTTGCCAAGTATCCACCAAGCAATGTACCTTGGATTAATATCTCTTACTTGAATATTGGCACCCCCTATCCCCTACAATACAGCATTCCATCAGTTCTGCACATGAGAACATAAGATTATAAGAACATAATAACATAAGAAATAGGAGCAAGAGTAGGCCATTCGGCCCCTCAAACCTAACAATTCAATGAGATCATGGCTGATCTTCTACCTCAACTCCACCTTCCCGCACTATCTCCATATCCCCTGATTCCCTTAATTTCCAAAAATCTATCGATCTCTTTCTTGAATATACTCAACGACTGAGCATCCACTGCCCTCTGGTGTAGAGAATTGCAAAGATTCACCACCCTCCGAGTGAAGAAGTTTCTCCTCATCTCAATCCTAAATGGCCGACCCCTTATTCGGAGACAGTGACCTCTGGTTCTAGACTCCCCAGCCAGGGGAAACATCCTCCCTGCATCTATCCTGTCAAGTTCTGTACGCATTTTGTATGTTTCAATGAGATTACCTTTCATTCTTCTAAACACTAGGGAATATAGGCCTAGTCTACTCAATCTCTCCTGATATGACTATCCCACACCCCTAGAATCAGTCTGGTGAACCTTCATTGCACTCCTTCTATGGCAAGTATATCGTTCCTTCAGTAAGGAGACCAAAACTGTACACAGTACTCCAGGTGTGGTCTCACCAGGGCCCTATCTAGTTGCAGTAAGACATCTTTTCTCTTTGGATATTAAGGGAAGCAAGGGATATGGGGATAGTGCAGGAAAGTGCAGTTGATGTAGAAGATCAGCCATTATCCTATTGAATGGTGGAGCAGGCTCGAGAGGCCAAATGGCCTATTCCTGCTAATTCTTATGTTCTTTACTTTCTTATACTCAAATCTTCTTGAAATAAAGGCCCACATATCATTTGATTTCTTAATTACTTGCTGTACCTACATGTTAACTTTTAGTAATTCATATACAATGAGTCCAAGGTCCCTCTGAAGACCAATAATTCCCAATCCCCCAACATTTTAAATATATTCTGTTTTTTTAAATTTTTCCTATCAAAGTGGATAACCTCACATTTCTCCACATTATATTATATTTGCCATGTTCTTGCCCACTCACTTAACCTGTCTATATCCCCTTGACGCCTCTTTGCATCCTCCTCACAAGTTACATTCCTACCTAGCATTGTGTCATCAGTAAACTTGGATATATTAAATTTGTCCCCTCGTCCAAATCATTGATATAGATTGTGAATAGCTGAGGCCTAAGCACTGATCCTTGCGGTACCCCACTAGCTACAGCTAGTTGATTCTTTGACCTGTTGATTCGTACTCTCTGTTTTCTGTCCGTTAGCCAATCCTCAATCCATGCTAATATATTACCCCCAATCCCATGAGTGCAATTTTGTTTAATAATCTCTTGTATGACCTTATCGAATGCCTTCTGAAAATCCAAATACACCACATCCACTGGTTCCCCCTTATCTATTCTGCTGGTTACAACCTCAAAAAACTCTAACAGATTTGTCAAACATGATTTCACTTTCATAAATCCATGTTGACTCTGCCCAATCCTATTATTATTTTCTAAGTGCCCTGTTACCACATCCTTAATAATAGATTCTAGCATTTTCCCTGCTACTGTTGTCAGGCTAACTGGTCTGCAGTTCTCTCTTTTCTCTCACCCTCCTTTCTTAAATAGTGGGATTACATTTGCTACCTTCCAACCTGCGGGAACCATTCTAGAATCTATGGAATTTTGGAAGATGACAACCAATGTATATTCTATCTCGATAGCCACCTCTTTCAAAACCCGAGGTGCAAAATCAGACTCAGGGGATTTATTGACTTTCAGTCCCATTAATTTCTCCACTACTATTTTTTGACTAATACTAATTGCTTTCAATACTTCATTCTCGCTAGACCCTTGGTTCTCCATTATTTCCAAGAGTTTTTTTGCGTCTTCTTCCATGAAGACCAACACAAGGAATTTGTTTAATTTCTCTACCATTTCCTTATTCCCTATTATAATTTCTCCTATCTCAGCCAGTAAGGGACCCACATTTAATATCGCTAATCATTTCCTATTTACTTACCTATCGAAGTTTTTACAGTCTGTTTTTATATCTCTCACTAGTTTACTCTCATATTCTATTTTCCCTTTCTTTATCAATTTCTTGGCCCTCCTTTGTTGAATTCTAAAATCCTCTCAATCCTCAGGCTTATTACATGTATATACCTTTTAATGTAGTTTCTCAATCTATCTTAGCCAACTCGCCCCTCATACCTACATAGTTTGCTTTGTTTAGATTTAAGACCCTAGTTTCAAACTCAATATAAAATTCTATCATATTAGGGAGACTCTTCCCTTAGGGCCTCTTTACAACAAGGTTATGACACTGGAGTGTCAAATTAGTTTCTATGCTCAAGAACTGGAACTTTTCTTTTGATCCAGAGTTGAGAGTGCTGCTGATTAAGCCACGTTGCTAGGCAACTTTTTGATCACTAACCTCCCTGGGCTACATGACCACCTCAGTGTTATGTCTGACATCGAGTCGTGGATGAGCCACAATTTCCTAAGATCCTTCCATAAATTTACCTCCCTTGCTACTCCCTTAATTCCACCTCTCTCTCTCCCCTGCCAAATATAGCCTAGACTTTCCCTAAAGCCCCTCAACGCCCGATTGCCGTCCAGAAACACCACTAACATTCTGCAACTAACGCTGGTGAAAATTCCCATAATAAAGGTTAAAAATACCGCCCGGCAAGAAAATGGATCTCGGCAGTGTCGCGGCGGTTAAAGGCGAAACTAGGTGAAACGTGCGGTTCTTAAAATGTTTTTAAAAATTTACTCCGAGGCTGCAGTTGGGCCTACACAGTGGGAAAACTTAAAAATACATTTTCACTAAAAAAAAAGTAAGATAGTTTTACAGCTAATCCCCGTTTTACAATTAAGAAAGATACAGAACCTTTAACTTACCTTTCTTCGCAGGGTAGTCACCAACTGCCCTGTTTAAGCAGCTTTCACAGGGCGGTTCCATTTAAAAAGTAAGGGGGAAACTTTCGCCGGGTGGTTTCTCTCACAGAAACAGCTGCACCGCTGAGAAAACCGCCGAGAATGAACTCTCCCCCGCGATGGTTTGCAACTTTGGAATTCTGTTCAGCTTCTGAGCTGAGCTTCCAACACCGCATCCTATTTGTCTCTCCCCTTCCCGCCAAGCCATTTATTTTCACCTGAGCAATGTTGTTCACCTCCATCCCTACCTAACGTATTCTGTTGCTGAAATCTGGTTAAGCAACGCCTCGGTTTCAAAATTCTCATCTTTATTTTCAAATCCCTCCATGGCTTCGCCCCTCCCTATCTGTGTGACCTCCTCCAGCCTCATCACCCCCCAAGAGTTCTGCACTCCTGTAATTCTGCCTTCCTGTGCATCCCTGATTATAATCGCTCCACCATTGGTGGCCGTGCCTTCTGTTGTCTAGGTCCCAAGCTCTCAACTCTCTGTCTAAACTTCCCCGACTCTCTACCTCTCTTTCCTTCTTCAGGACACTCCTTAAAACATACATCTTTGACCAAGTCTGCGCTAACTTCTACTTATGCAGCTCGCTGTAAATTTTTTATCTCATAAGACTCCTGCGAAGCGCCTTGGGACATTTCACTACGTTAAAAGCGCCATTTAAGTACTGTTATTATCTACATTTTTGCCACCTCACAACTCAATTACTCCAAATTCTTCCTTTCAACCCTGCCAGCCTCCACAAAATCCAACAGTATCCTGTCCATCACGAGGTCTTGCCCACATATCACTCCTGTTCTATACCGGCTTCCGATCAACCACTCCCTCAGCACTGCACTGGAGTATCACCCTAGTTTTGGTGCTTAAGTCTCTGGAGTGGGACTGGAACCCAGAACCATTCATGATTTAGAGGCGAGAGATATATCGAAACATATAAGATAATGAGGGGGCTCGATAAGGTGGATGCGGAGAGGATATTTCCACTCAAAAGGGAAACTAAAACTAGGGGGCATAGTCTCAAAATAAGGGGCTGCCCATTTAAAACTGAGATGAGGAGAAATTGCTTCTCTCAGAGGATTGTAAATTTGTGGAATTCTGTGCCCCAAAGAGCTGTGGAGGCTGGGTATTGAATATATTTATGGCGGAGATAGACAGATTTTTGAATGATAAGGGAGTAAATGGTTGCAGAGAGCGGGCAGGAAGTGGAGCTGAGTCCATGATCAGATCAGCCACGATCTTATTAAATGGCGGAGCAGGCTCGAGGGGTCAATTGGCCGACTCCTGCTCCTATTTCTTGTGTTCTTGTGTTCTTGAGAGTGCTGGCAACTGAGCAACAGCTGTCACTGGAGTTAAACCAGCAAATTACCCCCAAATCTACAAATGTGTCCTTTTGTGCTTGATGAATCGGCCACAGGAGTGGGGAAAATTATAATGGCAGTGCACACTCTGGAGAGGGCTGAATCATCTGGTTATCTTTTAAATAGCGTTTGTCACGATGAGGCAAGGATGAGCTGAATAAATTGGGGGGAAGGAACAGCGTGGAATTGTCAGCATTATAAGGAATAACAAGAAGCTGGGCTGCCACAGAAACGGAAGCTGTTTGAAGGTAATGCTATTTCTATGCTTGTTGTAGGGGGTGGCAGTTCTGAAACTACCAAAAAACCCAAGAGAGAAAGAAAAGCAAAATAACCCAAAATTAGATGTGTTTCGATACAGAGGGCGATGGAGATCAAATAGCAAGATGAAATGTATGTGGGGGTTAACCTAGCAGTGTAAACATCAGTGCTCAGCAAGGAGGCGATGAGCACGGACTGGAGCAAAACAGATACACCGTTTTGAGTACTGTTGAGGGGCATGACTCATCAGGAAAGGGCAGCAGCAGCCAAGTTCATGGCACTGTGGCTGGCTCTGTTGCACAGGAGGGCAGGAAAAAGAGTGGGAGAGCGATAGTGATAGGGGATTCGATTGTAAGGGGAATAGATAGGCGTTTCTGCGGCCGCAACCGAGACTCCAGGATGGTATGTTGCCTCCCTGGTGCAAGGGTCAAGGATGTCTCGGAGCGGGTGCAGGACATTCTGAAAAGGGAGGGTGAACAGCCAGTTGTCGTGGTGCACATTGGTACCAACGATATAGGTAAAAAAATGGATGAGGTCCGACGAGACGAATTTAAGAAGCTAGGAGCTAAATTAAAATGTAGGGCCGGAAAAGTAGTAATCTCAGGATTGCAACCAGTGCCACATGCTAGTCAGAGTAGGAATCGCAGGATAGCGCAGATGAATACGTGGCTTGAGCAGTGGTGCAGCAGGGAGGGATGCAAATTCCTGGGGCATTGGAACCGGTTCTGGGGGAGGTGGGACCAGTACAAACTGGATGGTCTGCACCTGGGCAGGACCAGAACCAATGTCTGAGGGGGAGTGTTTGCTAGTGCTCTTGGGGAGGAATTAAACTAATGTGGCAGGGGGAGGGGAACCAATGCAGGGAGACAGAGAGAAACAAAAAGGAGACAAAAGCAAAAGACAGAAAGGAAATGAGTAAAAGTGGAGGGCAGAGAAACCCAAGGCAAAAAACAAAAAGGGCCACTGAATGTAAAGGGGCTGCAGGAGGGGTCAAAACTAAAAATCATGGTTTAAAAACTAGTATTAAAACACTCTACCTAAACGCACACAGCATTCGAAAAAAAACTAAATGAGTTGATGGCACAAATCATTAAAAATGGGTATGATTTGGTGGCCATTACAGAAACGTGGTTGCAGGGTGGCCAAGACTGGGAATTAAACATACAGGAGTATCTCACGATTTGGAAAGATAGACAAAAAGGGAAAGGAAGTGGGGTAGCTCTGTTAATAAAGGATGATATCAGGGCAGTTGTGAGAGACGATATTGGCTCTAATGAACAAAATGTTAAATCATTGTGGGTGGAGATTAGAGATAGCAAGGGAAAAAAGTCACTGGTGGGCATAGTTTATAGGCCCCCAAATAATAACTTCACGGTGGGGCGGGCAATAGTCAAGGGAATAATGGAGGCATGTGAAAAAGGAACGTCAGTAATCATGGGGGATTTTAACCTACATATCAATTTGTCAAATCAAATCGACGGGGTAGCCTGAAGGAGGAATTCATAGAATGCATCCGGGATTGTTTCTTAGAACAGTATGTTACAGAACCTACAAGGGAGCAAGCTATCTTAGATCTGGTCCTGTGTAATGAGACAGGTATAATAAACGATCTCCTAGTAAAAGATCCTCTCGGAATGAGTGATCACAGTGTGGTTGAATTTGTAATACAGATTGAGGGTGAGGAAGTAGTGTCTCAAACGAGCACACTATGCTTAAACAAAGGGGACTAGAGTGGGATGAGGGCAGAGTTGGCTAAAGTAGACTGGAAACACAGACTAAACGGTGGCACAATTGAGGAACAGTGGAGGACTTTTAAGGAGCTCTTTCATAGTGCTCAACAAAAATATATTCCAATGAAAAAGAAGGGCGGTAAGAGAAGGGATAACCAGCCGTGGATAACCAAGGAAATTAAGGAGAGTATCAAATTAAAAACCAATGCGTATAAGGTGGCCAAGGTTCATGGGAAAATCGAAGATTGGGAAAATTTTAAACGACAGCAAAGAATGACTAAGAAAGCAATAAAGAAAGGAAAGATAGATTACGAAGGTAAACTTGCGCAAAACATAAAAACGGATAGTAAAAGCTTTTACAGATATATAAAACGGAAAAGAGTGACTAAAGTAAATGTTGGTCCCTTAGAAGATGAGAAGGGGGATTTAATAATGGGAAATGTGGAAATAGCTGAGACCTTAAACAATTATTTTGCTTCGGTCTTCACAGTGGAAGACACAGAAGTCATGCCAGAAATTGCTGGTCACAGGAATGTGGGAAGGGAGGACCTGGAGACAATCACTATCACTAGAGGGGTAGTGCTGGACAGGCTAATGGGACTCCAGATAGACAAGTCCTCTGGTCCTGATGAAATGCATCCCAGGGTATTAAAAGAGATGGCGGAATTTATAGCAGATGCATTCGTTATAATCTACCAAAATTCTCTGGACTCTGGGGAGGTACCAGCAGATTGGAAAGCAGCTAATGTAATGCCTCTGTTTAAAAAAGGGGGCAGACAAAAGGCAGGTAACGATAGGCCGGTTAGTTTAACATCTGTAGTGGGGAAAATGCTTGAAACTATCATTTAAGGAAGAAATAGCGGGACATCTAGATAGGAAGCGTGCAATCAAGCAGACGCAGCATAGATTCATGAAGGGGAATAGCTAATTTACTGGAATTCTTTGAGGATATAATGAGCATGGTGGATAGAGGTGTACCGATGGATGTGGTGTACTTAGATTTTCAAAAGGCATTCGATAAGGTGCCACACAAACGGTTACTGCAGAAGATAAAGGTACGCGGAGTCAGAGGAAATGTATGAGCATGGATAGAGAATTGGCTGGCGAACAGAAAGCAGAGAGTCGGGATAAATGGGTCCTTTTCGGGTTGGAAATCGGTGGTTAGTGGTGTGCCACAAGGATCGGTGCTGGGACCACAACTGTTTACAATATACATAGATGACCTGGAAGAGGGGACAGAGTGTAGTGCAACAAAATTTGCAGATGACACAAAGATTAGTGGGAAAGCGGGTTGTGTAGAGGACACAGAGAGGCTGCAAAGAGATTTAGAGAGGTTAAGCGAATGGGCTAAGGTTTGGCAGATGGAATACAATGTCGGAAAATGTGAGGTCATCCACCTTGGGAAAAAAAACAAAAAAAGTGAATACTATTTGAATAAGGAGAAATTACAACATGCTGAGGTGCAGAGGGACCTGGGGGTCCTTGTGCATGAATCCCAAAAAATTAGTTTGCAGGTGCAGCAGGTAATCAGGAAGGCGAATGGAATGTTGGCCTTCATTGCGAGAGGGATGGAGTACAAAAGCAGGGCGGTCCTGCTGCAACTGTATCGGGTATTGGTGAGGGCGCACCTGGAGCACTGCGTGCAGTTTTGGTCGCCTTCCTTAAGGAAGGATATACTGGCTTTGGAGGGGGTACAGAGACGATTCACTAGGCTGATTCCAGAGATGAGGAGGTTACCTTATGATGATAGATTGAGTAGACTGGGTCTTTACTCGTTGGAGTTCAGAAGGATGAGGGGTGATCTTATAGAAACATTTAAAATAATGAAAGGGAGAGACAAAATCGAGGCAGAGAGGTTGTTTCCACTGGTCGGGGAGACTAGAACTAGGGGGCACAACCTCAAAATACGGGGGAGCCAAATTCAAACCGAGTTGAGAAGGAATTTCTTCTCCCAGATGGTTGTGAATCTGTGGAATTCTCTGCCCAAGGAAGCAGTTGAGGCTAGCTCATTGAATGTATTCAAGTCACTGATAGATAGATTTTTAACCAATAAGGGAATTAAGGGTTACGGGGAGCGGGCGGGTAAGTGGAGCTGAGTCCACGGCCAGATCAGCCATGATCTTGTTGAATGCGGAGCAGGCTCGAGGGGCTAGATGGCCTACTCCTGTTCCTAATTCTTATGTTCTTATGTTCTTTTGAGAGAGTTAGTGACAGGAGGTAACACCGAGGCGTGATCGGGCATGGCACATCACGGGGAAGAGAACGAGTGACAAGACACAGGAAGGAAGATCACCACATGGGCATCAGGCTGCCAGATACTGAATTCAACCTGGCGAAGCAGGATGAAAAAGTGTGAGACTTCAGTGCCGCCTATATCAGAGGGGGGAAAAGGACCAGAGAGAGAAATTACAGGACCATAAGATAGACACAGAGAAAGGCCATTCAACTCTTTTGCAAAGGATCCATTCCAACCCATTTGTAGATTTGGGGGTAATTTGCTGGTTTAACTCCAGTGTCAGCTGTTGCTCAGTTGGGAGCACTCTCAAGCACATAAGAAATAGGAGCAGGAGCAGGCGATACGGCCCCTCGAGCCTGCTCCGCCATTCAATAAGATCATGGCAGATCCGATCATGGACTCAGCTCCACTTCCCCGCCCGCTCCCCATAACCCCTTATCACCTTATCGCTCAAAAATCTGTCTCTCCGCCTTAAATATATTCCTTGGCGCAGCCTCCACAGCTCTCTGGGGCAGAGAATTCCACAGATTTACAACCCTCTGAGAGAAGAAATTCCTCCTCATCTCTGTTTTAAATGGGCGGCCCCTTATTCTGAGGGACCCTACGGCCGGAATTTTAATGTGGAGGTGGGTTGGAAACGGTGGGGGGTGGGGGGGCTAGAAAGCAGTCGCCGATTAGCATTTCAAAGTTCTGTTTCCCACCTGCGGCCAGCCAGATGGAGAGGATGCAGGTGGGGCAGCCTGCGGCAGAGAGCGGGGAGGGAGGGATTGGGTGGGCGGTTGTTGGAGCCTTGAGGATCAGGACTGGAAGAGCATCGGGGTGGGAGAGAGGATTGGGGTCAGCCGGAGGAGCAATAGGGGAGCGAGAGGGGTGCGCGGGGGGAGGATCGGGGCCAGATGAGGATCGGGGTCGGAGGTTGGAGTCCAGGAAGGCAATCTGGGGCCAGAGGGGGGGGAATCGGAGATCTTGTGGGGAGGTCAGAGGACTCGGAGGGTGGGGGATTGGAGGCCACGGGATTGGGGTGATCGGAGGCCCTGCGGGGGGGGGAATCTGGGGCCTCGGGGGGTGGGGGATTGGAGGCCTCGGGGGGGGTGGGGGTGATGGGAGGCCTCGTGGAGGGGGCGTGATGGGAAGCCTCGGGGGGGAATCGGGGGTCTCGGCGGTGGGGAGGGATGGGAGGCCTTGGGGGGGGGGGGTGATGGGAAGCCTCGGGGGGGAATCGGGGGTCTCGGTGGTGGGGGGGTGATGGGAGGCCTTGGGGGGGGGGGGTGATGGGAAGCCTCGGGGGGGAATCGGGGGTCTTGGCGGTGGGGGGGTGATGGGAGGCCTTGCGGGGGGGGGGAATCGGGAGCCTTGGGGGGTAATCGGGGGCCAAGGGGGAGGGGAATCAGGGGCTTGGGGGGGCTGGTGATCGGAGGCCTTGGTGTGGGGGTGGAATCGTAGGCCTGGGGCGGAGGGGAATTGGAGGTCTCAGGGGGGACTAGGAGGCTTCTGGCGGGGAGGCTCGGAGACCTCGGGGTTCTGTGCAATCGATGCGGGTGGGTGATGCAGTGTAAAGTGCCTTTACACTTACCTCCTGGATCCTTGCTTAACTTTTGCCGGCAGGTCCCCGAGGCCTGGGAATACCGACCACCCATTGTTAAATTTGAAAAGGTGGTTAAATCTGGGGCACGTCAGCCTCATTATAATATTTAAATCAGCGACCCGCCTCCTGGGTTGGATGGCCGCCCCCTCACCCTCATCTCGCTTCCGTTCGAACCGGAAGTGGGTGGGTTGCAGACCGGTTGGAGGATTCAGTTTTTAACACTTTAAGCTCCCACCCGAACCCCAACCCACCCGTTTTTGTGGGTTAAAATTTCCCCCTACATTTTCTCTGTCGCAGAATTGAACTGCTTCTGAAATGCATCTTTGCTTCCATTACCCTAACCCCAAAGTCGGTTTCATGTGCTGATCACTCTTTGTATGAGGAACTACCTGTCATCTTCCCTGAAATTTGTCTGTGTCTAGTTTCAATCTTGTCCGACTCTCAGGTTTTAATGTGAAGCAATATTCCAGCTTTACCTTTCCTGTAGTATTTATTATTCATACCCCCAACTTCACACCACTTAGAAGTCACCGTTCAAGCACTTCCTGTCAAAGCTGAATAGTCCAAGGTTTCCTGGTTTCGCCTCAGAACCCATTCGTCTAATGCAAGGGAACAATCTCACAGCTCTTTCCTTTAATGTTTCTCCCTTGGGTCTCAGTAACCAGGCAATACTCGAGGTGCAGTCTTGCGCAAGCACTGAATAGTTTTAGCAGTGCTTCCTCTGACTTGTACCACTTTGATTTGGTTATGTAGGCCAGCATAGTCTTATGTTGATTGATTAAAGTTCTCCTGTGACTGGACGTGTTACGCAGGGAGTCTACTAATAAACCTCGATCCTTTCAACTTTATCTCATGGAGGGTGGATGAGGCCCATTGCTTCTCCCTACAGCCATTGCTTTACATGTAATAAATTTCATCTGCTACTGCTCCATTCGTTTCGGCATTTGGCCTCATGCCAGATTTGGTCTACAGGGCTGTAGTGATACCCACCCTCTTGTATGGCTCAGAGACGTGGACCATAAACAGTCGACACCTCAAATCGCTGGAGAAATACCACCAACATGTCTCCGCAAGATCCTGCAAATCCCCTGGGAGGACAGATGCACCAACGTTAGTGTCCTCGATCAGGCCAACATCCTCAGCACCAAAGCACTGACCACACTCATCCAGCTCCGTTGGGTGGGCCACATTGTCCGCATGCCTGACACAAGACTCCCAAAGCAAGTGCTCTACTCGGTAATTCTACACAGCAAGCGAGCCCCAGGTGAGCAGAGGAAACATTTCAAGGACACCCTCAAAGCCTCCCTGATAAAATGCAACATTGCCACCTGGGAGTCTCTGGCCAAAGACTGCCCTAAGTGGAGGAAGAGCATCCGGGAGGGCGCTGAGCACCTCGAGTCTCATCGCCGAGAACATGCGGAAAACAAGCGCAGGCAGCGGAAGGAGCATACAGCAAACCAGACTCCCCGCCCACCTTTTCCTTCAACACTGTCTGTCCCACCTGTGACAGAGACTGTAATTCCTGTAATTCCCGAGAACTCACTTTTAGAGTGGAAGCAAGTCTTCCTCGATTTCAAGGGACTGCCTATGATGATGATTCCATGCTCTTTATAGTGCGGGAATCATAGAATAATTGAATCATACAGCCCAGAAGGCGACCATTCGGCCCATGTTGCCTGTGCTGTCTGTCTTCGGTAGAGCTATTCAATTAGTCCCAATCCCTTTGCACATTCCCCACAGCCCTGCAAATTTTTTATTTTTAAATATTTATCCAACTCCCTTTTTGAAAGTTACTACTGAATCTGCTTCCACCGCCCCTTTGGGCAGCGCGTTCCAGATCACAACAACTAGGGAAAAGAACAAAATATATTGAGACAAAGAACGAGTGAGAGATAAGCAATGGGCAAGAGACATAGGATTACATAGGATTACATAGGATATACAGCACAGTAACGGGATATTCAGTCCCACCAGTCCATGCCGGCGTTTATGCTCCACTCGAGCCTCCTCCTGTCTTTCCTAATCTAACCCTATCAATATAACCCTCGATTCCCTTCTCCCTCTTATGCTTATCTAGCTTCCCCTTAAATGCATCTTTACTATTCAGTTCAACCATTCCCTGTGGTAGCCAGTTCCCAATTCTTACCACTCTTTGGGTAACAAAGTTTATTCTGAATTCCCTATTTGATTTCTTGGTGACTATCTTACATTGATGGCCTGTAGTTTTCTCTTCCCCACAAGTGTAAACATTCTCTCTGTGTCTACTCTATCAAAGCCTTTCATAATTTTAAAGACCTCATTAAGTCACCCCTCAGTTTTCATTTTTCAAGAGAAAAGGGAACCAGCCTGTTCATCTTTTCCTGAAAGGTATACCCTCATATACTGGTATCATCCTCATAAATCTTCTCTGCACCCTCTCCAGTGCCTCTATATCCTTTTTATAATATGGTGACTGTAAAGTCCTGACCCTGCAGTGCAGACTTACACGAGGCACATGCTGAAGTCAAGGTCACTCTGGACCTGCACCTTTATTTCACAGCTCTCGAGTGCCACACTTGCCTGAGACCTGCCTTTATATACTGTGTGGAACAGGTATGCAGTGTCTCCTGCAAGTGCACCCCTGGTGGTAAGGTATGCTTATTGTTACATGTCATATCCAGTTACAGTCATGTATAGCATGGTAAGATACAGTTATATACAGTAGTGTGAGATACATGACATCACCCTCCCCCAAGGTCTTCTTGTCTTTATAGATTCAGTCTCTCAGGTGGTCTACGCTCTCACATGGAGCGTCTTAGTTGTGGTTCAGTTGTTTGCCTTGGTGCCTGTTTTTCTTTCGGTGTGATTGCTGGTATCTCGCCTGGGCTGTCTGTTTCGTTCAGTATGATTGCTGGTATCTCGCCTGGGCTGTCTATTGAGACTGCCCTTTCCTCAGGTTGTTCCCTCTGTCTGTCCACCAGGTGTGGTGTGAGTTCCACATTGTAGTCTGCCTCTGGTTCTGCAGTGTTGTTGGTGAATCTACTTTTTACATGGTCTACATGCCTCCGGCAGGTTTGGCCATTGTCCATTTGTACAACCAGTAGCCTGTTTCCTTCCTTGCCTGTTACTGTCCCTGCGAGCCATTTGGGACCCCGGCCATAGTTTAGCACAAACACTTTGTTCCCTATCTCATTCCACCTCCCCCTCGAATTTCGGTCATGGTACTCAGTTAGCTTACGGTGCTTTGCCTCAACAATTTCATGCATGTCTGGGAGGATTAACAAGAGCCTAGTCTTTAAGGTCTGTTTCATCAATAGTTGCGCGGGGGGAACCCCAGTCAACGAATGCGGACGAGATCTGTATGCCAGCAGCAGTCACGACAGGCAGCTCTGCAGCATGAGACCTTGGATTTTTAGCATGCCTTGTTTAACAATTTGCACTGCTCGCTCAGCCTGGCTATTGGAGGCCGGTTAGAACGGTGCCGTCTTAACGTGATTTATGCCGTGATCAACCATAAAATCGTGAAATTTTGCACTGGTGAAGCATGGGCCATTATCACTGACCAATATGTCAGGAATTCCGTGCATTGCGAACATGGTTCTAAGGCTCTCCACAGTGGTGGAGGTGGTGCTCGAGTTTAAAATGGTGCACTCGATCCACTTTGAAAATGCATCGACGACTACGAGGAACATTTTGCCCATGAATGGGCCCGCGTAGTCTACATGCACCCGCGACCACGGTTTTGTGGGCCAGGGCCAGGGGCTTAGGGGGGCCTCCCTGGGGGCATTACTGTGTTGGGCACAAATGGTGCACCGCCGGACGCAGAGCTCCAAGTCCGCGTCAATACCAGGCCACCAGACGTGGGATCTGGCTATGGCCTCCATAAGGACGATCCCCGGGTGCTCGCGGTGGAGCTCCCAGACAAATGCCTCTCTGCCTCACAAGGGCATTACTACTCGGTTGCCCCACATCAGGCAGTCTGCCTGTAGTGATAGTTCATGCATGCGCCTATGGAAAGGTTTGATCTCTTCGGGGCAGGCATCGCGAGCCTCTGCCCAGTCACCAGTTGAAACACATCTTTTGACGAAGGATAACGTGGGGTCTCTGGTCGTCCAGGCTCTGATTTGGCGAGCCGTCATGGGCGAACCTGTGGATTCAAAGGCATTGATTGCCATGACCATCTCACAGTCCTGTTCGTCGGACCCTTCCGTGGTCGCCAGGGGTAGCCTGCTAAGCGCGTCGGCACAGTTGTCTGTGCCTGGCCTGTGCCTTATTGTGTAGTCGTAAGACGCCAGCATGAGTGCCCACCGCTGAATACGCGCCGAGGCGTTGGCGTTTATTGCCTTGCACGCGGATAGCAGGGATGTGAGGGGTTTGTGGTCGGTTTCTAATGCGAACTTGGCCCCGAAAAGGTACTGGTGCATCTTTTTGACATCGTACACGCACGCGACCATATCGTACCCGTGTTCCGCCCGTGAAAGTGACCTGGGGGCATAAGCTATTGGTTGTAATTTACCTGCATCATTGACTAGCTGTAAAACGCACCCGACCCCGTACACTGACGCATCACATGTAAGAACTAGCTTTTTACCTGGGTCAAAAAAGGCTAAAACACTGTTGGAACATCGAAGGTTGCATGCCTTATTGAAGGCGCGTTCTTGGGCGTCCCCCCAAAACCAATCACACCCCTTTCTGAGAAGCACGTGGAGAGGCTCCAGCAGCGTGCTCAAGTTCTGCATAAAGTTCCCAAAGTAATTGAGTAGCCCGAGAAAGGCACGCAGTTCCGAGACATTCCGGGGCCTGGGTGCCAGACGAATTGATTCGGTTTTGGATTCTGTGGCGGATTCCATCAGCGGCATTCCTTCTGCCCAAAAATTCAACCTCGGGCGCGAGAAACAGACACTTGGATTTCTTAACTCTACCCGATCCAATCGACTTAGTACTTCCTCCAAATTGCTGAGATGGGAGTCGGTGTCCCTGCCCGTGATGAGTATGTTATCTTGAAACACAACCGTCTCCAGGATGGACTTGAGCATGTTGCGCTGGAATATAGCAGCTGCCGACCTGATGCCGAATGGGCATCGATTGTAAATGAAAAGGTCTCGATGTGTTGATGGTGGTGAGTAGCTTAGACTCTTCGGTCAGTTCTTGCGTCATATACGCAGATGTGAGATCAAGTTTCGAGAAAAGTTTTCCTCAGCCAATGTGGCAAATAGGTCCTCCGCTCTGGGCAGCGGGTATTGGTCCTGTCGGAAGACTCTGTTTATGGTAGATTTGTAATCCCCACAGATTCGTACGGATCCATCAGGCTTCATGACGGGGACGATGGGACTTGCCCAGTCGCTAAATTCCACGGGTGAGATAATGCCTTCCTGCAGAAGCCGGTCCAGTTCGTATTCAATCTTTTCCCTCATCACATAAGGCACAGCTCTAGCCTTGTGATGGACCGGTCTGGCATCCTGTGTGATGTAGATTTTAACTTTAGCCACTTTGAAGGTGCCCACACCCGGCTGAAAGAGATGTTCAAAACGGCTTAGAACTGTTGAGCAGGAGGTCCATTCCTCTGACGACATGGCGTGAACATCATCCCATTTCCAATTTAGTTTTGCCAGCCAGCTTCTCCCCAACAGTGCTGGGAGATCTCCGGGGACAATCCACAGGGGAAGTCGGTTCACCGTCCCTTTGTGTGTGACTGAGAGCATGGCGCTGCCAAGGACTGGGACGATTTCTTTGGTTTCGGTCCTTAGTTTGGTGTCGACCCTTGTGAGTTTTGGTCTGTTGCTTTTGTGCGGCCACAGCTGTTCAAATTGTTGGACGCTCATGAGAGATTGACTCGCTCCCGTGTCCAGTTCCATGTTGACGGGTATCCCGTTAAGTAGGACCCTCATCATTATTGGAGGCATCTTGTTGTAAGAACAGTGGACATTGATCATGTTGACCCGCTGTACCCTGGCGTCCCGGGCACTGTCCCCACCATCTTCTGGTCCACTTTCCGATTTGTACACCAGCCGAGCTGCTGTTTTTCTGCACATGCGAACCAGATGCTCTGTATAGTTGCAGTTTCTGCTGAAATCGACACCCCCTTGTTGAGTGCCTTCCCCCACATCTCCAGCACAGACCGCTTCCATTGTTTCCGAAGGATGAGCTGCGTCTGGCTGATCTCTCTTGATCTTCTCTCAGTTTGTAGTTGATTGCTCGCATTGTGGGTTGATGAGGTGTGAATGGCCGTTCATGTGGCCCTTGATGGCTTCTTGCACCACTGCCTGCTGTTGAAGGCCTGCTCTCCTGCCTTTGTTTGTGTGTGGGGGTAGCGGCTCGTTTCACGCTGTGAACCCCTTGTTCTGATGTTTCGTTAGTTGTCGTACCTGCAGTATCGATCAACCTCGTTTCTTCTCCTGCCAAGAATGTCTGTGCGACCAGTGCTGCTGCCTCTAGGGTCAAGTTCTTGGTCTCTATAAGCTTTCGGAATATGCCTGTGTGGCCTATTCCTTCAATAAAAATGTCTCTCAGTACTTCTCTCCTTAGTTCATCGGAGAACTCACATAAACTAGCCAGCCTCCGAAGTTCCGCCACGAAGTCGGGTATGCTCTGGCCCACACAGTGTCTGTAGTTGTAGAACCTGTGTCTGGCCATGTGTAGGCTGCTCGCTTGCTTCAGCTGGTCTCTCACCAGTGTGCTCAACTCCTCAAATGACTTGCTTGCTGGTTTCTCGGGTGCCAGCAGATCCTTCATTAAAGCGTATGTTTTCGAGCCACAGCTGGTCAAGAGATGGGTTTTTCTCTTGTCTGCCTTATCGTCGCCCAACCAGTCTTTGGTTACAAAGCTTTGCTGGAGCCTTTCTATAAAGTCCTCCCAATTGTCTCCAGCATTGTATTTCTCATCTGAGCCGTTGGTAGTCATTCTGTGGATTCTGTGATCCCGTAACTCGTCGCCACTGTAAAGTCCTGACCTTGCAGTACAGACTTACACGAGGCACATGCTGAAGTCAAGGTCACTCTGGATCTGCACCTTTATTTCACAGCTCTCGAGTGTCACACTTGCCTGAGACCTGCCTTTATATATCTGTGTGGAACAGGTATGCCGTGTCTCCTGCAAATGCACCCCTGGTTGTAAAGTGTGCTTGTGGTTACAGGTCATATCTAGTTACAGTCATGTATAGCATGATAAGATACAGTTGTATACAGTAGTGTGAGATACATGACAGTGACCAGAACTGTACACAGTACTCCAAGTATGGTCTTACTAAAGGCAGTACTCGAGACGGCTGAGAAAAAAGGGTGCGGGGGGGGAGGGGCAATAAAATGATGTGCAAACATCTGGAAAGTGTGCAGAGAACATTGTTTCGAACGAGTGCAAAACCCTTGGTAATGAGTGCAAAAACTTTGATAACAGCAACTCGACCAGCAAACAACATGCCTATGACATCAGAATCAGCTAACCAGAAAAAGGACTCTTATCTCTTGCCAAGCAGAAACTGGACACCAGGCTATCATGAGGAAGAAGCATGTTATGCAATATATAAGAAGTACGACAAAAGATTGCTCTTTCTCTGGAGCTGAAGGCGGAAACCGAATGGAGTTGTTTTGAGCCGGCCTGCCAAACGCTGGGAACCTACAATCATCTTGAACTGATCACTCGAGGGCGATTGTACGTAAGTCAGTCAATGCAAGAGCATAGATATTGCACGGGAGGTTGCACATAAGCTAATTAACGCAAGCGCGTAGATATTGCGAGAGAGATTGTACATAAACTGATTAACTCAGGTGCATAGATATAGTGTGTTTTTTTTTTAGTTGTATGTAAACCGGTTAACTCAAGTACATAGATATTGGGAGGGAGGGTTTTTAACTGTACGTAAACCGGTTAACTTAAGTGCAGAGGGAATTTAAAGCTGTAAGCTCGTGAATTGTAGTTTCTTTTGATGCTTTTAACCCTGTATTCAGCAGTGTCGAACTATAGGGCCTGAAATTGAAGAACATATCCACTGCCCACTGCCGCCGACATTCCTCTAGTCGAACTGCCCAGTGCTACTTTCGACGTGTCCTGGAGCGGGCGGAAGGGGCGAGCCGCTGGGAAGTGCCCACTGACATCAACGGATGGCCGAGCCGTGCAACTGACCTCCCGCCCGCTAAGCTGCGATATTGATGCGGGTAATAGGAACATGGAGAAAAAAAGGTTAGTACACGATTTGTAATTAATTTCTTTACTGGGACTTACCTGGATGGGGTCCACCGAAGGTCTTCAGATGTTTTTTTTAATTTTTTTTGTCGATGCTTTTGCTTTTCAGCTCTCGGACCCTCCGTGGGCCCGACTCCATCCTCGGCGGCACTTGTGCGGCAAGCGCCTTTGCCGCCGAGAATGAGAGTTGCCGCCGGCTGCCGCTAGATTGGCGGTGTAAGTCGCTCATTTGCCATCCGCCGACCTTTGAGGGACCTCTCCGATGGCAACACTGCTCAAAGTACCGTCCAGTACCTCGGCGGCCATCGGCGGCAGTTTGGACGGCACTTGGGCAGGCGGAGGTCTTCATCAAATTCGGGCCCTTAATCTTTTTGATCTTTTTAATAAAGTCCATTGAATATGGAAAAATCAAGTCCATTGTATTGGGGAAAATGCAAATCTTTGTTGCATCTCAGTGTTTCTCTAAGTCTTGGGTGTCTGAAACCCGTAGGATAAAGTCCTATATAACCAAGATTCGATACAAGTTTAGCATAACTTCACTACTTTTCAATTCTATCCCTCTAGAAATAAACCCTAGTGCTTGGTTTGCTTTTTTATGGGCTTGTTAACCTGTGTCGATAGATACTTTTAGTGATTTGTGTATTTGTTCTCCCAGATCCATTTGCTCCTTTACCTCATTTAGATTCTTATTTCCAATTAATATGTCACCTCCCTATTTTTCTTCCCAAAATGTTGAATTTCATTTGCCAATTAAATGGCCATTGTACAAGTTTATGAATATTCTTCTGTATTTTGATGCAGTCCTTCTCAGTATTAACTATACACCACAATTTGGTGTCATCTGCAAATTCAGAAATTGTATTTTTGATTCCAAAGTCTAAATTGTTAATATAAATTGGGAACAACAGTGGTCCCAGCACTGATCCGAGTGGAACACCACTACCCACCTTCTGCCACTGTGAATAGCTACCCTTTACCCCTACTCTCTGCTTTCTCTCTTAAATCCAGCTGACTATCCAATCTGCTACTTGTCCTCTGACTCTGCATCCCCTGACCTTAGTCATTAATCTACAATGTGATACCTTATCGACTGTCTATTGAAAATCTAGATACATTACATCTACTGCATTACCCTTGTCGATACTATTGTCTAGCTCTTCCCCTACTTTTACTTCTTTTATCTGCTCTGGTTCATTCTCCATTACTAGATCCAATCACAAATCCTCCCTTGTTGGGTTTTTTACATATTGGGTTAGAAAGGAGTCCTGTACACATTGTAGGAACTCCATTTCCTTGTCCCCTTTACCCACCTCCTGTCCAATTAATATCTGGGTCGTTGAAATCCCCCATGATTATTATTATATGCTTTTTACTAATTTCTCTCATTTGTTTGCAACGGAGACTGAAAGAAAGTGAAATAGTTGGTACATTCAAGCTTCATGGAAGAAGTTATGAGGAGAAATCTTTTATAAATGTGTGTTTTGTTTTCCACTCTGTGGGTAGCAATCTGATCTGCAGAAAACTACCTTTAAATTAATAACAGTTTCTCACACCTTGTCATTTAACATTACCGAGAGCAATTTGATATTTAGGTCGTTCCTGGATTATTTTGTTTACACTTGACTAATCCTTTTTTTTTAAACAGTTGACAATCCGTTCCCCTGCTCTCTATTCCTAGGTCTAAGCAACTTCATTCTTTAAATCCAAGCGATTATTTTTAAAATTGAAATGCACTGACCTGCAAGACCCTGAGTCTTGTGTGGCCATGGAATGCCCTGTCTAGGCTCAGTGAGGGTAAGAGGAAAGCTGCAACTGACCTCTGCACTCTTCATTCTCACGGTGTTTTTATTTGGCTGGCGCACTCTCTGCTCATTCTCCGCTGGGCTACCAAGATATTTTGTTTTCCCATAATGGGTAAATCTAACTAGCAGACTGTATCATAGAAACATAGAAACATAGAAAATAGGTGCAGGAGTAGGCCATTCGGCCCTTCTAGCCTGCACCGCCATTCAATGAGTTCATGGCTGAACATGCAACTTCAGTACCCCATTCCTGCTTTCTCACCATACCCCTTGATTCCCCTAGTAGTAAGGACTTCATCTAACTCCTTTTTGAATATATTTAGTGAATTGGCCTCAACAACTTTCTGTGGTAGAGAATTCCACAGGTTCACCAATCTCTGGGTGAAGAAATTACTCATCATCTCGGTCCTAAATGGCTTCCCCCTTATCCTTAGACTGTGTCCCCTGGTTCTGGACTTCCCCAACATTGGGAACATTCTTCCTGCATCTAACCTGTCTAACCCCGTCAGAATTTTAAACGTTTCGATGAGGTCTCCTCTCATTCTTCTGAACTCCAGTGAATACAAGCCCAGTTGATCCAGTCTTTCTTGATAGGTCAGTCCCGCCATCTCGGGAATCAGTCTGGTGAACCTTCGCTGCACTCCCTCAATAGCAAAAATGTCCTTCCTCAGGTTAGGAGACCAAAACTGTACACAATACTCCAGGTGTGGCCTCACCAAGGCCCTGTACAATTGTAGCAACACCTCCCTGCCCCTGTACTCAAATCCCCTCGCTATGAAGGCCAACATGCCATTTGCTTTCTTAACCGCCTGCTGTACCTGCATGCCAACCTTCAATGACTGATGTACCATGACACCCAGGTCTCGTTGCACCTCCCCTTTTCCTAATCTGTCACCATTCAGATAATAGTCCGTCTCTCTGTTTTTACCACCAAAGTGGATAACCTCACATTTATCCACATTATACTTCATCTGCCATGCATTTGCCCACTCACCTAACCTATCCAAGTCGCTCTGCAGCCTCATAGCATCCTCCTCGCAGCTCACACTGCCACCCAACTTAGTGTCATCCGCAAATTTGGAGATACTACATTTAATCCCCTCGTCTAAATCATTAATGTACAGTGTAAACAGCTGGGGCCCCAGCACAGCACCTTGCGGTACCCCACTAATCACTGCCTGCCATTCTGAAAAGTCCCCATTTACTCCTACTCTTTGCTTCCTGTCTGACAACCAGTTCTCAATCCATGTCAGCACACTACCCCCAATCCCATGTGCTTTAACTTTGCACATTAATCTCTTGTGTGGGACCTTGTCGAAAGCCTTCTGAAAGTCCAAATATACCACATCAACTGGTTCTCCCTTGTCCACTCTACTGGAAACATCCTCAAAAAATTCCAGAAGATTTGTCAAGCATGATTTCCCTTTCACAAATCCATGCTGACTTGGACCTATCATATTACCTCTTTCCAAATGCACTGCTATGACATCCTTAATAATTGATTCCATCATTTTACCCACTACCGATGTCAGGCTGACCGGTCTATAATTCCCTGTTTTCTCTCTCCCTCCTTTTTTAAAAAGTGGGGTTACATTGGCTACCCTCCACTCCATAGGAACTGATCCAGAGTCAATGGAATGTTGGAAAATGACTGTCAATGCATCCACTATTTCCAAGGCCATAAGAACATAAGAATTAGGAGCAGGAGGCCCCTTGAGGCTGCTCTGCCACACCTGGAGTACTGTATGCAGTTGGTCTCATTACCTAAGGAAGCATATACTTGCCTTAGTCACAGTGTAACAAAGGTTCACTCGATTGACCCCTGGGATGAGAGGGTGGGCTGATATTCTGTGGAATTTGGAAGAATGAGAGGTGATGTCATTGAAACACACAAAATTCTTAGAGTGCTTGACAGGGTAGATGCTGGGAGGTTGTTTCCCCCTGACTGGAGAGTCTAGAACTAGGGGGCACAGTCTCAGGATAAGGGGTCGGCAATTTAGGACAGAGATAAGGAGCAATTTCTTAATTCAGAGGGTTGTGAATCTTTGGAATTCTCCACTCCAGTGGGTTGTGGATGCTGATACGTTGAGTATGTTCAAGGCTGAGATAGATGGATTTTTCGACTCTAGGGGAATCAAGGGATATGGGGATCGGGCGGGAAAGTGGAGTTGAGGTCGAAGATCAACCATGATCTTATTGAATGGCGGAGCAGGCTCGAGGGGTTGTAGGGCTTACTCCTGCTACTAATTCTTCTCTTCTTATGTTCTCTCCTGAAGATATTGTGCTCTGGTTGTGTCCAGGTCAATGCCTGCAGGTAGGCCTTGAGCCTGAACCTCGGCATTGGAGTTTGGTCCTCACCCACAGTCAGCACATGCGCACTTCTTGCTGGGCTTGTCAGGATAGCTCCTTCCGCTGTTTGTACTTGGCTCCCAACGAAGAGACTCGAGGTATTTAGCACCTTCTCGAATGCTTCTCCTCCACTTTGAGAGGTCTTGGGCCAGGGATTCCCATCTGTCGATAGGGATGTTACATTTTTTCAAGGAGGCTTTGAGGGTGTCCTTGAAGCGTATTCTCTGCCCACCTGGGACACTCTTGCCGTGATGGAGTTCCGAGTAGAGTAGAGTTTCGGGAGTCTAGTATCGGGCATGCAAACAATGTGGCCCGTCCATCGGAGCTGATTGAGCGTGGTCAATGTCTCGATGCTGGGAATGTTGGCTTGAGAGGGAGCACTGATGTTGGTGCGCCTATCCTGCCAGTGGATTTGCAGGATTTTGCGGAGGCAGCATTAGTGGTATAGAGTTCAAGTGGAAACGGCTTCTGTGAGGAAACCACACCAGTGAACCAAAATATAAATCCGATTATATAGGACTCAGATTAGATAGTCTCACAGTCACATCACATTTGCAAAAGATGTTACATGTTAACACAAAGCCTTGCCTATTTGGAGCACATGTTCACTTCCTGGCTGCCAAGGAGAGCAGCGCAAGCAGGGATCCCAAATCGGAGAATCAGGGCTACAGATTTGTGGTCCTTTCTCTGAACCACATTCCTTTCAAGCGTTATTCCCTGCTGTCAGTGCCGGATCGTAGGGATATCACTATTGGGAATTAGGACGTAGAGGTCGGAGTTTCCTGTGTGATTTTCTATCCATTAATGTGTTGTAGGGCGTTCTAACATCTGCCCCTGAATTCCTAATATGCCCTCCTGTATGGCTCAGAGACGTGGACCATGTACAATAGACACCTCAAGTCGCTGGAGAAATACCACCAACGATGTCTCCGCAAGATCCTGCAAATCCCCTGGGAGGACAGATGCACCAACATTTGTGTTCTCGATCAGGCCAACATCCCCAGCATCGAAGCACTGACCACACTCGACCAGCTCCGCTGTGCAGGCCACATTGTTCGCACGCCTGACACGAGACTCCCAAAGCAAGCGCTCTACTTGGAACTGCTTCACGGCAAACAAGCCAAAGGTGGGCAGAGGAAACGTTTCAAGGATGCTATCAAAGCATCCTTGATAAAGTGCAGCATCCCCCCCGAATGCTGGGAGTCCCTGGCCAAAGACCGCCCTAAGTGGAGGAAGTGCATCCGGGAGGGCGTTGAGCATCTCGAGTCTCGTCGTCGAGAGCATGCAGAAAACAAGTGCAGGCAGCGGAAGGAGCGTGCGGCAAACCAGTTCCACCCAACCTTTCCTTCAACCACTGTCTGTCCCACCTGTGACAGAGACTGTAATTCCTGTATTGGACTGTACAGCCACCTGAGAACTCGCTTTTAGAGTGGAAGCAAGTCTTCCTCGATTTCGACGGACTGCCTATGATGATGATTAACTGCTAATCAATTTAAACTGACATCCTGTCTTGACATTACAAAAGGAATAGCAGATGACCTGGAGAATCCCAGAACATTAATGTGATACTGCTTGGGAGCTTCCACTGTTCTGGACAATCCAAGATACCAACACCTCATATGGGATGTAGCCAACCTGTCTGCTTGTGGCAACACCCCATTGTCCTGACTAACCGGCAATATTAGCATATCTTAATCGAACAATGGCCTAGAAATGTTTGTTCTTTCTTCCCCTCCCGCTTTCAGTGCTTGTTAAGAATCCGTCCTATCCGAACACTCTCCAGTTCTGATGATGGGTCGTCAACTCGAAAACTTAACTTTGTTTTTCTCTCCACAGATGCTGCCTGACCTGCTGAGAGTTCCAGCATTTTCTGTTTTTATACGAGAGATAATGGGCTCAATTTTTCCCAAGCCCGTTTTCTGGCGTATTGCCAGAGTTGCGCCGTTTATTTAGGTCAAGAAATGCGCGAGTAAAACTTGTCCGAAATTTCCCCCGATGTTTGTGCTGTTATCTGGCGCTATACGCGAACAGCGTTTGAAGGCTTAGAAACATAGAAACGTAGAAACATAGAAAATAGGTGCAGCAGTAGGCCATTCGGCCCTTCTAGCCATTCAATGAGTTCATGGCTGAACATGCAACTTCAGTACCCCATTCCTGCTTTCTCGCCATACCCCTTGATCCCCGAGTAGTAAGGTCTTCATCGAACTCCTTTTTGAATATATTTAGTGAATTGGCCTCAACAACTTTCTGTGGTAGAGAATTCCACAGGTTCACCACTCTCTGGGTGAAGAAGTTTCTCCTCATCTCGGTCCTAAATGGCTTACCCCTTATCCTTAGACTGTGACCCCTGGTTCTGGACTTCCCCAACATTGGGAACATTCTTCCTGCATCTAACCTGTCTGAACCCGTCAGAATTTTAAACGTTTCTATGAGGTCCCCTCTCATTCTTCTGAACTCCAGTAAATACAAGCCCAGTTGATCCAGTCTTTCTTGATATGTCAGTCCCGCCATCCCGGGAATTAGTCTGGTGAACCTTCGCTGCACTCCCTCAATAGCAAGAATGTCCTTCCTCAAGTTAGGAGACAAAAACTGTACACAATACTCCAGGTGTGGCCTCACCAAGGCCCTGTACAACTGTAGTAACACCTCCCTGCCCCTGTACTCAAATCCGCTCGCTATGAAGGCCAACATGCCATTTGCTTTCTTAACCGCCTGCTGTACCTGCATGCCAACCTTCAATGACTGATGTACCACGACACCCAGGTCTCGTTGCACCTCCCCTTTTCCTAATCTGTCACCATTCAGATAATAGTCTGTCTCTGTTTTTACCACCAAAATGGATAACCTCACATTTATCCACATTATACTTCATCTGCCATGCATTTGCCCACTCACCTAACCTATCAAAGTCACTCTGCAGCCTCATAGCATCCTCCTCGCAGCTCACACTGCCACCCAACTTAGTGTCACCCGCAAATTTGGAGATACTACATTTAATCCCCTCGTCTAAATCATGAATGTACAATGTAAACAGCTGGGGCCCCAGCACAGAACCTTGCGGTACCCCACTAATCACTGCCTGCCATTCTGAAAAGTATCCATTTACTCCTACTCTTTGCTTCCTGTCTGCCAACCAGTTCTCAATCCACGTCAGCACATTACCCCCAATCCCATGTGCTTTAACTTTGCACATTAATCTCTTGTGTGGGACCTTGTCGACAGCCTTCTGAAAGTCCAAATACACCAAATCAACTGGTTCTCCCTTGTCCAATCCACTGGAAACATCCTCAAAAAATTCCAGAAGATTTGTCGAGCATGATTTCCCTTTCACAAATCCATGCTGACTTGGACCTATCATGTCACCTCTTTCCAAATGCGCTGCTATGACATCCTTAATAATTGATTCCACCATTTTACCCACTGCCGATGTCAGGCTGACCGGTATATAATTCCGTTTTCTATCTCCCTCCTTTTTTAAAAAGTGGGGTTACATTGACTACCCTCCACTCCATAGGAACTGATCCAGAGTCTATGGAATGGTGGAAAATGACTGTCAATGCATCCGCTATTTCCAAGGCCACCTCCTTAAGTACTCTAGGATGCAGACCATCAGGCCCTGGGGATTTATCGGCCTTCAATCCCATCAATTTCCCCAACACAATTTCCTGACTAATAAGGGTTTCCCTCAGTTCCTCCTTCTTACTAGAGCCTCTGACCCCTTTTATATCCGGAAGGTTGTTTGTGTCCTCCTTCGTGAATACCGAACCAAAGTACTTGTTCAATTGGTCTGCCATTTCTTTGTTCCCCGTTATGACTTCCCCTGATTCTGAATGCAGGGGACCTACGTTTGTCTTTACTAACCTTTTTCTCTTTACATATCTATAGAAGCTTTTGCAGTCCGTCTTAATGTTCCCTGCAAGCTTCCCCTCGTACTCTATTTTCCCTGCCCTAATCAAACCCTTTGTCCCTCTTTGCTGAGTTCTAAATTTCTCCCAGTCCCCGGGTTCGCTGCTATTTCTGGCCAATTTGTATGCCACTTCCTTGGCTTTAATACTATCCCTGATTTCGCTTGATGGCCACGGTTGAGCCACCTTCCCTTTTTTATTTTTACGGCAGACAGGGATTTACAATTGTTGTAGTTCATCCATGCAATCTCTAAATGTCTGCCATTGCCCATCCACTTTCAGCGCCTTAAATATCATTCACCACTCTATCCTAGCCAATTCACGCCTCATACCTTCAAAGTTATCCTTCTTTAAATTCTGGACCATGGTCTGTTTCATGCTCCATCCTAATGTAGAATTCCACCATATTATGGTCACTCTTCCCCAAGGGGCCTCGCACAACGAAATTGCTCATTAATCCTCTCTCATTACACAACACCCAGTCTAAGATGGCCTCCCCCCCCAAGTTGCTTCCTCGACATATTGGTATAGAAAACCATCCCTTATGCACTCCAGGAAATCCTCCTCCACCGTATTGCTTCCAGTTTGGTTAGCCCAATCTATATGCATATTAAAGTCACCCATGATAACTGCTGCACCTGTATTGCATGCACCCCTAATTTCCTGTTTGATGCCCTCCCCAACCTCACTACTGCTGTTTGGAGGTCTGTACACAACTCCCACTAACGTTTTTTGCCCTTTGGTGTTCTGCAGCTCTACCCATTTCGATTCCACATCATCCAAGTTAATGTCGTTCCTAAATATTGCATTCATCTCCTCTTTAACCAGCAATGCAACCCCACCTCCTTTTCCTTTTATTCTATCCTTCCTGAATGTTGAATACACCTGGATGTTGAGTTCCCAGCCCTGATCATCCTGGAGCCATGTCTCTGTAATCCCAATCACATCATATCTGTTAACATCTATTTGCACAGTTAATTCATCCACCTTATTACGGATACTCCTTGCATTTGGACACAAAGCCTTCAGGCTTGTTTTTTTAACACCCTTTGTCCTTTTCGAATTATGATGTAGTGTGGCCCTTTTTGTTTCTTGCCTTTGTTTACTCAGCCTTCCACTATTGCTTTTTACCTTTCTATCATCTGTTTCTGACTCCATATTACTTCGCCCTGTCTCATTGCATAGGTTTCCATCCCCCTGCCATGTTCGTTTAAACACTCCCGAACTGCATTAGCAAATGTTACCCCCAGGACATCAGTTCCAGTCCTGCCCAAGTGCAGACCGTCCCTTTTGTACAGGTCCCACTTCCCCCAGAACTGGTTCCAATGCCCCAGGAATTTGAATCCCTCCCTCTTGCACCACTGCTCAAGCCACGTATTTATTCTAACTATCCTGCTCCCTCTAATCTGATTAGCACGTGGCACTGGTAGCAATCCAGAGATTACTACCTTTGAGGTCCTACTTTTTAATTTAACTCCTAGCTTCCTAAATTCAGCTTGTAGGACCTCTTCCTGCTTCTTACCTATATCGTTGGTACCTACATGTACCACGACAACTGGCTGTTCACCTTCCCTCTCCAGAATGCTCTGCAGCCGCTCCGAGACATCCTTGACCCTTGCACCAGGGAGGCAACATACCATCCTGGAGTCTCGGTTGCGGCCGCAGAAACTCCTATCTATTCTCCTTACATTAGAGCCCCCTATCACTATAGCTCTCCCACTCTTTTTCCCGCCCTTCTGTGCAGCAGAGCCACCCATGGTGCCATGAACCTGACTGCTGGTGCCTTCCCCTGGTAAGTCATCTCCCCCAACAGTATCCAAAACGGTACATCTGTTTTGGAGGGAGATGAACGCAGGGGACTCCTGCACTACCTTCCTGCTCTTGCCTTGTCTCTTGGTCACCCATTCACTATCTGTCCTAACCCTTACCTGCGGTGTGACCAACTCACTAAATGTGCTATCCACAACATTCTCAGCATCGTGCATGCTCCAGAGTGAGTCCATCCGCAGCTCCAGTGTCGTCATGCGGACTGTCAGAAGCTGCAGCTGGACACACTTCCCGCACACATAGTAGTCCGGGACACAGGAAGTGTCCCTGATTTTCCACATAGCATTGGAGTAGCGTGACATGGGTCTGAGCTCTCCTGCCATGATCTAACCCTTAAATTAATTTACTTACTGAAATTTACTTAAACACCAAACAACTACTTCGTAGTTCGCTGTCAATTAAACCAATCTAAAAGTCAGTCTAAAAAAGAGTTATACTTACCAGTCGAACAGCCAACCACTTACCAGCTTAGCTGTGATGTCACCTCTCGATTTCGCACCCCTCTATCTTTGTCTGCAGCTGGTTGGGCTGGTCTCTGGGCCTCCGTCTCCTACTCTTGCACTCCTTATCAGCTGCTCTAGTTTCAGCACTGGTAGGAAAAACAAGACAAAGCAGCACCTGCCATCCTCACTTGCCCTTAAAACTCACTCACTTACCAAACTCACGAATGTCACTCTATGCTGCTGCACTCGGTGCTCTGCATGAGCTGCCTCTTTTTAAACTGTATCTCGGTCAGATGACTCACTACTGGCCAGTCGTTTACAGAACTGGTTTTAACTAGCTGCTAATTGCCTTCTACTGGAGAATTACCTTGTTTTTCTCTGCCTAAACCTGAAAGATTCCCAACTATTTAACTTTTCCCCTTTAAAATAAACTGCTACTTACTTAGAAGTTACTGGCAATTGCCACTAACAATTTACTCCAGCCTCCAAATGGTTTAAAGAGAATAACCCTTAAAACTCACTCACTTACCAAACTCACGAATGCCACTCTATGCTGCTGCACTCCAACGCGGACCAAGGACAAAGAATTTTTTGCTGGAAGAAGTGGGGACACTAGTTACTGTGACTGAGAACAGATGGCAGGAGCTGGACACCAGCAGAGGTCGCACAAATGTGCCACCCAAAGAAATGAAGAAACGCTGGAGTCAAGTACAGAAGATTACTGCACAGTGGTGAACACCAAGAGATCTGAAAGCCAGTGTAAAAAGAAAAGGCAGGACCTTGGTCAAGTAGTTAGTGTAAGTAATATTTTCATTTATTCAATGCAATTGCAATAGTAAATATGACCAGCTGTATATGTCCCACCCAGCAGAAAGACACCTTGTCTAAAAAGTTGCATTTTCATCTTTGCAGAGGAAGGTGGCCCACAACAAAAGGGAAAGAACTCGAAAGGAGGAGGCCCGTTAAATCTGCACCTACTGACACCCTTGGAAGAGAGGGTCGCTGCTTTGATGGGCCCTGCACAAGCTGGGCCCACACTCGAGGGAGAGGGTAAGTCCTGAAAATTCATTGTGGCCCTTCAAATCAACCTGCTGCCTGGCCTGCTATGTGTGAGCCTACTCATGCCACCCATCCTACCCCCTCCTCTGCTGCTAACCATTTGTCTGTTCTGTTATATTTTGTAGAACCTGAGGTCAATCCTGAAGATGCAGAAGAAGATTCAGATGCGGATGAGCCTGAAGAGAACGTCTTCCAATCCAACCCTCCAGACCAACATGGGGGTGAGGGGGAGGGGGAGAGGATGGAGATAGATGAAGACCACACTGTTTTACTGATTTTTGAGGAGGTGCCGCTCACAGCCCCTTCCCCGACTAGTGGTTTGCATGCCGGTGGGACATTCCATGGTTTCCCATCTTCCGAGGTTAAGGGTCCCAGTAGCGGGGTGCAGTGAGGCACAACCAGGGCCCCATCCTCCCAGGCTGTGGGTCCCAGTGGGATGCAGCAAGGTACACCCAGGGCCCCATCCTCCCAGGCTGCGGGTCCCAGTGCGGTGCAGCAAGGCACACCCAGGGCCCCATCGTCCCAGGGTTCGGGTCCCAGTGGGGTGCAGCAGGGCAGACCCAGGGTGAGGGGAAGGAGAGCTCAATCACGCTCTCCTGAGATGCAGGATGCAACAGATGTGGTTCAGATGATGTCATTGAGTGTGGAGGGCATGAGTGAGTGATGAGGTAGCGGGACTGTTGGGAGAAGTAACAACACTCACCAAGACCATCAGTGAGGGAATAGTGTCCATGAGGGAGGGAATGTCAGAGGTAGTGCAAACCACGTCAATGGCCATGAGGGAGGGAATACCAGAAGTAGTACAAAGCATGACACTGGCCATCAAGAAGGGAATGTCAGAGGTTGTGCAAACCACGTCAATGGCCATGAGCGAGGGAATACCAGAAGTAGTACAAAGCATGACACTGGCCATGAGGGAGGGAATGTCAGAGGTCGTACAGGCCATCAGGGAGGGAATGTTTCCGTCCGCTGAGACACTGTCAGGGTGCATGAGGGATGGCATATGTGAATTAGCTGCTGCAATAAGGGAACTCGCCCAGACCCCGTGCCCATTGACAGAATCAACTGGTACTCCCAATGCAATCCCCACACCAGCCTCTAAAGAGCCCCAAGCCAGGCCTTCCAATTTGCTGCCTGACGCTGATGACCCCCACCATCAAGAGGTACTCAGTGCCCGAGATGTTAGAAGGAATAAGCTTGGTACCAAGCCCAAAGTCACTGCGCCACGGCCTGCGGGCAGGGATGGAGAGTCCAAGGCCAAGCGCAGAAGGCGGTCTTAGAATAAGGGGGAGGAGAGATGGGTTCAGCCTTTCTTTGCTGCTGTTGTTATTGATGTTGTTATTGTTGCAACTGTTCTCAAATTAAAAGTTTTTTGTAAGTTTTGTAAATTTACAAGTTTATAAGTGATCTTAAAGTTTTTAAGCGATCTTAAAGAGTCATATTAAAGTAAAGTTTCATACAAGAATAATTTTATTAAAGTTAAGTTAAGTACATTGTAAACTTTTGAATAAAATATATTTTACATTAAAACTGAATCAAGTTCCATTAACACAACACAACATTTAGGAACAGTTCCAAATGATAAACATGTCCATGTGGAACAGTTGTCGCTGAGCCCTCAGGCATCAGTAAAGCGTTCACGGATGAGCGGCTGGCACAAGGCTCGAGCAATCGTTAAAGGAGCATGATGGCCCGCCCTCCTCCGCTGTTGTGCTCTGGCCTCAGGCACTTGCATGGTTTCCTCATCCTCGTCATCATCCTCCTCCCCCTCCTCCTCCTCCTGCTCATCCCCTGCATCTTCCACATCATCAGCCACACTCACAGCAGGTGGTTCTTCCACTACCAGCTGCTGCTGCCTCATGATGGCTAAGTTGTGCGGCATGCAGCACACAACAGTGAACTGACCGACAATCTCAGGGGAGTATTGCAAGTAGCCTCCGGAATGGTCCAGGCATCAGAAACGCTGTTTCAAGATGCCAGTGGTCCTCTCTATGATGCTGCATATTGCAATGTGTGACATGTTGTATTCACGGTCAGCTTCCATCCGGGTTACGCGTAGGGGCATCATGAGCCAGGTGGCAAGGCCGTACTCTTTGTCTCCCAGTAGCCAGCTCTGCCCTTTTGGCTGCTGCTCAAACATGGCAGATATAACGCTGAACGCATCATGGGTGCTGCCAGGGTATCTCGCATCGACTGACATGATGCGCTGCTTGTCGTCACACACGAGCTGCACATTAATGGAGTGGAAGCCTTTTCTATTCCTGAACATCTCGGAATCCTCCAAAGATGCTCACAAGGCGATGTGGGTACAATCAATGCAGCCCTGTCCCTTTGGGAAGCCAGCAATCCTTGAGAAGCCACAGCCCTGTCATGGATTGCTTGGGCAGTCATGGGGAACTTGATGATGTCATTCCTCCGCGCATACAGTGCAGCAGTCACCTGGTGAATGGAGACATGTATTGCATGTTGAGAGTTGGCGTACACATCTCCAGTTGGAGCTTGAAACGATCCGGAGGCATAGAATGAAAGTGCAGCTGTCACCTTTACTGCAACTGACAAAGCAGTCCTCCTGACGCTTCTTGATGCAGGTCTGGTCTCAGCAACTCACCGATCTCAGGGACAACTTCTCCAGCCTTCTGACACAGTCTGCATCACTCAGGTCCAGGTACTGTCTGTCGCGATATACCCGAGGTGGGTAAGGCCTCCTGTCCAGCACCCTACGGTCTCTGATGTTCCTGATGCGATAAGCTCTAATCAATTGTCTCCTACGTAGCACCGTGATGCAGAAGGCTCGCACAAGGTTTGGTATTGTCAGCATTGCCCCCATACTTAAAGTTCAACTTCAAAGAAGCTCAAAACGGCAGGAAAGCAGGCAGCACAGGTTCGCAGTTCTCTCTCTCTCTCTCTCTCTCCCTAAGATCTGTAAGGATGGACCACACCCAAAGGTCTTTTGTCCTCTCCTCTCTCTCCCTCCCCCCTCCCCGGGCACCAAGCCTTTAGATCGGCTGTCTGCGACCCTCCGCGGTCCCCGAGTGAGTAGCTTCCTGGTCCGCTGTGGCCCCCGAGTGCATGCCGGTCAGTGTGCTCCCTCCCATGCCGAGCCAAGTGAGTGTCGGTCCAGTCCGCTCCACTTTCCACCCCGAGCCCAGGCCCAATGGCTTCCGATTTACTTACCTGTGCGATTTCCTTCACTCTCCGCAAGGGTTTTCTCGAGAGGCCTCATACGCTGGCCGAAGTAGAAATGGAGCAACTATTAGCTGGCCAAAGTTGCCTCAATAGCCAGAACTGGCGCAGGTAGCTGGTTATGCCCTCTTTTGAGGAAAAAAAGCGTACCTAAACAAAACATAACTAAATGAGTTATGCTGGTCCAAATTAATTGGGGAAACTGGGGATTTTTAATTTAGGCCAGAAAAAGCAGCCTGCTCCAAAAAAAACAGCGCAAATACTGGGGAAAATTGAGCCCAATGATTAACTTTAATGGGACGCCTGACAAAAAGCAAGTTCCAACAGGTGCCCTGGCTGATATTTAACTCTCAAGTTACATCACTATAAAACAGGTTGGCGCCGATTTTCATCAAGGCCTCCACCTGCCCAAGTGTTGCCGATGGTCACCGAGGCACCGGACGGTACTTTGGGCGGGATATTCATGGCCGAGGTCACACGAATGTCGGCGGGCGGCAAATGGACGACATTCGCCGCCAATCTGGGCGGCAGCGGCGGGAGGTACTATTTTTGGCGGCAGAGGTGCTTGCCGGCCAAGTGCTGCCGAGGATGGAATCGGGCCCACGGAGGGTCGAAAGACCTAAAAAAAAAAATCAACACTAAAAAATACAAAAACTAGCGGAAGACCTTCAGAGGACCCCGTGCAGGTAAGTTCCCCTGTGGAAAAACAATGTTTGAAATGTTCACTTACCTTTTTTCCAGGTACTTCAGACTCACCGTCAGGGACAGACCAGCCTGCAGCCAGAGGCCCCGCCCCCGTTCTGCCGCTGACTCCCGCCCGCAGGAATCTGGGAACTCAGCGGGCGGGGAGCTCAGTGGCGCCACTTGGCCGACCGCTGACGTCAGCGGATGGTTCCCGGCGGCTCGCCCCTCCCGCCCGCTCCAGGGCACCTCCAAAGTGGCACTGGGCGGGTCTTTGACGAGGAATGTCGGCGGCAGTGGGCGGTGAGGTGATGAATTTCGGTCCCCGTTGTCTGGCCATTAGCTCATTGCTGCTTGTGGACTGTGCACAAGTGGGCTGCCATGTTTACACCTCAAGTAGGCAGGGGGCAGCCGCATGAGTCATTTATTAATCCATTCTCTAATAATGCTGACGGCAATTTCTAAGCTTTAGTGTTTGGGGATCAACAGGTGGGAGTGGGGGTGGGTGGGGGAGGAGAAGGCCCAATAGAATGGCACATGCGGTGAAGGGAACTTGACGGGTTGAATAGCCATTTCTCATTCCTGCTTCTCTTCTGCTCTCGACCTGATGTGCAGTTCTAACCTTTCCTATTTCAATTTCAGATACTTAACATTGGTGCTTTTTTCCTTCTCACTCTGCAGACAGCTGCACTCTGCTAACTGTCAGCTATCCATGCCCTTCATGGATTGTATGTCATTCTAAATGTAAAGCGATATTTCCTCTTTAACTATTATTCATGTGGCCCTAGAAGTACATCAGAAAAATAACAACACAAGGGGGAATGTATCATCATAGGTAACACTGTCGCTAGACAGGATTTTGATGAGCCATTATATATTCTTTTTACCCAAGACGCACATTCCAAATTGTGCAAACTGACCCAGTTCTGACTCCTTACATGGATGGCTGCCTCTTATTAAGTTTTCAGTCCCTTCACAGACATTTTATAGCCAATTTCAGACTGAGGTGGATGGGCCTGTTTGTAGGAATACAAAGAAAGAGAGGCTCGCATTTATAGTGTCTTTCGTGGCCTCAGGACGTCCCAAAACGCATTACTGCCATGAATGTCTTTTTGAAGTATAGTTACTTTTGTAATGTAATAAATGCAGCAGACAAATTTCGCACGGCAAGCTCCCACAAACAGCAATGTGATAATGACCGGATAATCTGGTTTAGTTAAAAAAATACATTAGTTCTGGGATGTGGGTATCGCTGGCAAGGCCAGCATTTATTGCCCATCCCTAATTGCCCTTCAGAAGGTGGTGGTGAGCCGCCTTCTTAAACCGTGTGGTGAAGGTGCTCCCACAGTGCTGTTAGGGAGGGAGTTCCAGGATTTTGACCCAGCGACGATGAAGGAACAGCGATATACTTCCAAGTCAGGACGGTGTGTGACTTGGAGGGGAACTTGCAGGTGATGGTGTTCCCATGCGCCTGCTGCCCTTGTCCTTCTAGCTGGTAGAGATTACTGGTTTGGAAGATACTGCTGAAGAAGCCTTGGCGAGTTGCTACAGTGCATCTTGTAGATGGTACACACTGTAGCCACGGTGCGCCAGTGGTGGAGGGAGTGAATGTTGAAGGTGGGTGGATGGGGTGCCAATCAAGTGGGCTGCTTTGTCCTGGATGGTGTCGAGCTTCTTCAGTGCTGTTGGAGCTGCAACTCATCCAGGCAAGCCAGCCAATGCTGTCAACTCTGCCAGTGATGAAGCCAGTGTTACTGAGCGTGCACTGGGCTTTGCAGCTCTGGCTGGCTTCTCATGGGTGTAGGGTGTCATCGACAGCACACATGTGGTCATCAAGGCACCCCATCATCACCCAGGAGTGTTTGTGAACTGCAAGGGCTTCTACTCCCTCAATGTGCAGCTGGTCTGTGTTCTGTGTAGGGGGTTTTTACTCTGCCCAATTACAGGGGCCTTTGGTTGGCTGTTGGTGTATTGGGCCTCTCTGTCCCTTCTCGGGGACAGTCCAGCAGCTTATGGCTCGCTGACCACTAAACTGGCGGTTTTTGAAGCGCTCTCGCACCCCTATCTGGTTCTAACCTCAGAATTTTGGTGAATTATGAGCTTCCACAAGGGAAAATAAAACACTCAGAGACAAGTGGTCCTTGGAACCAAAAAAATGGGTAAGTCCAATTTATTAACCATGGTAAGTTTCCAACAAGGTCAAACTTCATCAAAACACATATCTGACACACACTTATAAACGATGAAAATCTATGGGAAGAAACGGACACAACGAAAACCTTACACAATTTTATCTTTACAAGACAGTTCTAACACCACCCCCACCCCCCTTTTTACCTGACTGACCTAGGCTGACGGTTGGGAAAAGAAAACTCCAGGTTAATACTTACAATCCCTTTTTGACAGTTATTCCTTTTAGCCTTAGGATGGTTGGTTTACGGGGTAGCTGGAGTGAATGTTGCCTCTCCCAGTTACTTCGGTCTCTGGTTCTTCAGCTGGTTGGCCTCGGAGCGTTGCTCGGTGTGCGGCACAGCTTCTTGAGACAATGTTGGGCCTCTCGGTAGTTGGGTCGTATATTCTGTACACAAGTTGAGTCCAGGGCCCGTTCGATGGTAGGTTTCCCAGCCGGTAACAGTCCGTCTCCGTTCTCTCTTGGTTTCTGTTGGTCTGTGACTGCTACTGCTCCTCGACTCCTTCTCCTACTGCTCCAGCGGCTTCTCTCCTTCCTCACTGCTCCAGCGGTTTCCTCTCTGTTCTCCCAGTGGTTCTCTAGGTCCTATATTTGTACCCAATTGTGTAAGTTTGGGCGGGGAGATAGCTTTGAACGTTAAATCAGAAGATGTTCATAATTTGATTAGGTGTGAGTCATATTTTCAAACTGGGCCGGGTAGTCCTCATTGGTTGAGGATTTCCCCGCATCAGGCCCGACTCGACCCCTGATTGGCCTGCCAGAATGTACTTTTCCCCCATTGGCCAGTGCCTCTGTCTCGCTTGTGAGCCAGACTCCACAATGTAATCAGACGATGTCACAGGTACAGGTAGGTGTGAGGACAGGGGTATTGTTCCTGTGCACATTGGTGCCTCAACGTCTGCTGGCTCATTGTTGCAGTCCTGGGAGTCAATCACCGCAGTGATCTCAGGGCTATTGTCCACTGTCCATATTGATTAGGTAGATAATGGTCCACATTCATAATTTGATTAGGGGTGAGTCATATTTTCAAACTGGGCCGGGCAGTCCCCATTGGTTGAGGATTTCCCCGCTTCAGGCCCGACTCGACCCCTGATTGGCCGGCCAGAATGCACTTTTCCCCCATTGGCCAGTGCCTCTGTCTCGCTTGTGAGCCAGACTCCACAATGTCTGTATCCACCCACACGTGTCCCAGCCTGCCTGGTCTGAGGATTTTATTTGGCCAAAAATTTTCATTTAAAATGTATAGAACGATCCCATTTAGTTTCCTTGTCCTGAGGGTTTTCCAATAAAATGCGGCCATGGATTTTTGAACCTTACATCTGCAACCATAAAAAGATTATCATGCATCTGTCCGGCAGCTGTCCCTGGAAGCTGTCATGACTCTTTCGGCCGTGCCAATCCAGCCTCCCTCAGCTCTTCGCACCTCCAAACAGACTTTCCGGCTGGCTGCTTGGAGACAAGGCTATCTATCCATTGAGGACGTGGCTGATGATGCACATGAGGAGGCCAAGTACTCAAGACGAGGAAATATATAATGAAACACCGGATGTGTCACAGAGCAGACAATGGGCATGCTGAAATTGCACCTCAGATGCCTCAACACATCTGGAGGAGCCCTTTGCTACGCACCAGCCAATGTCTCCAGAGTCATCGGCGTCTGCTCCGCCCTGCACAACATAGCACAGCAGCAAGGATCGGAGCTGCAGGAGCAGCAAGACACCGAACACACAGCCTCTTCCGAGGAGGAGGAGGAGGAGCATCAGCTGGAAGACAAGGAGGAGAACGAGGAACCTGTGGTCCAGATCCCACCAGCTGCCCGGGAGGACAGGGCTGGCCTCACCAATGGGCAGATTGGCTTAGCTTCCTGCATTACATCGTTGTAGCTGTCACACGGGGTGTCAGGCTCTCCCCCACCCCCCCCCCCCCCCCCCAATCACAACAATACCCGAAAGAATCCCTACAATGACCAAACCATTTCTTTCACACTGAGCCCCAATGCTGGAGGTAACCTTGCAGGTAATTTTTCAGGCGGTCCGCGTGCGTGATCAGCGGCGTGTCGCGTGGAAAATGTTTTAGTTGACAGTGGGTCAGGAGCCCCGCTTTCATACAGCCACCACACAACTTTCCCAAATGTCGGGACTGTCATTGCTGAGCAGAACATACACACAGCAGCAGAGGAGGCAATTCAGGTGATTATAACCTTGTAAACAGAGGATTAAGAACTATTTTCAGCTCATCTTCAGAGTTTACCAGGCCGCCCACAGGATCCACACTGCTCAGGGAAGCAAGGCGGGAGTTGAATGGCCATGGAATCATCTCATTACTTCACAGCTGCCAAAGTGCTATAAAAGCTCCCATCTCACTTTCCAAGCTCAGAAGCTGTTGATTTCTGCATTCTCAAGACAGAGTGAGTAAACTCTCTATCCAGTGTCACCTCATTGGTGCAACCTCTCTCACCATTGACAGATCGTTTCTATCATCTCAAGTTTACCTGCCATCTATTACATCAGCATGGGTGCACTTTACACTCTTGAAACTTGGTCCTCTGATTCCCAGCACGATCAGCCCCATCACGAGCAGCACCAGGCACACCAGCAGCACCAACAACAACACCAACCTTCTCCGCAATCACCCGATGCTGCACAGGACACAGGGCATCAGCACCCGACCACATTGCTGCCCGGGACTCCAGGGATGGCCTCCCCATGGCCAGATTGACTTCACTTAAAGCTGTACACCCTGGCTGCCACATGATGCAAACCCGCCAACCCACATCAAACACCATAAAACATTCCGTCAATTCCCAATCCACTCATCACCATTGCAGAGGGTACCCTCATGCCTCACCATTCACTGCAACTTCCAACAGTTCAGACAAGTCTGTCCAAGAACTCAAAGCTTTCAATGATTTCAATGTTTGACAGCACATTAACAGAAACTTCACATGGACATTGGTTAAAACACACAAGTGCCTACCCTTGTGTGTTGTTAGTTAGTATGTTGTTAGGGTCCTTCTGACCACATCCCTGCTTGTGTCCTCCTATGCAATGTGCAACCAGGCTTCGTTGATCTCCTGGAGATGTCACTTCCAGCCATTGGAAGGGAAGAGAACCTTCCTGCGTGGAGGGAATCATGGGATTCTTTGTTGGCTGGCGTGGCCACGATGGGCCGAAATGACCTCCTTCCGTGCTATAAAATTCTATGATTTCTATGATTCTAAGGAGGCCATTTCGGCCCATCATGTCTGCGCCATCCGACAAAGAGCTATCTAGCCTAATCCCACTTTCCAGCTCTTGGTCCAGAGCCCTTTAAATGCACATCCAAGTATTTTTTAAATGTGGTGAAGGTTCGTGCCTCTACCACCCTTCCAGGCAGTGAGTTCCAGATGCCCACTACCCTCTGTGTGAAGAAACTTCCCCTCAAATCCCCTTTAAACCTCCTCCCAATTACTTTAAATCTATGCCCCATGGTTTTTGACCCCTCTGCTAAGGGAAATCGGTCCTTCTTATCCACTCTGTCGAGGCCCCTCATAATTTTATACACCTCAATGAGGTCTCCGCTCAGCCTCCTCTGTTCCAAAGAAAACAAACCCAGCCTATCCAACCTTCCTTTCCTTTGCAACCAGTCCATCCCCTTGTCATAAATCATGCAGACAACAACAACCATGCTAGTTGGCTCGTGGAGTATGTGTTATATATGCAAACTAATCACTGTATAGTTGCATAAGATGGAGACTTGTTACCTGATGTACTGTCAATAAGGTTTACACTGTGTATATACTATGTTGGCACCACTAGAGAGTGCAACTGGTGGAGACCGGGGTTTCCTGCTCCTGTGGCAGAGGCTGTCCACCAGAGGGCACTGCAGTGGGAGACTTGAGGATCATCTTTATAGGTGTGCAGGGCCCAGTATAAAAGGCTGCTCACCATGCTTGTGCCTGACTCCGGAGTTACGAATAAAGGACCAAGGTCACTATAGTTTGAGTACAACACTTTGCCTCGTGGATTCATTCATAAGTGCAGTACAAACATAATAACTGGCGACGCGAATATGGATTTCATGCAATTATGGCTACCTTTGGCACACTAAAAGACTTCGCAGAGGGTGATGATTGGGATGCCTTCATGGAAAGGCTCGAGCTATATTTCGTGGCAAACAACCTAGCAGGGGAGACGGACGCATCGGTGGAGAAGCGCAAGGCTATGCTGCTGACCAGTTGTGGGTCCGAGGTGTACCGTCTCGTCAGGGACTTGCTGGCACCCACGAAGGCCAAGGATAAGACATACGATGAGCTGACTGAACTAATTCGGGACCAAAAGAGAGCATCCTCACGGCCAGGCACAGATTCTACACTTACCACAGACCTGAGGGCCAGGTGATTGCAAAATATGCTGCCGACCTCAGGAGACTTTCGGAACACACCTCAATGCAGCATTGCGAGACATCTCCGTTATGGGAATTGGCCACGAGGGCCTCCTTCACAAGCTATTATCTGCCGACACCACAGTCAACCTGCAGAAGGCCATCAGCATCAGTCAGGCGTTCATGACCTCGACCTGCAGCAAATTATTCATACTGTGGACTCAAACCTGGCAAGTACTGTACACAGAATGGTGCCTTTCACAGGCAAGACTATAGAACGTGGCTCTGCCCAGGGCAGAAGGCACCTCAGGGTTCCAGAACTCAAAGTCCGCCAAGGGGTGCTAATCGAGTAGCACCATGCTGGCGTTGCAGAGGAAACCATAGGGCTCACCAGTGTCGGTTTGCTGAGTACGTATGCAAAGCTTGTAACATGAAGGGCCACCAAAGAAATGTGCCTCACCGTGTAGCAGAGGAGTCGGTAGATGACTTTGAATCCAGCGGGGAGTATGATGATTTGGGCAGAGAGGCAGCTCAGCCCCAAGAAGAAGTGTATGGAGTGTATACCTGCACCACCGATTGTCCTCCAGTGAAGATGGAAGTCAAGATAAACGGCATTCCAGTCTTCATGGAAGTGAACAAAGGAGCGAGCCAGTCAGTGGTGAGCCAGGATGCCTTTGAGAGGCTATGGAACGAAAAGCGACCCGAGCTTGTTCCAGTACAGGAAAAGTTGTGCATCTATACCAAGGAGCTGAGCCCTGTCCTTGGTAGTGCGGATGTAAGTGTAATCCATAATGGCGTGGTGCACAAGTTACCTCTGTGGATTGTTGCAGGTGATGGTCCAATGCTACTCGGAAGAAGGTGGATGGGGAAGATCCAGTGGAAATGGGAAGACCTCTTCACTCCAGCAATCGATGACCCCCGTGCTCAGAGGCAGAGCAAAACCTCACCTTCGATTGGGCCAGGCACCAGAGAACAGACCAGCGCAGCACCTGAGGCACAGAACGTCCACCATGACTGCGTGGCAATGATCTGACCGGAATGACCCAAAAGTACCTTCCCGGCTCCAGTGGCAGGACTCCTGGGGAGGAAGATCAAATTCACAGGCACTCTTCCAGCTTTTGTGGCAGAATCGCGGGAGAGAAGGATCAAGACAGTCGACCTCGAGAATACAGGCAAGATGGAGTCCCTGCTGCAGCGAGGTGCAGTGTGGCTGAAAAAAAAGATGGGCGCAGCAATATCACGAGGGGCAACGCTGAAGAGCCAACACGTGGTGTCTAACAAAGGAGTTGATTGGGGTAAAGCCAGCAGGGTTCTCTTAAAGGAGACCTGCAACCAACTGAACTTAAAGAGACATTGTATGCACGGCAATCAATGTAACGAACCGATTAAGATTTTGAACAAAATGTTGCGAGATGTCGGGAATAGAGTGTCCCCAAAAGTAGCAAGCGAGCGAATTTGGGAGAGTAAAGGCATTGATCCTGATGCCCTGCCCCAGGTGTCCCCACAAATTATAGGCCAGCGACCTCAGGGGGGTGAAGGCACTGATCCTGATACCCTGCCCCAGGTCTATCCCATGCTGCAGGCACCCGATGGCACTATTCGCCACGGACCTGGAAACGAAAATGGCGCCAATACGTGCAGTCGGCCGCCATTGCCCACTACCCGGGTGGAGACGGTGCAGCCCCCAGACCCAGTCGCTACCTCGGCCATGTCCGTGAGCAAAAGGTCAGAACCAACGAGTTTCCCAAATGGGACCTGGAACAGCCAGGTTCGCAACACTGTTTGAGAGCAGACAGAACATTCTGCAGCCCTCAAAGGAGGACAGTGAGGCCACACACATCTGTGGCTCTGCCCACCACTAGGCAACGGCAAAGGCCCTGAGTCCTGGCTAGGTGAGCGAACCAAGCCCACCCCGCCAGCAGGGGGCGCAGCGGCGCTATCAGACAACTACGACCCCATCTGGTTGCTCTGGAACCAGTGTCCTCGCATACCTGTACTGCTACCTCAGTACTGACCATGACTGAACCATGAATGCAATCTACCCAATCCTGGCGCACGACCGCAAAACGTAACAAATGTAAGTCACTGAACCAAGGTGTCACGATACAAACTGTAACTTCCTTTCTTTGTACTTGCACTGTTTCTGATCCTGTATGTTAATGTAATGGGCCTGCTGCATGATCTCGCCCGAGGGGGGCGGGGAAATGGATGTATGTAGCTATGGACACACACATGGATCACACCCTGAACCCACTGGAACCTCCACTGCATCATCGAACCATCCAAACTGGTAACCACTACCCAACGTTGTAGCAAAAGGACTTGGGGGTTAACAGGGAGAGAGCCAAGCCAAAGCACAGCCAAGGTGCAAGGGCGATTGGCACTTAAGTCTGGGGAGAGCTGAGCCAGAGCACATAATGAAAAAGGTAATCGGCACAAAGGACTTGGAGGAGAGTGATGTTGTATGTGCAGACTATAGATGTACTCTCTGTGTAGTCACTGTGTAGTTGCATAAGATGGAGACTTGTTTACCTGACGCACTGTCAATAAGGTTTACACTGTGTATATACTATGCTGGCACCACTAGAGGGTGCAACTGGTGGAGACCGGGGTTTCCTGCCCTGGTGACAGAGGCTGTCCACCAGAGAGCACTGCGGTGGGAGACCTGAGGGTCACCTGCACAGGTGTACAGGGCCCAGTATAAAAGGCTGCTCACTATGCTTGTGCCTCACTCTGGAGTTACGAATAAAGGACCAGGGTCACTATAGTTTGAATGCAACACTTTGCCTCATGGAGTCATTCATAAGTGCATTATAGACATGATAGTATGCAGGACTGCCTCAAAATTCATAGCACAGTTGCAAGCAGTATCCTTCACTTGAAGATATTGTCACTTGAACGACGAGTCTTGATCGATTCGACTATTTGACATCTTCTTTGTTGCTCAGCAACAATGATGCATGTATGAGGGAAAAAAATTAGATATATATATCCTATTGGGAGAATTACCTGCCGTGACATTTTCATTACTGACCCGAAATCAGGGATTGATTTGCAGACTGAATGTAAGAAGCACTTATTAGTGTCTCTGTGTGACTGACATCCAGAGTATTACTGGATAGTCTCACTTTTAGTTTGGTTAATTTACAGGGGAGTGAGCTGCGGTAACTTTGCCTAAGCTTGCAGTGCAAGCTTTTGGCTTGGTTAAATGATGTGAAGAGATGATCTAAGTATGAGGTAGCTAACTTGGGTTGAATTAGCATTGCTCTTCTCAAACAAGTAGTCGTTTTTCAGACGGTGAGTGAGAAAAAAAAATAAATAAATTTGCGTCACAGCCTTATTGTGACTCTCATGTCATCATGTGACTCTCATGTCGTCATGTGACTCTGGGTCTTGTTCATTGATCGATCTGGCTACCCCTCTCTTTAGCAGGAGTGTATGTGTGAATTGTTCAGATCGCGGCCCTGGTTGGTAATGCGCATGAGTGAGATGGTGTGATGATGTTGGGGGCGGAAGGGATTTGTACCGTGGCCCATTGAGGCATGATTCACCACTTTTAGGGGGGGGCACGGTTTTGTTGGGCCAATCTTTGCTCACCCCTCCCACAATGTTCTCGTACAATCTCATCCATTCCACTCAATAACAACCAGGGGGCATAGATTTAAAGTAATTGGTAGGAGGTTTAGAGGGGACATTTTTTTACCCAGAGGGTGGTGGGGGTCTGGAACTCACTGCCTGAAAGGTTGGTGGAGACAGAAACCGTCAGCACATTTAAAAAGTACTTGGATGTGCACTTGGAGTGCCGTAACCTGTAGGGTTACAGACCGAGAGCTGAAAAGTGGCATTAGGCTGGATAGCTCTTAGATAATGTCTTTAACATAGTAGAACATCCCAAAGTGCTTCACAGGAGTGTGTTCAGCTAAAAGTTAACACTGAGCTAAAGCGATATTAGGACAGGTGACCAAGCACTTGGCCAAAGAGATTGGTTTTAAGGAGTGTCTTAAACAACAACAACCACTTGCATTTATATAGCGCCTTTAACATCGTGAAACATCCCGAGGCGCTTCACAGGAGGATTATGAGATTAAAAAAGGAGGACTACCCCAGCGGGAGTACTTAAAGGAGAAGAGAGAGGTGAGGAGACAAAGAGGTTAAGGGAGGGAATTCTAGAGTTTCATCATCATCATAGGCGGTCCCTCGCTTCGAGGATGACTTACTTCCAAGCCAAAAGGGATGAGTTCACAGGTGTTTCAATGAAGGACTTAATATTCCGGCTTCTGAACTACATGTTGAAGGGTGGAAGATGCCTGTGCGTGGATTTTTTGAACGTGTGGTGGCCGTTGCACACCAGTCACCACACGGGCTTGACAGAGCTAGGTCTTGGTCCAGTGGCAAGGATTAACCAAGATGACTGGAGACCTGCTCTGCTGCACGGGCCTAGTGCGCACACATATCGCAGTGTGGGCTGGCCCGTGCTGCCCCTGGGCCCTCGCCTCTTCTGGGCCCCGAACTCATGCTTCTCCTGGGGCCCCGATCACATCGCTCCATGATCACTTGCCGCTCCTTCCCTGACCTCGCCGCTCCTGCGGTACCTGCCCACGCTCCAATCAGCGACCTGGACCTTGGTGATGACCAATCCAGTCGTCTTCTTCACAGCCGTCGCTCTCCAGCATGCGCTGTACCTTGAAGTGGTATGTTCCTTTGAAAACCCTGACCTGCTGGTGGTCCTTACAGGTTGGGGCCGCCTTGCAGAATGCCCGACCCGGCGGCAGCCCCGACCTGCAAGGACCATCCAGAGTTTAGGGCCTAGATGGCTGAAGGTACAGCGAGGGCACTGGAGGGGAAGGATGGTGAGGAGGGCAAGAGGATGCAGAAGAGTCCATTGGAGGAATGCAGAGTTAAGTAGGTGTTCACTGTCATTGGGGATCAGTTCCATGGGCAGCAATAGTCCAGGTATCTCAACTTGAGGACCATTAATCATGTACAGGCCTTGACAGATTGTGAAGGACTTTATTATTCAGTGACCTTACACATGTACTTCCAATAGGGGCCGCTGCATAGCAATCAGGAGCATGAACCCCGGAGTACTCTCTATTTCCCAGCACAGAGACTCAGACTAAAATGAATGCCATGGTGGCCATTTTAACTGAAGGCCTAGAGTGAGGCCGGACCATCTGGGAGCAGCAGCCAATTCTAACAAGCTTCTGGCTGGCTTCCTGTTGGAAGCTGGAGGGACGGTGCGTGGGAGGGGTGGGAATGTTAGGCAGCCTCGTGGCGCCGGGCTAAAAGCTACGTGCAGAAATGGGAGTGGACAAGGCTTCTGAGGCAGCCAGCAATGAAGAAGGGGGAACGAGCGCAGTCTGGGGCACGGGAGGCGCAGACTTTCCCAGTGGGGCCTGGGTGAGCATTCCTGAAAAGGCCTCTTTGGTCTTCGGACCTGGCTGCAACTGTCGGAGTGCCGGCAGCAGGTTCCTTGGTCTCCTCTGGGTTAAGATGGTCGCGGGTGCTACTCCTGGCCGACAGGGAAACAGAACAGAATTAAAAGTAATTGAATTTTCTGGGCCTCTTCTGGTCCTGGCTCCCCTTGCCACCAGGTTGAGATGCCGGGGAAGTCACAACGGTAATTCCCCGCTCTTCGGCTTCGGGTTAATATTGCAGACAGGAACTTCAGCGGAGCCCAACCTGTGCGTTTTAAAGAAGGTACCCATCCCGCAGGCTGCTCAGAAGAGCCGGTTCAAACTTGCAACCCGCGGGCAGGCAGCGGGATCGGTGCAGGTACGTCACACGGGACCACTCTGACTGTCCGCCCACCGCTTCTGCCAGGCGAGTGAGGGGTTAGTATCGGCGCCCATTTCGTCGCTCTGGTCCTGGGGAACTCAGGAAAGCTGGAGCACTTCCACCATCAAACCCAACTGAGATCAGCTAGCCCATCAAGGATCAAACCCGAGGGCCACCCGAGTCCACGTGACCCCGCTCCACACTAGGCAGTGCAGCGATAAACCCTCTCCAGGAAGAAAAGAAAGAAATAAAGATTTGCTTTTTTATCTCTTAGGCAGTCCCCCGGAGTCGAGGATGACTTGCTTCCACACTAATATGAGTTCTCAGGTGGCTGATGAGATCAATACGGGACCTACAGTCTCTGTCACAGCTGGGGCAGATGGTGGTTGGAGGGAAGGGTGGGTGGGGTGCTTGATTTGTCATGCTCTCCTTCCGCTGTTTGCGCTTGACTTCCGCTTGCTCCCGACGAAGACACTCGAGGTGTTCGGTGCCTTCTCGAATACTTCTCCTCCACTTTGAGTGGTCTTGGGCCAGGGATTCACAAGAGTCAGTGGGAATGTTACATGTTTTCAAGGAGGCTTTGAGGTTGTCCTTGAAGCATTCCCTCTACCCATCTTGGACTCGCTTGCCGTGTCGGAGCTGAGAGTAGAGCGCTTGTTTTGGGAGTCTTGTATCAGACATGCGGACAATGTAGCCCATCCGTCGGAGCTGATTGAGCGCGGTCAAAGTCTCGACGCTGGGGATGTTGGTCTGAGAGAGATCAGTGATGTTGGTGCGCCTATCCTGCCAGTGGATTTGCAGGATCTTGCGGAGGTTGATGGTAGTTCTTCAGTGCTTTGAGGTGCCTACTGTACGTTGTCCATGTCTCTGAAGCATATGGGATACATTTATATAACACCTTTCCAACCACGATCACCGGACACCTCAAGCTCCTTACAGCCAATGAAGTACTTTTGGAGTGTCGTCACTGTTGTAATGTTGGAGCGGGAGCGTGAGGTCAAGGCCCAGCTAAAAAGGCATGACAGTCGGAGGAGCCAGCTACTGCAGGGATAAAAAGTAAAAAAAAATCAAAATTGAAGTGTGACATCACAGGGTAGTTGAATGACTGGTGGATTGGCGAGTATTTTTCTTTTTCTTTCTGTCGGAAAACTTTGGCATTGTTGTAAGTAGAATCTGCCAGTAAATATATGTGATCTTTATTATCTAAGGAGAGCCAGTAAATTAAATCGGCTGTTTGCTGAGTAGTGGCTGGGTGTGTTGTGCTAAGGTTTAGAGTTTAGTTCTACTCGATAGTTGTGAGTGTAACTGGAGGGATGGCAGGGCAGCTCAGTCCCATGGATTGCACATCCTGTGGCATGTGGGAAATCCCGGATGCTTCGCACGGCTGGGGCAACCATGTGTGCAGGAGATGTCCCCAGCTGCACCAACTTGAGCTCCGTGTTTTGGAGCTTGGGTGGCAGCTGGGGACACTGTGGTGCATCCGTGAGACTGAGAGCTACATGGACAGCACGTTTCTGGAGGCGGTCACCCCACAACCTAAGAGTGCGCAGGCAGATAGGGAGTGGGTGACTGCCAGACAGAAGAGGAGGACCAGGCAGGTAGTGCAGGAGTCCCCTGAGTCCATCTCGCTCTCCAACCAGTGCTCTGTCCTGAGTACCGGTGAGGGCGAAGGTGTCTCTGGGGAGTGCAGCCAGAGCCAAGTCCACGGCACCACGGGTGTCTCAGCTGCACAGGGGGGTGGGGGGGTGGGGAGGAGGAAAAAGAATGGAAGAGCTATAGTGGCAGGGGATTCGATAGTCAGGGGAGCAGACAGGCGTTTCTGCGGCCGCAGATGTGACTCCAGGATGGTAAGTCACCTCCCTGGTACCAGGGTCAAGGATGTCACTGAGCGGTTGCAGGGCATTCTGGGGGGAGAGGGTGAATAGCCAGAGGCCGTGGTCCACATGGGCAGCAATGACATAGGTAGGAAGAGGGAGGAGGTCCCGCAGGCAGAGTTTAGGGAGCTAGGAGAGAGATTAAAAAGCAGGAGCTCAAAGGTAGTAACCTCCGGATTACTCCCGGTGCCATGAGCTAGTGGGTGCAGAAATAGGAGGATAGAGCAGATGAATACGTGGCTGGAGAGATGGTGCAGGCAGTTTTCTGAGGCATTGGGACCGCTTCTGGGGGAGGTGGGACCTGTACAAGATGGACGGGTTGCACCTCAACAGAGCCGGGACCAATATCCTCGTGGGGGGGTTTGCTAGTGCTGTTGGGGAGGGTTTAAACTAGCTTGGCAGGGGGATGGGAATCTGAAAATAGGTTCAGTAGGGAGGGGAGTAAAGCTGGAATTAGAAAGCAAAAATAAAGAAAGTGAGTTTGAAGGAGAGAGGAAACAAGCAGGAAAAAAGAATAAAAAAACAAACTTACAGGCACTTTGTCTAAATGTCCGTAGCATTTGTAACAAAATAGATGAGTTGATGGCACAAATTGAGTCAAATGGGTATGATCTGATAGACATTACAGAGACATGTTTGCAAGGTGAGCAGGACTGGGAATTAAATATTGACAATACGGAAGGTCAGACAGAAATGAAAAGGAGGTGGGGTAGCTCTGTTGATAAAGGATGGAATCACTGCAATAGTAAGAAACGATATTGGCTCAAATGATAAGGGTGTTGAAACAGTTTGGGTGGAGATAAGGAACAATAAGGGGAAAAAGTCATTGGTGGGCGTGGTCTATAGGCCCCCTAACAGTAGCAACTCTGTTGGTCGGAGCATAATCCAGGAAATAGTGGAGGCTTGTAAAAAGGGAACAGCAATAATCATGGGTGATTTTACCTCCATATTGATTGGACAACTCAAATTGGTCAGGGTAGCCTTGAGGAGGAGTTCATAGAGTGCATAAGGGACGGGTTCCTTCAGCAGTATATAACGGAACCAACCAGGGGGCAGGCTATTTTAGATCTAGTCCTGTGTAATGAGTGGATGTGGTGTATTTGGACTTCCAGAAGGCATTTGACAAGATGCCAAATAAAAGTCACTGCACAAGATTAAAGTTGGGGGTAATATATTAGCATGGATAGAGGATTGGCTAACTAAGAGAGAACAGAGAATCGAGATAAATGGTTCATTCTCTGGTTGGCAACCAGTAACTAGTGGGGTGCCGCAGGGATCAGTGCTGGGACCCCAACTATTTACAATCTATATCAACGACTTGGAAGAAGGGACTGAGTGTAATGTAGCCAAGTTTGCTGATGATACAAAGATGGGAGGAAAAGCAATGTGTGAGGAGGACACAAAAATTCTGCAAAAGGACATAGACAGGCTAAATGAGTGGGCACAAATTTGGCAGATGGAGCATAATGTCGGAAAGTGTGAGATCATGCACTTTGGCATAAAAAAATCAAAGAGCAAGTTATTATTTAAATGGAGAAAGATTGCAAAATGCCGCAGTACAGCAGGACCTGGGGGTACTTGTGCATGAAACACAAAAGGATAGTATGCAGGTACAGCAAGTGATCAGGAAGGCCAATGGTATCTTGGCCTTTATTGCAAAGCGGATGGAGTATAAAAGCAGGGAAGTCTTGCCACAGCTATACAAGCAGTTTTGGTTTCCATATTTACGAAAGGATATATTTGTTTTGGAGGCAGTTCAGAGAAGGTTCACTAGGTTGATTCCGGGGATGAGGGGGTTGACTTATGAGGAAAGGTTGAGTAGGTTGGGCCTCTACTCATTGGAATTCAGAAGAATGTGAGGTGATCTTATCGAAACGAATAAGATTATGAGGGGGCTTGACAAAGTGGATGCAGAGAGGATGTTTCCACTGATGGGGGAGACTAGAACTAGAGAGCATGATCTTAGAATAAGGTGGCGCCCATTTAAAACAGAGATGAGGAGAAATTTCTACTCTCAGAAGATTGTAAATCTGTGGAATTCGCTGCCTCAGAGAGCTGTGGAAGCTGAGACATTGAATGAAGTTAAGAGAGAAATAGACAGTTTCTTAAACGATAAGGCGATAAGGGGTTCTGGGGAGCGGGCGGGGAAGTGGAGCTGAGTCCATGATCAGATCAGCCATGATCTTATTGAATGGCGGAGCAGGCTCGAGGGGCCATATGGCCTCCTCCTGTTCCTATTTCTTATGTTCTTATGTTCTTATAAACAATCTCCGAGTAAAGGATCCTCTCGGAATGAGTGATCATAACATGATTGAATTTCAAATTCAGATCGAGGGTGAAAAAGTTAGATCTCTAACCAGTGTACTATGCTTAAATAAAGGAGACTATGAAGGTATGAGGGCAGAGTTGGCTAAAATGGACTGGGAAAATAGATTAAAGTGTAGGACAGTTGATGAACAGTGGTGTACATTTAAGGAGATATTTTACAACTCTCAAGAAAAATATATTCCAGTGAGGAGGAAAGAGTGTAAGAGAAAAGATAGCCATCTGTGGCTAACTAAAGAAATAAAGGACGGTATCCAATTAAAAACAAGGGCATACAAAGTGGCCAAAACTTGTGGGAGGACAGAAGACTGGGAAGCTTTTAAAAGCCCGCAAAGAATGACTAAAAAAATGATTAAGAAAGGGAAGATAGACTATGAAAGTAAACTAGCATGAAATTTAAAAACAGATAGCAGAGTTTCTATAGGTATATAAAAAGGAAAAGAGTGGCTAAAGTAAATGTTGGTCCCTTAGAGGACGAGACCAGAGCATTAGTAATGAAGAACATGGAATGGCAGAAACTCTGAACAAATCTTTTGTATCAGTCTTTACGGTAGAGGATACTAACAATATCCCAACAGTGGATAGTCAAGGGGCTATAGTGGGGGAGGAACTTAACACAATCACAATCACTAAGGAGATGGTACTCAGTAAGATAATGGGACTAAAGGCAGATAAATCCCCTGGACCTGATGGCTTGCATCCTCGGGTCTTAAGAGAAGTAGCGGCAGGGATTGTGGATGCATTGGTTGTAATTTACCAAAATTCCCTGGATTCTGGGGAGGTCCCAGCAGATTGGAAAACTGCAAATGTAATGCCCCTATTCAAAAAAGGAGGCAGACAAAAAGCGGGAAACTATAGACCAGTTAGTCTAACATCTGTGGTTGGGAAAATGTTGGAGTTCATTATTAAAGAAGCAGTAGCAGGACATTTGGAAAAGCAAAATTCAGTCAGGCAGAGTCAGCATGGATTTATGAAGGGGAAGTCATGTTTGACAAATTTGCTGGAATTCTTTGAGAATGTAACGAACAGGATGGATAAAGGGGAACCAGTGAATGTGGTGTGTTTGGACTTCTAGAAGGCATTTGACAAGGTGCCACATAAAAGGTTACTGCACAAGATAAAAGTTCACGGGGTTGGGGGTAATATATTAGCATGGATAGAGGATTGGTTAACTAACAGAAAACAGAGAGTTGGAATAAATGGTTCATCCTCGGATTGGCAACCAGTAACTAATTTTGTGCCGCAAGGATCAGTGCTGGGACCCCAACTATTTACAATCTATATTAACGACTTGGATGAAGGGACCCAGTGTAACGTAGCTAAGTTGGCTGATGATACAAAGATGGGAGGAAAAGCAATGTGTGAGGAGGACACAAAAAATCTCCAAAAGCATTTAGACAGGCTAAGTGAGTGGGCAAAAATTTGGCAGATGGAGTATAATGTTAGAAAGTGTGAGGTCATGAACTTTGACAGAAAAAATCAAAGAGCAAGTTATTATTTAAATGGAGAAAGATTACAAAGTGCCGCAGTACAGCGGGACCTGGGGGTACTTGTGCAGGAAACACAAAAGGATAGTATGCAGGTACAGCAAGTGATCAGGAAAGCCAATGGTATCTTGGCCTTTATTGCAAAGGGGAGGGAGTATAAAAGCAGCGAAGTCTTGCTACAGCTATACAGGGTATTGGTGAGGCCACACCTGGAATATTGCATGTGTTGTGTTCAGAATAAATCCACAGGACTCTATTGTAAGCTCAAACTGTTGTGACCTTCGTCTCTTTATTCAGACTCCGGAGTGCAGTAGCAGCATGGTGAATCACCTTTAATACCTGCTTGTCCCAGAGTGCACAGGTAACCTTAGGTCTCCCACAGGTGTGCCCCTTAGTGGCAAGTCTTACATATTGGTGAGGTTTACATACATACATAACATCACCCCCCCCCACCCCCCAATGTCTTATGTACAAGTTATTTGCAAGTTGAGGCAATCTGGTGCCCTGCGTCCCCGGGTCGATCGCCTGGGTTGAAGTCCTGACGTGGTGGGTTCATCCTCGTGGTTGACGGCGAGGTTGATTGTGTTCGTGGGTCACTGGGGGCCAGGTCCTTTCACAGTGGTTCCTGGTTATCTGTAGTTTGCAGTTTGGTCTGGTCCAAATGCTTTCTGCGTTTGCCGAGTACATGGTTTCACAATCAAATGCTCCATTTTCATCACACACACTCCATTCCACCGCTTTGGCTAATACAGTGCTGGAGGCCCATCTGGGGCCCTGAACTGATGGTCTACATCATTTATTTTGATGCCGCATAGAGAAGCCATGCGATCATGGTACATTCTCTGCTGATAGCATATGGAGGGCTCGATTCTGAGTGATTCTGTCCGGTGACTGTGTAGCACCCATGACAGCTGGGTCTTTAGGAAGTCTACTGTGACACGTGTGGTGCTTGGCTTTGTGATTTGGGCTGCCCGCTCCGGACTATTGTCACTGACCCTAAGGTCTGGCGAGCCCCGGATGGCCGATATGGCCTTGAGACTTTCAGTTGTGATGGAAGGCCTAGTGGTCCCTGTAGATCCTGGGCCATGGTATGAAGGCCCCGGACCACCAAGTGGGTGTAGCCTCCCTGCCTTTGTTTGCAACGTTGCAGGGTTGTCCCATCGGGGGGCAATCAGGTGGGATGAGCCTTTCGTCTTTGCGACGGATAAGCTGCAACACCCCGTCTAGCGGTTCACCGTTGGCAGATGGTAACGTAGGATCCTGGCTGGGCCAGATCCTAAACTGAGGGGCTGTTATGGTTGACTCCTCGCTTTCTAGCACTTCCACAACAATGAGTAAGTCTGCAGGCTATGCCGTTTCCACCCCAATGGTGGGGAACGATAGCCAACTGAGGACATTAATGCAGTTCTTAGTGCCTGGCCCGTGGCAGATCATGTTACAGTGCACAGACAGTGTTAGACATTTTCGAAACAACGCATCGATTATGGTACCTCTGCTCTCCCAAAACTGTGGGATGGGCAGCTTGTCTGACTCGAGCAAATATTGGGACCCTCTTTGGTACATCTCTTTTGTCCCGTGAACCCAAGCTACAGCCTTGGTTAACTTATTGGATACACGCACGACTGGTTGGGGTTTGCCCGCTGCTTTGGCTTGCTGCACAACACACCCGACCCCGTGTGGTAACACATCATTTGCTACGAATACTTTGTTGGATACATTTACAACTAGTTGGGGTTCGCCCGCTACTTTGGCTTGCTGTACAACACACTTGACCCTGTGTGATTGCACATCACTTGTTACAAGCACTTTGTCAGATACATATATGACCGGTTGGTGTTCGCCTGCTACATTGGCTTGTTGTAAGATCCCCCCCCCCGACCCCATATGATAGTACCTCATTGGCCACTAAAGAATGCTCACATGGGTTACATAGTGCAAATAACTTATTGTTAATTAGTAGATTTCTCGTCTTCTCAGCGGCCGCCCCTTTACCTTTGCCCCAAACTCAGTCGTCTTCTTTATCGGCCACACATTCCTCCGTTCCGTTGCGACGACCTCCCGTGGTCTGGACGCTCTCTCGTCCTGTGGTCTGGACGTACTTTCATCCCATGGTCTGGACGCACTCTCATCCCGTGCTCTGGACACACTCTCGTCCGTGTCCGTGATGCCGACTGCCGCAATCTTCCTCCCCAGGGATTTTGCCTCTGGTGTCGGGAAGACGCATTCAGATCATTCCGGCCAGAGTCCCACTCTGCATGGTCGACCTGGAGCCTCTTCCATCGTCGTAAAGAGATCGTCGGCTTTGGGTGGTGGGTTCTGCGCCTGTACCGTTGCTTGGTTGATCTTCACCTCCTCGTGTTCGTGATGAGCGGCCTGTGCCTCGGGGAACTGAAAATGGATCTGCACTTCGATGCCTGGTTCAGCTGAAGGTGGGGCTTTGCGCAGTCTTTGAGCAGGAGCTGGGGAAGGTACACAGAGGTCTTCCCAGTTGCATCGAATCTTCCCCATCCACCTTCTACCAAGCAGCGTTGGCCCATCACCTGAAACAATCACGATGATAAATCGTGCACCGCTCCCTCATGGGATACTCTTACGTCCGCACTACCAATAACCGGTATCAGTTCCTTGGTGAAGGTGCGCAGCTTTGCCTGAATCGGAATCAGCTCTGGTCGCTTGGCTTTGTCGCCCCGCAGCCTCTCGAATGCCTTCTGGCTCATAACTGATTAACTCGCCCCCATGTCTTATTCCATGGAGACTGGAGTGCCATTGAGTTCAACTTTTAACATTATCGGAGGGCTTTTGGTGGTGAATTTGTGTATCCCATACACATCCTCTTCATCCTCAGGTTCAGTTGCCTCTCCTGCTCGTTCATCGTGATCCTCGCTGGACCGGTCGTCCTCTCCTGACTCTGCCATGTGGTGAGTCACAGGTCATTTGTACATTCGCTGGAGGTGCCCCATTGTTCCACAGCCCTTCCACACATAGGGCTTGAATCGACATTGATGAGCTCCATGACTGCCCCCGCAGCGCCAACATGGTGCTAATGGATTCGCATTCACGCCCCACGACAGGCTCTGAGTCACTCTAGGCCTACGTCTGGCCTCTGTGGTCGTGTGGGCCTTGCCCTGCACAGTTCCACCTGATGAAAACATTATTTTATGCACAGTAGTTGCCGATTTTGTGAAGACATCTATTTCGTGTTATCGCTCGTGGATATGAAGCTTGGGCTATCGTGATGGCCTTGCTCAGATCACGGGATTCATCAGACAGCAGTTTGCGAAGAATGACCCCATTGCCGATTCCAAGCATGAAAAAGTCTCGCAACATTTCCCCCAAGGACCTTGCAAATTCGCACTGTCATGCAAGGCGTCTTAGGTTGGCGACAAAACTCGCCACATTCTGGCCTTCGGAGCGATGGTGCGTGTAAAAGCGATACCTGGCCATTAAGATGTCTCCTTTGACTTGAGGTATTTCCTAGCCAGTGTGCACAGCTTTGTATAAGACTTGTCCGTTGATTTGACCCCTGCCAGCAGATTTTTGAGGAGGCCATATATCGAAGACCCACATACAGTGAGGAGAATCGCCCTGTAGTTGATCACCGTCTCAGCCTTGTCCAGTTCGTTGGCCACACAGTACTGGTCGAGCGGCTCAATGAAGGCTTCCCAATCATCACCCTCAACAAATCTCTCAAGAATACCAATGGCAGCCATTACCGCATGAAAGTTCGTGATCCGTTACTCGTCGCCAATTTGTTGTGTTCAGAATAAATCCACAGGACTGTGTTGTAAGCTCAAACTGTTGTGACCTTAGTCTCTTTATTCAGACTCCAGAGTACAGAAGCAGCATGGTGAACCACTTTTTATACCTGCTTGCCCCAGGGTGCACAGGTGACCCATAGGTCTCTCACAGGTCTGCCCCCTAGTGGCAAGTCTTACATATTGGTGAGGTTTACATACATACATAATATCGAGCAGTTTTGGTTTCCATGTTTACGAAAGGATATACTTGATTTGGTGGCAGTTCAGAGAAGGTTCACTAGGTTGATTCCGGGGATGAGGGGGTTGACTGATGAGGAAAGGTTGAGTAGTTTGGGCCTCTACTCATTGGAATTCAGAAGAATGAGAGGTGATCTTATCGAAACGTATAAGATTATGAGGGGGCTTGACAAGGTGGATGCAGAGAGGATGTTTCCACTGATGGGGGAGACCAGAACTAGAAGGCATTATCTTAGAATAAGGGGCCGCCCATTTAAAACTGAGATGAGGAGAAATTTATTCTCTCAGAGGGTTATGGATCTGTGGAATTCGCTGCCTCAGAGAGCTGTGGAAGCTGGGACATTGAATATATTTAAGACAGAAATAGTTTCTTAAATGATAAGGGGATAAGGGGTTATGGGGAGCGGACAGGGAAGTGGAGCTGATTCATGATCAGATCAGCCATGATCTGATTGAATGGTGGAGCAGGCTCGAGGGGCCGTATGTCCTACTCCTGTTCCTATTTCTTATGTTCTTACGTATTGTGGGAAACGCGGCAGGCAACTTGCCCACAGCAAGCTCTCACAAACAGCAATGTGATAATGACCAAATTATCTGTATTTGTTACGTTGATTGTGGGATAAATATTGGCCAGGACACTGGGAATAACGCCCCTGCTCTTCTTCGAAATAGAGCCAAGGGATCTTTTGCGTCCGACTGAGAGAGCAGATGGGGTCTCGGTTTTAATGTCTCATCCGAAAGGCAGCACCTCCGATAGTGCAGCGTCAGCCTAGTCTGTCAGAGTGGAGGGGGACTTGAACCCACAACCTTCTGACTCAGGGGCGAGTGCGCTGCCCACTGAGCCACAGCTGACACTCGAAAAGCTCAAAAGTTGACCTTGGTCTGCAGCAGAGACCCGACAACAAGTCCCTGGTGGTGTGTCAATGTCAGCTGGCAGCGGTTTTTTGGGGATGGGGAGCAGGAAAATGCAGCAGGTCATGCCTTGCTAACCCGACACACTAATGGAGGCAGCTTGCCTGTGACACACACTCACAGGGAGCTCGGCAAAGCAGGACTGAAGAAGATGCTTCCCTGTTATTACTGACATCTCTCGCACGAGGTGTTAAATACTTCCCCCAGTCTAGTTTTTATGTAAGCTATGTCAGTTCTTATTTTTTTGCGCAAGGTAATCGAACTTGAAGCCCAGGAAATGGATCAGCTTGTTTGAAATTTGTCTCACTTATATCATTCGTCACGGCCGATGTGCCTGTAGGCAGAGAACGGATTCTTGTTTCACCACCACCCCGTTTATCTTTCTAATTTCATTTCTTGTTTTAACTCCACTGCTCTGTATGCTGCAGTCTCCTGGATTGCAAACAACTATATTGCTTCAATCCAGCCCACGCACTTTATGTAGAGCTTACAGATGCAATTACTCATGGGTGGAGCTCGCTGGGCACTGCTGTTCTGTCACAAGAATTAGTGGCTCCTCTCGGGGAAGGGCTTTTGAGCACGTTGAAGGTTCTGAGTAAAACCTAAACGATACTGGCCTTGTGCACTTGAGCACATATCCTAGGCAGACACTTCAGCGCAGTTATGAGGTCGTCCTTCGTTGTCACCGAGACCCGTCCACCTCTAGTTCCTGTGCTCGCTGACCAACAGTGGATACCTAATGAATTACTTTTGAAGTGCAGTCACTCTTATTTAACACCCATGCACCATTTAGCATCTGGTTAACACTTAAACTTTGGGCTGATCTCGTGGCATCCCCGCTTCCTGGTGGTCCAGATAGGTCCCTATTCCTTCTGCAGAGTCGGCAGGTGTGGGCCCTTCACTTTAAGTGAGGGAAGGACCCCTCAGATTCGGCATTGCAGCTGAGGCGTCCGCTCCGTTTGCGCCCCAAGCCAGGACCCGCAAAGAAACCAGATCAGCAGCGGGAAAAGAAAGCCTCAGGATCTACATCTGAGTATTGCATTCAAGGTGCGATGGGAGGTCATGGCGGAGGTGCGGCGAATGTTTTGTGGCAGAGGAGCGATGAGGGATCGTGGCGGAGGTGTGACGGGAGGTCGTGGCGGAGGTGTGGCGAGTGTTTTTGAGGCAGAGGAGCGATGAGGGATTGTGGTGGAGGTGCGGCGAATGTTTGTGGCAGAGGAGCGATGAGGGATCGTGGCGGAGGTGTGACGGGACGTCGTGGCGGAGGTGTGGCGAGTGTTTTTGAGGCAGAGGAGCGATGAGGGATTGTGGCGGAGGTACGGCGAATGAGGGTACGGGGCCCAGAAGAGGCAAGGGCCCAGGGGCAGCACGGGCCAGCCCACACTGCAATATGTGTGTGCACTAGGTCCGTACAGCAGAGCAGATCTCCAATTATCCTAATTCAACCCTTATCACTGGATAAAGGCCAAGCTCTGTCGAGCCCGTGTGGTGGCTGATGTGCAACGGTCACCACACGTTAAAAAAATCCACGCACAGGCATCTTCCACCCCCACAATTGGAGTTCTCAATCGGGTCCTTCATTGAATCATCTGTGAACTCATGTGGAAGCAAGTCATCCTCGTTCAAGGGACCACCTATGATGATGATGATGAACACTTAACTCCTGGCTCCAATTAACAGCAACGCCTCAATTTTAAAACGCCATTTGAAACCTACCACTTTGACCCAGCTTTTGGTCATCTATCCTAATATCTCCTTATGGTGCTCGGCATCAAATTTTGTCTGGTATCATTTGTTCCGGTGAAGCGCCTCGGGATGTTTTACTACGTTAAAGGCGCTATATAAATGCAAGTTGTTGTTGTTGCCACATCATTACCAAGAGCTGGAAAGTGGGATTAGGCTGGATAGCTCTTGGTCGGCCGGCGTGGACACGATGGGCCGAAATGGCCTCCTTCCCTGCTGTAAATTGCTATGATTCTATCTGCGATGACAATGGGCTTTGTCAGCTTTTACACTCCGTGGCCAGCTGGGTCTGGAAGAGTAGGTAGTGCGGCAAAGCTGCCTCCGAACCTGCTCCTGCTTCTTCAGGGCCTTGGTGAGGCCACACCTGGAGTATTGTGTACAGTTTTGGTCTCCTAACCTGAGGAAGGACATTCTTGCTATTGAGGGAGTGCAGCGAAGGTTCACCAGACTGATTCCCGGGATGGTGGGACTGACATATCAAGAAAGACTGGATCAACTGGGCTTGTATCCACTGGAGTTCAGAAGAATGAGAGGGGACCTCATAGAAACATTTAAAATTCTGACGGGTTTAGACAGGTTAGATGCAGGAAGAATGTTCCCAATGTTGGGGAAGTCCAGAACCAGGGCACACAGTCTAAGGATAAGGGGTAAGCCATTTAGGACCGAGATGAGGAGAAACTTCTTCACCCAGAGAGTGGTGAACCTGTGGAATTCTCTACCACAGAAAGTAGTTGAGGCCAATTCACTAAGTATATTCAAAAGGGAGTTAGATGAAGTCCTTACTACTCGGGGGATCAAGGGGTATGGCGAGAAAGCAGGAAGGGGGTACTGAAGTTACATGTTCAGCCATGAACTCATTGAATGGCGGTGCAGGCTAGAAGGGCTGAATGGCCTACTCCTGCACCTATTTTCTATGTTTCTATGTTTCTATGTTTCTGATACAGGACGAGTAACCCAGAGGCTTTGAGTTCAAGTCCCACTGTGACAAGTTGTGAAATTGAATTCAATAAATTGGAATTGAATTGGAATCGTTAAAAATGATTGGATTGTTGTGCAAATCCCACTGGTGCCTCAAGGAAGGGAACCTGCTCCCCACACTCGCCCCCGCACCCCCTCAAACCCCCCCACCACCACTGGTTTGCTCTCTGTGCTTCTCCTCTTTATACTTCGAGGGGTGAGCAATAAATGCTGCCTTGTAGGCGTCGCTCACTCCCTAAGAACAAATAAAAAAACTAGGTGTTAAGCAACCAGATGTTGAATGGCACCTCGATGTTACAATAACAGACAGCTGCTAATTGGAGCCAGGAATTTAAGTGTTAGCCAGATGCTAAATGGTGCAAGGGTGTTAAATAATAGTGACTGCACTTCAAAAGTAATTCATTAGGTAGAAAGGCTTTGAGGCAGCCAGTGGATGTGATAAAGAGCCCTATAAATACTACTTAAATAGCAGCCTTTAATTTAGCAACCTCTGCATGTGACAATGGGCTGATGAAGCAAAAGTTTGTTCACATCGGGGAGTGAACGGCCCATCAGGTTCTGTGGAAATCTGTATTACTGCCGTGCTTCCGATTCATGGGGCCAGCACAGTTGAAGCGCTGTCACTAAAAGACTTGAAAGAAAGAACTTGCACTTATATAGCGCCTATACTTTGGTTCTGTCTTCACGAAGGAAGATACAAATAACCTTCCGAAGGTACGAGGTGACAGTGGGTCTAGTGAGAAGGAGGAACTGAAGGATATCCTTATTAGGCAGGAAATTGTGTTCGGGAAATTGATGGGATTGAAGGCCGATAAATCCCCGGGGCCTGATAGTCTGCATCCCAGAGTGCTCAAGGAAGTGGCCCTAGAAATAATGGATGCATTGATGACCAATTTCCAACAGTCTATCGACTCTGGATCAGTTCCCATGGACTGGAGGGTAGCTAATGTAATACCACTTTTTAAAAAAGGATGGAGAGAGAAAACGGGTAATTATAGACTGGTTAGCTTGACATCAGGAGTGGGGAAAATGTTGGAATCGATCATAAAGGACGAAATAGCAGCGCATTTGGAAAGCAGTGACAGGATCGGATCAAGTCAGCATGGATTTATGAAAGGGAAATCTTGATTACAAATCTTCTGGAATTTTTTGAGGATGTAACTAGCAGACTGGACAAAGGAGAACCAGTGGATGTGGTGTATTTGGACTTTCAGAAGGCTTTTGACAAGGTCCCGCACAAGAGATTAGTGTGCAAAATCAAAGCACATGGTATTGGGGGTAATATACTGACATGGATAGGGAATTAGTTGGCAGACAGAAAGCAGAGAGTCGGGATAAACGTGTCCTTTTCAGATTGGCAGGCAGTGACTAGTGGTGTGCCGCAGGGTTCAGTGCTGGGACCTCAGCTGTTTACAATATACATTAACGATTTGGATGAAGGAATAGCGTGTAATATCTCCAAGTTTTCAAATGACACTAAATTGGGTGGCGGAGTAAGCTGTGAGGAGGACGCTAAGAGGCTGCAGGGTGACTTGGGCAGGTTAGGTGAGTGGGCAAATACATGGCAGATGCAGTATAATGTGGATAAATGTGAGGTTAACCATTTTGGGGGCAAAAACACGAAGGCAGAATATTATCTGAATGGCGGCAGATTAGGAAAAGGGGAGGTGCAACGAGATCTGGGTGCCATGGTTCATCAGTCACTGAAAGTGGGCATGCAGGTACAGCAGGCGGTAAAGAAGGCAAATGGTATGTTGGTCTTCATAGCTAGGAGATTTGAGTATAGGAGCAGGGAGGTCTTACTGCAGTTGTACAGGGCCTTGGTGAGGCCTCACCTGGAATATTGTGTTTAGTTTTGGTCTCCTAATCTGAGGAAGGACGTTCTTGCTATTGAGGGAGTGCAGCGAAGGTTCACCAGACTGATTCCAGTGCTGGCTGGGCTGTCATATGAGGAGAATGGATCAACTGGGCCTTTATTCACTGGAGTTTAGCAGGATGAGAGGGATTCTCATAGAAACATATAAGATTCTGACGGGACTGGACAGGTTAGATGCGGGAAGTCCAGAACCAGGGGACATAGTCTTAGGATAAGGGGTAAGCCATTTAGGACTGAGAAGCAGAAAAGGGGTACTGAAGGAATGATCAGCCATGATCTTATTGAATGGCGGTGCAGGCTCGAAGGGCCGAATGGCCTACTCCTGCACCTATTTTCTATGTTTCTATGTTTCTATAACAACCTCAGGACATCCCAATGCATTTTTACAACCGATGAAGTACTTTTGATGTGTAGTCATGGTTGTAATGTAAGAAACGCGGCAGACAATGTATGCACAGCAAGCTCCCACAAACAGCATTATCATCACAGGTGGTCCCTCGTATCGAGGATGACTTGCTTCCACGCCAAAACGGGATGAGTTCACAGTTGTTTCAATGAAGGACCTAATATTCCAGGTCCCATTCAGAGGTGTTCAGAGAAGGTTCACGAGGTTGATTCTGGAGATGAAGGGGATTGACTTATGAAGATAGGTTGAGTAGGTTGGGCCTATACACATTGGAGTTCAGAAGAATTAGAGGTGATCTTATCGAAACATATAAGATAATGAGAGGGCTCGACAAGGTGGATGCAGAGAGGATGTTACCACTCATAGGCGAAATTAAAACTAGGGAACATGGTCTCAAAATAAGGGGCCGCTCATTTAGAACTGAGCTAAGGAGGAATTTCTTCTCTCAGAAGATTGTAAACCTGTGGAATTCTCTGCCCCAGAGAGCTGTGGAGGCTGGGTCATTGAATATATTTAAGGCGGAGATAGACAGATTTTTGAGCGATAAGGGAATAAAGGGTTATGGGGAGCGGGCAGGGAAGTGGAGCTGAGTCCATGATCAGATCAGCCATGATCGTATTAAATGGCAGAGCAGGCTCGAGGGGCCAGGTGGCTTACTCCTGCTCCTATTTCTTATGTTCTTATATGTCCCGAACTACATGTTGAAGGGTGGAAGATGCCTGTGCATGGATTTTTTTAACGCGGAACATGGGCTTGACAGAGCTAGGTCTTGGTCCAGTGGCAGGGATTAACCAAGATGACTGGAGACCTGCTCTGCTGCACGGACCTAGTGCACACACATATTGCAGTGTGGGCTGGCCTGTGCTGTCTCTGGGCCCTCGCCTCTTCTGGGCCCTGAACTCACGCCTCTCCTGGGCCCGATCACGTCGCTTCACGATCACTCGTCGCTCCTGCTCCCCAACCTCGCCGCTCCTGCTGTGACAGCAATGTGATAAGTGACCAGTTATTCAGATTCATGTGTCGCTTCAGTGATAAATGTTTGCCAGGACACCGGGGAGAACTCCCCTGCTCTACCTTGAATAGTGCCGTGGAATGTTTTACATCCAACTTAAGAGAGCAGACAGGGCCTCGGTTTAACGTCTCATATGAAAGACGATAAGTAGGTATAAGTTTAATAAGACTGAAAACAATGGAAACCCATGTGCGCAAATTGGCTGCCGTGTTTCCGCGTTAACACAATAATGTCATTTTAAAAGTACCTCATTGGCTGTAAAGTGCTTTGGGGTACCATGAGATTGTGAGATGTGCTCTATAAATGCAACTCTTTCTTTCTTGGGTCAGAGATTCTACGTAGCGGAAGTAAATGAAAGGATTTTTGGAATCCTGAATAATATTCTGGCAGCCCATGTAACATTTGACCCTTTTGGGTGGTGGGGGGGGGGGAGCGGGGGAGCGGGCGGGGGGGGGGTGGCGGGGGGAAGTGGGGATGAGTTAAACAAACCTGATGCTGCCATTTCTGAAAAACCTTATCCACTGAAACCACGGTCTGCTAATTTGCATGATCACTGCCCATTAATGTCAAACAACTCCCAGCCTGGAAAACATTGACTTTACTGGTCATTGGCATCGAAAAGACGGCTCCCTGTGGGATTGAATGCCTGGTTGGCATCAATGGGCCCTCGACATGCCAAGTCCAGTGGAACGTGTTGGCCACTAGGATTGGACATCCCTGAACTTGGCCACCAAATGAACTCGCTACCCATTAGTATCAAGTCATCCTTGCTCTGACAGCCGGTGGGAGTCCCATAGGAATCATCAAAAAACCGATCCTGCCAACCTCAATGAAATTCACTGGCCTTTTGGCATCACACAATCCTCATCCTTGACAGCGCAATTCCCATCTGTCCATTTACTGTTGAAACATAGCGATAAATGCGGACTTATTTTTCAGCAACTTGCAGTGACTTTTACATTATATATTCTGTTTTGTTAATTACTTTTCCATTTGTAACGTTTTACGCTTTGTTGACATTATTAATCATATTCCTTCTGACACTGTTGGCGAGGTTTCACTTGTAATGAGCTGATCGGGGCGATGTTGAGTTACAGCCCTGTTTCAGGTTTTTAATCAATAGTCTTGTGAGTGTTTTTCTTCTCTCTCCCTTCAGACTCTGAGTTATTATATCATCACCCCCCGAATATTAAATTGTCTGCTGTTATTTCTCCAATTATGAGATGGGAGACTTAATCACCAAGTCTAAATGTTATGCCCCAAAAGAATGAAGCTAATGTTTGTGCAGTAGTAAAAGGAAGGAAAACTATTTTATTTCTCTTTAGAGGTCAGATTGCATTAGTTGCCTAAGTCTTCTTCGTCTTCTGAGAAACATAGAAACATAGAAAATAGGTGCAGGAGTAGGTCATTCGGCCCTTCAAGCCTGCACCGCCATTCAATATAATGATGGCTGATCATGCAACCTCAGTACCCCACCCCTGCTTTCTCTCCTTACCCCTGATCCCTTTAGCAATAAGGGCCACATCTAACTCCCTTTTGAATATGTCCAACAAACTGGCGTCAACAACTTTCTGTGGCAGACAATTCCACAGGTTCACAACTCTCTGGGTGAAAAAGTTTCTCCTCATCTCGATCCTATATGGCTTACCCCTTATCTTTAGACTGTGACCCCTGGTTCTGGACTTACCCAACATCGGGAACATTCTAACTGCATCTAACCTGTCCAGTCCCGTCAGAATTTTACAAGTTTCTAGGAGATCCCCTCTCATTTTTCTAAATTCCAGTGAATATAAGCCGAGCCGATCCAGTCTTTCCTGCCATCCCGGGAATCAGTCTGGTGAACCTTTGCTGCACTCCCTCAATAGCAAGCACGTCCTTCCTCAGATTAGGAGACCAAAACTGCACACAGTACTCAAGGTGTGGTCTCATCAAGGCCCTGTACAACTGCAGTAAGACCTCCCTGCTCCTGTACTCAAATCCCCTCGCTAAGAAGGCCAGCATGCCATTTGCTTTCTTTACTGCCTGCTGTACCTGCATGCCTATCTTCAATGACTGAAGTATCATGACATCTAGGTCTCTTTGCAACTCCCCTTTTACGAATCTGACACCATTCAGATAATAATGTGCCTTCCTGTTTTTACATAGAAACATAGAAAATAGATGCAGGAGTAGGCCATTCGGCCCTTCGAGCCTGCACCATTATTCAATTAGATCATGGCTGATCATTCACCTCAGTACCCCTTTCCTGCTTTCTCTCCATACCCCTTGATCACTTTAGCTGTAAGGGCCATATCTAACTCCCTCTTGAATATATCTAATGAACTGGCATCAACAACTCTCTGTGGCAGAGAATTCCATCGGATAACAACTCTCTGAGTGAAGAAGTTTCTCCTCATCTCAGTCCTAAATGTCTTACCCCTTGTCCTTAGACTGACCCCTGTTTCTGGACTTCCCCAACATCGCGAACATTCTTCCTGCATCTAACCTGTCCAGTACCGTCAGAATTTTATATGTTTCTATGAGATCCCCTCTCATTCTTCTAAACTCCAGTGAATACAGGCCCAGTCGATCCAGTTTATCCTCATATGTCAGTCCTGCCATCTCGGGAATCAGTCTGGTGAACCTTCGCTGCACTCCCTCAATAGCAAGAATGTCCTTCCTCAGATTAGGAGACCAAAATTTTACACAATATTCCAGGTGAGGCCTCACCAAGACCCTGTACAACTGCATTAAGGCCTCCCTGCTAATATACTCTAATCGCCTAGCTATGAAGGCCAACATACCATTTGCCTTCGTCACCGCCTGCTGTACCTTTATGCCAACCTTCAATGACTGATGTACCATGACACCCAGATCTCGTTGTACCTCCCCTTTTCCTAACATTCAGATAATATCCTGCCTTCATGTTTTTGCCACCAAAGTGGATAACCTCGCATTTATCCACATTATACTGCATCTGCCATGCATTTGCCCATTAACCTAACCTGTCCAAGTCACCCAGCAGCCTCTTAGCATCCTCCTCACAGCTCACACCACCACCCAGTTTAGTGTCATCTGCAAACTTGGAGATATTACACTCAATTCCTTCATCTAAATCATTGATGCATATTGTAAATAGCTGGGGTCCCAGCACTGAGCCCTGTGGCACCCCACAGGTCGTTTATCCCGACTCTCTGCTCCTGTCTGCCAACCCATTCTCTATCCACGTCAATACATTACCCTCAATACCATGTGCTTTAATTTTGCACAACAATCTCTTGTGTGGGACCTTGTCAAAAGCCTTTTGAAAGTCCAAATACACCACATCCACTGGTTCTCCCTTGTCCACCCTACTAGTTACATCTTCAAAAAATTTGAGAAGATTTGTCAAGCATGATTTCCCTTTCATAAATCCATGCTGACTTGGACTGATCCTGTCATTGCTTTCCAAATGCGCTGCTATTTCATCTTTAACAATTGGTTCCAACATTTTCCCCACTACTGATGTCAGGCTAACCGGTCTATAATTACCTGTTTTCTCTCTCCCACCTTTTTTTAAAAAGTGGTGTTACCCTTCAGTCCATAGGGACTGATCCAGAGTCGATTGACAGATGGAAAATGATCACAGATGCATCCACTATTTCTATGGCCACTTCCTTAAGTACTCTGGGATGCAGACTATCTGGCCCTGGGGATTTATCGGCCTTCAATCCCATCAATTTCCCTCACACAATTTCCTGACGAATAAGGATTTCCTTCAGTTCCTCCTTCTAGCTAGACCATCGGTCCCCTAGTATTTCCAAAAGGTTCCTTCGTGAAGACAGAACCAAATTATTTTTTCAATTGGTCTGCCATTTCTTTGTTCCCCATTATAAATTCACCTGATTCTGACTGCAAGGGACTTTTGTTTGTCTTCATTAATCTTTTTCTCTTCACATATCTATAGAAGCTTTTGCAGTCAGTTTTTATGTTGCTGGCAAGCTTCCTCTCGTACTCTATGTTCCCCCTCCTAATTAAACCCTATGTCCTGCTCTGCTGAATTCTAAATTTCTCCCAGTCCTCAGGTTTGCTGCTTTTTCTGGCCAATTTATATGCCTCTTTCTTGGATATAACACTATCCCTAAAGTCCCTTGTTAGCCACGGTTGAGCGACCTTCCCCATTTCATTTTTATGCCAGGCAAGGATGTATTCATCCATGTGATCTTTAAATATTTGCCATTGCCTATCCACCGTCAACCCTTTAAGTATCATTCACCAGTCTATTCTAGCCAATTCACATCTCATACCAGCGAAGTTACCTTTCCTCAAGTTCAGGACCCGAGTCTCTGAATTAACTGTGTCATCTTCATCTTAATAAAGAATTCTACCATATTATGGTCACTCTTCCCCAAGGGGCCTCGCACAACAAGATTGCTAATTAGTCCTTTCTCATTACACATCACCCAGTCTAGGATGGCCAGCCCTCTAGTTGGTTCCTTGACATATTGGTCGAGAAAACCAACCCTAATACACTCCAGGACAATTGCTACCAGTTTGGTTAGCCCAATCAATATGTAGATTAAAGTCGCCCATGATAACTACTGTATCTTTATTGCACGCATTCCTAATTTCTTGATGGATGCTATCTGCAACCTCACTACTACTGTTTGGTGGTCTGTACACAACTCCTGTCATGTCTGTAACCAGCATACTACTGTAACCCTTATACAATTGTAACCCTCAGGTAACCACTACATACTGTACATACTTACTAGAAATGTACACCTTGACCACAGTGGGTGTACTTGTGGATAAATGTGAGGTTATCCACTTTGGTGGTAAATACAGAGAGACAGACTATTATCTGAATGGTGACAGATTAGGAAAAGGGGAGGTGCAACGAGACCTGGGTGTCATGGTACATCAGTCATTGAAGTTGGAATGCAGGTATAGCAGGCGGTTCAGAAAGCAAATGCATGTTGGCCTTCATAGCGAGGGGATTTGAGTACAGGGGCAAGGAGGTGTTACTACAGTTGTACAGGGCCTTGATGAGGCCACACCTGGAGTATTGCATACCATTTTGGTCTCCTAATTTGAGGAAGGACATTCTTGCTATTGAGGGAGTGCAGCGAAGGTTCACCAGACTGATTCCCGTGATGGCGAGACTGACATATCAAGAAAGACTGGATCAACTGGGCTTGTATTCACTGGAGTTCAGAAGAATGAGAGGGGATCTCATAGAAACATTTAAAATTCTGATGGGTTTAGACAGGTTAGATGCAGGAAGAATGTTCCCAATGTTAGGGAGGTCCAGAACAAGGGGTCACAGTCTAAGGATAAGGGGTAAGCCATTTAGGACTGAGATGAGGAGAAATTTCTTCACCCAGAGAGTGGCGAACCTGTGAAATTCTCTACCACAGAAAGTTGTTGAGGCCAATTCACTAAATGTATTCAAAAAGGAGTTAGATGTAGTCCTTACTACTCGGGGGATCAAGGGGTATGGTGAGAAAGCAGGAATGGGGTACTGAGGTTGCATGTTCAGCCAAGAACTCATTGAATGGCGGTGCAGGCTCGAAGGGCCGAATGGCCTACTCCTGCACCTATTTTCTATGTTTCTATGTTTACCTGGAGATTCAGGTATATAAGGGGAGGTCCCTCGTAGGGCCAGCATTCCTTCGTTCAGGCAATAAAGGTGAAGGTCACAGAGTGACTGTGTCTACAGTACGTGCCTCGTGTGATTATGTTTAAGATTTAAGGTCTCAACACCTGGTGATGGGAAACGGGAATCACTAAATCCAGAGGATGGCCACCGGTAGCTCAGAGGAACGTTACTGTGTGGGTGAAGACTGGAACGATTTCGTGGAGAGACTCCAGCAGACCTTTGCCACGAAGGACTGGCTGGGGGAAGATGCGGCTGACAAGCGGAGGGTACATCTACGAACAAGCTGCGGGACAAAAACGTACGCGCTGATGAAGGACCTGCTCGCACCCCACAAACCGGCCGACAGGTCTTTTGAAGAGCTCAGCCAGCTGATCAGCGAACACTTAAAACCGGTGTGCAGCATACACATGGCCCGGCACCGGTTCTACACACACCGACGTCGGGAAGGGCAAAACATCTCGGACTTCGTGGCAGACTCGCGGCGCTTGGCCAGCCTCTGTAAGTTCTCAGACGCCTGCAGTGGGGAGATGTTAAGGGATTTTTTCATTGAGGGCATTAACCATACCGGAATTGTCAGGAAGCTCATAGAGACCAAGGACTTAACTCTAGATGGGGCAGCATTGATAGCTCAAACTTTTATAGCAGGCGAAGAAGAGACCAAGCTAATTTACGCGAGTAGTCCTGGGTCCAACTTGGCGATGGACCAAGGAATTAACGTGATAAACGTGGCTCAAGGTCTCGCAGTCAGGCAAAGGCATTTTGAAACTGCAGCAGTCAGGCAAAGGCATTTTGTAACTGCCCAAGCTGAAAGCGACTCTAAGGTGGGCCCCCGACAGGGACAATGGAGAGGGGAGCGGCAATTCAAGCCATCAAGGGAACCATTAACACCCACCATCAGAGTGTTTAGAAACAACCAAGGGAACAATCAGAGAGGAATGCCTGCTAACAGTCCTTTTGTGAAAAACGATCTGAGCCAATGCTGGAGATGCGGGGGCAGATATTATGCGAAAAGCTGCAAATTCCAGCAGTTCATCTGTCGGATTTGTAATGCCAGAGGACATTTGGCTAGGGTTTGCAAACAGCCGGTAGTGAGGCTAATCTATGAAACAGAGGAATCAGGCGAGAGGCTTGCAGTGCAGGACAATGTCTGGGGTTAAGCCTTGGATGCTGAAGTTCAGCAGGTTCATGTGGCTGACGTCCACAGCTCATACACCAAAACGCCACCCATGATGATGAAAGTTTTATTGAATGGCATCCTGGTGTGCATGGAGCTGGACACAGGAGCTAGCCAGTCCCTCATGCGTGGACAACAATTTGAGAAACTATGACCACATAGAGCTAGCAGGCCCAAACTGGAACAAGTTAATACGCAGCTACGGACGTACACCCAAGAGATCATTCCAGTACTAGGCAGTGCAAACTTGGTGGTAACACACAATGGGTCACAGAACCGGCTGCCACTCTGGATTGTTCCAGGAAATGGCCCCACGCTTTTGGGAAGGAGCTGGCGAGCTGAGATGAACTGGAAATGGGGGGATATGCACGCCATTTCATCTGTGGAGCGAAGCTCATGCTCACAGGTACTACAAACATTCAGGTCACTGTTTCAACCCAGTGTCAGAACGTTCAAGGGCACAAAAGTAGTTATATGCATCACCCCGGACGCCAGACCAGTGCACCACAAAGCCAGAGCAGTGCCGTACGTGATGCAAGAGAAAATTGAAAGTGAACTGGACAGGCTGCTCAGAGAGGGCATAATTTTGCCCGTTAAATTCAGTGACTGGGCAAGTCCCATTGTTCCTGTCCTTAAAGCGGACGGCTCGGTTAGGATCTGCGGTGACTACAAAGCCGCCATCAACCGGGTGTCCCTGCAGGACCAATCCCCGCTCCAGAGGGCGGAGGACCTTTTTACCACGTTGACAGGTGGCAAGCTGTTCACTAAATTGGACCTCACTTCAGCCTACATGACTCAGGAACTGGCTGAAGAATCCAAGCTTCTGACCACCATCACGGCGCACAAGGGTTTATTCATCTACAACAGGTGTCCTTTTGGCATCCGTTCGGCGGCCGCCATCTTTCAGAGAAACATGGAAAGCTTGCTGAAATCCATTCCCGGCACAATCGTATTCCAGGACGACATCCTAATAACAGGTCGAGACACCGAGGAACACCTCCACAACCTGGAGGAGGTGCTACGCCGACTGGACCGGGTAGGCCTGCGGCTGAAGAAGGCCAAGTGTGTGTTTTTGGCCCCAGAGGTCGAGTTTTTGGGCAGGAGGGTTGCCGCAGATGGGATCCGACCCATCGAATCCAAAACGGAGGCGATCCGTCGCGCGCTCAGGCCCGGCAACACATCGGAGTTGTGATCGTTCCTGGGACTTTTGAACTATTTCGGGAACTTCCTGCCGAACTTAAGCACATTGTTGGAGCCGTTACACGTGCTCCTGCGTAAGGATTGCGAATGGTTTTGGGGGGACTGTCAAGAAAGGGCTTTCAACAGGGCGCGGAACCTGCTGTGTTCTAACAAACTGTTAACGTTGTATGACCCCTGAAAAAAACTAGTTTTAACGTGCGATGCATCATCATACGGGGTCGGTTGTGTGTTGCAGCAGGGTAATGGAGATAGACAACTCCAACCGGTGGCTTATGCCTCCAGGTCGCTCTCCCAGGCAGAACGTGGGTATGGCATGGTCGAAAAGGAAGCACTCGCTTGCGTTTATGTTGTGAAAAAAATGCACCAATACCTTTTCGGCAGACCGTTCGAGTTAGAAACGGACCACAAGCCGTTAATTTCTTTGTTGTCCGACAGCAAGGCGGTCAATGCAAATGCGTCAGCTCGCATACAGCGATGGGCTCTCATGCTGGCTGCGTATGACTACACCATACGGCACCGGCCAGGCACCGAAAACTACGCTGATGTGCTCAGAAAGCTTCCCCTTGCCACCACCGAGGGGGCGGCGGAGCAAAGCGCAGAGATGGTCATGGCCTTTGAGGCTTTTGACACCGCAGGCTCCCCCATCACAGCCCGCCAGATCAAACTCTGGATCAACAGAGACTCCCTCCTATCCATGATAAAGAAATGTGTCCCGACGGGGGGATTGGGCGCCCACGCACGGGGCGTGCCCCGAGGTGGTCAGACCGTTTCAGAGACGGATGGATGAGCTCTCCATCCAAGCTGACTGCCTACTATGGGGCAGCCGAGTGGTCATGCCCCAGAAGGGGAGGGAAGCATTCATCAGGGAACTCCACAGCGAGCACCCTGGCATCGTGTTAATGAAGGCCATTGCCCGGTCGCATGTATGGTGGCCGGGGATTGACTCAGACCTGGAACACTGGGTTCGCAGGTGCACGGCGTGTGCCCAGCTGGGCAATGCCCCCAGGGAGGCCCCGCTCAGCCCGTGGCCCTGGCCCACAAAGCCTTGGTCACACATTCACGTGGACTATGCGGGCCCGTTCATGGGAAAAATGTTCCTGATAATTGTAGATGCATACTCAAAATGGATCGAGTGCATCATATTAAACTCGTGCACGACATCCATCACCGTGGAGAGCCTGCGCACGGTTTTCGCGACTCACGGCTTACCGGACATTCTGGTCAGCGACAGTGGCCTGTGTTTCACCAGCCATGAATTCCAGGAGTTTATGTCGGGTAATGGCATCAAACATGTCCGGACGGCGCCGTTCAAGCCGGCTTCCAATGGCCAGGCGGAACGTGCGGTCCAAGTCATAAAGCAAGGCATGCTTCGCATCCAAGGACCCTCTCTGCAGTACTGCCTATCGCGCCTCCTGCTGGCCTATAGGTCCCGGCTGCACTCGCTCACGGGAGTTCCGCCAGTCCCAAACCGAGTGCCACGATCGTAACTCAAGGGAGAGGTGTATAGAAATGGATGATCCGGTATTTGTACTGAACCATGCATTGGGACCCAAGTGGCTGGAGGGCACCGTAATTGGTAAAGAGGGAAACAGGGTCATAGTGGTCAGACTCAATAATGGGCAGATATGCCGCAAACACTTGGACCAAGTAAAGAAAAGGTTCAGCATAGACACCGATGAACCTGAAGAAGAGCATGAGATGTCAACCACACCACTGCCAGTGGCCGAGCAAAAAGGACAATCAGCAGCATGTACAGTGCCTGCGGCCAGCCCGGACAGGCCGGAATCACCTCCGGTGACAGAAACGCATGCCGAGGCTCAGCCACCAGAGCCACAACTGCGGCGCTCCACGAGAGAGCGTCGACCACCCGACAGACTTAACCTTTGAATCAAAAAGACGTAAGGGGGGAAGTGATGTCATGTATGTAACCAGCATACTACTGTAACCCTTATACAATTGTAACCCTCAGGTAACCACTACATACTGTACATACTTACTAGAAATGCACACCTTGAGCACAGGGGGTGTACTTGTGAGAGACACTCCTTACCTGGAGATTCAGGTATATAAGGGGAGGTCCCTCGCAGGGCCAGCACTTCTTGGTCCAGGTAATAAAGGTGAAGGTCACAGGGTGACTGTGTCTGCAGTACATGCCTCGTGTGATTATGTTTAAGAGTTAAGGACTCAACAACTCCCACTAGCGTTTTCTGCCCTTTGGTATTCCACAGCTCTACCCATACAGATTCCACATCATCCAAGCTAATGTCCTTCCTTACTATTGCATTAATTTCCTTTTTAACCAGCTGTAAAGTCCTGTCCCTTCAGTACAGACTCACATGAGGCACATGCTGAAGTCAAGTTCACCCAGGACCTGCACCTTTATTACACAGCTCTCGAATGGCACACTTGCCTGAGACCTGTCTTTATATATCTGGTTACAGTCATGTATAGCATGGTAAGATACAGTTATGTACAGTAGTGTGAGATACATGACATCACCCTCCCCCAAGATCTTATTGTCTTTATAGGTTCAGTCTCTCAGGTGGTCTATGCTCTCGCGTGGAACATCTTAGTTGTGGTTCAGTTGTTTGCCTTGGTGCCTGTTTTTCTTTCGGTGTGATTGCTGGTATCTCGCCTGGGCTGTCTGTTTCGTTCAGTATGATTGTTGGTATCTCACCTGGGCTGTCTGTTTCGTTCAGTATGATTGTTGGTGTCTCGCCTGGGCTGTCTGTTGGGATTGCACTTTCCTCAGGTTGTTCCCTCTGTCTGTCCACCAGGTGTGGTGTGAGTTCCACATTGTAGTCTGCCTCTGGTTCCACAGTGTTGTTGGTAAATCTGCTTTTGACTTGATCTACATGCCTCCGGCAGGTTTGGCCATTGTCCATTTGTACAACCAGTAGCCTGTTTCCTCCCTTGCCTGTTACTGTCCCTGCAAGCCATTTGGGACCCCTGCCATAGTTTAGCACAAACACTTTGTCCCCTATCTCATTCCACCTCCCCCTCAAATTTCAGTCATGTACTCAGTTAGCTTACGGTGCTTTGCCTCAACGATTTCATGCAGGTCTGCGAGGATTAATGAGAGCCTTGTCTTTAAGGTCCGTTTCATCAATGGTTGTGCGGGGGGATCCCAGTCAGTGAATGTGGACAATATCTGTATGCCAGCAGCAGTCGCGACAGGCAGCCCTGCAGCGTGGGACCTTTGATTTTGAGCATGCCTTGTTTAATGATTTCCACTGCTCTCTCCGCCTGGCCGTTGGAGGCCGGTTTGAATGGTGCCGTCTTAACGTGGTTTATGCCATGGTCACTTATGAAATCTTGGAATTCTGCGCTGATGAAGAATGGACCATTATCACTGACCAATATGTCAGGAATTCCGTGCGTTGCAGACATAGTTCCAAGGCTCTCCATAGTGGTGGAGGTGGTGCTCGAGTTTAAAATGGTGCATTCGATCCACTTTGAAAATGCATCTACAACTACGAGGAGCATTTTGCCCATGAATGGGCCCACATAGTCTAAATGCACCCACAACCACGGTTTGGTAGGCCAGGGCCAGGGGCTCAGTGGGGCCTCCCTGGGGGCATTACTGAGTTGGGCACAAATGGTGCACCGCCAGACACAGAGCTCCAAGTCCGCGTCAATGCCAGGCCACCAGACGTGGGATCTGGCTATGGCCTTCATGAGAACGATCCCCGGGTGCTCGTGATGGAGCTCCCAGACAAATGCCTCCTTGCCTCGCAGAGGCATAACTACTCGGCTGCCCCACATCAGGCAGTCTGCTTGTAGGTACAGCTCATGCATACACCTATGGAAAGGTTTAATCTCCTCGAGGCAGGCATCGTGAGCCTCTGCCCAGTCACCAGTTAAGACACATCTTTTTACGAAGGATAACGTGGGATCACTGGTCATCCAGGCTCTGATTTGGCAAGCCGTCGTGGACAACCCTGTGGACTCAAAGGCATTAATTATCTCACAGTCCTGTTCATCAGAACCTTTCGTGGTCGCCAGGGGTAGCCTGCTAACCACGTTGGCACAGTTGTCTGTGCCTCGTCTGTGCCTTATGGTGTAGTCGTAAGCCGCCAGCATGAGTGCCCACCGTTGAATACGCGCTGAGGCGTTGGCGTTTATTGCCTTGCTCTCGGATAGGAAGGACGTGAGGGGCTTGTGGTCGGTTTCTAACGCGAACTTGGCCCCGAAAAAGTATTGGTGCATCTTTTTGACACCGTACACGCACGCGAGCCCCTCCTTCTCCACCATTCCGTACCCGCACTCCGCCCTCGAAAGTGACCTGGAGGCATAAGCTATGGGTTGTAATTTACCCGCACCATTGACATGTTGTAAAATGCACCCAACCCCGTACGCTGACGCATCACATGTGGGAACGAGCTTTTTACCTGGATCAAAGAAAGCCAAAACACTGTTGGAACACAGAAGGTTGCGTGCCTTATTGAAGGCGCGTTCCTGGGCGTCCCCCCAAAACCAATCGCACCCCTTTCTGAGTAGCACATGGAGAGGCTCCAGCAGCGTGCTTAAGTTCTGCATAAAGTTCCCAAAGTAATTGAGTATCCCGAGAAAGGCGTGCAGTTCTGAGACATTCTGGGGCCTGGGTGCCAGGTGAATTGCTTCTGTTTTGGACTCTGTTGGGCGGATTCCATCAGCGGCAATCCTTATGCCCAAAAATTCAACCTCGGGCGCGAGAAACAGGCACTTGGATTTCTTAACTCTTAGGCCTACCCGATCCAACCGCTTTAGTACTTCCTCCAAATTGCGGAGATGGGAGTCGGTGTCCCTGCCCGAGAAAAGTATGTCGTCTTGAAACACAACCGTCCCCGGGATGGACTTGAGCAGACTCTCCAAGTTGCGCTGGAATATAGCAGCTGCCGACCTGATGCCGAATGGGCATCGATTGTACATGAAAAGGCCTCGATGTGTGTTGATGGTAGTGAGTAGCTTAGACTCTTCGGTCAGTTCTTGTGTCATATACGCAGATGTGAGATCTAGTTTTGAGAAAAGTTTTCCTCCAGCCAATGTGGCAAATAGGTCTTCTGCTCTGGGCAGCGGGTATTGGTTCTGTAGGGAGACTTTGTTTATGGTAGATTTGTAATCCCCACAGATTCGTACGGATCCATCAGCCTTCATGACTGGGACGATGGGACTCACCCAGTCGCTAAATTCCACGGGTGAGATAATGTCTTCCTGCAGAAGCCTGTCCAGTTCATGTTCAATCTTTTCCCTCATCACATAGGGCAGAGCTCTAGCTTTGTGATGGACCGGTCTCGCATCCTGTGTGATGTAGATTTTGATTTTAGCCCCTTTGAAGGTGCCTACACCCGGCTGAAAGAGATGTTCAAATCGACTTAGAACTGTTAAGCAGGAGGTCCATTCCTCTGATGACATGGCGTGAACATCATCCCATTTCCAATTTAGTTTTGCCAGCGAGCTTCTTCCCAGCAGTGCTGGGAGATCTCCGGGGACAATCCACAGGGGAAGTCGGTTCACTGTCCCTTTGTGTGTGACTGAGAGCATGGTGCTGCCAAAGACTGGGACGATTTCTTTAGTATCAGTCCTTAGTTTGGCGTTGACCCTTGTAAGTTTTGGTCTGTCGCTTTTGTGCGGCCACAGCTGTTCAAATTGTTGAGCGCTCATGAGAGATTGACTCGCTCCCGTATCCAGCTCCATGTTGACGGATATCCCGTTGAGTAGGACCCTCATCATTATTGGAGGCGTCTTGTTGTAAGAGCAGTGGCCATTGATCATGTTGACCCGCTGTACCTCGGTGTCCCGAGTACTGTCCCCATCATCTTCTGGTCTGCTTTCCGACCCCTCCAATTTGTGTACCAGCCGAGCTGCTGTTTTTCTGCACATGCGAGCAAGATGTCCTGTATAGTTGCAGTTTTTGCAAACGGCATGCTGAAATCGACACCCTCTGGATGAGTGCCTTCCCCCACATCTCCAGCACAGACCGCTTCCATTGTATACCAGCTGTGTCTGGCTTATCTCTCTTGAGCTTCTCTCAGTTTGTAGTTGATTGCTCGCATTGTGGGTTGATGAGGTGTGAACGGCCGTTCATGTGGCCCTTGATGGTTGCTGGCGCCACTGCCTGCTGTTGAAGGCCTGCTCTCCTGCCTTTGTCTATGTGTGGGGGTAGCGGCTTGTTTCACGCTGTGAACCCCTTGTTCCGATGTTTCGTTAGTTGTCGTACCCGCAGTGTAGATCAAACTCGTTTCTTCTTCTCCTGCCAAGAATGTCTGTGCGACCAGTGCTGCTGCATCTAGAGTCAAGTTCTTAGTCTCTATAAGCTTTTGGAATATGCCTGCGTGGCCTATTGCTTCAATAAAAAAGTCTCTCAGTACTTCTCTCCTTAGTTCATCGGAGAACTCACATAAACTAGCCAGCTTCCGAAGTTCCGCCACAAAGTCGGGTATGCTCTGGCCCACACAGCGTCTGTAGTTGTAGAGCCTGTGTCTGGCCATGTGTAGGCTGCTCGCTGGCTTCAGCTTGTCTCTTACCAGTGTGCTCAACTCTTCAAACGACTTGCTTGCTGGTTTCTTGGGTGCCAACAGATCCTTCATTAAGGCATATGTTTTCGAGCCACAGCTGGTCAAGAGATGGGCTCTTCTCTTGTCTGCCTTATCGTCGCCTAACCAGTCTTTGGTTACAAAGCTTTGCTGGAGCCTTTCTATAAACTCCTCCCAATTATCTCCAGCATTGTATTTTTTATCTGAGCCGTTGGTCGCCATTCTGTGGAATCTGTAATCCCGTAACTCGTCGCCACTGTAAAGTCCTGACCCTGCAGTACAGACTTACACAAGGCACATGCTGAAGTCAAGGTCACTCAGGATCTGCACCTTTATTACACAGCTCTCGAATGGCACACTTGCCTGAGACCTGTCTTTAGAAACCTGTGTGGAACAGGTATATCCAGTGTCTCCTGCAAATGCACCCCTGGTGGTAAGGTAAGCTTGTGGTTACAGGTCATATCTGGTTACAGTCATGTATAGCATGGTAAGATACAGTTATGTACAGTAGTGTGAGATACATGACACCAGCAACGCTACCCCACCTCCTTTTCCTTTCTGTATTTCCTTCCTGGATGTTGAATATTCCTGGATGTTGAGTTCCCAGCCTTGGTCACCCTGGAGCCATGTCTCCATCTTGCCAATTACATCATACCCATTAACTGCTATCTGCACAGTGAATTCATCCATCTTATTATGAATTCTCTTCATATTGAGGCACAGAACCTTCTTAGCATATTTTGTCCCTTTAGAATTTTACTGTAATGTGGCCCTTTTTGATTTTGCCTTGGGTTTCTCTGCCCTCCACTTTTACTTTTCTTCTTTCTATTTTTTGGCTTCTGCCTCCATTCTACTTCCCTCTGTCTCCCTGCATAGGTTCCCATCCCCCTGCCATATTAGATTAAGCCCTCCCCAACAGCACTAGCAAACAGTCTCCTTATGACATTGGTTCTGGTCGTGCCCAGGTGCAGACCGTTCGGTTTGTACTGGTCCAACCTCCCCCAGAACCGGTTCCAATGTCCCAGGAATTTGAATTCCTCCTTCCTGCACCACTCCTCAAGCCACGTATTCATCTTAACTATCCTGCCATTCCTATTTTGACTAGCACGTGACACTGGTAGCAATCCTGAGATTACTACCCTTGAGGTCCTACTTTTTAATTTAACTCCTAGCTCCCTAAACTCCGCTTGTAGGACCTCATCACGTTTTTTACCTACATCGTTGGTAGCTATATGTACCACGACAGCTGGCTGTTCACCTTCCACCTCCAGAATGCTCTGCAGCCGCTCCGAGACATCCTTGTCCCTTGCACCAGGGAGGCAACATACCATCCCGGAGTCTCGTTTGTGGCTGCAGAAATGCCTATATATTCCCCTTGCAATAGAATCCCCTATTACTATAGCTCTCCCACTCTTTTGCCACCAAAGTGGATAACCTCACATTTATCCACATTATGACGTGAATAGCACATTTAGTGAGTTGGTCTTACTGCAGGTAAAGGTTATGCAGCCAGATAGGGGATGGGTGACCAACAGGAAGAGCAGTGGAAGGAAGGTAGTGCAGGGGTCCCCTGCGATCATCCCCCTGCAAAACAGATACACCGCTTTGGGTACTGTTGAGGGGGATGACTCATCAGAGGAGGGCAGCAGCAGCCAAGTTCATGGCACCATGGGTGGCTCTGCTGCACAGGAGGGCAGGAAAAAGAGTGGGAGAGCGATAGTGATAGGGGATTCTATTATAAGAGGAATAGATAGACGTTTCTGCGGCCGCAACCGAGACTCCAGGATGGTATGTTGCCTCCCTGGTGCAAGGGCCAAGGATGTCTCAGAGCGGGTGCAGGATATTTTGAAGGGGGAGTGTAAATAGCCAGTTGTCGTGGTGCATATAAGTACCAACGATATCGGTAAAAAATGGGATGAAGTCCTACAAGACGAATTTAGGGAGCTAGGAGCTAAATTAAAAAGTAGGACCTCAAAAGTAGTAATCTCAGGATTTCTACCAGTGCCACATGCTAGTCAGAATAGGAATCGCAGGATAACTCAGATGAATATGTAGCTTGAGGAGTGGTGCAGAAGGGAGGGATTCAAATTCCTGGGATATTGGAACTGGTTCTGGGGGAGGTGGGACCAGTACAAACCGGACGGTCTGCATCTCAGCAGGACCGGAACCAATGTCCTAGGGGGAGTGTTTGCTAGTGCTTTTGGCAAGGGGTTAAACTAATATGGCAGAGGGATGGGAACCTAGGCAGAGACAGAGGAAAGTGGAAATGGGGCAGAAGCAAAATATAGAAAGAGGAAAAATAGAAGTGGAGGGCAGAGAAACCCAAGGCAAAAAGCAAAAAAGGCCACATTACAGCAAAATTCTAAAGGGTCAAAGGGTGTTAAAAAGACAAGCCTGAAGGCTCTGTGCCTCAATGCGAGGCGTATTCTCAATAAGGTGGATGAATTAACTGCACAGATAGCAGTTAACGGATTTGATGTAATTGGCATCACGGAGACATGGCTCCAGGGTGACCTAGGCTGGGAACTCAACATCCAGTGGTATTCAACATTTAGGAAGGATAGACAGAAAGGAAAAGGAGGCGGGGTTGTGTTGCTGGTTAAAGAGGAAATTAATGCAACAGTAAGGAGGGACATTAGCTTGGATGATGTGGAATCTGTATGGGTGGAGCTACGGAATACCAAAGGGCAGAAAACGCTAGTGGGAGTTGTGTACAGACCACCAAACAGTAGTAGTGAGGTTGGAGACAGCATCAAACAAGAAATTAGGGATGCGTGCAATAAAGGTACAACAGTTATCAAGGGCGACTTTAATCTACATATTGATTAGGCTAACCAAACAGGTAGCAATGCGATGGAGGAGGATTTCCTGGAGTGTATTAGGCATGGTTTTCTGGACCAATATGTCGAGGAGCCAACTAGAGGGCTGGCCATCCTCGACTGGGTGATGTGTAATGAGAAGGGACTAATTAGCAATCTTGTTGTGCGAGGCTCCTTGGGAAAGAGCAACCATAATATGGTAGAATTCTTTATTAAGATGGAGAGTGACACAGTTAAGTCAGAGACTAGGGTCCTGAACATAAGGAAAGATAACTTCGATGGTATGAGACGTGAATTGGCTAGGATAGACTGGCGAGTGATACTTAAAGGGATAACGGTGGATAGGCAATGGCAAACATTTAAAGATCACATGGATGAACTTCAACAGTTGTCCATCCCTGTCTGGAGTAAAAATAGAACAGGGAAGGTGGCTCAACCGTGGCTCACAAGGGAAATTAAGGACAGTGTTAAATCGAAGGAAGAGGCATATAAATTGGCCAGAAAAAGTAGCAAACCTGAGGACTGGGAGAAATTTAGAATTCAACCGAGGAAGACAAAGGGTTGAATTAGGAGGGGGCAAATAGATTATGAGAGGAAGCTTGCTGGGAACATAAAAACTGACTGCAAAAGCTTCTATAGATATGTGAAGAGAAAAAGATGCGTGAAGACAAACGTAGGACCATTGCAGTCAGATTCAGGTGAATTTATAATGGGGAACAAAGAAATGGCGGACCAATTGAAGGAAGGCACAAATAACCTTCTGGAAATACTAAGGGACCGAGGGTCTAGTGAGAAGGAGTAACGGAAGGAAATCCTTATTAGGCGGGAAATTGTGTTCGGGAAATTGATGGGATTGAAGGCCGATAAATCCCCGGGGCCTGAAGTCTGCATCCCAGAGTACGTAAGGAAGTAGCCCTAGAAATAGTCGCTGCATTGGTGATCATTTTCTAACAGTCGATCGACTCTGGATCGGGTCCTATGGATTGGAGGGTAACACCACTTTTTAAGAGGCGAGGGAGAGAGAAGGCAGGGAATTATAGACCGGTTAGCCTGACATCAGTCGTGGGGAAAATATTGGAATCAATTACAAAAGATGAAATAGCAGCACATTTGGAAAGCAGTGACGGGATCGGTCCAAGTCAGCATGGATTTATGAAAGGGAAATCATGCTTGACAAATCTTCTAGAATTTTCTGAGGATGTAACTGGTAGAGTGGACAAGGGAGAATCAGTGGATGTGGTGTATTTGGACTTTCAAAAGGCTTTTGACAAGGTCCCACACAAGAGATTGATGTGCACAATTAAAGAACATGGTGTTGGGGGTAATGTACTGATGTGGATAGGGAACTGGTTAGCAGACAGGAAGCAGAGAGTCGGGATAAACGGGTCCTTTTCAGAATGGCAGGCAGTGACTAGTGGAGTGCCGCAGGGCTCAGTGCTGGGACCCCAGCTCTTTACAATATACATTAATGATTTGGATGAGGGAATTGAGTGTAATATCTCCAAGTTTGCAGATGACAATAAGCTGGGTGGTGGTGTGAGCTGTGAGGAGGACGCTAAAAGGCTGCAGGGTGACTTGGACAGGTTAGGTGAGTGGGCAAATGAATGGCAGATGCAGTATAATATGGATAAATGTGAGGTTATCCACTTTTGTGGCAAAAACATGATGGCAGAATATTATCTGAATGGCGGCATGTTAGGAAAAGAGGAGGTGCAATGAGACCTGGGTGTCATGGTTCATCAGTCATTGAAGGTTGGCATACAGGTACAGCAGGCGGTGAAGAAGGCAAATGGCATGTTGGCATTCATAGTTAGAGGATTTGAGTATAGGAGCAGGGAGGTCTTACTGCAGTTGTACAGGGCCTTAGTGAGGCCTCACCTGAAATATTGTGTTCAATTTTGGTCTCCTAATCTGAGGAAGACGTTCTTGCTATTGAGGGAGTGCAGCGAAGGATCACCAGACTGATTCCCGGGATGGCAGGACTGACATATGAGGAGAGACTGGATCGACTGGGCCTGTATTCACTGGAGTTCAGAAGGATGAGAGGGGATCTCATAGAAACATATAAAATTCTGACGGGACTGGACAGGTTAGATGCAGAAAGAACGTTCCCGATGTTGGGGAAGTCCAGAACCAGAGGACATAGTCTAAGGATAAGCGGTAAGCCATTTAGGACTGAGATGAGGAGAAACTTCTTCACTCAGAGAGTTGTTAACCTGTGGAATTCCCTGCTGCAGAGAGTTGTTGATGCCAGTTCATTGGATATATTCAAGAGGGAGTTAGATATGGCCCTTGCGGCTAAAGGGATCAAGGGGTATGGAGAGAAAGCAGGAAAGGGATACTGAGGTGAATGATCAGTCCTGATCTTATTAAATGGTGGTGCAGGCTTGAAGGGCCGAATGGCCTACTCCTGCACCTGTTTTCTATGTTTCTATGTTTCTATGTTTCTATGTTATACTGCATCTGCCATGCATTTGCCCATTGACCTAACCTGCACAAATCACCCTGCAGCCTCTTCGCATCCTCCTCGCAGCTCGCACTGCCACCCAGCTTCGTGTCAATTGCAAACTTGGAGATATTTCCTTCAATTCCTTCGTCTAAGTCATTAATATATATTTTAATAGCTGTGATCCCAGCACTGAGCCCTGTGGCCCCCACTAGTCACTGTCTGCCATTCTGAAAAGGACCCGTTTATTTCCACTCTTTGCTTCCTGTCTGCCAACCAGTTCTCTATCCATGTCAATACATTACCCCCAATACCATGTGCCTTAATTTTGCACACTCATCTCTTGTGTGGGACCTTGTCAAAAGCCTTTTGAAAGTCCAAATACACCACATCCACTGGTTCTCCCTTGATCACTCTACTAGTTACATCCTCAAAAAACTCTCGAAGATTTGTCAAGCATTATTTCCCTTTCATAAATCCATGCTGACTTGGACCAATCCTGTCACTGCTCTCCAGATACGCTGCTTTTCCATCTCTAATAATTGATTCCAGCATTTTCCCCACCACCGATGTCAGGCTATCCGGTCAAAAATTCCCCGTTTTCTCTCTCTCTCCTTTTTTAAAAAGTGAGGTTACATTACCTATGCTCCAATCCATAGGAACTGATCCAGAGTCCATGGAATGTTGAAAAATGACCACCAATGCATCTACTATTTCGTGGGACAATTCCTTAAGTACTCTGGGATGTAGACTGTCAGGTCCTGGGGATTTGTCGACCTTCAGTCCCTTCAATTTCCCTAACACCATTTCCTGACTGATAAGGATTTCCCTCAGTTCCCCCTTCTCGCTAGACCCTCGGTCTCCTAATATTTTCAGGAGGTTATTCGTGTCTTCCTCAATGAAGACAGAACCAAAGTATTTGTTCAATTGGTCTGCCCTTTCCTTGTTCCCTATTATGAATTCACCTGTTTCTGACTGCAAGGGACCTTCATTAGTCAGCCTCTCGGAGTTGAGGATGACTTGCTTCTACACGATTATGAGTTCTAAGGTGATTGATGAGACCAATGCGGGATCTACAATCTCTGTCACAGATGGGGCAGACGGTGGTTGGAGGGAAGGGTGGGTGGGGTGCTTGATTAGCCGTACACTCCTTCCGCTGTTTGTACTTCGCTTCCGTGTCCTCCTGTTGCCATGCAGTGTGTGGAGGAGGGAAATGAAGACGCATTATTCAACACGTGTCAGGCTGATGGGCAAGGACAATCGAAGCGGTCATTGAGGAACATCTTCACCAACTTGAGTCTTTTTGTCTTCAACTTAAGAAGAGTCTGTTGATGACTGCTAGATACATTGTTCATCCTGACTATCTTATCACTGAGATTCTTGGGAATCCCTGGCCAAAGACCGCTCAAAATGGAGGAGAAGCATCCGGGAAGGCTCCGAACACTTCGAGTCTCTTTGCCGGGAGCATGCGGAAGCCAAGTAGAAACAGTGGAGGGAGTGCACGACAACCCAAGCTCCCCTGCGAAGAAGATATTGTACAGCCAATGTTCTGTTTCAGCTCAGTCACATTCATTTGAAGGCTTCAGAAACAGATGGTCTTTGAAAAATTTCAAGCACCACTTCACGGGCTGTCCGCAGAATGAATCCATGGGTGCTTATGTAACCTGTTGCCCCACTCCCAACAAGCAACGTCCTACTAGCTGAGCAGGGGGAGTGAGATTAATTGCATAGCCCCACCAAAGAGCTGGCACACACACGATGGGCCGAATGGCTTCCTTTGTTGTATTGTTCTGTGATTCTTTAATTCGTGGCAAGTCCAGGAGGTAATTGCTTTTTAAACTCCTCTTCCTTCTTGCCTGTCCGGCGGTGTTTCACTTTCCTGCAGCATTACAAACCATGACAAGGGTCGCAATAAATATGGACACACCCCTCACTCTCCAAATTGCCGTCAAAATATTTATTAACTGACATTTCTAGCTCCGAGAAAGGGTCAGCGAGATTATACTTTGTCTGAAAATGATGCTTGTAACTGTGCTCAGTGCCGATCTGCTTCTTTATCACGAAAAGATTTCGAGCATTTCAAAATCAAAGTACAGCCGATAAACTGGATCGGGGCAAAGAACTCGTTTCTGTCATTCAAACGAAAGAAACTTGAGTGGCTTGTAGCACAAAACAGCAGAATAATACCGCGCTCACTATGAGTCACAGAACCACAGGCCCCGATATTAGTGGCCTTACCGCCCACTGCCACCGGCTGCCGTCGAGTTTGACTGCCGTTTTCCTCTCGCTCCCAGTTTCCACTCGGGCTAGCGGGCGGGAGGGGGAGCCCCGCCGGGAACCATCCGCTGGCGTCCTCTGGTGGCCAAGTAGCGCAAGTGTCCTCCCGCCCGCTGAGCTGCCAGATTGGTGCGGGCGGGTGTCGGCGGGGGTTAGTGCCAGCAGGGGGAAGGACCGTTGTGTGGAGGCAGGTCTTACCCCGATGGTAAGTACGAAGACCTGCAAAAAAAAAGGTTACTGAACATCTTTAAAACATTTTTGTTCCGGTGTTTTTTTATTCTAATGTTTTTTTTTTTACTTTTTAGGTCGTCCACCCTCCCTGGGCCCGACTCCATCCTCGGCGGCACTTGGGCGACAAGCTCATTTGCCGCCGGGATTGAGAGCTCCCGCCCGCTGCCACCCAGATTGACGGCGTAAGCCGTTATTTGGCCACCGGGCAGTACTGCCACCTCTTTTACCGGGATCTTCCAGGCAAAGTACAGCCCGGTCTCTCGGCGGCCATCGGCGGTCCTTTGGCGACTTGCAGCTCATGAAAACCGGGGCCATAGAATCTTACAGCACAGAAGGAGGCCATTCGGCCCATCGTGACTGTGCCGGCTCTTTGGTAGAGCAATCCAATTAATCCCACTCTCCTGCGCATTTCCCATAGCCCCGTCATTTTTTTCCTTTCAAGTATTTAGCCACCTCCCTTTTGAATGCTACTGTTGAATCAGCTTTCACTGCCCTTTCAGGCCGTGCATTCCAGATCAAGGCAACTCGATGCGTAAAAAAATGTTTCCTCATCTCGCCTCTGGTTCTTTTGGCAATCACCTTAAATCTGTGTCCTCCCGTGTCCGACCCTTCTGCCACTGAAGCTCTGGCCACAATCTTACAATCCTCCTTCGGTACGGGGGAAGTGCCAGATGAAAAGCAATGTGTGAGGAAGACACAACAAATCTGCAAAAGGACATAGACAGGCTAAGTGAGTGGGCAAAAATTTGGCAGATGGAGTATAATGTTGGAAAGTGTGAGGTCATACACTTTGGCAGAAAAAAATCAAAGAGCAAGTTATTATTTAAATGGAGAAAGATTGCGAAGTGCTGCAGTACAGCGGGACCTGGGAGTACTTGTGCATGAAACACAAAAGGATAGTATGCAGGTACAGCAAGTGATTAGGAAGACCAATGGTATCTTGGCCTTTATTGCAAAGGGGATGGAGTATAAAAGCAGGGAAGTCTTACTACAGACATATAAGGTATTGGTGAGACCACACTTGGAATACTGCGTGCAGTTTTGGTTTCCATATTTATGAAAGGATATACTTGCTTTGGGGGCAGTTCAGAGAAGGTTCACTGGGTTGATTCTGGAGATGAGGGGGTTGACTTATGAGGAAAGGTTGAGTAGGTTGGGCCTCTACTCATTGGAATTCAGAAGAATGAGAGGTGATCTTATCGAAATGTATAAGATTATGAGGGGGCTTGACGAGGTGGATGCAGAGAGGATGTTTCCACTGATAGGGGAGACTAGAACTAGAGGGCATGATCTTAAAATAAGGGGCCGCCCATTTAAAACTGAGATGAGGAGGAACTTCTTCTCTCAGAGGGTTGTAAATCTGTGGAATTCGCTGCCTCAGAGAGCTGTGGAAGCTGGGACATTGAATATATTTAAGACAGACAGAGATAGACAGTTTCTTAAACGATAAGGGGATAAGGGGATATGGGGAGGGGCAGGGAAGTGCAGCTGAGTCCATGATCAGATCAGCCAAGATCTTATTGAATGGCGGAGCAGGCTCGAGGGGCCATATGGCCTACTCCTGTTCCTATTTCTTATGTTCTTATGTTCTTATGTTAGGACTGGAGAATTTTAAATCATAGAATTATAGAATGATACTGCACGGTAGGAGACGGTTTGAACCATCGTGCCTGTGCCGGCTCTGTGGCAAAACTATCCAACTGGGCCCACTCCAGGCAGTGCATTCCAGATCACAAAAACTCTCTGTGCAAAACAAATTCTCCTCATCCTCCGCTGTGGTTCCTTTGCCAATCACTTTCAATCAGTGTCCCCTGGTTACTGACCCTTCTGCCATGGGGAACTTACTCGAGCAAAACCATTCATGTCTTTGAACGCCTCTATCAAATCAGAAATAACAACAGAAAATGCTGGAAATGCTTAACAAGAAGCTTAGTGTGCAGCTTGAGTCGTCACCGCTGGTTGGAGGTATTCCTGGAGGTTTCTGTGTTTTTATGAAATAGGAGCTGGAGTAGGCCATTCGGCCCCTCGAGCCTGCTCTGCCATTCAACAAGATCCCGGCTGATCTTCCACCTCAACTCCACTTTCCGGCTGATCTCCATATCCCTTAATTCCCTTCGTTCTCAAAAATTGATCGACCTCTGTCTTGAATATATTCAATGACTGAGCATCCACTGCTCTCTGGGGCAGAGAATTCCGAAGATTTACCGCCCTCTCAGTGAAGTAATTTCTCCTCATCTCAGTCCTAAATGGTCATCTCCTTATCCTGAGACTGTGATCCTGTGTTCTAGATTCCCACGATGCTTTGCTAATTTAGACTTTTGCCTAAAACATCGCTGTGATTATCTACACAAACATTTTCGTGGCCTTCTGTGGGAGAGGAAAAAAATCTGAGCTGTTATATATGCATTCTTGTATTGTTATATGATGGATTGTAACACTGAATGTACCTTCACCCTGGACACACCTTACCTGTACACCAGAGGGTGCTGCTGCTGGAGACCTAAGGGTCACACTGCAGGTAACCCAGTATAAAAGGGAGCTCACAGCTTGGTGTCCTCACTTGAGGAGCTGCAAATAAAGGACAACAGTCTTCACAGTTTGAGTACCATACTCCTGCCTCGTGGAGTTATTAACAAGGTGCCTACATACATAATAGGAGGTGGGAGAGAGAGAGAGAGAGACTGGGAGAGAGAGATACTGAGGTGAGAGAGAGAGACTGGGGGAAGAAAGAGAGAGAGAGAGAGACTGGGGGGAGGGAGAGAGAGAGAGAGACTGGGGGGAGAGAGAGAGAGACTGGGGAGGGAGAGAGAGTGAGTGGGGGTGAGTAAGAGAGACTGGGGAGGTGGAGAAAGAGAAAGAGACAGGGGGGAGCAGAAAGAGACTTGGGGAGAGAGAAACTGAGGGGCGAGAGAGAGACTGGGGGAAGAGAGAGAGAGGGAGGCAGAGATTGAGGGGAGAGAGAGAGACTGGGGATAGAGAGAGACTGGGGGGAGAGAGAGAGAGAGACTGGGGGCATTGTGAGAGAAACTGATGGGAGAGTGAAAGACTGTGGGAGAGAAAGAAATGCAGAGGGAGGGAGAGAGAGAGAAACTTTGGGGAGAGTGAGAGAGACTGGGGGAGAGACTGGGGATAGAGAGAGAGACTGGAGAAGAGAGTGTGAGAGAGAGAGAGAGAGACTGGGGAGAGAGAGAAAGACTGGGGAGGGAGAGAGAGAGAGACTGTGGGGAGAGTGAGAGAGAGAGACTGGGGGGAGAGACTGGGGTTAGAGAGAGAGACTGGGGGAGAGAGAGAGGGAGGGACTGGGAGAGAGAGAGAGAGACTATGGGGAGAGTGAGAGAGCCTGGGGGGAGAGACTGAGGAGAGAGAGAGAGAGAGAGAGAGAGACTGGGGAGAGAGAGAGAAAGAGACTGGGGAGAGAGAGAGAGAGACTGGGGACAGAGAGAGAGAGAAACTGGGGAGAGAGTGAGAGAGACTGGTGAGAGAGAGAGAGAGAGACTAGGTAGGGAGAGAGAGACTGTGGGGAGAGTGAGAGAGACGGGGGGAGAGGGAGAGACTGGGAGGGAGACAGAATGGGGAGGGAGAGAGAGAGACTGGGGAGAGTGAGAGAGACTGGGGAGGGAGAGAGAGAGAGACTTGAGGGAGAGAGACTGGAAGAGAGAGAGAGTGAGACTAGGAAGGGGGAGAGAGAGACTGTGGGGAGAGTGAGAGAAACTGGGGAGGGAGAGAGACTGGGGATCGAGAGAGAGAGACTGGGGGAGAGTGAGAGAGACTGGGGGCGAGTCTGGGGATAGACTGGGGGGAGAGAGAGAGAGAATGGGGAGGGAGAGAGAGAGAGACTCGAGGAAGAGAGAGTGGGGGGGAGAGAGAGAGGCTGGAAGAGAGAGAGAGAGAGACACTGGGGAGGGAGAGTGAGAAAGATTGAGGAGAGAGAGAGAGAGACGGGGGAGAGTGAAGAAAAGACTGGGGAGAGAGAGAGAGAGATAGAGACTGTGGGGAGAGAGAGAGAGTGAGAGAGGGACGGGGGAAAGAGAGAGAGCGAGAGAGACTGGGGAGAGAGAGTGAGAGAGACTGGCAGAAAAAAGAGGGACTGGGGGGGGGGGCCGGGAAGAGAGAGAGAGAGAGAGAGAGAGAGACCAGCATTGTAACCCATGTATAATCTAACCTAAGTTGTACACTGAGAGAACACTGACCACTAGGTGGAGAACTTGTAGGAGACACTCCTAACCTGGACCTTCAGATATAAAAGGGGAAGCTCCACCCACTTCCAGCACTTCCAGCTATGAAATAAAGGACAGGTCACAGACTGACCTTCTCTCAAGCATGGGCCTCGTGTGCATTTATACTGTATAGTAAGGACGTAACAATGGCGAAAAGAAACTGGGATTTAAACCATGCGAGCATGGCCACTAGCAATAACAGGGGCAGTCAGGGATGATCGACTGGCAAGGGACCTTTTGTTTCCAACAACAGCTCATGTTGGAGGCGTGGAGGCACACACTCAGCCGGAGTTTACAGAGATGAGCAAAATACCTGCAGAAATTACAGAAATGAACGCTCGGGGAAATCGCTGGAAGCTGAAGTTCAGCGAGTTCATGTGGAGCACGTATACAGTTCATACACCAGGACGCCACTGATAATGATGAAAGTGCTCCTCAATGGCATCCCAGTATCAATGGAGCTAGACACGGGGGCCAGTCCCTGATGGGTATCAAACAGTTCGAAAAGTTGTGGGCGTTCAAGGCCAGGAGGCCAAAATTATCGCCGATTGACGCACAGCTACGGACTTACACAAAGCAGATCATTCCGGTGCTAGGCAGCGCCACGGTAGTCATGACCCACAAAGATTCGGAGAACAGGTTGCCACTCTGAATTGTCCCAGGGGACGGTCCCGCACTACTGGGGAGGAGTTGGCTCACTGTCATGAACTGGAAATGGAGCGATGTCAATGCAATTTCCTCTGTGGAGCGAGTATCATGCTCACAGATCCTGGACAAATTTGACTCATTATTTCAACCCGGCATTGGCACTTTCATGGGGGCCAAGGTAGTGATTCACATAAACCCAGATGCCAGGCCAGTACACCACAAGGCCAGAGTGGTGCCGTACGTGATGCGGGAAAAGATAGAAGGCGAATTGGACCGCCTGCTGAGGGAAGGCATCATCTCGCCAGTCGAATTCAGTGACTGGGCAAGCCCGATTGTGCCGGTGCTCAAGGCAGATGGATCGGTCAGGATATGTGGTGATTACAAGGTCACCATCAATCGGGTGTCACTCCAAGACCAGTACCCGCTACCGAGAGCGGAGGACCTCTTTGCGACGCTATCCGGTGGCAAACTTTTTTCAAAATTGGACCTGACCTCAGCTTACATGACCCAGGAGCTGGCGAGTGAGTCGAAGAAGCTGACCACCATCACGACACACAAGGGGTTGTTTGAGTACAACAGATGTCCGTTTGGGATTCGCTCGGCCGCCGCGATCTTCCAATGAAATATGGAAAGCCTCCTCAAGTCGATTCCAGGGACGGTGGTTTTTCAGGGCAACATCCTCATTACGGGTTACGATACTGAAGAACACCTCCACAACCTGGAGGAGATGCTACGCAGACTGGACCGGGTAGGGCTGCGACTGAAAAAGGCGAAGTGCATCTTCCTAGCTCCAGAGGTAGAATTCCTGGAGATGAGGGTAGCAGCAGACGGGATCAGCCCTACTGCGTCCAAGACGGAAGCGATCCAGAGAGCACCCAGACCCCGTAACACGATGGAGCTGCGTTCGTTCCTGGGGCTCCTGAACTATTTTGGTAACTTTCTTCCCAAATTGAGCATGCTGCTAGAGCCGCTACACGTGCTCCTACGCAAAGGTCGTGAATGGATCTGGGGGGACAGCCAGGAAAGGGCTTTTGATAGAGCACGCAAATTGTTATGTTCCAACAATCTGTTAACGCTATATGACCCATGTAAGAAACTTGTGTTAACGTGCGATGCGTCGTCCTATGGTGTTGGGTGTGTGTTGCAGCATGTCAATGCCAAGGGTCAATTACAGCCGGTAGCTTATGCCTCCAGAAGTCTGTCCCAGGAAGAAAGGGGCTACGGGATGGTAGAAAAGGAGGCGCTCGCATGTGTATATGCTGTAAAGAAAATGCACCAGTACCTGTTTGGCAGGAAATTTGAGCTGGTGACAGATCACAAACCCCTAACGTCCCTTTTCACTGACAACAAGGACATAAATGCAAACGCATTGGCCCGCATACAGAGGTGGGCACTCATGTTAGTTGCCTATGACTACACAATTTGGCACAGACCGGGCACCGAAAACTGCGCCGATGCACTCAGCAGGCTCCCACTAGCCAAAACTGAGGGGGCTACCGAGCATGCTGCTGAGATGGTCATGGCTGTTGAAGCTTTTGGAAGTGAAAGCTCACCTGTGACAGCCAGTCAGATTAAAGTCTGGACAAATAGAGACCCGCTATTGTCTCTAGTCAAGAAATGTGTCCTGAATGGGGACTGGGCAGCCACGTACAGGGCATGCCCTGAGAAATTTAAACCATTTCACAGGCGCAAGGATGAACTCTCGATTCAGGCCGATTACTGTGGGGAAACCGCGTAGTCATGCCTCAGATGGGCAGAGAGGTGTTCATCAGAGAACTCCACAATGGGCACCCGAGCATTGTCACGATGAAGGCAATTGCCAGGTCACACTTTTGGTGGCCAGGAATAGACGCAGATCTGGAACTTTGTGTTCGCAGGTGCAACACGTGTGCCCAGCTGGGCAATGCGCCCAGGGAAGCCCCCCTTAGCCCCTGGCTATGGCCCGCCAAGCCTTGATCACGCATCCATGTGGACTACGCAGGTCCTTTCATGGGCAAAATGTTTTTGGTTTTGTAGACGCCTACTCCAAATGGATCGAGTGTGACATTTTAACTTCAAGCACATCCTCTGCCACGGTAGAAAGTCTACGGGCAATGTTCGCCGCCCACGGTCTACCGGACATCTTGGTCAGCGACAATGGCCCGTGCTTCACAAGCACTGAATTCCAGGACTTCATGGCAGGCAATGGAATTAACCATGTTAGAATGGCACCGTTCAAGCCGGCCTCAAACGGCCAGGCGGAACGAGCAGTGCAGATAATCAAACAGGGGATGCTCAGAATCCAAGGGGGTTCCCTACAATGCCGCTTATCACGCCTCCTGTTGGCCTACAGATCCCGACCACACTCGCTCACAGGGGTTCCACCCGCAGAGCTGCTAATGAAAAGGACGCTCAAAACCCGGTTATCCCTTATACACCCCACCATGAAAGAAATTATCGAGAGCAGGCGCCAGTCACAATATGACTACCATGACAGGAATGCGAGGAATACAGTTTTGGTCTCCTAACTTGAGGAAGGACATTCTTGCTATTGAGGGAGTGCAGCGAAGGTTCACCAGACTGATTCCCGGGATGGCGGGACTGACCTATCAAGAAAGATTGGATCAATTGGGCTTGTATTCACTGGAGTTCAGAAGAATGAGAGGGGACCTCATAGAAACGTTTAAAATTCTGACGGGTTTAGACAGGTTAGATGCAGAAAGAATGTTCCCAATGTTGGGGAAGTCCAGAACCAGGGGTCACAGTCTGAGGATAAGGGGTAAGCCATTTAGGACCGAGATGAGGAGAAACTTCTTCACCCAGAGAGTGGTGAACCTGTGGAATTCTCTACCACAGAAAGTAGTTGAGGCCAATTCACTAAATATATTCAAAAGGGAGTTAGATGAAGTCCTTACTACTCGGGGGATCAAGGGTTATGGCGAGAAAGCAGGAAGGGGGTACTGAAGTTTCATGTTCAGCCATGAACTCATTGAATGGCGGTGCAGGCTAGAAGGGCTGAATGGCCTGCTCCTGCACCTATTTTCTATGTTTCTATGTATTGATGTAAATGACCCTGTTTTTGTCCTCAACTACGCTGCAGGGCCCAAATGGCTCGCAGGCACTGTGGTTGCCAAAGAGGGAAATAGGATTCTGGTAGTTAAACTTACCAATGGACAAATCTGCCGCAAACATGTGGATCAAACAAAAAGGAGGTTCAGCAACCCCATAGAAGAAGCAGAGGAAGAACACTATCTAGAGTTCACTCCACCATAGGTGACCGAACACAGGAACCAAAGGGAGGAGAGCCCAGTCACTGTGGGCAGCCCCGATAGGCCTGAGGCACTGCAAACAGCAGACACTTAGGCCAGCGCCCAACAACCGGAGCCCCAACTCAGGCACTCTAGAAGGGAGCGTAAACCACCAGAGAGACTTAACCTGTGATCCCAATAAGACTTTGGGGGGGAGGTGATGTCATATATTCAACCAGCATTGTAACCCATGTATAATCTGACCTAAGTTGTACACTGAGAGAACACTGACCACTAGGTGGTGAACTTGTGGGAGACACTCCTAACCTGGACCTTCAGGTAAAAAAGGGGAAGCTCCACCCACTTCCAGCACTTGAGTGCTATGAAATAAAGGACAGGTCACAGACTGACCTTCTCTCAAGCATGGGCCTCCTGTGCATTTATACTGTGTCGTAAGGACGTATCAGGAGACAGAATGGGGAGGGAGAGAGAGAGACTGGGGAGAGTGTGAGAGACTGGGGGGAGAGTCTGGGGAGAGTGAGAGAGAGTGGCGGGGGGGGAGGGAGAGAGAGACTGGGGAGGGAGAGAGAGAGACTTGAGGGAGAGAGACTGGAAGAGAAAGTTGAAGAGCGAGAGGGACTAGGAAGGGGGAGAGAGAGACTGTGGGGAGAGTGAGCGAAACTGGGGAGGGAGAGACTGGAGAGGGAGAGAGAGAGACTGGGGGAGAGTGAGAGATACTGGGGGAGAGTTTGGGGATAGACTGGGGGGAGAGAGAGAGAGAATGGGGAGGGAGAGAGAGACTCGAGGAAGAGAGAGTGGGGGAGAGAGACTGGGGGAGAGAGCGAGAGAGACACTGGGGAGGGAGAGTGAGAAAGATTGGGGAGAGAGAGAGAGGCGGGGGGAGAGTGAAGAAAAGACTGGGGGGAGAGAGAGAGAGAGATCGAGACTGTGGGGAGAGAGAGAGAGAGGGACGGGGGGAGAGAGAGAGAGAGAGAGACTGGGGAGAGAGAGTGAGAGTGACTGGCAGGAAAGAGAGGGACTGGGGGGGGGTGGCGGGGAGAGAGAGAGAGAGAGAGAGAGAGAGAGAGAGAGACTGGGGGGGAGAGAGAGAGAGAGAAAGAGAGAGTGGGGGAGAGAGAAAGACTGGTTGGAGACAGAGAGAGAGCGAGATGGGGGGAGAGTGAGAGACTGGGGGAAAGAGAGGGGCGGGGGACTGGGGGAGAGAGACGGGCCACGGGAAAGGGAATCGGAGCGGAGAAAGAGATAAAACTCAGGAAAGATGGATCACTTTCTTCCAATCCCACCCCCTTTACACACACACCCGATTTCTCGGAAAGCTCGGTGCATGTTACAAGGGATATCGTTGGAGTGGATGAAATCCAGAAGTCACGACACTGTCACTATTCACTTCACACCCAATAAACCTGTTAACAATTAGTGACCAACACACAATGCCCCATCTTGAAGCAGGAACTGGATGGGGGGAGGTGGCAGGAACAGGCTGGGGGGGGCAGAATCTTGGGCTGGGAGCAGGAAAAGGCTGGGGGGGGCAGGATCTTGGGCTCGGGGGGGGCAGGATCTTGGGCTGGGGGGGCAGGATCTTGGGCTGGGGGGAGCAGGACCTTGGGCTGGGGGTGGGAATGGGCTGGGGGGGGGCAGGATCTTGGGCTCGGGGGGCAGGATCTTGGGCTGGGGGGCCAGGATCTTGGGCTGGGGGGGCAGGACCTTGGGCTGGGGGAAGGAACGGGCTGGGCAGGGCAGGACCTTGGGCTGGGGGGGGGGCCAGGACCTTGGGCTGGGGTGGGGGGGCCAGGATCTTGGGCTGGGGGGCCAGGACCTTGGAGGGAGTGAGGTTTTAACCTGTGCGAGTGAGCTCTCTACTGTCTAGAGTCGGAAGTCAGAATGTCTCAAATTAAACTTTTCAAAGTCACTTATTACATAGGCTGGGCAGTTCTAATTACACATTCCAGAGAAGCTGCTCTTGTCCTCCAAGGGGACCAATCAGCAATCAGATCATTTGATCAAGGGGACCCAATCAGAGCTTTTTTCTGTTGCAAATAAGCGCATCTAGCATTTATTATCCATCCTGAATGACCCTTCAGAAGGTGGTGGTGAGCCGCCTTCCTGAACCACAGAGGGCAATTCAGAGTCAACCACATTGCTATGGTTCTGGAGTCACATAAAGGCTGGAGCGGGTAAGGACAGCACGTTTCCTCCCCTAAAGGACATTAGAGAATCAGTTGGGTTTTTTGCAACAGTTCAGTTGTCACCGTTACTAATACCAGCTTTTTATTTCAGAGTAACTGATGTTAAATTTGTGAGGGGTGACTAATGAGATGGAGATGTAAACAGAAGAACATAAGAACATAAGAAGGAAGAGCAGGAATAGGCTATTTGGCCCCTCGAGCCTGCTCCGCCATTCAATAAGATCATGGCTGATCTGATCTCTGCCTCAACTCCACTTCCCTGCCCGCTTCCAATAACCCTTCACTTCCTTATTGCTCAAAAATCTGTCTATCTCCACCATAAATATATTCAATGACCCAGCCTCCACAGCTCACTGGGGCAGAGAATTCCACAGGTTTACAACCCTCTGAGAGAAGAAATTCCTCCTCATATTCTGAAACTAAGCCCCCTAGTTCTAGATTCCCCCATGAGGGGAAACATCCTCTCTGTATCCCCCTGTCAAGCCCTCTCAGAAGCTTACACGTTTCAATAAGATCACCTCTCATTCATCTATACTGCAATGAGTACAGGCCCAATCTTCTCAACACCACCTGTTTCCGGCAAACAGAAGTGCAAAGATGGCGGCCGTCGCTCTGTCGCCAACCAGTGGCGGGCCCGGCGGTGTCCACCAGCTTCCAAGGCCCAGCAGTGCTGCCGGTAACATCCATCGCCCTGCGGATTAACATGAGGTAGAGGTGGCGTCAGTGGGCGCGAACGTCACCTCGCCGAACTTGGAACTTGCTGCTGACTTTAATGCTGGGTCCTAAGCTCGCTTTGCACGTGAGGGTTCAGCAGACCAACAGAGGCACTGTCAGCATCTAGAACATAAGAATATCCGAACGTAAGGAATAGGAGCTGGAGTAGGCCATTCCGCCCCTCGAACCATTCAACAAGATCATGGCTGATCTTCTACCTCAACTCTACCTTCCCGCACTATCCTCATATATCTTAATTTCCTTGGTACCAAAACATTTATCGACCTCCGTTTTAAATACACTGAGCATCTACAGCTCTCTGGGGTAGAGAATTCCAAAGATTTACAACCTTTGAGCGAAGAAATTTCTGCTCCTCTCAGTCCGAAGTGGCCGACCCCTTATTTTGAGACTGTGACCCCATGTTCCAGATACCCCAGGCAGGGGAAATATCTTCTGAGCATTAACCCTGTCAAGTCCCTTAAGAATTTAATAGTTTTCAATTAGATCAGTGTGATATATTCACAGAGCACAAGCACACACAGCTTCCTAACATGGCAGACAGCTCTCGGAAACCTCCGGAAATCTGCCTGGTTCTGTTTATTATTAGCCCTGCACTTGCAGTACACAATACGTCCACATCCACAGTGTGGAGCTACAAACAATACAAGCTGACAGACATTACACTTCTCCCTCCTTAATGAAGAAGTTATTATAACAACCATCATACATAACTTTCATTTTTATACATAACACAGGATATGGACATATTTTTTTCCATATTTACAAATTTAACTTTACCACTTGTTTTCTGTTTCGAAGAGGATACCTTCGCTCTTGAACAGAACCTTCCAAACATGGTGTTGATTTCACACTCATTCGAGGCTCATCCTGAGGAATGTTTTCCTCCACGGAAATTCCTTGATTTTCATTTGCACTCACTCTAACTTCAGGGTCTTTGTTTTCCTGACTCGGACTTAGACTTTCATTCTGATTCTCTCCTGGATTTGTTGCCAGTACATTGGATTTAGGATTTACTACTGGTATATCAAAATTATCTGATGAGTCAGAAATAATTGAATCATTCCCACCTTCAACTCCTTCCATGTCTGTAGGTAAAATATGATCAATATGAACAAACCTAACCTGTCCATTATCAAACATCTTTATCAAATATGTGCGAGGACCACATATCTTCACCACTCTTCATGGTAACCACTTTACCCATTTATGGTGATGGTTTTTCCTCTCACCTTCAGGTTTAATTTCACACTTCTCTCTTACTCTACCTCTATCATTATTCTCTTTCTGTCTTAATTGTGTCTCTTCTACGGACTGTGCCAAATTTGGTTTTAACAACGAGAATCTGGTTCGAGGCTGTCGTTTGAGAAACAACTCTGCTGGTGTTCTACCAGTAGTTGTATGAGGAGTATTTCGATATGTAATCAAAAAATTAGCCAATTTGTGATCCAATGACAACTGCCGTTTCCTTGGATTTGGATCTAACATTTGTTTTATGAGGGCACGTTTTACAATTTGTACAGTGCGCTCTGCTGCACCACTCGAAGCAGGATGGTATGGTGGAACCTTGGTATGTTTCACACCATTTTTGCTCGTGAATTGTACAAATTCATCTGATCGAAATTGTGGTCCATTATCCAAAACAATTTCTTCAGGAAGGCCAAATGAAGAAAATCATTTTTGTAAAATGTCCAATGTTTTACTTGTTGTTATTTTCCAAATTGGAAACATCTCAACCCACTTCGAATGGCTATCAATCACAATGAACAATTGTTGTCCTTCGAACTCAGCAAAATCAATATGTAGCTTTTGCCACACCCTGGGAGGCTATTTCCATGGCTGTACTGGTACTGGTGGTGGTTGCTTGTTTGCCGATTGACATGTCGTACACTGACTCACGATGTACTCTATATCTTTATCAAGACCTGGCCATCATAAATAACTGCATGCAAAACTCTTGGTCAAGCACATTCCCAGGTGGTCATGGAGGTCTCCTAATAATTTGGACCTGAATTTATTTGGTATAATCACTCTTGCACCCCACATGATACAATCTTTATCGACTAATAATTCATTCCTATGAATGAAGAATGGATGTGTATCTTTGTCTGTTACCTGGTTTGGTCATCCATTTGCAATATACTCATACAACTTTGACCTTGTGTTCTAGATTCCCCAGCCAGAGGAAGCATCTTCTCAACATTAACCCTGTCAAGCCCCTTAAGAATTTTATGTTTTTCATTCTTCTAAACTCTCGGGAATCATCATAGGCGATCCCACGAACAAGGATGACTTGCTTCCACACCAAAAGGAGTTTCAATGAAGGATCCAATATTCCAGGCCTGAACTCCAGGGGTGGAAGATGCCTGTGCGTGGATTTTTTTAACGTGTGATGACCGTTGCACACCAGCCACCACACGGGCTTGACAGAGCTCGGCCTTTATCCAGTGGCAAGAGTTTACCAGGACAACTGGAGACCTGCTCTGCTGCATGGACCCAGTGCGCGCACATATCGCAGTATGGGCTGGCCCGTGCTGCCCCTGGGCCCTCAGCTTTTCTGGGCCCCACACCCTCATTTGCCGCATAGTGCAATCATAGGGCAATCCCCTCATCCCAGGAACCAGTTTGATGAACCTTTGCTGCACTCCTTCGAAGGTAAGTATGTCTTTCCTCAGCTAAGGGGACCAGAACTGTACACAGCACTCCAGGTGTGGTCTCACCAATTGCCTATATAATTGTAGTAAGACTTCTTTACTCTGATACTCTAATCCCTTTGCAACAAAAGCTGACACACCATTTGTTTTTCTAATTGCTGGCTGTGCCTGCATGTTAACTTTCTGTAATTCATGTACAAGGACACCCAGGCCCCTCTGTATGCAAACATTTCCCAGTCTCTCAACATTCAAAAAATATCCTGCTTATTTGAATTTCCTACCAAAGTGGATAATTTCACAATTCCGAATATTGTATTCCATTTGGCATGTACTTACTCACTCAGTCAGCCTGCCTCAGAACTCCTACACGCCAAGCGAGCCCCAGGTGGACAGGTAAAATGTTTCAATGACATCCTCAGAACCTCCTTGATAAAATGCAACAACCCCACTGACACCTGGGAGTCCCTGGCCAAAGACCGCCCTAAGTGGAGGAAGTGCATCCGGGAGGGCGCTGAGCACCTCGAGTCTCATCACCGAGAGCATGCAGAAAACAAGCGCAGGTGGCGGAAGGAGCGTGCGGCAAACCAGGCTCCCCACCCACCCTTTCCAACAACCACTGTCTGTCCCACCTGTGACAGAGACTGTAATTCCTGTATTGGACTGTTCAGTCACCTGAGAACTCACTTTTAGGGCCCAAGTTTCCACATGATTTGCGCCTGATTTTTAGGAGCAACTGGTGGAGAACGGACTATCTTAGAAATCGCAATTCTCCACATTTTTTTTCTGCAGTTCTAGTCAGGTAGAACAGTTCTACTTTGGAACAGAATTTTTTCATCAAAAGGGAGCGTGTCCGGCCACTGACGCCTGATTTCAAAGTTTCCACAGTGAAAACGTACTCCAAACTAAAGTAGAATGGAGCAAGTGAAGATTTTGTAGAACTGAAAAAACCTGTTCTACACATTAAAAAATCAGGCGCAGGTTACAAATTAGGCGTCCAGAACGAGGGGGGGAAGAGAAGTCATTAAATTCTACAATAAATCCTTATTTATACTTATACAAATATTATACAAATAAATCCAACCTGAATAAACATTTAGAAGCAAAGAAAAGATTAAATAAACCATCTTCCTACCTGTGTGAAAGTGCTTCAGGCAGGCCTTTCGGGACCGAAGGCTGAACGGGCCGGCCTGAGACTTCGGGCAGGGCCCGTCCCCAGCACCAGATTTACAGGTAGGTGGCGTCGGGTCGGGTCGGTTTGGGTCGGGGGGAGGGAGAGAGAGGGAGGGAGGGAGGGAGAGAGAGGGAGGGAGGGAGGGAGGGAGAGGGAGAGGGGGAGGAAGAGGGAGAGGGGGAGAGAGAGGGAGAGGGGGAGAGAGAGGGCGAGGGGGAGAGAGAGGGAGGGGGGGAGGGGGGGAGAGAGAGAGGGGGGAGAGGGGGGAGGGGGGAAGGGGGAGAGAGGGGGGGAGAGAGAGGGGGGGAGAGGGGGGAGAGGGAGGGAGGGGGGAGGGAGAGAGAGTGGGGGAGGGAGGGAGAGAGATTGCGGGGGATGGAGAGAGGGAGAGGGGGGAGGGAGAGAGAGAGAGGGGGGGAGGGAGAGAGAGAGGGGGGGAGGGGGGGAGAGAGAGAGGGGGGGAGAGAGAGGGGGGAGGGAGGAGAGAGAGAGGGGGGGAGGGAGGGAGAGAGAGAGGGGGTAGGGAGAGAGGAGGGGGGGAGGGAGAGAGAGAGATGGGGGGGAGGGAGGGAGGGAGAGAGAGGGAGGGGGAGGTCAGGTCGGGGAGGGGGAGGTCAGGTCGGATCCAGTCGGGGGGGGGGAGCGGGAGCAGGAGCGCGTGTCGGGTCGGGGGGCGGGAGCGCGGGTCGGGTCGGGGGGCGGGAGCGCGGGTCGGGTCCAGTCGGGGGGGGGGGGGCGGGTCGGGTCCGGAGGCAGGGGCGGGGGGGGGGGGGGAGCGGGTGTCAGGTCTGGTCGGCGGGGGGGGGGGGGGGTTGGGAAAGCAGGAGCTGGCCATGGGAGGAGCCTTATTCACGCAGCCCCAGTGAGGCCATTCGGCCAGGGCTAGGGGGCTGCGTGCTTCGGGCGCCTGGAGCTACTGCACTTGCGCGCCCACTGTAGCGCGCATGTGCAGAGGTCCCGGCACTGTTTTCAGCGCAGGGGCCTGGCTCCGCCCCCCTACAGCTTGTGCTGGCTGCGCCGAGGGCCAGAGGACCTGCAGGTAGGTGGAGAATACGGAGGATTTTTTTAGGCGCACTTTGTGGCGCGAAAAATGGGCGTCCAGGTCGGGACTGCGCCGTTCTAGGCGCGGCTTGAAACTTGGGCCCTTAGAGTGGAGCAAGTCTTCCACGATTTCGAAGGACTGCCTATGAAGTATGAAGTACTTACCCACTCAGTCACCCTGTCGATGTCGCTCTATACTTTGGAGCCGAAATTCAGATGAGCCAGAAAGCTGGTTCACCGATGAGATTTTAACTGGTGCTCACCGCGGGAACTCTTGGTGCGGTGAGTAGATCCATTTTCAGGACTTTGAATTTTTTTCCGAGTCCTACAGGAAATGGATCATAATGGGAGCGGGTCTCAGACTCAAAGTCAGGCTGACTGGCTTGAAAGGGATCGGTGGGGCCGTCTGTCGCTGTCAATCAGCGTGGTGACATCACAGCGCGTGTGCATCACCACGCTCCCTCCCCTCCGTTAAAGGGGAGAGATTTGATCATTTTTTAACTTTGGCCACTGGGCCACCGGGGAAGGTTTTGGCCGGGCCAGTGAAGGTGCCGGGCTGTCTGTTGGCGGCCCGGCTGAACCTGGGGGGCAGTATTTTGCCGGCCAATCGGTAAGTCAGCCGGCTAAAATTTTTGCATTGCGTCTGCGGCAGTGGGCCCCGCCCTGTTGAGGAGAAACCTGCCGGGGGCACCGCACGGCGGGGGATCGCCAGATCGAGTTGAACATGGATAGGTGAGTACTTATTTTATTTTAAATTGGCGGTGTATCTACTTGGGCAGGATGGGGTCCAGGCTGAAAAATCCCCGAGCTGAATTTTGATTGGGTCGGCCTGTTGACCCCAGAGCGGCTGCTGTTCGATTTTTTGGAATGGCCACCACAAACGGGAGAATAACAAGTCTCTTTGAGGCCCTGAATTTGGGCCCCTTTGTATCTTTAGCCACCTCTTAAAGGGACGCACACATCTTACAGGTAAGTTTGAATTTAAGCTTTTGGATTGCTTTTTTTTGATTTTATTGAAGTAATGGCTTGCTGCTATACATGTTAAAAGTTGTTTAAGCGTGTCAGGAGTGCTGCTGGATGCTTGCAAGGCCTTGTATGGTAAAGGAAGGCCTCTAAGAAGACAGAAAATGCAGCAAATACTGCTGAGTAATTCCAGCATTTTATGCTGGAATTTCGGATTTACAACATCTGCTCGCAGAGGAAGAAACAGAAGAGCAAGAGGCCAAAGAGGAGAAAACCAAAGAGGAGGAATCAGACGGGAGGATGCAACCCAGACACTTCCTTTCTGGCCGGGATATCCGGGATGGAATCATGCATCTGTGGTCCAAGTGGCCACATTCCCAATTCCCCTTTCAACATTTGTCCCACACCTTTCCTTCCCTCTGTTACTGACCATCACAGCGCCCTCTTGGCTACAATGCTAAAATAAAAACCACCACAAAGCAAACTTTCCAACCCAACTTTATACATCGATCCATTCAAATTGACATCAGGAAATCAACTCATCACCCTTATGCATTCTCTTCGTGACTCACTTGTATGTGTTTGCCTATCCTACCGATGTCACGCAGTGCTACCCCAGTGACTGCAGCATGGCTGGTGGAAGGCTGCTGACTTCAATGGGGGATACTGCAAATGGCCTTTCTAGTCGACCTTGAGCAGCTGGTGGCTGCGAGTGTCAAATCGACCGATGGAGTTTATCCTTCTTCTTCTTCACTCTCCTCTCCCTTTTCTTGGCAAACCACTGGGCAAGGGCGGGCAGCATTTCTTGGGTATGTGAATTGAGGAAGGCACAAGGGCGGAGTTGTGGTGAGGGGAGGGCGGGAAACAAAGAGATGCAAGCCAGAAAGAGAATAATGTATGAGGATACCAGCCATGCCCCTGCTATGAATGACCTGCACCGTCTCCTCCATGGGGGGGGGGGGGGGGGAGATGAGGCTATGAATGTGCCTCGTGATTGGTGCAGATTGTTGGTGGGTGTTAGTGTTCGTGTTTTATCAGAAGAATCACTCAACACTCAGAGTCGGTTCCAACGCCAATGCGGCCTTTATTAACGCCAGCGGGGAGGAAGCCTCAGGACTGGATCCAGGCACTTCACTCTGCAGAACAAAGGCTTTCATGGATCTTTATATGTTTTACAACAGTTTACTACAGTTACATCATATAGATTATAAATTCAATTAGACCAATAGATAGAGTTAGTTTCTAAACATAAAGTGGCTCATGTGTTGCTAAGAGATGTGTTGCTAAGAGGTGTGTTGCTAGGAACGACTCATGTTCCAGGCCTCCCTTATCTTACTGTCCTTAGGTGCTGTCTTTGGTAACCTCCTTATCTTAATCCTGTTACAGAGTCGTATTGTCCTTATTTCCACCAGAACATTTAGTCCTGAGGCCTGGCTGATTAGAGACAACTGCAGAATTTGCTTGTTATTCCTGTGTGTGGGAAACAACAATGATCAGTTTCCAGGAATGCAGTCTAATTCAGCTAACAGAAATCCCTTGAGGCTTCACTGGTAGCCATTTTATGATACAAGTTACATATAGTTCTAACCTTATACTACAGGTGTAGTTCTAACCTTATCCTACAGGTGCCGTTGCCCCAGGGTGCCTAATGTCTACAACAGTGGGTGAGTGATTGGGGGTGTAGGGGGTCGTGCATTGAGCAGTGTGTGAGGCTAGTGGTGCAGTTGGTAGGAGACGGTTTTTGAAGATGCATTCACTGACCTTGACCAGTGGTCATGAAGCTCCTCTGGGCACTGGAGCCAGGTGGTGGGGGTGACATTACTGGCAGTGATGGCCTCAGTGATGTGGTCCCACATCATTCTTTCTGGAGGGTCTCCTGGCCCCTGTGGGTAGAGGGTCTCTCTTACAGTATTGAGCCTTGCACAAAGCTGGAGTGCTGCGTGCGGGACCCTGGGTGTCCCTTCCCTGGCTTGCTGATCCATTTGGATCACTTTTCCCATTTTCTGAGGTGCTGAAGGGAATTCTGCTTTCAGAGCTAAAGACTCCCATTTGGGACTTTTTTTTAACTGTAAATTTTTTTGTAAAGGCAGTAAGGGCAGAAAACTGCATTTTGTTTTACTTCATTTTTATTTTTATTAGTTCAGAAGGTATTGCCCTTTTAATACAATGCCCTTTTAATTCCCCACAATGCCGAGCGAACTCTATTGCCTGGTGTCCAGAGACTGTTGGAAGCTGGGACGCTGCTTCTAGATGGGAACTTTGTCTCCGATGCCTACAGTAACGATGCCAGGAGGGCTTTGCATGGTACGTTAGTGCCGGGCTAGAAATCTTCAACCTCCGACGCGAGTTTTTCTCTTGTACCCTTACCACTTCGTCCATTTTCCGCGGTCGTTAACTTGTGACACTGACAACTCTCGTGGCGCCCAAGAATTTTTAGCCCCAAGGTCCAGCAAGTTCATCTGCTGCCATCCTGGTAGTCACGTGATACACGGATAATGGAGTTATTGACTTACCATGGCAATCAATGTCTGTCAATTAGATTGCAACACGTCATGTCTCAAATTACTCATATACTGTATCCCAAAAGGTCATTTTCTGAAATAAATTTATAATTGAATGAATCAATACTAACTGCTCCCACCGCCTCCCGAGGCGCCTGTTCCATAGACTGTCAACTCGCTCACTGAAATATTGGATTGACGACATATTTTTGAATTCACCTCGACACCCACCCACCCACCGCGCACCCTGCCCCCCTCCCACCATTCAAGCGCAGGCCACGTCCTCTAGTTCTATTGTTCCGGACAGTGTGAAGTAGCTTATCATGGTCTATGTTATCTAGTCCCTTACGAATCCGAAAAACACCTGACTCAAGGGACAGCTCCGGCTCACCAAGTGTAGGTCCCGGGGATCATTGCCACGTGCAGAGTGTCGACAGCACCCGGTTGGTAGGTCCTTGCTCACCAATTTCAAAGCCACTACTGCCCTGTTTCCACCAGGGAAGAGGACCGAAAATTCAGCTCCACCGTTCTTTCATTGCAGGCCTCTTTGAATGCTTCCCATTGCCAACTTTACCCCAGTTTCCAAATGAATTTCAGCTGTGTTATCCATAAGAAACAGAATAAAATAATTACTCTACAATGATCACTGACAGGAGAATGTACCTTAAAAGCACCATTTGTTCTCATTAACGATGATGATTTGTGCTTCGTTTCCAAGATGCAAGGGGCAGAATGGAAATTAAAGCATTTATCTTGCTGCTCCGCAGATCCTGAGATTAGCTCTTGGTATTCAGTGTTCTGAGTTATTTAACCTTGAAATGAAATGGCTGAAAAAGGATTTTTTCAAGATGCATTAGATACTGACTGATACAAGAGATAAAGTGAGTCTGCAACTTCAAAGTAAGGAGAAACTGTAGAACAAAGGGGCATTAAATAAATGTAGAGAAAGCCAAGCTGAGAGAAGATTGAAGGGAGAATTTTTCCTCAGACTCTGATCATCACTTCGAGTGATCTGTTGGACAAGTTGAGTGTACTGTATTTGCTTCAGGGGTTCTTTGCTTAAGAATTCACAGCGACACATTTGCTGCAAAGAACGAGCTGGTTTATTAGCAAAGGTTTAACATTCAAACTGAACCCCACCAGTTCATGCACCAGGCTCACAACTGCACGCCTCATCGTGAAGAACCCAAACTCAATTAACTGGGGTTTGATTGAGTTTTGTGAACATCACATCACATGAAAGCAGGGAGGTCCTGCTGCAACTGTACAGGGTATTGGTGAGGCCGCACCTGGAGTACTGCGTGCAGTTTTGGTCACCTTACTTAAGGAAGGATATACTGGCTTTGGAGAGGGTACAGAGACGATTCACTAGGCTGATTCCGGAGATGAGGGGGTTACCTTATGATGATAGATTGAGTAGACTGGGTCTTTACTCGTTGGAGTTCAGAAGGATGAGGGGTGATCTTATAGAAACATTTAAAATAATGAAAGGGATAGACAAGATAGAGGCGGAGAGGTTGTTTCTACTGGTCGGGGAGACTAGAACTAGGGGGCACAGCCTCAAAATACGGGGGAGCCAATTTAAAACCGAGTTGAGAAGGAATTTCTTCTCCCAGAGGGTTGTGAATCTGTGGAATTCTCTGCCCAAGGAAGCAGTTGAGGCTAGCTCATTGAATGTATTCAAGTCACAGATATGTAGATTTTTAACCAATAAGGGAATTAAGGGTTATGGGGAGCGGGCGGGTAAGTGGAGCTGAGTCCACGGCCAGATCAGCCATGATCTTATTAAATGGCGGAGCAGGCTCGAGGGGCTAGATGGCCTACTCCTGTTCCTAATTTTTATGTTTCTTATGTTTCTGACTAAGCCACTCATAGTACAACAGCTCCACAACTCATTTAACTGATAATTTTAAGCCAAGTGTCCCTTTTGGTAAAGGGGAACTGTTATGTATCTGGACTTGTATATACTCTGTACAGCCACCAGACGGCTCATTCCTCGGAGTCCCAAGGGATCCCCTAATCCCTTGGGAGCACAGGTATTTAAGGGGGCTTCACAGGTTGGAGAGGCACTCTGGAGACCTGCAATAAAAGACTAAAGTCACACTTTACTTTGAGCTCACAATGTTCAGTCTGACTTTTTCTCCAAACACTACAACTGGAGATACAGATAGTGAACCCAAAGATGCAGAGAACAGTGGGCATCCTGGAGAAATTCTCGGAGGGAGATGATTGGGAAACTTTTGTGGAGCGACTTGACCAATACTTCGTGGCCAACGAGCTGGATGGGGAAGAGAGCGCTGCCAAACGTAGAGTGATCCTCCTCACCGTCTGTGGGACACCAACGTATGGCCTCATGAAGAATCTGCTCTCTCCAACGAAACCCACGGAGAGATCGTACGATGATTTGTGCACACTGGTCCGAGAGCATTTGAACCCGAAGGAAAGCGTTCTGATGGCGAGGTACCAGTTCTACACCTACAAAAGGTCTGAAGGCAGGAAGTGGCGAGTTATGTCGCCGAGCTAAGATGCCTTGCAGGACATTGCGAATTTGAAGGACATTTGGAGCATATGCTCAGAGACTTTTTCATCTTTGGCATTGGCCATGATACCATACTTCGCCAACTTTTGACTGTCGAGACCCCAACCTTGAGTAAGGCCATAGCGATAGCCCAGGCAATCGTTGCCACCAGTGACAATACGAAGCAAATCTCTCAGCACACAAGTGCTGCTACAAGTACTGTGAACAAAGTGATGTTGTTTTCAAATCGTAATGGAAAGAGCAGGTCACACATACCTGCAGCTACACATTCGCAGATGTCTCAGAGCGCACCATCAAGGGTGATGAATGCAAGGCCATTAACACCTTGTTGGCGATGCGGGGGTGATCATGGTATCCATTCATGCAAATTCAAAGGATACATTTGCAAGGGCTGTGGGACAATGGGACACCTCCAACGAGTGTGCAGCTGAGCTGCTCGGCCTGTTAAACCTGCAAACCACCATGTTGCAGAGGAGGACAGATCCACGGAGGATCATGACGAAACAGAACCTCTGATAGAGGAGGCAGAGGTACATGGGGTGCACACATTCACCACGATTTGTCACCTGATAATGCTGAATGTTGAACTAAATGGACTCCCGGTGTCAATGGAGCTGGACACAGGCGCGAGCCAGTCCATCATGGGCAAAAAGACTTTCGAAAGGTTGTGGTGCAATAAGGACTCATGGCCAGTGTTAACTCCAATTTGCATGAAACTAAGAACTTACACGAAAGAACTGATTCCTGTAATCGGCAGTGCTACCGTAAAGGTCTCCTACGATGGAGCGGTGCACAAGCTACCACTCTGGGTGGTACCGGGCGATGGTCCCACGCTGCTCGGCAGGAGCTGGCTTGGAAAGATACGCTGGAACTGGGACAACATCCGAGCGCTATCGCCCACTGACGACACTTCGTGTGCACAGGTCTTAAACAAATTTCCTTCGCTGTTCGAACCAGGCATCGGGAAATTCCAAGGAGCAAAAGTGCAGATCCAACTAATTCCGGGGACGCAACCCATCCATCACAAGGCGAGAGCAGTACCGTACATGTTGAGAGAAAGGGTAGAAATCGAGCTCGACCGGCTACAAAGGGAGGGCATCATCTCACCGAACAAGTTCAGTGAGTGGGCCAGTCCTATTATCCCAGTCCTCAAGGGAGATGGCACCATCCGAATCTGTGGCGATTACAAAGTAACAATCAATCATTTCTCCCTGCAGGACCAATACCCACTTCCAAAAGCCGACGACCTCTTTGCAACGCTGGCAGGAGGAAAGACGTTCATGAAGCTGGATCTGACCTCAGCCTACATGAAGCAGGAACTGGAGGAATCATCGAAGACCCTCACCTGCATCAACATGCACAAAGGTGTTTTTGTTAATAACAGATGTCCGTTTGGAATCCGATCAGTGGCAGCGATATTCCAGAGAAACATGGAAAGGTTACTGAAGTCAGTCCCGCAAACCGTGGTTTTCCAGGACGACATCTTGGTCACAGGTCGGAACACAGTCGAGCACCTGCAGAACCTGGAGGAGGTTCTTAGTTGGCTCAACTGCGTGGGGCTCAGGTTAAAATGTTCGAAGTGCGTTTTCCTGGCGCCTGAAGTGGAGTTCCTGGGAAGGAGGATTGCGGCGGACGGCATCAGGCCCACCAATGCGAAGACGGAGGCAATCGAGAACACACCGAGCCACAGAACATGACGGAAGTACGGTCGTTCCTGGGACTCCTGAACGACTTTGGTAACTTCTTACCGTGTCTCAGCACACTGTTAGAACCACTGCATGTCTTACTATGGAAAGGGGGCGAATGGATTTGGGGCAAAAGCCAAGAAAATGCCTTTGTAAAAGTGAGAAAATTGTTATGCTCAAACAAATTGCTTGTGTTGTATGATCCATGTAAGCATTTGGTACTAGCATGTGATATGTTGTCATATAGCATCGGGTGTGTATTGCAACAAGCTAATGATTTCGGGAAACTGCAACCAGTTGCTTATGCATCCAGGAATTTGTCTAAGGCCGAGAGAGCCTACAGCATGATTGAAAAAGAAGCGTTAGCGTGTGTCTATGGGGTAAAGAAAATGCATCAATACCTCATTCGAGCTAAAAATCGAATTGGAAACTGACCATAAGCCACTTATATCCTTGTTTTCCGAGAGCAAAGGGATACATACCAACGCATCGGCCCACATCCAGAGATGGGTGCACACATTGTCCGCATACAACTATGCCATCCGCCACAGGTCAGGCACAGAAAACTGCCCCGATGCTCTCAGTAGGCTGACATTGCCCACCACGGGGGTGGAAATGGCGCAGCCCGCTAATTTAACCATGGTTATCGAAGCATTTGAGAGTGAGCAATCACGCGTCACTGCCCGGTAGATCAAAACCTGGACAAGCCAGGACCCCCTATTATCTCTAGTCAAAAGCTGTGTGCTTCATGGGAGCTGGTCCAGTGTCCCAGTGGAAATGCAGGAAGAGATAAAGCCATTCCAGCGGCTCAAAGATGAAATGTCTATACAGGCAGACTGCCTTCTGTGGGGCAATCGAGTAGTGGTCCCCAAGAAGGGCAGAGACACCTTCATCAATGACCTCCACAGTACCCACCAAGGCATTATAATGATGAAAGTGAAAGCCAGATCCCATGTGTGGTGGCCCGGCATCGATGCGGACTTAGATTCCTGCGTTCACAGATGTAATACATGCTCGCAGTTATGCCATGTACCCAGGGAGGTGCCGCTAAGTTTATGGTCTTGGCCCTCCAAATCGTGGTCTAGGGCACATGTCGACTATGCAGGCCCGTTCTTGGGTAAAATGTTCCTTGTGGTTGTCGACGCGTACTCTAAGTGGATTGAATGTGAGATGATGTCGGCTAGCACGTCCGCTGCTACCACTGAAAGCCTGCAGGCCATGTTTGCCACACACGGCTTAGCCGATGTCCTGGTGAGCGACAATGGGCCATGTTTTACCATAAGGAATTTATGACCCGTAAAGGAATCAAACATGTCACATCTGCCCCGTTTAAACCAGCATCCAATGGTCAGGTAGAGAGAGCAGTGCAAACCATCAAGCAAGGCTTGAAGAGGGTAACTGAAGGTTCACTGCAGACTCGCCTATCCCAAATCCTGCTTAGCTACCGCACGAGACCCCACTTGCTCACTGGGATCCCACCTGCTGAACTGCTCATGAAAAAAGCACTTAAGACAAGGCTGGCGTTAGTTCACCCTGATCTACATGAACAGGTAGAGAGCAGGCGGCTTCAACAAAGTGCGTACCATGATAGCGCAAATGTGTCACGCGAGATTGAAGTCAATGATCCTATATTTGTATTGAATTATGGACAAGGTCCCAAGTAGCTTCCCGGCACTGTCATGGCCAAAGAGGGGAGCAGGGTGTTTCTGGTCAAACTTTCAAATGGACTCATTCACCGGAAACACTTGGACCAAATCAAACTCAGATTCATGGACTCTATGAGCAACCCACCTTGGACCCGACCTTTTTTGATCCCCCAACGTACACACCAGCGGCAACCGGCACCACGGTTGACCAAGAAGCAGAACTCATCATCCACAGCAGCCCTGCAGGGCCCAACACACCAGGCAGCCCAGCAAGGCCAGCTGCACAGCAGTCCAGCGAGGGCCCAACAAATGATTCAACAACACCAGCCTTCACACCGAGACGATCAACCAGGGCAAGAAGGGCCCCAGATTGACTCACATTGTAAATAGTTACACTATTGATTTTAGGGGGGAAGTGTCTGGACTTGTATATACACTGTACAGCCACCAGACTGCTCATTCCCCGGAGTCCCGAGGGATCCCATAATCCCTTGAGAGCACAGGTATTTAAGGAGGCCTCATAGGTTGGAGAGGCACTCTGGAGACCTGCAATAAAAGACTAAGGTCACACTTTACTTTGAGCTCACAGTGTTCAATCTGACTCTTTCTCCATACACTACAGGAGCAATGACTAGAACCTGCAAATTAACAAATAAACATTAAAGGGAACCTTAACAAATGAAATAAAAATTCTGTTCGCTGTTGTAATGATGCAGTCCAGTCCCTCCGGCGCCCACCTCTCGCGGAAGGCCACGTGCTCCATCTCCAGGGACACTCTGGCTCGAACGTAACCGCGGAAAAGAGGCTGGTAGTCGGGCTGAACGACCCCCTCGACCACCCGCTGCCTGGAACGGCTGATGGCACCCTTGGCCGCGCCCAGGAGCAGTCCTACAAGGAAGCCTTCCGACCTGCCTGCTCCCCTCCACCCCAAGCGCCCAAAGCTCAGGAGCGTGGGACTGAAGTGCAACCAGAAATCGAGGCGCAGCCCCTTCAAATAATGGAATAGGCGCTCACACACTGTGCATACACGTGGAATATGGACTCCGCAACTGCTCCACAAACCTGTGAGCATGCGCACAGGTGCATACGTTGCAGATAGCAGAGGCAGAAATCTTAGCTTTGCCCAGGATACAGTTAGATTATGCAATGGATGAGAGGGGATAGTTGTACGATTTCATTCCATATAGCAAAGCAAAGATGGGCCGATTGCCCTCCCTCACCCATATTTATCGAACCTTCATAGAATCATAGGATGATACAGCTCAGAATGAGCCATTCGGCCCATCGTGCCTCTGCCGGTGCCTTGCGAGAGATTTCCAATTAGAACCACTCCTCTGCTCTTTCTCTCTGGCCCTGCAATTTTTAGTCCCCTTAAAGTCTTTATCCAATTCCATTTTGAAAGTTACTATTGAATCTGCTTCCATTACCTTGTCAGACGGCGCATTCCAGATCATAACCACTCGTTGTGTCATTTCTTTTGTAGACATCTCGCCTCTGGTTCTTTTGTCAACTATCTTAAATCTGCGTCCTCTGGTTACAGACCCTTCTTCCACTGGAACCACTCGACTCTATTTTGAACACCTCTATCAGATCTCCCCTTAACCTTCTGATCTAACAATTTCAGAAAAAAAACATTCCTCCTACTTCCGTGCGATAGATGTTGCCCAATTATGGGTAGTGCATTTACAATCTCACTGCAGCTGACGCAAAATTGAAATCTTTCTCCATAAGGGGGCCGACAAACTCCTGACCTACACTGGGATCAATGCCGCCATGTAACCCTGGAAACTAGCTTTATAGGCTCACCAAATGGCCATCGTTGGCAAAGGCTCCATGGGGTAAAGTACTAGGCTATACAGGCCAGGAAGTCCTGGGTTCAGGCGAGGCAGTAACTGTTGCACTATAATTGGGTTGTGTGCCTGTATGTTCATCATCATAGGCAGCCCCTCGGAATCGAGGAAGACTTGCTTCCACTCATGAAGTGAGTTCTTTGGTGGCTGAACAGTCCAATACGAGAGCCACAAACTCTGTCAAAGGCGGGACAGACAGTGGTTGAGGGAAGGGGTGGGTGGGACTGGTTTGCCGCACGCTCCTTCCGCTGTCTGCGCTTGGTTTCTGCATGCTCTCGGCGTTGAGACTCGAGGTGCTCAACGCCCTCCCGGATGCACTTTCTCCCTGGAGTCTTTGGCCAGGGACTCCCAGGTATCAGTGGGGATGTGCGTTATAGAGAAAGGGGAGGGGGAAAATAGTACTGAGGAGCTGGTCTGTCCGAGGTGCTGTCTTTCGGATGGGACTTTAAACCAAGTCTGTCCTCTCAGGAGGACGTAAAAGATCCCATGGTGCTATTTCGAAGAAGAGCAGGGGAGTTCTCATCAGTATTCTGCCCAACATTTAACCCCTCAACCAATATCACTAAAACTGATTATCTGATGATTTCTCTCATTGCTGCCTGTGTGATCTTTCTGTGCGCAAATTGGCTGTCGCGATACCTACGTTACAACAGTGACTACACTTCAAAAGTACTTCAGTGGATGTAAAGTACTTTGGGACATCCTGAGGTCATGCAAGCCTTTATTTCTTTCGGAATGTGCATGCAGCGTGCGTGTGTTTGACGGTGCGAGACTTCCATGGTCAAATAGTCTGAACGCACTCACTGGCTAAGTTCACCCTTCAAGTACGGTTACTCGGATGGGGCACTGTCATGCCATTTGCAATTAATGGAGATGAAAATTGGGCAGGCAATTTGCAACACCAGCTTTACACCTGAGTGACTAGCTGAAAAGCTACCCCACTAAACCCTGGCCCTGTCTACCCGTTTGTGTTAATGATGGCTTGGCACTATTAAAAAGAGCAGAGAGCTCACCATCACAACATTACTTCTTTAACCGATGCTGGCCAAAAAAAAAATCAGGTTTAACCGGTTATAAATCGTCTTCCCCTTTATGGGATCTTGCTATGCTCCGGTGGCTGCTGCATTTGCTGACATCTCAACTATCGCTGCTCTTTAAAATCAGTCATTCCTGATATGATCCAAATTATGAGGGGATTTGATAGAGTTAGAGAGAAACTGTCCGCGGTAACCAATGGACACAGAATTAAGGTAATTGGCAAAAGAACCAGAGGGGGAGATGAGGAGAATTCTTTTACACAGCAATTTGTTAGGATCTGGAATGCCCTGCCTGAAAGGGTGGTGGAAGCAGATTCAATAGTAACTTTAATAAAAAGAATTGGATATGTATTTGAAGAGGAAAAACATTGCACGACGATGAGGAAAAGAGCAGGAGGAGTGGGACTAATTGGATAGCTTGACCAAAAGAGCTGACACAGGCACGATGAGCCGAAGGGTCTCCTACTGTGCTCTACGAGTATATGATTCCTGTGAGATGTTTCAGCATAGTTTAGTAAGGTATTAGATAAACACAAGTCTTCCTGCATTCTCCACATTCAAAATTGCTCTGGTTGAACTGAAAAATACAATTACCAAACCACTTTAAAAATAAAATGTGCCACTGATAAGAAGTATATTTTGGAAAGTCTAAGACCTGCTTTTAACTGCTGCCTAATTCAATTAAATTGAGACTTAGTGGCGAGAGAGGTGGGTCGTCTCAAGCCACCCCAGTCAAATAATTGATGCTGTGCTGTTACTGCCATTGCATTAAATGCAGATTCCAGGCAAGGTTCCTCATGCAAATTATATGTGGTCAGCCTGGATGTCAATCAGCAGTTACTTTCCCTCCACTAGATGAAATGATTCAGTATTTCTGAATGTCACTGGGAAGTTACTTGCGTCAGGGAAATGCATTTTGATAAAGTTCATTCCGTTAACTTAGTTAGGAAGCTCGATGCTCCTCTGAAAATTGATTTGATGCACACGGCTCGAAATGTGGCTGGGTGATCTTATTCTCAATAAGTTAATGCTTCTGTTAAAGGCGGAGCATGAGGAATTTGATAGAAAAGTGTTTGTATGGTCATATCACCCAAAGTCAGCTGTATATCGGCCGTGGCTCAGTGGGCAGTGCTTTCTTGTCTCGGAGTCAGAAAGTAATCCATATGGCAACGCAATTCATTTACGTACAACTTTTAGTGAAACCTGATAGCACGGCGCGAGTTTGGGAGCCCTTCCTCTGTATCTCCTTTTGTGGTTAGCTATTCTGTTGCAAAGCTTTCTATGAAACAGTGGCCTGCACCTGGCCAGGAGTCACTTGTTGCTGCAGAGTTCATATCAGGGACAGCAGATGGGCTTCTTGGTACAAAGTTAATTTAGTGGTGGCTTACCCCATCCTGCTTTGCTATGTCTGAAAATCCACTCCAACAGTTCCCCTGTTGGTCCTGGAGGATGTTCATGAAATCCAGATGACCACAATGAAGGTGGCTCAGTGCCTACCTTTGAGGCAAGTTACTTCCCTGCCTTGCCTGTAGCTCTAGCCTACCCTTCATAGGTAGTGGTCTGTGCCTGTGTCGTTTGCTCCGTCTTCCTCGGTGTCTCCGGGTGTTCCCATCAGATGTTCTTTTCCAGTGATCACGCTGGCAACCGGCACTATTCGGGCCATCATGACTTTACAGCAGATATTAAAACATCTGATAATCAAGCAACAAGTAATTATTATTACAACAAGAATAGCTACTCCATGCGTTAAATAGGACCCCCAGGATCCCCCTAATAGCCAGTCAAGCCAGCTATTCCCCCTTTTTGGGCCTTGTCTGAACTCGTCAAGCTGCTTTCTTATGGCATCAAAGGCTTGGGTGATATTGTATGATTCATGTGTAACATGTGTTATACATTTGTCTCCTATTATTGTGCATACTCCCCTGTTGAGCTAACTGATAATCTACGGCATAGCGGGTCTGTTGCATATACAATCTTAATTCAGACAGCTCCCGGTTGATGGCATCCAATCCCTTAGATGTGCTGTTTCCCAGAATGGTTAATCCACAAATAAGATCATTCCTATTTTTGGCACTAATTACCCCCACTGATCCTCCTACAGATAAGGCCCCGAGGAACCCGTAGCCGAGTGATGATCCCAGTGTGATAGGATCCTCCCAATCGGCACAGAACTCCTTGCTGATGGCCCGTGTTACTATCCTTCTCCGGGTATGCCCGCTTTGAGGGCATGAAACAGTGAGTGGTCCTATAGTTCCTACTGTGAAGAGGACCGGGAGGGTCGGTGTTGCTGTCTTGAAGGTGCCGTTGAGGAGGAACACGAATCCCTCCTTAGCTCTATAACACTTTACGTCGGTGTTGCTAACACTCGTGAACTGCTTATACCACCAATTGCTCGGTTCCCTTGAATTTGAGCCCGATCCTACCAATTGGTAAGCATCAAACGGGTATGCCCATGTTTCTGAGCTGACATGAGTTCTGTTGCACTGACCGCAGATAACTTGCCTTCCTGCAGTCACGTTCAGGCATTTTTGCTCGTTACAGGTACAGGTAAACTGGCCTTTACGCACTCGACAGTGCTGACGGGCACACTGCGTCTGCACACAGGTGGCGTTCTCGGGAACCAGGTCATATACACATCCCCATCCTTGCCCCGAGAAGCAAAGCAGATAGCTTGCATTGTCTGAGCATACCGTTTCATCCTTTCCCTGGGACCCCCTGCACACAGGATCTGTGGGATTTATTAATTCCACACATCTTCCCTGTATACCCCTTCTATATTCGCCCGTTTGTCCCTCACAGGGTGCATCCGAGATATACGCCGTATATAAGTCACGGGGGGTCCACCCAGGGGTGGCCACGAACAGGGCCTCTACTGATTGGGCTAGTGGGTAACACACGGTTCGATTGCCGTGTAAACGAATATGGGTCTTGAAAAACATGTTATCTTCTAATCCTATTAGCTTTACAACCGTGACAACATAGAGTAACGCGATTATATACGCTATCTTAGACATGTTTGTTACACTCAAACAATACAATATTTACACATTAGCAGTAGCCGTAATTTGGACTTGCTTGCAGTCGTCACCTGTTCGGGGTGCATAAACAAGTATCCTGGTTACATTATCGTGAATCACATGTCTTATGTTTTCTCATTAGTTTCTTTGTACAATTTCAACTGGGTCCAATGTTTCCATACACTCTTCCCTCTTATGTCCAGACAGACACAGGTGTCTCCACTGATTATGACCTCATATGGGCCATTCCATTTTGGTGCAAACCCTGGTTTTTCAGGTAATGTTTTTACCATGACGCGACGTCCCGCCATCGGGACGTCAGGGAGCCTTTCAAGCTCTTTCTGAGCATCTCTCTCCTCCTGATTGTCTCTTACTAATTTACGCATCCCTTTGTGTTGAGTGCTTAGTTCCAAAACATACCGTTTAATTTTGTCTTTTAATGGGCCTACATCGGCCCCATCTGTTATGATGCTTTCTGGTAATTGCATCGCCCTTCCTGTCATTAGTTCATAAGGGGTTAATCCAGTTGTCCGGTTTACCGTGGCTCTTAACTTCATTAATATAATAGGTAATACTTCTGTCCATGTTCTTCCTGATGTTTGCATGGCCTTGGCTAGGGCGTTCTTAAGGGTACAGTTCATGCGTCCTACCATTCCAGAACTCTGCGGGTGGTAGGGGATGTGGAATTTTTGTTTTATGCCCATCAGCTGGCATATTGTTTTTACAATCTTCCTGGTGAAGTGGGTGCCTTGGTTGGAATCTATCTGAAGAGGCACTCCCCATCGGGGAATCACCTGCTCAGTCAATATCCCTGTCACTGTTGAGGCACTCCCCATCGGGGAATCACCTGCTCGATTAATATCCTTGCCACTGTTGAGGCACTCCCCATCGGGGAGTCACCTGCTCGGTCAACATCCTTGTCACTGTTGAGGCACTCCCATCGGGGAATCACCTGCTCGGTCAATATCCCTGTCACTGTTGAGGCACTCCCCATTGGGGAATCACCTGCTCGGTCAATATCCTTGCCACTGTTGAGGCACTCCCCATTGGGGAATCACCTGCTCGGTCAATATCCTTGCCACTGTTGAGGCACTCCCCATCGGGGAATCACCTGCTCGGTCAATATCCTTGCCACTGTTGAGGCATTCCCCATCGGGGAATCACCTGCTAGGTCAATATCCTTGCCACTGTTGAGGCAGTGCAATCACGTGTGGGGAAAGCTTCCACCCACCGGGTAAATTGATCTATAATCACGAGGCAATATCTTTTTCCATGGGATGGGGGCAAAGGAGCTGTGAAATCAATTTATAAATGTTCCCATGGCCCCCGTGGATGGGGCTGGTGTCCCATTTTAATTATAATGGACCTGCCTGGATTATATGGTGCGCACGTAACGCATCAATGGCAATGTTTGGCAATATCTCTCCCCATCCCATTCCACCACCAATCTCTTCCAAGACTCCTGGTCGTGGCCTCTCGTCCCGAATGGGACAGGCCATGGTGCAACTCCAATAAGGTATTCTGTAAGCATTCAGGCGCCATTACCTTGTTGTTTCGTCTCCAAACGTTATCCTTTCCTTGCGTTGCGCCCTGCTTTGTCCACATACCCCTTTCTTCCTCAGAAGTGTCCTGGTGTAGTTTCTCGATACTTATCTGTTCGTCTGGGACCCCAGCGGCGCTGACTGAGGCTTCCTCACACTCCTCTTGTTCTAATGCCTCTTGTGCAGCTAAGTCCACAGCTTGATTTCCCTGGTGACTCAGCCAATCTGGACTGGTTCGGTCCGGTTCCCTTTGGTGGGTTTTAATTTTAATGACCGCTACCTGTTTTGGTTTATTACTGGCTGCTAAGAGAGCTTCTATTCTCAGCTGGTGTTTTATGGGATGTCCGCTGGTTATGATAAAACCCCTCCTCCCCCATGCTGTCATATAATCGTGTACTACCCCGAATGCATATCTACTGTCCGTATAGATATTAACGACCTTACCCTCTGATAGTTCCAGTGCCCGGCTGAGGCTACCAATTCTGCCACCTGAGCTGACGATCCCACATTAATTCGCCCTGATTCGACTGTCTCTAGATCCTGGTTAACTACAGCCCATCCAGTACGAGGTAGTCCCTCTACGTATTTTCGGGAGCCGTCCACAAACAAGGTTTGTTCTGCGGTTTGAAGGGGCGTGTCTTTTATTCTATCCTCTTCCATGTCCATATCCACGTCCCCGCAATCGTGGGGCTCTCCCTCTTGCACTGTGCCCTCCGCGGGGTTTTCCCCTACATCTCTAATTATAGTTACTGCTTTGTTGGGTGGCAAGAGGACTGCTTCCCACTTTGCCCATCTCATATTAGAAACGGTTCTCAGTTTTCCTGTGTTTAACATTTCTACCAACGTGTGTTTGGTGTGGAGAATGATGTTTCTGGTCATTACCACAGGCTCGCTTATTTCTACTGCCCAAGCTGCGCAGTCTAGTGCAGCTATACGTCTGAATAATCCGGTCACCACCGGACCTTCGGCGGTGGAGTAATAGGCTATAGGTCTCCTTTTATCCCCGTGATCTTGGGTGACCACGGCCGTATAGAACCCACCTTCATTGGTACAGTGGATGTGGAAATCTTTACCCATGTCAGGCAGTCCCAATCCAGGTGCGGAGACTAGCTCTGACTTGAGTTTACTATACGCCTGTTCTTGTTCAGGGCCCCACTCTATCAGGTCTAGGGCCGGTTTTCCTCCCTTTACTAGTCTTTGTATAGGCTCGGCAATCTTTGCAAACTCAGGGATAAAGTTCCGGCTGCAATTAAAGAGACCCAGTACCTTCCTCACCCCCCTTACCGTTACTGGTCTAGGCATGTCCTTGACAGCCTTTTTCCTATCCGAGGGCATTTCTTTCAACCCCTTTGAAAGGCAGTACCCTAGGTACAGGACCTGGGTTTTCCCTACCTGGGCTTTCTTGGGGTTGACCTTAAGGCCTGCCATCTCCAAAGCTTGTAACACCAGGAATAGGGTTGCCTGATGTCCCTCCTTGGTTTCTGAAGCTATTAATATGTCGTCGACATATTGTAAAATACTATTTCCTGCCGGTACTTCTATTTGTTTTAGTACGTTGCTCATGACTCAGTGCAATATGGCAGGACCATTATGGAACCCTTGTGGTAATCGGGTCCAAGTATATTGTTTATCCGTGAAGGCAAATTTCTCTTGTGATTCTAGGTCGAGGGGAAGTGCCCAGAAGCCATTGGCTATGTCCAGGACTGTAAAGATTTTATGTTCAGTGGAGAATCCATTAAGGACTGTGGAGGGACTGGCCACTATCAGGTATAGTTTGGGGGTGACCTTATTAAGGGCAGTGTAGTCAATGGTTAGTCTATAACTCCCATCTGGCTTCCCTACTGGCCATGTTGGGGAGTTAGTGGTGCTAACAGTTTCTCTTAAGATACCTTTTTCCACTGGTCCCTTTACTATTTCTACAACTGCTCTTCTGGCTTCGGGTCTTATAGGGTATTGCCGGTGTGGTTTATGAGATGGTTCAGGGACCTTAATAGGGTCGATGTCCGCCTTTCCGGTATCCAATTTTGTCTGTGCCCAAACCCCAGGCACAGAGGCACAAATGCCGCCATATCCTCCAGTCTTGGTGTGCCAGTTGGTTTTTGTGGCTGTTGCTACACCTAAACTTTCCATATGGTGAGCTATCGTCCCAAATCTCCCTTACAGCCATCTGCTTTTGGCCATGTTAATTTCCCCTTGCCAAAATCAATCAGGGCCTGAAATTCCTTCATTACGTCATTCCCCAATATTGTTCCCTCACGATTCTTGCATACGTAAAATCTCATGGGTATACATAAATTATCAATTTCCACCACTTGGGTGGTGCTCAGGTAGGCCAGTGTTGCCCGTCCATCTATTCCGTTTATTAAAGCCTTTTTGTTGGTTACGGGAAGGGGTAGATTGGTAATGGATATTGAGGCTCCAGTGTCCACTAGCATCTCACACTGTCGGCCCCCTACTAGTGTATATCTGGAATAATCGTTCCCCATACTCTGAGGCTCCTTCCCCCTTTTGTTGTTTGGTTGTAGTAATTTTACTCCAATTAGTCGGGGCATTACCTAAAGTATAGTTGGTGGTCCACCCAAACTGTATTCAGCTCTGCCCAAAATTTGGTATTCGCACACCGGGGTTGTAATTTGCCCAGGGATGCCATTAGCTGCTGTCTCTCGCCGGGGGTAAATGGTTTATAGGTTGCAGTGGGATTTGCTGCAGTTCCTCCCCTGGTGACTGGCGCCGCAGGGAAGGTTTCTAGATCTTCCTGACCCGGGGCTGTTGCCTCACCTTGGTAATCTTCGTAAGGGGGCAGTGAGGCTGTTTCTTCCCCCCATTGGGAACGGTTCTGAATCTGTTGTTCTAACGCCAGGCATTTCTTTTCCCATTCCCTACATTTTCCTTGTGCCTGACTTAATTGTTTACTTTTCTCTTCCCTTTTCTCTATAACGTCCTTTACTTGCTCAATTAGTCCTGCTAACTGATGTACTAGTAATATTCCGGCCTTTTTGGTTTTATCTTTCTTTTGTTTTGCCATCCAATTTCGTTGTTGTTCTAATGTCTGGGATACATCCCAGCCATCTTTCTGCATTTTTTTTAATTAAGACTTGTCGATTGGTTGTGTAAGAGTTAACTAGGGACCCGGGCGGTCCACATTTTACGTCCGTTTCCTTACCTGCCATTGAAGATGTTTATTCTATGTTCCTGTATTCCCCTCTAGTTTATGGAATTTCCAAACTTAAATAATCACGGCCACGATTCACCTCGTAGAGACCTCTTGTCTTGCTCGCGAAGATTAACGTGTTTCCTTACCACCGGAGTCCGGCTCTTGGTTGGAGTGATCAGCTCCCTTACGCACCGATTTCTGTATCACCTTCTATGAACATTGGACTAAAATAATCAACCCCGGCATCACTAATTACTTTACTTTCATTCTGCGTTGTACGCTACTACAGTCTGAATTTCTTAACTCTTATCACATATTATCACATACTATCACATACTATCAAGTTATGTCTCTTTCCTCACTTAATCTATTTTATTCATTTGATACCACTTCGCCGGCCAGCCGCTTCCCCTAGTATAATTTCTGGGTGGTCAGAAATTGACTACTATCCCATTCTACTGGGTCATACGACTATCCAGCTCCGCGTTATCCTGCCGACTACGCCAATTTGTTAATGTAAATAAATTCACATAGACGCTAGTAAAGTAAGAGAGACAACTTTATTGCTAACAGAGCTCTGGGAGAAGAGTTGAGATCCCGCGATCTGCGAGCACCTTCTCCCCGAGTGCCTTGTGCCACGGGGTTATAAGCAGTTTACAGGGGGCCCCATACAATCATTTAAATTCATTTACATACAACCAATCAATCCATATGGCAACGCAATTCATTTACATACAACTTTTAGTGAAACCTGATAGCACAGCGCGAGTTTGGGAGCCCTTCCTCTGTATCTTATTTTGTGGTTAGTTATTCTGTTGCAAAGCTTTCTATGAAACACTGGCCTGCACCTGGCCAGGAGTCACTTGTTGCTGCAGAGTTCATATCAGGGACAGCAGATAGGCTTCTTGGTACAAAGTTCATTTAGTGGCGGCTTACCCCATCCTGCTTTGCTATGTCCGAAAATCCACTCCAACAGTCTAAGACCTGCATTTAACTGCTGCCTAATTCAGTTATATTGAGACTTAGTGGCGAGAGAGGTGGGTCGTCTCAAGCCACCCCAGTCAAATAATTGATGCTGTACTGTTACTGCCATTGCATTAAGTGCAGATTCCAGGCAAGGTTCCTAGTGCAAATTATATGTGGTCAGCCTGGATGTCAATCAGCAGTTACCTTCTGAATGTCACTGGGAAGTTACTTGCGTCAGGGAAATGCATTTTGATAAAATTCATTCCCTTAGCTTAGTTAGGAAGCTCGATGCTCCTCTGAAAATTCAATTGGTGCACACGGCTCGAAATGTGGCTGGGTGATCTTATTCTCAATAAGTTAATGCTTCTGTTAAAGGCGGAGCATGAGGAATTTGATAGAAAAGTGTTTGTATGGTCATATCACCCAAAGTCAGCTGTATATCGGCCGTGGCTCAGTGGGCAGTGCTTTCTTGTCTCGGAGTCAGAAAGTTGTGGGTTCAAGTCCCACTCCAGAGACTTGAGTGCATAATCTAAGCTGACACTCCAGTCAGTCATAGGCAGTCCCTTGTGTCAAGGAATGACTCGCTTCCATGCCAAAAAGGGATGAGTTCGCAGGTGTTTCAATAAAGGATCTTCGGTCCAGTGGCAAGGGATAACCAAGATGACTGGAGACCGACTCTGCTGCATGTACCTAATGTGCACACATATTGCAGTGTACAGGGATGAGTCTTGTTTTTTTTCCCTCTCAATATGGAAGTGCCTGGCTTCCACTTAGCCCCGGGACCCTCCCACACTGAAGCAGTCAAGACATAGAACTCAGCTGTGCAGGAGGTCAAATCAATGTTTCAGCTCTGCGATGATACCTCATACTAACATTCCCATGTATGCCACTACACTTCCATTAACAGTCAATATTTGGAGACTGAAGCAGTTTGTAATTCAGCAACAACTAGAATCTATTTAAAAGAAATATTCTCATGTAATACTCTCGTGAGATTGTCTATTTTGATATAAACCGTCGACACTCCAGTGCAGTGCTGAGGGAGAGCTGCACTTTCGGAGGTGCCGTCTTTCGGATGAGACGTTAACCCGAGGCCCCCGTCTGCTCTTTTTCGCCGGGACTGCGGGGAAGGTGCGGAGGCGGGGGGGAGATTGAAAATGGCTGAAGTCCCTATCAAGCCTGGGGACGCACTGATCCTGCCCAACCCAACGACAGGGACCTCATTATCATTTTTTGGATGCATTTCCCACCCAGCAGCCAACCAAATGGACCGGCTGGGCGGCGGTCGGGCGGGAAGACAAGCGGCAGGAGGCCACAGCTGGAGATCCTTGGAGACGGTCCCCCGCAATCAGCGTTGGGGAGAGGTCGGCCATCACAGCTTGTGGAGGGGTGCAATGGGAGGACTTTACGGCAGGTGTGCTCCACATAGTGGACTACTGCTGCAATAACAACTACTGATGTATTAACAATAAAAGGTCATGTGGCAAGGTCATGTGACACCGTTCTGTTAGCAGCCATCTTGACGTGCCATGTGCTGGTATAGTGCTGTCTAAAGATATCACAGATTGGCGCCGAGGATGCGATTTTTGGATTCCCTGGACGGGGGAATGGAGGTCAGCGATCAGGAAGGCTGGGGAGAAAGAGGCCATGATTGAAGCTGGGGAATACCGAAGGCTTCCTTGAGGGGCTGGGGAGGATGCACTCCTGCTTCTCCTGACCCAAAAGGAGTGCTGTAAAAAGAACTTACCCTGTGGAGCCGACAGCTCCCGCCTCCCGTTCACTGCTGGGTCTCCCGAACCCTGGGAAACCCGCACAGCAAGCAGGGAATTTTAAATCCAGCTCCCAATTGAACGGGGGGAGCCCGATTTCAATATGTTAAGGCAGTGTCCCACCTCACCACGGAGGGATGCTTGGACACCATGAAATCCACCATCGTAAAAGTGCCAACGGGCACGTGCGCGGTGGGTTTGGGTCGCGTTTGGCGCAATCCACACCTGCCACCTGACCCTCCCCCACCCATCGCGAGGGTGTTAATATCAAAGCATTGTTTGTTCATCTCATCTAGGACCACACAGAGTGTCACAGATTGAAATTCTCCAGCAGAAGCCACTTTGTCTTATCACTCGCTCATCCATGTGTCAACTTAGCTCAGTGGTAATGCTCTGCCTTTTGAGTCATGTCATCATCATAGGCGGTCACTCGAACAAGGATGACTTGCTTCCACATGGGTGCACAGATGTTTCAATGAAGGACCCAATATCCCAGTCCTGAACTCCAATTGAACGGTGGAAGATGGCTGTGCGTGGATTTTTTTAACGTGTAGTGACCGTTGCACATCAGCCACCACACGGGATTGACAGAGCTCGGCATTTATCCAGTGGCAAGGGTTACCCAGGACGACTGGAGACCTGCTCTGCTGCATGGACCTAGTGTGCACACATATTGCAGTGTGGGCTGGGCCCGTGCTGCCCCTGGGCCCTCGCCTCTTCTGGGCCCCGTACCCTCATTCGCCGCACCTCCGCCATGCTCTCTCGCCGCTCCTCCGCCACAAACATTCGTCGCAACTCATATTCCTCATATCCTGACCTATTGCCCCCCCGCCAATCACAGCAGCAAACCCCCGCGCCCACTCACAGGTACAACGATTTACGCCCGTTAAAAGCCACAGCATGTGACTGTGGGTTCAAGCCCCATTCCAAGCACTTGAGCTGGATAATCGAGAATGGCACATCAGTGCAGGACTGAGGCAATGCTGCATTGTTGGAAGTGTTACCTTTCTGGCTTAGATTTTAAACGGAAGCCTCGTTTGCGTCCTTGTTCAGCTTGACGTAAAATAAGCTACGTAGAAAAGCAAGGGAATTCTCCCGGTGACCTAACCAATATTGAACCAACACCATCAATACAGAGTAACTAGTCATTTATCTGATTTGCCTTTCGTGGGTCTTTGCTGTGTACAAATTGGTTTCCAGGTTTACACTTCAGAAGTAATTCATTGGCTGTGAAGCGCCATGGGATATTCTGAGGAAAACGCATTATATAAGCTCTTTAATCAGTCTTTGATTTTGCCCCCTTGCCCTGAAGTCATGGATTAACTTGAAACAGTGCTCTCAATTTTAACTGTACTATTGCACTTAGTGTTTCTTAATGAAAGCTTGTTGAATGAAAACCCTATTGTCTTTGGATCTCAGTGATTGTATAAACAGATCTGCTGCTTCGCAAAGCTTTAACTGTTCTGTGGTTTTCCTTTCTCCACTGGTATGAGCATCCTAGTGCTAAGCGCATCGGGAATATAAATGGATCCCATGAATATCAAAGTGTTAGCTTAATTAGATTGTCTGATTAGAATCTGCTTAATGTAAAGGTCACAGTCTTTATTAAAAAGTATTTAGCAAACCATATTTTGTTCGCTTGCCAAACACTCAAGGCCCAATATCAACAAGACGTGGAACTGAATCACAAAAATGCCATTTTGTTGCGTGCAGGTGATTTAATTTTAACCAAAATGATTGCCTGGTTCTTCCTCCCCAGATATAAATCCGGCTTGCCTTTTAACTCTGATGTTTCAATCAATCATTCATGTGCTGTTTCTCAGAGGCAGTTTCTGAGGACTCTATATTAACTCGTGCTGTGCCATTGATCTACCTTCGTTCCGCAAGAACAGGTTACCAGCAACATGAGATCAAAGAAAGAAATTGCATTTATGATCATCATAGGCAGTCCCTCGGAATCGAGAAAGACTTGCTTCCACTCTAAAAGTAAGTTCTTAGGTGACTGAACAGTCCAATCAGGAATTACAGTCTCTGTCACAGGTGGGACAGACAGTGATTGAAGGAAAGGGTGGGTGGGGAGTCTGATTTGCCGCACGCTCCTTCCGCTGTCTGCGCTTGGTTTCTGCATGCTCTCGGCGACAAGACTCGAGGCGCTCAGCGCCCTCCCGGATGCACTTCCTCCACTTAGGGCGGTCTTTGGCCAGGGACTCCCAGGTGTCGGTGGGGTTGTTGCATTTTATCAGGGAGGCTTTGAGGGTGTCCTTGAAACGTTTCCTCTGCCCACCTTGGGCTCGCTTGCCGTGTAGGAGTTCTGAGTAGAGCGCTTGCTTTGGGAGTCTTGTGTCAGGCATGTGAACAATGTGGCCCGCCCAGCGGAGCTGGTCGAGTGTGGTCAGTGCTTCGATGCTGGGGATGTTGGCCTGATCGAGAACACTGACGTTGGTGCATCTGTCCTCCCAGGGAATTTGCAGGATATTGCGGAGACATCGTTGGTGGTGTTTCTCCAGTGATTTGAGGTGCCTACTGTATATGGTCCACGTCTCTGAGCCATACGGGAGGAGCATTTATATAGAACCTTTCACATCCTCAGGACATCCCAAAGGGTTTTGCAGCTAACTGACTACTATTGAACTGCTGTTTTGGATGCAAAAGTAGTGGTCAGTCTGTGTGAGCATGAGATCCCTAAATAGTAATGTGATATGTTACTCGTTAATTATCGAAGGTGCTGTCTTTCTGCTGAGACATTAAACCGAGATCCTTCCTTCCTTCCTTCCTTCCTTCCGACTTGAACCCACAACCTTCTGGCTCAGAGGCGAGAGTGCTACCCACTGAGCCACAGCTGAGGTGGGACGAGGTTCGTGTGGAGCATTATCAGCAGCATGGACCCGTTGGGCCGAATGGCCTGTTTCTGTGCTGTAACTCGATGAAGTTACCCCTTCAGAGCTTCATGTTGTATTTATTATCAGCTTCAACAACTTCACACTTTTGCAAATCTTTCCCTTTTCATATGTCGATAGAAGCTTTTACAGCCTGTTTTTATGTCTCTCGCAGTTTATTCTCATTTTCTATTTTTCCTTTCTTTATCAATTTCTTGGTCCTCCTTTGCTCAATTCTAAAATCCCCTCAATCCTCAGGCTCGCTGTTCTTTTTGGCAACATTATAAGCCTCTTCCTATTTTTAACTTCTCTTATTAGCCACAGTTGGACCACTTTTCCTGTGGGGTTTTTGTGCCTTAAAGGAATGTATATTTGTTGTAAATTATGTGTTCATTCTTTAAATGCTATCTATTGCTTGTCTGCAGTCATACCTTTTAATGTAGTTTCACAATCTACCTTAGCCAACTCTCCCCTCATACCTACATGGCTTGCTTTGTTTAGATTTAAGACCCTAGTTTCGGATTTAACTAAGTCACTTTCAAACTTAATATAAAATTCTATCATATTGTGGTTACTCTTACCTAAGGGTCCCTTTACTAAAAGGTTATTAATTAACCCTTTCTCAATGCACAATACTAGATCTAAAATAGCCTGTTCCCTAGTTGGTTCCTCAACGTACGGATCTAGAAAACCATCTTGTATACAGTCCATGAATTCGTCCTCCACAATATTACTCCAAGTTTGCTTTGCCCAGTCTCTATGTAGATTAAAATCCCCCATGATTACTGTATTACCCTTGTATCCTGATTTATACTCTGCCCTACACTACAACTGCTGTGTGGGGGCCTATAAATAATTCTCACCAATGTTTTCTGGCCCTTGCTGTTTCTTAACTCCACCCAAATTGATTCTACTTCTTGATTTTCGGAGCTAAGATCCTTTCTCTCTACTATCTTTATCCCACCCTTTATTATCAGGGCTACCCCTCCTCCTTTTCCATTCTGCTTAGCTCTCCTAAAGCTAAATATGCTGAAATATTTACTTCCAAACTTTGGTTACTTTGCCACCACGTCTCTGTAATGGCTATTAGATCAAACCTATTAAGTTTTACCTGCGTTAGTAATTCATCTGTTTGGTTGTGAATACATGCCTTTTTTACCTCTAGACTTGACTACTCCAACGCATTCCTGGCTGGCCTCCAAATTCTCCCCTACGTAAATTTGGGGTCATCCAAAATTCGGCAGCCCGTGTCCTAACTCGCACCAAGTCCCGTTCACCCATCACCCCTGTGCTCGCTGACCTACATTGGCTCCCAGTTAAGCAACGCCTCAATTTCAAAATTCTCATCATTGTTTACAAATCCCTCGATGGCCTCGCCCCTCCCTATCTCTGTAATCTCCTCCAGCCTCACAACCCCCTGAGATGTCTGCGTTCCTCAACTTCTGCTCTCTTGAGCATCCCTGATTATAATCACTCAACCATTGGTGGCCGTGCTTTCAGTGCGTCTGGGCCCTAAGCTCTGGAACTCCCTTCATAAATCTCTCTGCCTCTCTTTCCACCTTGAAAATGTTCCTTAAAACCTATCTCTTTGACCAAGTTTTTGGTCATCTGCTGTCATTTCTTCTTATGTGGCTCGGTGTCAAATTTATTTGTTTTGTCTTCTAACACTGCTGTGAAGCACTTTGGGATGTTTTACTACGTTAAAGGTGCTATATAAATACAAGTTATAGTTGTTGTTGAATGTTTCGTGGATTCAGATTTAGGGCCCGAAATTGATGGACTCACCGCCCACTGCCACCCACTGCCGCCAACATTCCTCCTCGGGTTCCGCCCAGTGCCAGTTTCGATCTGGTCTGGATCGCCCACTGATATCAGCCGACGGCCGAGTGCCGTAAGTGGACTCCCGCCCGCCGAGATGCCAGATTGGTGCGGGCGGGAGTCGGCGCCAGAACGGGGGCAGCCCGCTGCGAGGAGGCTGGTCTATCCCCGACGGTAGGTATGAAGAGCTGAAAAAAAAAGTGAGTAGACATTATTGAAGTTTTTGTTTACAGGGACTTACCTGTAGGGGGGGGGCCTCTGAAGGTGCTCCGATCTTTTTTGTCGATGCTTTCTATTTGCAGCTCTTCGACCCTCCATCGGCCCGACTCCATCCTCGGCGGCACTTGGGCGGCAAGCGCCTTTGCCGCCGAGATTGGGAGCTCCCGTCGGCTGTCGCCCAGATTGGTGGCGTAAGTCCCTCATTTGCTGCCCGCCAACCTTCAGGGACCTTGTTGATGAAAACCCCGCCCAAAGTAACGTCAGGTACCTCGGCGGCCATCAGCGGTCCTTTGGGCGGCATTTGGGCGGGCGGGGGCCTTCATCAAATTCGGGCTCTTAGTGCTTTTAGCTTTTTTCTATTTTTCCCTGATGTCACCTTAGATGCCCTACTTCCTTTGTTCCTCTCTCAGTCCCTTCCTGATCCACTCTGCTTATTTTTACCCAAAACTCTGCTCTGCTCTAGAGCCTTGACATTTCTCTTGCTGCTTTTAAATTTACTCTTTCTTAAATCGTACTACCCCCCCACCTTCATTAGTTTAAAGCCCTGTCTACTGCCCTACGTATTCGATTTGCCAGGACACTGGTTCCAGTCCGGTTTAAGTGGAGCCCGTCCCAACAGAACAGCTCCCTCTTCCCCAGCACTGGTGCCAGTGCCCCATGAAGCTAAACCCCTGCCTCTCACACCACTCTAAGCCACGCACGGAACCTTCCAATCTGCTTATCCCTATGCCAATTGGCACGTGGCTCAGGTAACAATCCAGAGATTATTACCTTTGAGGTTCTGCTTTTTAATTTGGACCCCAACTCCTCAAACTCGCTCAGCAGAACCTCAGAGGAACTGAAAGTGCCTAAAAATCAAAATACAAGAGCAGGACAGTCAGCCTTTGTAAAGAAAAAAGACAGGTTATGAAGATTCCGTTGTGTATGTTTGATCAGAACTTAAGTCTGAAAGATAGACTGCCATTTTAGCAAACTTGAGGGATGAGGAATGAGGGAATAAAGGGGGAAGCTAGGGACTGTGGAGGAATGGAGAGATTTTGGGCTCCATGTAGAGCAAGCAACACAAACTGAACATGCAGATAGGAGCAGAAAGTTGCAAGGGGATATTGATGGGTTCAGTAAGTGGGCAAAACCGTGGCAGATGGAGTTCAATGCAGGGAAGTTCTAGGTCATCCACTTCGTACCTAAGAAAAATAGAGCAGGGTATTTTCCAGTCCTCTTTGGATTTGAGCATGGTGCCGGAGGATTGAAGGATTGCTAATGTAGTACCCTGGTTTAAGAAGGGAGAAAGGGATAGGCCGAGTAATTACAGGCATGTCAGCCTAACCCTAGTGGTGGGAAAATTATTGGAAAAAATCCTGGAAGACAGCATAAATCTTCATTTGGAAAGGCAAGGATTAATTAGGGACAGTCAGCATGGATTTGTTAAGGGAAGATCGTGTTTGACTAACCTGATTGAATTTTTCGAGGAGGTAATCAGGAGGGTCGATGAGGGTAGTGCGTACAATGTAGTATATATGGACGTTAACAAGGCTTTTGTTAAGTAGACTGGTCACAAAGGTTAAAGCTCATGGGATCCAGGGCGAAGTGGCAAGTTGGATCCAAAATTGGCTTGGAGGTAGGAAGCAAAGGGTAATGATTGATGGATGTTTTTGTGACTGGAAGGATGTTTTCAGTGGGGTTCCACAGGACTCAGTACTGGGTCCCTTGCTTTTTGTGGTATATATCAACGATTTAGATTTGAATACAGGGAGTATGATTAAGACGTTTGCAGACAACACTAAAATTGTCTGTGTGGTTGATAATAAAGTCATGGGCTGCAGGAGGATATCAATCTACTGGTCAGGTGGGCAGAGCAGTGGCAACTGGAATTTAATTCAGAGAAGTGTGAGGTGATGCACTTTGGGAGAGCTATTAAGGAAAGGGTATACACATTAAGCGGTAGGCCACTTAATAGTGTAGATGAACAAAGGGACCTTGGAGGGCTTGTCCACAGATCCCTGAAAGCAGCAGGTCAGGTGGATAAGGTGGTTAAGAAGGCATACGGAATGCTTGCCTTTAATGGCCGAGGCATAGAATGTAAGAGCAGGGAAGTTATGCTTAAATTGTATAATATAAACATAGAAACATAGAAAATAGGTGCAGGAGTAGGCCATTCGGCCCTTCGAGCCTGCACCACCATTCAATGAGTTCATGGCTGAACATGCAACTTCAGTACCCCATTACAGCTTTCTCGCCATACCCCTTAGACTACATCTAACTCCTTTTTGAATATATTTAGTGAATTGGCCTCAACAACTTTCTGTGGTAGAGAATTCCACAGTTTCACCACCCTCTGGGTGAAGAAGTTTCTCCTCATCTCGGTCCTAAATGGCTTACCCCTTATCCTTCGACTGTGACCCCTGGTTCTGGACTTCCCCAACATTGGGAACATTCTTCCTGCATCTAACCTGTCTAAATCCGTCAGAATTTTAAACGTTTCTATGAGATCCCCTCTCATTCTTCTAAACTCCATTGAATACAAGCCCAGTTGATCCAGTCTTTCTTGATATGCCAGTCCCACCATCCCGCGAATCAGTCTGGTGAACCTTTGCTGCACTCCCTCAATAGCAAGAATGTCCTTCCTCAAGTTAGGAGACCAAAACTGAACACAATACTCCAGGTGTGGCCTCTCCAAGGCCCTGTACAACTGTGGTTAGGCCACAGCTGGAGTGCTGCGCGCAGCTCTGGTTGTCGTAATATAGGAAGGATGTGATTGCACTAGAGAGGGTGCAGAGGAGATTTACTAGGATGCTGTCTGGAATGGAGAATCTTAGTTATGAGGACAGATTGGATAGGCTGGGTTTGTTCTCATTGGAACAGAGGAGGTTGAGATGTACAAAATATTGAGGGGCCTGGACATAGTGGATAATAAGGACCTATTTCCATTGGTGGAGGGGTCTATTATGAGGGGGCATAGTTTTAAGGTGGTTGGTGGAAGGTTTAGAGGGGATTTGAGAGGGGGCTTCTTTACACAGAGGGCTGTGCGGATCTGGAACTCGCTGCCTGGAAGCGTGGTGGATGCACAAACGCTCACCACTTTTAAGAGATAGATGGATGGGCACTTAAAATGCAGTAACCTGCAGGGTTACGGACCTGGAGCTGGTAATCGGGATTAGACTGCATGACCTTTTGTTGGCCAATGCAGTATTAATGGTAAGTACTGCAGGGAATAGAATATGGCCAGAGTGATCTCCTGGACCAGTTTTGATTGCCTGGATTGGTCAGAGAGGAATTTTCCCAGATTTTTTTCTCCCTAAATTGGCCTGGGTTTTTATCTGTTTTTTCCTCTCCCAGGAGATCACATGGCTCCGGTTGGGGTGGAGTGTAGAATGTTTCAGTATAAGGGGTGTCGCAGTTGTGTGAGGCAGACTGGTTGGGCTGGGTGCTCTTTGCCTTTCGGTCATTGTACATAGGTTTATATGTAACCTTCAGGGCTGCTGACCGAGGGCCGTGTGGCTCTTTGTCTGTCGGCGCGGACACAATGGTCCAAAATGGCCTCCTTTTGTGCTGCAAATTTCTATGTTTCTATGTTTCTAAATAATGAGAAGCTGGGAACAGAGGAACAGCAGAGGGATTTAGGGGTCCAAGTACAGTAATCACTAAAAATAGGTACAGAACAATAATTATAAAGGCTAATGGAATATTAAATGGAAGGTGAAGCTAATGCTTGGAATCATTAATAATAGCATTCACACTGGTGTCCAGCAGAGAGATGAGATATTGTCCCTGAAGTGGGTTGTGTACAGGAGACAAAGAGGTCAGAGTGGAGATGGGAGGTGTTCAAGTGATGAGGTTGAATTTTCCATCAGAATCTGTTTCTCTGGGTCAAGTGGATCTTTAGTTAGCCTGACGATGAACCAATAAACCCCTATATGCCCTATCAACCAGATGAATTAAGGTCAGCCAGCTCCTCTCACCGAATTACACAATTCAATGTTAATAAGTAGCAATAATGACATTTGTAATGACATGCAAGAAGACTCGAGTGGAATGAATTCATAACGACCTGCAATCTTAATTCCTCTCACTACTATGTTTAGACTAGAGGTTGTACAAAATTCTCCAGCATTTAAAGGATAAACAACTTTGTTAAAATAGTGCTCACCGATAATTTGTTTTTGGTGGGGTTGATTGAGGGATAAATATTGACCAGTGCACCAGGTAAAAACTTCCCTGCTCTTCTTCAATAAAGTGCCATGGGGTCTTTAACATAAATCTGAGCAGGTAGACGGAGCCACATTTGGCATCTCGTTGGTAAGACCAATTGGAATCTTGTGCAATATTCACAGTGAAATTGTTAAAACATTCAATGAAATTCTTCTAACCATCATTTCCACATGTTTGAAATAAATGGGTTAACATCTATGTTTTTAAAAAGATCAGGCCAACATCCCCAGTATCGAAGCACTGACCACACTCGACCAGCTCCGTTGGGCAGGCCACATTGTTCGCATGCCTGACACAAGAGTCCTAAAGTAAGCGCTCTACTCAGAATTCCTACACGGCAAGCGATCCCCAGGTGGGCAGAGGAAACGTTTCAAAGACACCTTCAAAGCCTCCTTGATAAAATGCAACATCCCCACCAACACCTGGGCATCTCTGGCCAAAGACCGCCCTAAGTGGAGGAAGAGCATCTGGGAGGGCGCTGAGCACTTCGAGTCTCGTCATCGAGAGCATGCAGAAAACAAGCACAGGCAGCGGAAGGAGCTTGCGACAAACCAGGCTCCCCACCCAACCTTTCCTTCAACCACTGTCTGTCCCATTTGTGACAGAGACTGTAATTCCCGTATTGGACTGCTCAGTCACCTGAGAACTCACTTTTAGAGTGGAAGCAAATCTTCCTCGATTTCGAGGGACTGCCTATGACAATTTTAAAAAATGTATTCATTCATGGGATGTGGGCATGGCTGACAAGACCAGCATTTATTGACCATCTATATTTGAATGATGGACAAAGGAATTTCACATCAACATTAATGTTGACTGTTGCTAATTTCTGGTATGATTTTAATTAAGGCTGATATATCTCTCCTACTTGACTGAAATGAGTGAATCTTGTCTTCCAGCAAGGGCAGAGAAACAGTGGAACTAATTTCCAAGAACAACAGGGGAGTTATCCCCGGTGCCCTGACCAATAGTCATCCCTCAATCAACATCACTAAAAGAAGATTCTCTGGTCCTTATCGCATTGCTGTTGTGGGAGCTTGCTGTAGAACATAGGGATATAGGAACAGGAGCAGGCCACTCATCCCCTCAAGCCTGTTCCGCCATTCAATGAGATTGTGGCTGATCTGTGACCTAACTCCATATACCCGGATTTGGCCCATATTCCTTAATATCTTTGGTTAACAAAAACCTATCGGTCTCCGATTTAAAATTTACAATTGATCTCGCGTTTGCGGAAGAGAGTTCGAAACATCTACCACCCTTTGTGCGTAAATTGGCTGCCGCCTTTCCTACATTACAACAGTGACAACACTTCAAAAAGTACTTCATTGCATTGGCATGTCCAGTGGACGTGAACGGGGCTACAGAAATGCAAGTCTTTCTTTTTTTCTTTTTGGACAACAGTGTAATATGGGTGATGTTGGCTCAGCTGCCTGTTATACATCTCGCACGATTTCCATTTCAATTGAAGTGCATTGAAATTTGTGATTCATGAAAGCGATTGTATGACTCTAAACTCTAATCCTTAGCTTGTTTCTTTAAGTGTACACAAACTTTAAAGGCTGTTAAAAATGGACAGAATCAATCTAGGAAATTGCTACATTGGTGCGATTGCACAGCGGATGATTTTCCTGGAGTAATTTCTAAGGATCACTGAGTGCCAGTGCCTACTGTGGACCAAATTGAGGACAGGCCTCAATCTGAAGCAGAATAATTTAGTTCTGTCAATAATACACGTGAAGTCCTTTCATTTTCAGTCTGCACAGCAGTACGTTGGTGAAGTCATAAAAGAAAGGAAGCATATTTTTGCAGAAATATAATTTATTTCCAATTCCTACTTTCATCCTCTCTTTGTAGAAAACAAAAGCCTTTAGCACATTCTATGTCAGGCCTTAAGTACACTGTTACAGATGTGATGAAATCTCTTTGAATCTTTGCGCTGATTAAATTGAAATACCTGTTTAGCATAATTTTGAATATTCAACCGAGTGGAACGGTTTTGAGATGAATTGTTTGCTGTAAATGAGTACTGTTCTCCCAGATAGATTTGGGAAGAGTTTTGTTTCTACATAATCCCTGGAAGGTATGATCTTTTGTTGAAATATGTTTCCATAGCCACTCTGGTCCTTGTTCAATGTCTGAGCACGGTCAACGAGGGTCAAACCTTCAAGTTTGAGGGGAGTGTAAACAGGTACGATCAGGTCAGCCACCCAATATACACCTTCTCAGGATGTGGGCCTCGCTGGCAAGGCCGGCATTTATTTCCAATCCCTAGCTACCCTTGAGAAGGTGGTGGTGAGCCGCCTTCTTGAACCACTGCAGTCCGTGTGTGAAAGGTATGCCCAGAGTGCTGTTAGGGAGGGAATTCTGGGATTCTGACCCAGCGACGATGAAGGAGTGGTGATATATGTTTAAGGTTATGGTAACATAGTGGTTATGTTACTGGACTAGTAATCCAGAGGCCTGGATGAATGGTCCAGTGACATGAGTTCAAATCCCACCATGGCAAATTCAGTTAATTAAATATACCTGGAACTAAAAGCTAGTATCAGTAATGGTGACTGTTAAGTATGGAGAAAGAGTCAGACTGAACATTGTGAGCTCAAAGTAAAGTGTGACCTTAGTCTTTTATTGCAGGTCTCCAGAGTTCCTCTCCAAGTACCTGTGCTCCCAACGGATTATGGGATTCCTTGGACCTCCAGGGGATGAGCCCTCTGGTGGCTGTACAGAGTAAATACAAGTTTACATATATAACAACACTCCCCCCGCTCCCAAAGTCAATAGCGTAACTATTTACAATGTGATCGATCTGGGGCCCTTCTTGCCCTGGTTGATCGTCTCGGTGTGAAGGCTGGTGTTGTTGAATCATTTGTTGGACTCTCGCTGGGCTGCTGTGCAGCTGGTCTTGCTGGGCTGCCTGGTGTGTTGGGTCCTGCTGGGCTGCTGTGGATGATGGGTTCTGCTTCGTGGTCAACCGTGGTGTCGGTTGCCATTAGTGTGTGTGTTGGGGAATCAAAGGTCAGGTCCAAGGTGGGTTGCTCAGGGTAGTCTGTGAATCTGAGTTTGATTTGGTCCAAGTGTTTCTGGGGAATGAGTCCATTTGAAAGTTTGACCCAAAACACACTGCTCCCCTCTTTGGTCATGACAGTGCCGGGAAACCACTTGGGACCTTGTCCATAATTCAATACAAATATAGGATCATTGATTTTAATTTCGCGTGACACATTTGCGCTATCATGGTATGTACTTTGTTGAAGCCGCCTGCTCTCTACTTGTTCATGTAGATCAGGGTGAACTAACGAGAGCATGTCTTAAGTGCTCTTTTCACGAGCAGTTCAGCAGGTGGGATTCCAGTGAGTGAGTGAGGTCTCGTGCGGTAGCTAAGCAGGACTCGGGATAGGCGAGTCTACAGTGAGCCTTCAGTTACCCTCTTCAAGCCTTGCTTAATGGTTTGCACTGCTCTCTCTGCCTGACCATTGGACGCTAGTTTAAAAGGGGCAGATGTGACATGTTTGATCCCGTTGCGGGTCATGAATTCTTTGAACTCAGCACTGGTAAAACATGGCCCGTTGTCGCTCACCAGGACATTAGGTAAGCCGTGTGTGGCAAACACGGCCCGCAGGCTTTCAGTGGTGGCAGCGTACATGCTAATCGACATTATCTCACATTCAATCCACTTGGAGTACGCATCTACAACCACAAGGAACATTTTACCCAAGAACGTGCCTGCATAGTCGACGTGTACACTAGACCACGGTTTGGAGGGCCAAGAACATAATCTTAGCGGTGCCTCCCTGCGTACATAGCTTAACTGCGAGCATGTATTACATCTGTGAACGCAGGACTCTAAGTCCGCATCGATACCGGGCCAGCACACGTGGGATCTGTCTATCGCTTTCAACAGGGAGAACCAGTTGATATGGTGTATTTGGTCTTTCAGAAGGCTTTCGACAAGGTCCCACACAAGAGATTAATGTTCAAAGTTAAAGCACATGGGATTGGGGGTAGTGTGCTGACATGGATTGAGAACTGGTTGGCAGACAGGAAGCAAAGAGTAGGAGTAAATGGGTACTTTTCAGAATGGCAGGCAGTGACTAGTGTGGTACCGCAAGGTTCTGTGCTGGGGCCCCAGCTGTTTACATTGTACATTAATGATTTAGACAAGTGGATTAAATGTAGTATCTCCAAATTTGCGGATGACACTAAGATGGGTGGCAGTGTGAGCTGCAAGGAGGATGCTATGAGGCTGCAGACTGACTTGGATAGGTTAAGTGAGTGGGCAAATGCATGGCAGATGAAGTATAATGTGGATAAATGTGAGGTTATCCACTTTGGTGGTAAAAACAGAGAGACAGACTATTATCTGAATGGTGACAGATTAGGAAAAGGAGAGGTGCAACGAGACCTGGGTGTCATGGTACATCAGGTACAGCAGGCGGTTAAGAAAGCAAATGGCATGTTGGCCTTCAAAGCGAGGGGATTTGAGTACAGGGGCAGGGAGGTGTTACTACAGTTGTACAGGCCTTGGTGAGGCCACACCTGGAGTATTGTGCACAGTTTTGGTCTCCTAACTTGAGGAAGGATATTCTTGCTATTGAGGGAGTGCAGCGAAGGTTTACCAGACTGATTCCCGGGATGGCGGGACTGACATATCAAGAAAGACTGGATCAACTGGGCTTGTATTCACTAGAGTTCAGAAGAATGAGAGGGGATCTCATAGAAACGTTTAAAATTCTGACGGGTTTAGACAGGTTAGATGCAGGAAGAATGTTCCCAATGTTGGGGAAGTCCAGAACCAGGGGTCACAGTCTAAGGATAAGGGGGAAGCCATTTAGGACCGAGATGAGGAGAAACTTCTTCACCCAGAGAGTGGTGAACCTGTGGAATTCTCTACCACAGAAAGTAGTTGAGGCCAATTCACTAAATATATTTAAAAAGGAGTTAGATGTAGTCCTTATTACTAGGGGGATCAATAGGTATGGCAAGAAAGCAGGAATGGGGTATTGAAGTTGCATGTTCAGCCATGAACTCATTGAATGGTGGTGCAGACTCGAAGGGCTGAATGGACTACTCCTGCAACTATTTTCTATGTTTCTATGTTTCTATCATTACGTTGCCTGGGTGGGTACTGTGGAGGTCACTGATGAAGTGTCTCTACCCTTTTTGAAAACCACGACTCGATTGCCGCACAAAGGCAGTCTGCCTGGATAGACATTTCATTTTTGCGCCGCTAGAACGGCTTTATCTCTTCCTGCATTTCCACTGGGACACTGGATCGGATCCCGTGAAGCACACAGTCTTTGACTTGGGACAATAAGGGGTCCTGGCTCATCCAGGTTTTGATCTGCTGGGCAGTGATGGGTGATTGCTCACTCTCAAATGCTTACATAACCATGGATAAATCTGCGGGCTGCGCCATTTCCACCGCCGTGGTGGGCAATGGCAGCCTGCTGAGAGCATCGGCACAGTTTTCTGTGCCTGGCCTGTGGTGGATGGCGCAATTGTTTGCAGACAACATGTGCGCCCATCTCTTGATGCGAGCCGATGCATTGGTATTTATCCCTTTACTCTTGGAAAACAGGGATATGAGTGGTTTATGATCAGTTTCCAATTTGAATTTTAGCCCAAACAGGTATTGATGCATCTTCTTTACCCCATAGACACACGATACCACGTCTCTCTCAATCATGCTGTAGACTCTCACAGCCTTAGATAGACTCCTGGATGCATAAGCAACCGGTTGCAGTTTCCCGAAATCATTAGCTTGTTGCAATAAACACCCGATGCCATATGACGACGCATCACATGCTAGTACCAAACGCTTACATGGATCATACAACACAAGCAATTTGTTTGAGCATAACAATTTTCTCGCTTTTACAAATACATTTTCTTGGCTTTTGCCCCAAACCCATTCATCCCCTTTTCATAGTAAGACATGCAGTGGTTCTAATAGTGTGCTGAGACCCGGTAAGAAGTTATCAAAGTCCTAGAAATGATCGCAGCTCCATCACGTTCTGTGGGCTCGGTGCATTCTCGATTGCCTCCGTATTGGTCGGCCTGATGCCCTTCGCCGCGATCCTCCTCCCCAGGAACTCCACTTCAGGTGCCAGGAAAACGCACTTCGAGCATTTTAACCTGAGCCCCACACGGTTGAGTCGACTAAGAACCTCCTCCAGGTTCTGCAGATGCCTGACTGTGTCACGACCTGTGACCCCTAAGATGTCGTCCTGGAAGACCACGGTGTGCGGGACCTACTTCAGTAAGCTTTCCATGTTTCTCTGGAATATCACCGCCGCTGATCGAATTCCAAATGGGCACCTGTTATACATGAAGAGGCCTTTGTGCATTATGATGCAGGTGAGGCCCTTCAATGATTCCTCCAGTTCCTGCGTCATGTAGGCTGAAGTCAAATCCAGTTTTGTGAATGTCAGTCCTCCCGCCAGCGTTGCAAAGAGGTCGTCAGCCTTTGGTAGTGGGTATTGGTCCTGCAGGGAAAAACGATTAATAGTTACTTTGTGATCGCCACAGATTCTGATGGTGCAGTCTCCCTTGAGGACAGAAATGATCGGGCTGGCCCACTTGTTGAACTCGATCATTGAAATGATGCCCTCTCGTTGCAGCCGGTCTAGCTCGATCTCAACCCTTTCTCTCATCATGTACGGTACTGTTCTCGCCTTGTGATGGATGGGTCACCCCCCAAGAATTAGGTGGATCTTTTGCACTTTTGCTCCTTGGAATTTCCCGATGCCTAGTTCGAACAGCGAAGGGAACTTGTTTAAGACCTGGGCACACGAAGTGTCGTCAGTGGGCGATAACGCTCGGATTTCGTCCCAGTTCCATCGTGCCTGTCCCAGCCAGCTCCTGCCAAGCAGCGTGGGACCATCACCCGGTACCACCCAGAGTGGTAGCTTGTGCACCGCTCCATCGTTGGAGACCTTTACGGTAGCACTGCCGATTACAGAAATCAGTTCTTTTCTGTAAATTTTTAGTTTCGTACGAATGGGAGTTAAGACTGGCCATGAGCCCTTGCTGCACCACAATCTTTCAAAAGTCTTTTTGCCCATGATGGACTTGCTTGCGCCCGTGTCCAGCTCCATTGACACCGAGAGTCCATTTAGTTCGACATTCAGCATTATCGGGGGACAATTCGTGGTGAATGTGTGCAGCCCATGTACCTCTGCCTCCTTGGTCTGAGGCTCCGGTTCGTCGTGATCCTCCGTGGATCTGTCCTTGTCTGCAACATGGTGGTTTGCAGGTTTAACAGGAATTGCAACTCGCTTTATTCGACAGCCCTCGCAAACGTACCCTTTGAATCGGCATGAATGGAAACGATGATCACCCCTGCAGCGCCAACAAGATGTTAATGGCCTTGCATTCATTACCTTTGATGGTGGTTTCTGAGACATCTGCGGACATGTAGCTGCAGGTAAGTGTGACCTGCCCTGTACGTTGCGATTCGAAAACAACATCACTTTGTTCACAGTACTTGTAGCAGCACTTGTGTGCTGAGAGATTTGCTTCGTATTGTCACTGGTGGCAATGAATGACTGGGCTATTGCTATGGCCTTCCTCAAGGTTGGGGTCTCCACAGTCGAAAGTTTGCGAATTATGGTTTCATGGCCAATGCCATGTATGAAAAAGTCTCTGAGCATGTGCTCCAAATGTCCTTCAAATTTGCAATGTCCAGCAAGGTGTCTTAGCTCGGCGACATAACTCACCACTTCCTGGCCTTCAGACCTTTTGTAGGTGTGGAACCGGTACCTCACCATCAGAATGCTTTCCTTTGGGTTCAAATGCTCTCGGGCCAGTGTGCACAAATCATCGTACGATTTCCCCGTTGGTTTTGCCGGAGTCAGCAGATTCTTCATGAGGCCATACATTGGTGCCCCACAGATGGTGAGGAGGATCGCTCTACGTTTGGCAGCACTCCCTTCCCCATCTAGCTCGTTGGCCACGAAGTATTAGTCGAGTCGCTCCACAAAAGTTTCCCAATCATCTCCCTCCGAGAATTTCTCCAGGATGCCCACTGTTCTCTGCATCTTTGGGTTCGCTATCTGTATCTCCAGTTGTAGTGTTTGGAGAAAAAGTCAGACTGAACATTGTGAGCTCAAAGTAAAGTGTGACCGTAGTCTTTTATTGCAGGTCTCCAGAGTGCCTCTCCAACCTGTGAGGCCTCCTTAAATACCTATGCTCCCAAGGGATTATGGGATCCCTTAGGACTCCAGGGGATGAGCCCTCTGGTGGCTGTACAGAGTAACTACAAGTTTACATATATAACAGTGAGCATCAAACTATCGGATTGTAATAACATAGAAACATAGAAAATAGGTGCAGGAGTAGGCCATTCGGCCCTTCGAGTCTGCACCACCATTCAACATGATCATGGTTGATCATTCCCTCAGTACCCCTTTTCTGCTTTCTCTCCATACACCTTAATCCCCTTAGCCGTAAGGGCCATATCTAACTCCCTCTTGAATATATCCAATGAACTGGCATCAACAACTCTCTGCGGCAGGGAATTCCACAGGTTAACAACTTTCTGAGTGAAGAAGTTTCTCCTCATCTCAATCCTAAATGGCCTACCCCTTATCCAAAGACTGTGTCCCCTGGTTCTGGACTTCCCCAATATCGGGAACATTTTTCCCGCATCTAACCTGTCCAGTCCTGTCAGAATCTTGTATGTTTCTATGAGATCCCCTCTCATCCTTCTAAACTCCAGTGTAAGGCCCATTTGATCCAGTCTCTCCTCATATGTCAGTCCAGCCATCCCGGGAATCAGTCTGGTGAAACTTCGCTGCACTCCCTCAACAGCAAGAATGTCCTTCCTCAGATTAGGAGACCAAAACTGAACACAATATTCCATGTGAGTCCTCACCAAGGCCCTGAACAACTGCAGTCAGACCTCCCTGCTCCTATACTCAAATCCTCTAGCTATGAAGGCCAACATACCATTTGCCTTCTTCATCGCCTGCTGTACCTGCATGTCAACTTTCAATGATTGATGAACCATGACACCCAGGTCTCGTTGCACCTCCCATTTTCCTAATCTGCCGCCATTCAGATAATATTCTGCCTGCATGTTTTTGCCACCAAAGTGGATAACCTCACATTTATCCATATTATACTGCATCTATCTTGCATTTGCCCACTCACCTAATCTGTCCAAGTCAACCCGCAGCCTCTTAGCATCCTCCTCACAGCTCACACCGCCACCCAGTTTAGTGTCATCTGCAAACTTGGAGATATTACACTCAATTCCTTCATGTAAATCATTAATGTATATAGTAAAGAGCTGGTGTCCCAGCACTGAGCCCTGCGGCACTCCACTAGTCACTGCCTGCCATTCTGAAAAGGACCCGTTTATCCCGACTCTCTGCTTCCTGTCTGCCAACCAGTTCTCTATCCATGTCAGTACATTACCCCCAATACCATGTGCTTTGATTTTGCACACCAATCTCTTGTGAGGGACCTTGTCAAAAGCCTTTTGAAAGTCCAAATACACCACATCCACTGATTCTCCCTTGTCCACTCTAATAGTTACATCCTCAAAAAATTCCAGAAGATTTGTCAAGCATGATTTCCCTTTCATAAATCCATGCTGACCTGGACCGATCCTGTCACTGCTTTACAAATGCGTTGTTATTTCATCCTTAATAATTGATTCCAACATTTTCCTCACCACTGATGTCAGGCTAACCGGTCTATAATTACCTGTTTTCTCTCTCCCTCACTTTTTAAAAAGTGGTGTTACATTAGCTACCCTCCAGTCCATGGGAACTGATCCAGAGTCGATAGACTGTTGGGAAAATGATCACCAATGCATCCACTATTTCTAGGGTCACTTCCTTAAGTACTCTGGGATGCAGACTATCAGGCCCCAGGGATTTATCGGCCTTCAATCCCATCAATTTTCCTAACACAATTTCTCGCCTAATAAGGATATCCTTCAGTTCCTCCTTCTCACTAGACCCTCGGTCCCCTAGTATTTCCGGAAGATTATTTGTGTCTTCCTTCATAAAGACAGAACCAAAGTATTTGTTCAATTGGTCCACCATTTCTTTGTTCCCCATTGTAAATTCACCTGAATCCAACTGCAAGGGACCTACGTTTGTCTTCACTAATCTTTTTCTCTTCACATATCTATAGAAGCTTTTGCAGTCAGTTTTTATGTTCCCGGCAAACTTCCTCTCATACTCTATTTTTCCCCTCTTAATTAAACCCTTTGTCCTCCTCTGCTGAATTCTAAATTTCTCCCTGTCCTCATTTTTGCTGCTTTTTCTGGCCAATTGATATGCCTCTTCCTTGGATTTAACACTCTCCTTCATTTCCTTTGTCAGCCACGTTTGAGCCACCTTCCCCATTTTATTTTTACTCCAGACGGGGATGTACAATTGCTGAAGTTCATCCAGGTGATCTTTAAATGTTTGCCATTGCCTATCCACCGTCAACCCTTTAAGTATAATTTGCCAGTCTATTCTAGCCAACTCACGCCTCAAACCATCGAAGTTACCTTTCCTTAAGTTCAGGACCCTAGTTTCTAAATTAATTGTGTCACTCTCCATCTTAATAAAGAATTCTACCATATTATGGTCACTCTTCTCCAAGGGGCCTTGCACAACAAGATTGCTAATTTTTCCTTTCTCATTACACAACACCCAGTCTAGGATGGCCAGTCCAGTTGGTTCCTCGACATATTGGTCTAGAAAACCATCCCTAATACACTCCAGGAAATCCTCCTCCACCACATTACTACCAGTTTGGTTAGCCCAATCTATATGTAGATTAAAGTCACCCATGATAACTGCTGTACCTTTATTGCATGCATCCCTTATTTCTTATTTTATGCTGTCCCCAACCTCACTACTACTGTTTGGTGGCCTGTATACAACTCCCACTAGCGTTTTCTGCCCTTTGGTATTCCGTAGCTCCACCCATACCGATTCCACATCATCCAAGTTAATGTCCTTCCTTACTATTGCATTAATTGCCTCTTTAACCAGCAATGCCACCCCGCCTCCTTTTCCTTTCTGTCCATCCTTGCTAAGTGTTGAATATCCCTGGATGTTGAGTTCCCAGCCTTGGTCACCCTGGAGCCATGTCTCCGTGATGCCAATTACATCATAACCGTTAACTACTATCTGCGCAGTTAATTCATCCGACTTATTCTGAATACTCTTCTCATTGAGGCACAGAGCCTTCAGGCTTGTCTTTCTAACACCCTTTGCCCCTTTAGAATTTTGCTGTAATATGGTGCTTTTTGCTTTTTGCCTTCGGTTTCTCTGCCCTCCACTTTTACTTTTCTTCTTTCTATCTTTTGCTTTTGCCCCCAATCTACTTCCCTCTGTCTCCCTGCATAGGTTCCCTTCCCCCTGCCATATTAGTTTAACTCCACCCGAACAGCACTACCAATCACTCCCCCTAGGACACTGGGTCCGGTCCTGCACAGGTGCAGACTGTCCGGTTTGTACTGGTCCCACCTCCCCCAGAACCGGTTCCAAAGTCCCAGGAATTTGAATCCCTCCCTCCTGCACTACTCCTCAAGCCATCTATTCATCTGTGCTATCCTGTGATTCCTACTCTGACTAGCACGTGGCACTGGTAGCAATCCTGAGATTACTACTTTTGAGTTCCTACTTTTTAATTTAACTCCTAGCTCCATAAATTCGTCTCATAGGACCTCATCCCGTTTTTTACCTATAACATTGGTCCCTATATGCACCACGACAACTGGCTGTTCACCCTGCATTTTCAAAATGTCCTGCACCCGCTCTGAGACATCCTTGACCCTTACACCAGGGAGGCAACATACCATCCTGGAATTTCGGTTGCGGCTGCAGAAACGTCTATCTTTTCCCCTTACAATAGAATCCCCTGTCATTATAGTTCTCCCACTCTTTATCCTGCCGTTCTGTGCAGCAGAGCCACCCAAGATGCAATGATCTTGGCTGCTGCTGCTCTCCCCTGATGAGTCATCCCCTCCAACAGTACCCAAAGCGGTGTAGCAGGGGGATGACTGCAGGGGACCACTGCACTACCTTCCTTGCACTGCTCTTCCTGTTGGAAGCCCATTCCCTATCTGGCTGTGTACCCTTTACCTGTGGTAAGACCAACTCACTAAACATGCTATTCATGTCATTCTCAGCATTGTGGATGCTCCAGAGTAAATCCACCCACAGCTCCAGTGCCACAATGCAGTCTGTCAGGAGCTGCAGCTGGATACACTTCCCGCAAATGTAGTCGTCAGGGACACTGGAAGCGTCCCTGGCTTGCCACATATTACTGGAGAAGCATAACATGTTTCCGAGCTCTCCTCACCTAGATTAACTTAATTTGGCAACAATAATGCAAAAGGTTACTTACTGATAGGGAAAAGAAAAAGAAAAACTAGTCACCAATCACCAGACAATCACTTACCCCCTTGGCTGTGACATCACCTTTTGATTTCTTTGCACTTCTTTTTTGCCTTCTTCACCATAAAAGCCCATCTGGTTCACTAATGTCCTTTAGGGAAGGATATCTGCCATCCTTACCCGGTCTGGCCAGACATCGCTGCAGGAGTTCCTCAGGGCAGTCTCCTCGGCTCAACCATCTTCAGCTGCTTCATCAATGACCTTCCCTCCATCATAAGGTCAGAAGTGGGGATGTTCGTTGATCATTGCACAGTGTTCAGTTCCATTCGCAATTCCTCAGATAATGAAGCAGTCCATGCCCGTGATAGAACTTGCTTCTGTGTCAGGGACCCTGCCATTTTCCGATTAGGATAAGTTAATATTGGAGGTTAATCAGAACAATGGGAATAGCGAATAGCAGTCAGGATGGCTACATTACATGTGAGGTGCGAGTGTCAGGAATTGGCCAGAACAATGAAAGCACCCAAGCAGTATCACATTAACTATCTGGGATTGTCTAGGATTGTAATGTTAAGGCAGGATGTCAGGCTAACCTGATTGACAGTTAAACCATCAAGATATAAATTCTGGGCATCATGTGATATGACTGACATTGAGGGGGAGGGTGCTTTAAAGATGGCTGGAAGGTTTTTGAACATGTGACAGATGACAAAAGAGGGAAGAGGTCACAGCCTTCTTGTGAGAGCTCACGGTATGGTCGGAAATCCAACACTTACGGAGGCCAAGCTTGATCACCTTGGGCTTGCAGGAAACCAGGTTGTAACAGTCTATTGTATAACCATAATAGTTATTATACAATTGGTGTCTGAGTAATAAACTTACATTTGGACAATACGCTCGAGCCTGAATAACAAAGAATCATTTAATTGAGTTTAAGAGATTTCCTCACAGCTCGCATGCAGCAAGACCTGAATTCGGTCTCGGGCTGATTAGTGGCAAGTAACATTCGTGCCGCACATGTGCCAATCAATGACTATCTCCAACAAGCGAGAGTCTAACCACGGCCCCATGACATTCAACGGCATTACCATTGCCGAATCTCCTACCATCAACATCCTGGGGGTGTCACCATTGACCAGAAACCTAACTGGATCAGCCACATAAACACTGTGGCAACAAGAGCAGGTCAGAGGCTGGGTATTCTATGGTGAGTTTCTCACCTCCTGACTCCCCAAAGCCTTTCCACCATCTACAAGGCAAATGTCAGGAGTGTGATGGAATACTCTCCACTTGATGAGTGCAGCTCCAACAACATTCAAGAAGCTCGATACCATCCAGAACGAAGCAGCCCACGTGATTGGCACCCCATCCACCACCTTCAACACTCACTCCCTCCACCACCGGCGCACCGTGGCTGCAGTGTGTACCATCTACAAGATGCACTGCAGCAACTCACCAAGGCTTCTTCGGCAGCACCTCCCAAACCCGCGACCTCTACCACCCAGGACAAGGGCAGCAGGTGCATGGGAACACCGTCACCTCCAAGTTCCCCTCCAAGTTACACACCATCCTGACTTGGAAATATATCACTATTCTTTCATTGTCGCTGGGTCAAAATCCTGGAGCTCCCTAATATCACTGTGGGAGTACCTTCATCACACGGACTGCGGCGGTTCAAGAACGCAGCTCACCACCACCTTCTCAAGGGCAATTAGTGATGGGCAATAAATGCCAGCCTTGCCAGCGATGCCCACATCCCACGAATGAATAATAATCAGTCTTAATGACACTGACCTCAGCAAATCTAAGTTTGCCCAGTGCACTGTTGTCGAACACTCATTATTCTCTGCTCTAACCACTGCGTGGGGAAATGCACCCCTGTATATTTATGCTATTTCCTGTGGCATCTCATCCATTATACATGTCTTGTCTTTCAACTTCTTGCTGCGATAACTGTCACAATGTGCAAATGGAAAAGCTGCAAAAGAAAACACGTTCCTGCGGCAAACTACTCTCTTCAAATCCTTCGGCTGCGTCTGAACTAATTGTTTTGAGTTTTTTAAAAAATCATTCAAGGTGCAAGTTGTCTTGTTGGTGTTTTTGTTCCGTCCTGGAACAGTTCCTTTGGATATGCCTTTCACTCGTGTTCTGCTGCTTGCAACAATAATCTCAGTTTAGTGGAAAACTCATTCTGTTCCTTCCTAAATTCCCCCCACTCCCCACCCACTTCGCTGACTCTGGCTGCTGAAGCATTTATATTACCTTTCCGCCCAAGTAATGCAGTAAAGCTCTTTGGACCAACTGTTAAGATTTGGAGAAGAGCCATTTCTGCCTCTGCTTGCCATAGAATTGTCCCTGAACTGCCTTCGTTTTCAGCTTCTTGGCAATAGATTTACTCTGCTCTGAATTTGCAATCACTGCAGGAACTTAGACGAATAAAGAGCTTGCGTTTATATTGTGTCTTAGAACGTCTTTCGGATGAGACTTTAAACCGAGGCACTGTCTGCCTTCTTCGGTGCAGTAAAAGATCTCATGGTACTCTTTGAAAAAGAGTAAGGGTGTTCTCCCCGGTGCCTTGGCCAATATTTATCCCTCAAGCAACATTAATGAATCACAGATTATCTGGCTATTATCTCATTGCTTTTCATGGGACCTTGTTGTACACAAATTAGCTGCAGCGTCTACAACATTACAACAGTGACTACACTTCAAAACTACTTAATTGGCTGTAAATAGCGTTGAGACATCCTTAGGTCATGAAAAGTGCTATATAAAGGCACCTTTCTTTTATTTTTCTTATCATGTTGAAGTTCTTATCCCAAAGGACTTTACAACCAATGAATTACTTTTGAAGTGCATTCACTGTTGTTGTGCAGACTATAAACTTGCACACAGCAAGAACCCAACATACAGCAAATGAATGAGTGACCAGATAATCTGTTTTTGGTGGCCTTGGTCAGAGAGGAATCTTGGCCAGGACTCTTTCCTTAATATTCTTCAAATAGCACCATGAAATCTTTTACATGCAGTCGCTCAAACCAGATGGGGCCCTGTTTGAACATGTAATCCAAAAAAGGACACTTCTGGTCATTCTGTACCTTCTTCTCTTCTTAGCTGTCCCCCGGAGTCAAGGATGACTTGCTTCCACACTAATATGAGTTCTCATTTGACTGAAGAGTCCAATGTGGGATCTACAGTCTCTGTCACCGGTGGGGCAGACGGTGGTTGGAGGGACGGGTGGCTGGGGTGCTTGGGCTGTCATGCGCTCCTTCCACTCTTTGCACTTGGTGAAGAGACTCGAGGTGATAGGCGCCTTCCGAAGGTGCTTTACCTCTATTTGAGCAGTCTTGGGCCAGGGATTCCCAGGTGCCAGTGGGGATGTTACACTTTTTCAAGGAGGCTTTGAGGGTGTCCTTGAAGCGATTCCTCTGTCCACCTGGGACTCGCTTACCGTGTCTGAGTCAAGCGCTTGTATTCGGAGTCCCGTGTCGGGCATGCGGACGATGTGGCCCGCCCATCGGAGCTGATCGAGCGTGGTCAGTGCTTCGATGCTGGGGATGTTGGCCTGAGCGAGAACACTGACGTTGGTGCGCCTGTCCTGCCAATGGGTTTGCAGGATCTTGGGGAGGCAACGCTGGTGGTACTTCGCCAGTGTTTTGAGGTGCCTGCTGTACATAGTTCATATGGGGCTAGCAATTCCCGTTTTTTCCCGTTTTTGGGCGATAATCGTGGCGTTATCTTTTTAGCACTGGGGTAGTGTTATCACTGGAGGTCGCAAAATTCGCCAAATGGTGACCAGCAATAGCACTAAATATAGCCTTGCACGAGTGCTGAATTTGTGTGCCAGAGCCGAAATTTGCGATCAAAAAAAAACTGAACCTTCTGCACATGCGCAAATTTTTTTTTTCTTTGATCTTTTTCTTCTTCCTGCGATTCTGGTCAGCTGGTCAGGATGTGTCCGCGCATGCGCAACACACCCAGGGCTGAATCAAGTATTTTTCACAGAACACGCAGCCACAATGGAAGGAGACTCCAGCAGGCAGAGAGCCCAAAAGTTTAGCTGTGAGGCAAACGAGGACCTGATTGCAGCTGTGCAAACTAGATTGGGGAATTTAATAGGCTGGGTGCTCGTAAGCCCCTCCCAGCTGTGCAAAGGTGTCTCTGGACCAGCGTGGCCGAGGTCTCCTCAATCGATAATATCAAGAGGGAGCATCAACGATGTCGTAAATATTTCAATGACCATTGCAGAGTCATCAGAGTAAGTAATATTTTTATTCATGCACTTGTTTTTTACTTTAATTGTAAATCTGACACATGTTGTTATAGGTAGGCTTAGCGTTGTACCTTATTTGCCATGAATAATCATTACACATTAGTAAGACTGCTTTTTGACATCTTAAAAGATGTTTCTGCACTTCGATGTCTTCCTCATTAACCACGTGCAACTACCAGGGCCATTAAACAAAGGATTGTATTAAATGCACACAGTATGGTATAAGTGCTTTGATTGGAAATATGTGTGTGCCACAAGAGCAGATGGATCCTCTGGTAACCATTTCCATTGTCATCTTTGCCGGGAAGGTTGTTGCATAAACGCCGGGATCAGTGGTGCACAGGCGGCGGTCCGCACCAGACACTGGCGTTAATGGACCTGGAGGAGCATGTGGCAGCTCTGATTGGTGTCTCAGAGAGGTCAACTATCCATGGGGGTGCTGAGCCCCCATTCCAAACTGAGGGTAAGTCCTGCAAAATCCCTGGGCTAGGGTTGGGGCAATGTGATGCAGTGTCTGTGGACTAGGGTTGGGGCAATGTGATGTAGTGTCTGTGGACTAGGGTTGGGGCAATGTGATGCAGTGTCTGTGGACTAGGGTTGGTGCAATGTGATGCAGTGTCTGTGGACTAGGGTTGGGGCAATGTGATGCAGTGTCTGTGGACTAGGGTTGGGGCAATGTGATGCAGTGTCAGTGGACTAGGGTTGGGGCAATGTGATGTAGTGTGTGTGGACTAGGGTTGGGGCAATGTGATGCAGTGTCTGTGGACTAGGGTTGGGGCAATGTGATGTAGTGTCTGTGGACTAGGGTTGGGGCAATGTGATGCAGTGTGTGTGGACTAGGGTTGGGGCAATGTGATGCAGTGTGTGTGGACTAGGGTTGGGGCAATGTGATGCAGTGTCTGTGGACTAGGGTTGGGGCAATGTGATGTAGTGTCTGTGGACTAGGGTTGGGGCAATATGATGCAGTGTCTGTGGACTAGGGTTGGGGCAATGTGATGCAGTGTCTGTGGACTAGGGTTGGGGCAATGTGATGGAGTGTCAGTGGACTAGGGTTGGGGCAATGTGATGCAGTGTCTGTGGACTAGGGTTGGGGCAATGTGATGGAGTGTCAGTGGACTAGGGTTGGGGCAATGTGATGCAGTGTCTGTGGACTAGGGTTGGGGCAATGTGATGCAGTGTCTGCTGACTAGGATTGGGGCAATGTGATGCAGTGTGTGTGGACTAGGGTTGGGGTAATGTGATGCAGTGTCTGTGGACTAGGGTTGGGGTAATGTGATGCAGTGTCTGTGGACTAGGGTTGGGGCAATGTGATGCAGTGTCTATGGACTACAAATAATAGAGTAGCGGCTGTCCTTCAAATGAGCCTGTGCTATGTGACCTTCCCCATGTCATCCTGTCCCCTCCCCTGCTGCTAACCAATGGTCTGTTGTTTTCTATTTCAAGATGAGGAGGTTCTCGATCCACCAATGGTAGCCGCCACCTCAGCCCAACATGCGGGAGTGGAGGAGGGGGACGAGGAAGACACCGAGGACGAGGAACCTCCGCGGGAGGAGGAAACTCAGGAAGCTATTTCGGGGGGGGGGAGTGGGTGGGGGTCCCGATGCAATCAACACCTCTTTTAGCTGCGGCCAGTAGCTCTGACCAGGAAGACACATTCTCGGGCTTTGGCCAATCCGAGGCCCCGGGTACAAGTGGCATTAGCCATGCATTCCATGGGTTGAATCCTGTATGCCGTCTCTCCGGAGGGTGAGTCGGCCAAGCCGGTCTGCTGACAGACAGGCAGACGCACACCTGAACCTTGTGGGACTGTCCAGAGAGAGCGTCCAGCTCAGCCGACAGCTCCTGGAGGTCCTGGGTGTTTTTCCAGCAAGCATTGTAGCACTATCGGCGGACACGAGGGAGGGCAGGTCGCAGATTGCCGTGGCTGTCAATGACCACGCCCAATTGGTGCTCTCGGCATTTGGCACTGCAGTCCCCAGTGTCACAGCACCCAGACACACATCACCTGTGACTGGCGACACCGAGCGAGAGGCTCGCTACTCCACAAGCTGGGCCGTCCAAACCTCGAGCTTCTCCAGGGGATCCACATATGCCATTGTCCATCCCCCTTTTAGAGCAGGACTCTGGCCGCGTTGTTGGACGACATCTTGGAACCACCTTCGGAACGGTCATGGTGTGAGGGAGGGAGGTGAGGACAAGGGGAAGGGAGGGGGGGGAGGGGAGCAGAGGTCATAGGTAAAAAACATTCAGTGTAGGGGTTCTGTCACTGTTTTGTTGCTGTTTTGTTGTTGTTGCTACTTTATAAAATTTTTAAGTGTTTCCCAATTCTGTTAAATTATTAAAAGTTCACAATAATGCTGAATAAATCTTATTCAATTTACTCTATGTTAAATACATTATTTTGTTCACCTTAACCATTCCTGTGCAGTGTCACATGTTCAGAATAAGAGGGGAAAAGTCAACATGGTGGGATAGAGTGGGCAGACAACGGTGATTATGTACCGTTCACACTTCAAGCAAAGTGTTGAATTATGAACTGCTGATGTAAGGTTTTGGCAGCGCCGAAAGCTCCACGAGGCTTTCCCTGTGGTGGCGGTGAGGGTGGTGGCTTGTGTTCCTCGCCAGACTCCTCTTTCTCCTCCTCCTCGTGGTCCTCCTCCATCTCCTCCCCCTCCCGCCCCGCCCCCCCCTCTCCTGAGGTGGTCCTGCAGTCCCCAGTGGAAAATCCTGTCCCCTCATGATGGCTAAGTTGTGTAGCATGCAGCACACCACAATGAACCCACCATCATCAGCATCATACGCAGGCCTCAGAATCGAAGAAGATTTGTTTCCACACTAAAAGTGAGTTCTCAAGTGACTGCAGTCTAATCGGGAATTACAGTGGTTGAAGGAAAGGGTGGGTGGGACTGGTTTGCCACACGCTTCTTCTGCTGTCTGCGCTTGATTTCTGCATGGTCTCGGAGACGAGACTCGAGATGCTCAGCGCCCTCCCGGATGCTGCTCCTTCACTCAGGGTGATCTTTGGCCAGGGACTCCCAGTGTCAGTTGCACTTTATCAAGGAGGCTTTGAGGGTGTCCTTGAAATGCTTCCTCTGTCCACCTGAGGCTCGCTTGCCGTGTAGGAGTTCTGAGTGGAGCGCTTGCTTTGGGAGTTCTTGTGTCAGGCATGCGGCCTGCCCAACGGAGCTGGTCGAGTGTGGTCAAATGCTTCGATGTTGGAGATGTTGGTCTGATCGAGAACACGAACATTGATGCATCTATCCTCCCAGGGGATTTGCAGGATCTTGCAGAGATTTGAGATGTCTACTCTATCTGAGCCATACAGGAGGGCAGGTATCACTACAGCCCTGTAGATCATAAGTCATAGTGCCAGATTTGAGGGCCTGATCTTCGAACACTCCCTTCCTCAGGCTGCACTGGCACACTGGAGATGATGTTGAACCTCGTCATTGATGTCTGTCCTTGTTGGCTCCTGATGTATGGAAAGTGGTCCACTTTGTCCAGTGCCGTGCCGTGGATCTTGATGACTCGGGGCGGGGGGGGGGGGCGCAGTGTTGTGTGGCGGAGTCAGGTTGGTGGAGGACCTTTGTCTTACAGATGTTTAGTGTAAGCCCCATGCTTCCATTTGCCTTGGTGAAGATGTTGACGATGGCTTGGAGTTCAGCCTCTGAATGTACGCAGACGCAAGCGTCGTCCGCGTACTGTAGCTCGACAACAGAGGAAGGGACGGTTTTGGATCTGGCCTGGAGGCGACATAGGTTGAACAGGTTCCCACTGGTTCTATAGTTTAGTTCCACTCCAGCGGGAAGCTTGTTGAGTGTGAGGTGGAACATTGCAGCGAGGAAGATCGAGAAGAGGGTTAGTGCGATGATGCAGCCCTGCTTGACCCTGGTCTGGACGTGTATTGGGCCTGTGGTGGATCCGTTGGTCAGGATCATGGCTTGCATGTCGTCATGGAGCAGGCGGAGGATGGTGACTAACTTTTGGGGGCAGCCGAAATGGAGGGGAGCGCTCCATACTCCCTCACGGTTAACAGTTTCAAAGGCCATGTACAAAGGTTGGTGCTGTTCCCTGCATTTCTCTTGTAGTTGTCGCGCGGTGAAGATCATGTCTGTTTTACCCCATAGTGGATGGAATCTGCACTGTGACTCCGGCAGGAGCTCCTTAGCCACAGGGAGAAGACGGTTGAGGAGGAGTCTGGCGATGACTTTCCCAGTGGCCGACAACAGGGAGATTCCTCTGTAGTTGTTACAGTGGGACTTGTCCCCTTTTTTTAAAGATGTTCACAATTACTGCATCTCTGAGATCTCCCGGCATGCTCTCCTCCTTCCAGATGAGAGAGATGAATGCATGACCTCATCTGGAAGGAGGAGAGCATGCCGGGAGATCTCAGAAATGCATCACAATGAACTCAGAGAGCTGCTGAGGGGAGTATTGCAGGCAACCTCCAGAGTGGTCCAGGCATCGAAAGCTCTGCTTGAGCACTCCAATTGTCTGTTCGACGATGTTGCGTGTGGCTGCATGGCTCTCATTATAGCGATGTCCGGCTTCTGTCTTGAGTGTTCCAGAGCGGGGTCATGAGCCAGGTGGCGAGGCCGTAACCTTTGTCCCCCAGCTTCCAGCTCTGGCCTTGTAGTTGACGCTCGAGCCGGCCTGAGACAGTGCTCTCACGCAAGATGAAAGCATCATGGATGCTCTCTGGATATTGGGCATTGACTGCCATGATGCACTGAGTATGGTCGCAGAAGATCTGTATGTTCAGGGAGTGGAATCCCTTTCGGTTTCGGTAAACTTCTGGATCCTCTAAAGGTGCTCGCAGGGCGATGTACATACAGCCAATGGCAGTCTGTACCTTGGGGAAGCCAGCAAATTGTCCAAAACCTACAGCCCTCTCATTCTGAGCCCCCTTGGTCATTGGGAAGTTTATGAAGTCCATCCTGCATCCGTACAGTGCGGTAGTCAGCTGGGGAATGCAGCAATGTAAAGCGAACTGCGAGATGGAGCATATGTCCCCAGCTGATGCCTGAAAGGAGCCGGAGGCATAGAAGGCAAGTGCCGCAGTCACCTTCACCTCGATGGGCAGTGCAGTCCTGTTGCCGCTGGTGGGCTGTAGGTCTGCCTGTATCAGCTGGCATATCTCTGTGACCACCTCTTTTTGGAAGTGCAGTCTTCGAACGCACTGTGCCTCAGACAGCTGCAGTATGAATGATGTTCCTGGAGGGGTAAGGCCTCCTCCCCTTACGTCTGTGAGTCTTCGATTATGCTCAAAATGCTCTTAAATAAGCCTTCTTCCAGCTCGATGCTGCATAGAAAAAGCAGCCAGGAATAATGGCAGAGATATTATGGGCCCCATTCTTTGAAATGTCCTTAAATATCCTTAAAAACAAACTGTGAACTCACATAAAGCACACTGTGTAAAACGCAGCCTTCCCTCCAAATCTGTTGATGCAATGAACTTCTGCTCCGTTTTTCAAGATGGCGCCGTTAGCGCTGGGTGCGTCCTGAGTCCGACCCAATAAGACTTGATTTTTTTCGGGCGTGTTTTTAGCCTGCGATAAAAATGGTGGTATCAGTGAATTTTCCACCCCTGGTGATAGCGCAGTATTGCACGCCAATTGACGTCATAAAAACGGCTAAAAAAAATGGGCGGGCGATAATTTTTAGCTTGACCCTGGTCCACACGTGTATTGGGTCTGTGGTGGATCCGTTGTTCAGGATCAAGGCTTGCATGTCATCGTGGAGCAGGCGGAGGATGGTGACAAACTTTTGAGGGCACCCTCACGGTTGAGTGTCGAAGGCTTTTGTGAGGTCAAAGAAGGCCATGTACAGAGGTTGGTGCTGCTCCCTGCATTTCTCTTGAATTTGACACACGATGAAAATCATGTCCATTGTGCCACTTAGTGGGCAGAATCCGCATTGCGACTCTGGGAGGAGTTTTCAGCTACTGGGAGAAGGCTGATTGAGGAGGATTCTTGCGATAACTTTCCCTGTGGCCAACAGCAGGGAAACTCCTCTGTAGATACCGCAATCTGATTGTCACCTTCCTTGTAGATGGTCACGATTACAGCCGTATTCCGTCTAGCACTGAATTGTGAGATTGTGTACTCCAGCCCATATTGAGTTGGGAACTCACAACTTTCTGACTCAGAGCACTATTCACTGAGTCAAACTGACATGATAGAATGTCCCAAAGTGTGTCAAAATGAGAAACTGGACTCAGAAATGTTTAATTGCTCAAATGTTACTGACCCATGGGACAGTTTGTTCATCTCGGTCGATCTCTGATAGTCCAGTGATGAGTATTCACAAGACCCTTCCTCTATTGGATGGATGTTGCACATCAAAGATTGATACCTCGCATTGTAGAAATGATTGCAGATCAATTTTTTTTCAGGATATGTTGCCGCCTCCAATTTTGACGAAAGGCAGAAGAAAAGCCAGGAGGAAGAAGGAAGGCAGAGGGAAGGAGGACTAGGGGATAGAAAGGAGAATGAGGAAAGAGACAGGAGGACAATGGAGGAGAAATCCAATAGGAAGAAGGAAGGAGATTAAAGAGGAAAGAGGCAGGAGGATAAGTAAATAAAAGGTTTTAGATTTTTTTTTGAATTAAGCAGGTGATAGAACAGATTAGATTAAGCTAGATCGAAATGAGTAAATTAATTTAAAATAATAAAAGTAGAAGTGAATGAGCGAAAGAAGAAGGAAGGAGTAGAAACAGATACCAAGGCTAGCAGAATAAAAGTTTATATTTTACAGTATGGGTCCGGTTAAAATTACCCGTTGGAGTGTAGCAGTGTGCCATCTGGAAATCAATGTACGTAGTGTGCTGTTTGGAATGTGACATCGGCAGTGTGACATCAGCAGTGTGACATCAGGTGTGTGACATTGGCAGTGTGACATCAGGAGCGTGACATCGGCAATGTGACATCGGCATTGTGACATCAGGAGTGTGACATCAGCAGTGTGACATCGTCAGTGTGACATCAGGAGTGTGACATCAGGAGTGTGACATCAGGAGTGTGACATCAGGAATGTGACATCGGCAGTGTGACATCGGCAGTGTGACATCAGGAGTGCGATATCTGGTGTGTGGCACCTGGATCAATGATCTGGAGACGCGAGTTCAAACCTCATCACAGCAGTTAATTAAATAAATATGGAATAAAAAGCTAGTGTCAGTAATGGTGACCGTGAAACTACCAGTTTGTCATAAAAAATCATGTGGTTCATTAATGTCTTTTAGGGAAGATAATCTGCCTACATGTGACTCCACACCCTCAGCAATGTGATTGACTCTTATCTGCCCCTCTGAAATGACCCAGTTGCCAAGATGGAGAAACCACCACCTTCTCAAGGCCAATTAGGGATGGGCAATAAATGCTGGCCCCGCTGGCTGAGCCACATCCCATGAATCAATAAATTTTAAAAAGTACCATGTCTGGACTGCGATATCTGGTGTGTGGCAAGTGCTGATACATCGGGGGAAAATTCCCTTGCGCCCTGTTTGGGGGTTGTAACACTCGCGAGGAGCGAGACTTTGCGGCAGCACAGAAGTCTCACCTCTCTCTCTCTCCCTCCGTCCCTCTCTCTCTCTCTCTCCCTCCCTCTCTCTCTCCCTCCCTCGTTCTCTCTCTCTCCCTCCCCCCCTCTCTCTCTCTCCCTCCCTCTCTCTTACTCTCTCTCTCCCTCACTCTCTCTCTCCCTCACGCTCTCTCTCTCTCCCTCTCTCTCCCTCCCTCTCTCTCTCCCTCCCTCACTCTCTCTCTCCCTCCGTCACTCTCTCTCTCCCACCCTCTCGCTCTCTCTCTCTCTCCCGCTCCCTCCCTCGCTCTCTCTCTCCCTCCCTTTCGCTCTCTCTCTCCCTCCCTCTCTCTCTCTGTCACCCTCGCTCTCTCTCTTTCTCTCTCTCTCTCCCTCCCTCACGCTCTCTCTCTTTCCCTCACGCTCTCCCTCCCTCTCTCTCTTCCTCGCTCTCTCTCTCTCTCCCTCTCTCTCTTTCTCTCTCCTTCCCTCTCTCTCGAAATTGGGGTTACTGCCCCCGAAAGGAAATGGAGCACGTTCTGGGGCACCAGCAGGATGGAAACGTGGGGAGTGGGGCGCAGCGCTACGCACTGGGCCATGTAGCGCTGTCGCGAAGGGGGTCTCTTCCGTCATTGAAGGGAAGGGCCCAAGCTGCAAACTCTGAGTTATAAAAATGGTCCTCCCTGCACTGCCGGGGAGCGGGGGTGTCGTGCCAACAGCCCGGCCTTATTTCCTTTCAGGGGCAGTAACCCTATTTGGAGTGCCGGGCTGACCAATCGCGGCACGGACCGTGCATGCAAAGCGCCAACGGGGCAAACCAAAAATTGGATCTTTTTTTAAAAAACAAATGCATTGCACCTCCCCTTTAATTATCGCCCCGCGAGCAGCCGCCCATCCGGTTCACATTCCTGGAATCTGTCACTGGCATCGTCCAGCTCAGCTTCAGGGGGCAACACCCAATTTAGGGTTCAGGGCGCACGTTGATGACATCATCAAGCCCCCTGGGGGCACGAATGGGAGACGCAAATGACCCGAATTTCTTGGCCGTCGTCTTTAGTATACTAAAGAGAGAGCTAGATGTTTTGATGTAGCCACCAGGAGAGCACTTTGAGCAGAAAGTACTTATCCTTGACGTTCCTTCCCCTTCGATTTCATTGAGAAAGAGAGCCTGTGTCAGCAACACATACACAGATTGCAATCAGTGGAAAACTAAATCGTCATTTAAGTGAAGACACACCAAATTCAGAGCTGATGTATCGGCTGTCAGTGCAAGCCCACTCACTGGTACACCGTGGGCAGGTGTGTGGAACTTGCTGATGTTAAATGATCCTGTGGTAATGGTTTGTTTGTTGGCTTGATACCCTCTCATCTGAACAAAACAGTGCACCGTGCCAACTCACAGTACCGAATCCATTGTGAAATGCTGCTTATGTATTTTCTGTATTAAGGAATTCAAGAAATGACATAGAAACAAGACACTGAGCTCCCAACTACACATCGCTGGTGGGATCCTTGCCTCCGTCTCAGCCTCATGCTGAGACATAGTGCCGGCTGACCATCTTCCACCCTCCATAAACTTGAGGCGATCCAAAACTCGGCTTCCTGTGTCCGAACTCGCACCAAGTCCCGTGCTCGCTGGCCGACATTGACCTGGCAAGGCCTCGATTTAAAAATTCTCATCCTTGCTTTCAAATCGCTCTGTGGCCTCGGCTCTCCCGATCTCTGTAATCTCCTCCAGCCCCTCAACCACCTCGAGATATCTGCGCTCCTCAAATTCTGGCCCCTTGCTCATCCCTGATTATAATTGCTCCACCGTTGGTGGCCATGTCTTCTGTTGCCTAGGCCTAAGCTCTGGAACTCCCTCCCTAAACCTCTCCACCTCTCTACCTCTCTTTCCTCCTTTCAGACGCTCTTTAAAACCTACCACTTTTGATCACCTGCCCTAATTTCTCCATATGGCTCGATGTCAAATTTTTGTTGTTTCTGACAAAGCTCCTGTGAAGCACCTTGTGATATTTTACTACATTAAAGGCGCGACATAAATGCAAGTTGTTTTTATAGTTAAAAATAGCAGGCGCAAACCTATGATCTTTAGTCCATTGGGGCTTGGTGGTCAGAGAAGTATGACGAAGCACACAGGTAATTGACCGATATCCACAGTGGTGGAGGGAGCTTTCCCCAACAGCGTGACCATCTGATAATTAGGCCCCAATTACCAAACCATACAGAACAAATATTTATGCCTGAATTTTAATACTTTGGCAAGTTGGGAGAGTGGGGAGGGGGGGGGTTCAGGAGACATTGGGAAACCTGAGAGAAATGTTTTCCTGCAGGCACAGTCGAATTTAATGGCAGGGCCTGATTTGCATTGGAAGCCCCTCTTTCCCCCCACCCAGCCCGCAGTCAGCCAGATTGAGAGGTTGGCTGGCTGTAGGCGGCTAGGCCTGCGGTACTAGGCAGCAGTGAAGAGAGAGGGAGGGATGGCATGTGGTCTGAGGCGTGTTCGGGGTTTGCCGGAGGAGCACAGGGTGGTTGGGGGGGAGTGCGGGGGCGGGAGAGGGGTATGTGGGTGACCGGAGAACATGGGGCCGGAGATGGAGAAGGAGGAGTACGGGGGCGGGGGGGGGGAGGATGACGGGGGAGAGGAGAATGGGGGGGAGGGGGGGTGATGGAGGAGTAAGGGGGGGAAATACGGGGTTGGGGGACGGAAGAGAACAGGGGGAGACGGAGGAGCAAGGGGGGGGATACGGGGAGGTGGGGCAGATGGAGGTGTACAGGGAGGGACAGAGGAGCAAGGGGGAGGAGTATGGGGGTGGGGGGGACAGAGGAGTACAGGGGGAGACGGAGGAGCAAGGGGGGGGCGGGACACTGAGGAGCACATCGGGGAGCTAGGAGCATCATCAGAGGGCCAAAGGAGCACAGGGAGAGGCTCTGTGTGGGGAACCGGAGACCTGCGGGGGGTTTAAGAGGGCCTGTGTGGGGTCTCCGACTATGGGGAGGGTGGGGTGGGGGGGTGGGTGACGTATGGACGCTGGATCCAGGAGCTTTGTGTAAAGGCACTTGCCACCTGGTTCCAGCAGTCCTCGGCTTCATTTAGCTGGTGGGTTTCACGAGCCCTGCAAAACCCGACCAGCCACTGTTTAAAATGGTGCTTTAATCGTTATAATATTTAAATGAGTGACCCGCCTCCTGGGAGCGGGTTGGCTGGCCGCACTCTCAGCCCCCCCGTCCTGCCTCCATTCAAAATCAGAAGTGGGCAGGTTGGAGGCGGGTTCTGGTCAGGATTCCAACTGTTAGCATTTAACTTCCCACCCGAGCCCAGCCCACCCGGTTTGTTGGGTTAAAATGGCCTCCTTGGTCACTGGTTGGTGATGATGGTGACCAATCCAATTAGGTTTTGGTTTTCAGTCCAGACAGTCGAGAAATTACTCGAATGTAAGCTGGACTCCACTGGGCACTCTGCGATGCTGCATACAAACCCATCGGCCAACTCACACACAGCAAGGTCCCACAAACAGCAATGAGAGAAATGAGCAGATCATCTGTTTCCTGGTACAAAAGCTAAACACTGCGCATGCTGGAATCTGAAATAAAAATAGAAAATGCTGGAAATCTCAGCGGGTCAGGCAGCATCTGTGGAGAGACAAACAGAGTTAATGTTTCAGGTCGTGACGAGAGGCCATTGACCTGAAACAGTAACGTTGGCTGGAATTCAGGTCAATGATCCTTCATCAGAACTGGAAAAAGTTAGAGATGTAATAGATTTTAAGCAAGGGAAAGAGGGGAGGGGAGGAAAGAGCAAAAGGGAAGGTCTGTGATAAGGTGGAAGACCAGTTCCTTTTGTCTCGCATCAACATACCTGTTATGTATGTTAACTGGGTTTTACCTGCCATCAGAGGGCGCGACTGTCGGAGTCCTAATGGTCATGTGCAAGCCGTGTATATAATGTTGGCAGCCATGTTGAATCTTCACTTTGTGAATAAATATACCGGAGTAAAGTCATGCCTGAACTAGCTCACCGTACTTAGCCTCGTGGAATTATTTGATACTTAACAATAACTTTTTGTCTCTCTAATCTCTCCTGCCTTCCATCCTATCACAGAGCTTCCCTTTTGTTCTTTCCTCCCCTCCCTCCTTTCCCTGCCTCGACACTTGCTTAAAATCTGTTACATCTCTAACTTTCTCCAGTTCTGTCGAAGGGTCATCGACCTGAAACGTTAACTCTGTTTCTCTTTCCACAGATGCTGCCTGACCCGCTGAGTATTTCCAGCGTCGCCTGTTTTTTGGTGGTGTTGGTCCCGGGATGAACATTGGCCAGGACACCAGGGGGAACTCTCCTGCTCAAAGTTACTGTCAGCAATGCCATCGTATAGACATTTAACCTGAACTACTGCTGGGTTAACTCCTCCGATAAAAGAGTGGATGGAATTTTTTACCAGCAACTTAAGCATAATATCAATGTCTGCAGCATCTACCATTCCATGCCTTGAGGTATGTGTCAGCTGCTCAGAGGAGTTTAATTTGCACGTTGTTAATAATGAACATTATTTATCAATATTAAAAGATATGTACGGGAACAAAGAGGCTTGCTTGTTTCACAGTACACTGCAAAGTTAATTGCAACTACCACATTAATCTTGTTTGACAGCTAGATTCTGCTTTTATCTTCTTTCTCTTTGCCTCGTTTTGTTGTATGTCAATAATATTTATAAAGCAGGGACAGGCCACATCTCCCCATTAACTCAGAATTAGCTGCTCCCACCACTCATTCCTTGGTCTGGGAACTTGCTTCAATTGGGTTTGAACCCTGTTGCTTCTTTGGTAGCTGCCCGGTGGTAGAAAGCATCGAGTGCTATTAAGAGGTGGGGCATAGAGGAGTTCTGGTATCTGGAAAACAATCAGATATCACTGCCAGCAACTCATGAAAGGTAAGTTTCTTTGAAGTGAGTATTGGCACTGCAGTGCCAATACGTTGGAGGTGGGTCTGAAGAGTCAGCAATCAGCAAGCAGGGTCTATTAACTCAGCAATCAGCAAGCAGGGTCTATTTACTCAGCAATCAGCAAGCAGGGTCTATTTACTCAGCAATCAGCAAGCATGGTCTATTAACTCAGCAATCAGCGAGCAGGGTCTATTTACTCAGCAATCAGCAAGCAGGATCTATTTACTCAGCAATCAGCAAGCAGGGTCTATTAACTCAGCAATCAGCAAGCAGGGTCTATTAACTCAGCAATCAGCAAGCAGGGTCTATTTACTCAGCAATCAGCAAGCAGGGTCTATTTACTCAGCAATCAGCAAACAGAGTCCATTCATTCGATATTTGCCCTTCTCTTTATTCCCCCCACCATGGTAAATATTTCAGATAGCTTGCCCACACACTCTTAAATGTTGTCCCCAAATCCCTGAGCCTTGCTATTTTTTTCCTCTCCTTCAATAGCCTCCTGAGAAAGCACCTCTTCAAAATTGCATTGTCACCTTTCCATCTCTTCTCCCACCATTACTCGACATCTATTTTTCTCTCTGAAAAGCACCCGGGTATATATTACTACATTAAAGGCACTGTCTAAATGCAGGCTGTTATTGATGACAGATCTCCCTACCTAAGAATATTGTGGGAGCTTGTTGAGGTACTGAGCCACTGAGGCTAGGAAGGGCCCATGATCAATTCTTAGTCTGTGCTGAGATAGCTCAATGGTTCAAAATCCTGGAACTCCCTCCCTAACAGCACTGTGTGAGCACCTTCACCACATGGACTGCAGCGGTTCAAGAAGGCGGCTCAACACCACCTTCTCTAGCTAAAGGTTACTCAGGTAGATAGGGAATGGGTGAGCATCAGGCAGAGCAGTGGAAGGCAGGTAGTGCAGGGGTCCCCTCCGGTCATCCCCCTCCAAAACATATACAACGCCTTGGGTGCTGTTGGGTGGATGACTCACCAGGGGAGGGCAGCAGCAGCCAAGTTCATGGATCCATGGGTGGCTCTGCTGCACAGGAGAGCAGGAAGAAGAGTGGGAGAGTTATAGTGGTAGGGGATTCTATTGTAAGGGGAATAGATAGACGTTTCTGTGGCCGCAATGGAGACACCAGGGTGTATGATGCCTCCCTGGTGCAAGGGTCAAGGATGTTTTGGAGCGGCTGCAGGACATTTTGGAGGGGGAAGGTGAACAGCCAGTTGTCGTGGTGCATATAGGTACCAACGATGTAGGTAAAAAACAGGATGAGGACCGAGAAGCTGAATTTAGGGAGCTAGGAGTTAAATTAAAAAGTAGGACCTCAAAGGTAGTAATCTCAGGATTGCTACCAGTGTCATGTGCTCGTCAGAGTAGGAATTGCAGGATAGCTAAGATGAATATGTGGCTTGAGGAATGGTGCAAGAGGGGGGGATTCAAATTCCTGGGACATTGGAGCCAGTTCTGGGGGAGGTGGGACCAATACAAACCAGAAGGTCAGCACCTGGGCACGACCAGAACCAATGTCCGAGGCGGAGCGTTTGCTAGTGCTGTTGTGGAGGGGTTAAGCTAATATGGCAGGGGCATGGGAACCTATGCAGGGAGACCGAGGGAAGTAGAATGGGGGCAAAAGCAAAAGATTTAAAGAAGAAAAGTAAAAGTGGATGGCAGAGAAATCCAAGGCAAAAATCAAAAAGGGCCACATTACAGCAAAATTCTAAATGACAATGTATGTTAAAAAGACAAGCCTGAAGGCTCTATGGCTCAATGTGAGGAGTATTCGTAATAAGGTGGACGAATTAACTGCACAGGCAGCAGTTAATTAATATGATATAATTGGCATTACGGAGACATGGCTCCAGGTTGACCAAGGCTGGGAACTCAACATCCAGGGGTAATCAACATTCAGGAAGGATAGACAGAAAGGAAAAGGAGGTGGGGTAGCTTTGCTGGTTAAAGAGGAAATTAACGCAATAGTAAGGAAGGACATTAACTTGGATGATGTGGAAGCTGTATGGGTAGAGATGCGGAATACCAAAGCGCAGAAAACACTAGTGGGAGTTGTGTACAGACCACCTAACAGTAGTAGTGAGGTTGGGGACAGCATCAAACAAGAAATTAGGGATGCATGCAATAATGGTACAGCAGTTATCATGGGCGACTTTAATCTACATATTGACTGGGCTAACCAAACTAGTAGCAATACGGTAGAGGAGGATTTCCTGGAGTGTATTAGGGATGGTTTTCTTGACCAAAATGTCAAGGAACCAACTAGAGGGCTGGCCATCCTAGACTGGGTGATGTATAATGAGAAAGGACTAATTAGCAATCTTGTTGTGCGAGGCCCCTTGTGAAAGAGTGACCATAATATGATAGAATTCTTTATTAAGATGGAGAGTGACACAGTTAATTCAGAGACTAGGGTCCTGAACTTAGGGAAAGGTAACTTCGAAGGTATGAGACGTGAATTGGCTAGAATAGACTGCCGAATGATACTTAAAGTGTTGACGGTGGATAGGCAATGGCAAACATTTAAAGATCACATGGATGAACTTCAACAATTGTACATCCCGGTCTGGAGTAAAAATAAAATGGGAAAGGTGGCTCAACCGTGGCTAACAAGGGAAATTAAGGATAGTGTTAAATCCAAGGAAGAGGCATATAAATTGGCCAGAAAAAGCAGCAAACCTGAGGACTGGGAGAAATTTAGAATTCAGCAGAGGAGAACAAAGGGGGGAAAATAGAGTATGAGAGGAAGCTTGCTGGGAACAAAAAAACTGACTACAGATGCTTCTATAGATATGTGAAGAGAAAAAGATTAGTGAAGACAAAGGTAGGTCCCTTGCAGCAAAATCAGGTGAATTTATAATGGGGAACAAAGAAATGGCAGACGAATTGAACAAATACTTTGGTTGTATCTTCACGAAGGAAGACACAAATTACCTTCCGGAAATACTAAGGGACCGGGGGTCTCGGGTGAAGGAGGAACTGAAGGAAATCCTTATTAGTCAGGAAATTGTGTTAGGGAAATTGATGGGCTTGAAGGCCAATAAATCCCCAGGGCCTGATAGTCTGCATCCCAGAGTACATAAGGAAGTGGTCCTAGAAATAGTGGCTGCATTGGTGATTATTTGCAGCAGTCTATCGACTCTGGATCAGTTCCTCTGGACTGGAGGGTAGCTAATGTAACAATGCGTTTTAAGAAAGGAGGGAGAGATAAAATGGAGATTTCTGACCGGTTAGCCTGACCTCAGTGGTGGGGAAAATGTTGGAATCAATTATTAAAGCTGAAATAACAGCGCATTTGGAAAGCAGTGACAGGATCAGTCCAAGTCAGCATGGATTTATGAAAATGAAATCATGCTTGACAAATCTTCTAGAATTTTTTGAGGATGTAAATAGTGGAGTGGACAGGGGCAAACCAGTGGATGTGGTATACTTGGACTTTCAAAAGGCTTTTGACAAGGTCCCACACAAGAGAATGATGTGCAAAATTAAAGCACATGGTATTGGGGGTAATGTATTGACGTGGATAGAGAACTGGTTGGCAGACAGGAAGCAGAGAGTCGGGATAAACGGGTGCTTTTCAGAATGGCAGGCAGTGATTAGTGGGGTGCCGTAGGGCTCAGTACTGGGACCCCAGCTTTTTACAATATACATCAATGATTTAGATGAAGGAATTGAGTGTAATATCTCCAAGTTTGCAGATGACACAAGCTGGGTGGCGGTGTGAGCTGTGAGGAGGATGCTAAGAGGCTGCAGTGTGACTTGGACAGGTTAGCTGAGTGGGCAAACGCAGTATAATGTGGATAAATGTGAGGTTATCCACTTTGGTGACAAAAACACGAAGGCAGAATATTATCTGAATGGTGGCAGATTAGGAAAAAGGGAGGCCTGGGTGTCATGGTACATCAGTCATTGAAAGTTGGCATGCAGGTACAGCAGGCAGTGAAGAAGGCAAATGATATGTTGGCCTTCGTAGCTAGGGGATTTGAGTATAGGAACAGGGATGTCTTACTGCATTTGTATAAGGCCTTAGTGAGGCCTCACCTGGAATATTGTGTTCTGTTTTGGTCTCCTAATCTGAGGAAGGACGTTCTTGCTATTGAGGGAGTCCAGCGAAGATTCACCAGACTGATTCCCAAGTTGGCAGGACTGACATATGAGGAGAGACTGAATCAACTGGGCCTGTATTTACTGACGTTTAGAAGAATGAGAGGGGATCTCATAGAAACATGTAAAATACTGACGGGACTGGACAGGTTAGATGCAGGAAGAATGTTCCTGATGTTGGCGAAGTCCAGAACCAGGGGACACTGTCTAAGGATAAGGGGTAAGCCTTTTAGGACCGAGATGAGGAGAAACATCTTCACTCAAAGAGTTGTTAACCTGTGGAATTCTCTACCACAGAGAGTTGTTGATGCCAGTTTGTTGGATATATTCAAGAGGGAGTTAGATATGGCCCTTAGGACTAAAGGGATCAAGGGGTATGGAAAAAAAGCAGGAAAGGTGTACCGAGGTGATGATCAGCCATGATCTTATTGAATGGTGGTGCAGGCTCGAAGGGCCGAATGGCCTACTCCTGCACCTATTTTCTAAGTCTCCATGTTTTTCAAGGGAAACTAGGCATGGGCAATAAATGCAGCCTTGCCAGCGATGCACACATCCCGCGAATAAATAATTTAAGAAATCTTTGCACAATCTCTTCTCTGTAAGCTCTACTATTTTCTCAGAATTAGCAGGGTCCTCTCCCTTCCACCCCACCCCACATTGGTACGCCCATCCAATCTTCAACAGACAAGTCAAATGGTTGTTATTACCCATGTTCCTTAACATCAGTGAAATTGTAACTTTATAACAGTCTGAGATTTGTTTTATAGGAACTGTTTTGACCTGTACACAATGCTGTTAACATCTTGGCTTCTAATTTGCCATTTCAAGATCTAAATTTTACACCATCGAAATGTTGTGTGAATCAGAATTGTCAAGTTCTATTCTCGATATGCCAAACATATATTCTGCAGACTTCAGAAAAGCTGCTTCTGAGGGCTATCTCACCATGCACACACAGACACGCACACACACACACAGACACACACACACAGACACACAGACAGACACACAGACACATACATACATCATCATCATAGGTAGTCCCTCGGAATCGAGGAAGACTTGCTTCCACTCTTAACATAAGTTCTTAGGTGGCTGTACAGTCCAATACAAGAACCATAGTCACTGTCACAGGTGGGACAAATAATCATTGAGGGAAGGGATGGGTGGGACTGGTTTGCCGCACGCTCTTTCCACTGCCTGCGCTTGATTTCTGAATGCTCTCGGTGACGAGACTCAAGGAGCTCAGTGCCCTCCCGGATGCACTTCCTCCACTTAGGGCAGTCTTTGGCCAGGGACTCCCAGGTGTCAGTGGGGATGTTGCACTTTATCAGGGAGGCTTTGAGGATGTCCTTGTAACATTTCCGCTGCCCACCTTTGGCTTGTTTGCCATGAAGGAGTTCTGAGTAGAGCACTTGCTTTGGGAGTCTCGTGTCTGGCATGCGAAATATGTGGCCTGCCCAGCGGAGCTCATCAAGTGTGGTCAGTGCTTCAATGCTGGGGATGTTGGCCTATATGAGGACGCTAACGTTGGTGCGTCTGTCCTTCCAGGGGATTTGTAGGATCTTGTGGAGACATTGTTGGTGGTATTTCTCCAGCGACTTGAGGTGTCTGCTATACATGGTCCATGGTTATGAGCAATACGGAGGGCTGGTGTTACTACAGCCCTGTAGACCATGAGCTTGGTGACAGTTTTGAGGGCCTGGTCTTCAAACACTGTTTTCCTCAGACGGCTGAAGGCTACACTGGCACACTGGAGGCGGTGTTGGATCTCGTCGTCAATGCCTGCTCTTGTTGATAGGGGACTCCCGAGGTAAGGGAAATGGTCCACGTTGTCCAGGGCCACGCCATGGATTTTGATGACTGGGGGTCAGTGCTGTGCGGCGAGGACAGACTGGTGGAAGCCTTTGTCTTACTGATGTTTAGCGTAAGGCCCATGTTTTCATACGCCTCAGTAAAAACGTAGAGTATGTCCTGTAGTTCAGGCCCCCATAACCAGTGCCTGCAAAGAGACGCTTGGTCACTCAATCAGGAAACACCAGGACTGTTTTGATGAGAATGATCAGGAGATTCAAGAGCTAATAGATCGCAAGTGCAGGGCATTTCTGAGCCTTAAACAACCCAACTCGGGAGCAGCATAGCAGCATTACAGACGGCTCAAGGCTGAGGTCCAACAAAAAACCCGGGACCTGAAGAACAGGTGGTGAATTGAGAAAGTACAGGAAATACAGCAGCTGGCCGACAGCCATGATTTGCGAGAATTCTTCATCACAGTCAAGGCCACCTTCGGTCCAAACACCCAAGGCTCCACCCCACCGCTGGTCAACACTCATCAAGGATACCGAGGCAGTCGCGGCCCGTTGGAAGGAGCACTTCGAAGATCACCTCAATCGAGACTCTGCCTTTGACTCGAGTGTTCTCGACTCCATCCCGCAGCATGCAACCCGTCACCACCTCAGTGAAAGCCCAACACTGCACGAGGTAGAAAAAGCCATAAGACAGCTAAAAAACAAGGCTACAGGTGTGGATGGAATCCCTGCTGAGGCACTGAATTATATACATACAACATGCATACACACACCACATACGAATGCACATCAATATGGACACATACACGTGCACATTCACACACACAGACACACATTGGGGTTAATTGTTAACTGTTATGTATGCAATAAAGGTTCAAACTGAGTACTGTTTAACTAAGCAAGGTACAACCTTGGCTCTGCTTTATTTAGGCCCAAAGTGCCTGACTTGCCTCAAAATACGGGGGAGCCAATTTAAAACCGAGTTGAGAAGGAATTTCTTCTCCCAGAGGGTTGTGAATCTGTGGAATTCTCTGCCCAAGGAAGCAGCTGAGGCTAGCTCTTTGAATGTATTCAAGTCACAGATCGATAGATTTTTAACTAATGAGTGAATTCAGGGTTACGGGGAGCGGGCGGGTAAGTGGAACTGAATCCATGGCCAGATCAGCCATGATCTTGTTGAATGGCGGAGCAGGCTCGAGGGGCTAGATGGCCTACTCCTGTTCCTAATTCTTATGTTCTTATGTTCTCACAAAATGGCTGGCCTTTTATACCAGAACAGCATCCTGTGCGTGCTGCTCAGTGGCCTCCAACAATGACACCATCTGGTGGCTACAAACAGCATGTACATACATGATAGTAACCCCCAAAAACGGGAAGTTAATGTGTTAAATGTATCAATCCCGACTCCAACGCACCTCCAACCTGCTCACTTCTGGTTTTAACGGAGATGGGGCAGGGGCAGGTTGGCACTTGAAATAAGGCTCTGTGCCTCATTTCGAAGTCAAATTTTAAATTTAACTCTGGCTGGCTGGGTTTCCTGGGCCTTGGGGAATCCATCAGCTAAAGGAAGGTGAGGACTGCTGGGTCCTAAATGCCATTCCAGTTATCTGCTGGATCCAGCGTTCCTACCCTGCCAATGATCCACATTTTAACATCTCCCACCCTCTCAGATCTCCCTCCGATTCCCCCCTCCAGCCTCTGATCCCAAGCCCCTGACCCCCTCTCTAGCCTCCGATCCTCGGTCCCCAGTCTCCGACACGCCCCCCCCCCTCCGGCTTCCGATCCCCCCTCCAACCTTCCGAACCTCTGTCCAGCCTCTGATCCTTAGCCGGTGGTCCCTGATCCCCTCTCCGGCCTTCAATTCTCAGCCTCTTCCAATCATGGCCTTCCTGCCCATGCTCTCTGGCTTCTGACCCCTCCCTCCCTCCTCTCTGCTGCAAGCCTCTCAAGCTGGCTGGCTGTGAGCGGGAAACAGAGTAATCAGGCCCTGCCGTTAAATTCGGCAGGGCCGGACGGAAACCCGTTTGCCCGGGTTTTTTGACCTCATTCCCCCACCCCGCTCCCTACCCACCTCCAAGTAAGAATTCCGGCCACAGAAACAGACTTGCAAACATGCATATGCATCCACATATGTGCACACGCACTTCTATGCCCCCGTGCAAATATGCACAAATGCTTACACGCACACACACGCACGTAGTGAACACATGCAAACACACACATGTGAATATAAAACGCATGAACAAGTGCACCAAACATATCTCCGCTACAGTGTTCATTCATGAATTCTGTTTGACGTGATCACAGTGAGAGGCAATCAACTTTCACATATCAGACCAATGAATCAGGAATTCTGCAATCGGAGGTTCCAACTGCTCTTCCTCCAACCTTGGTGTCAAGGACAGAGAACCTGAAGTGTTAGTGCAATCCTGCCACTTTCATCCCTCATCTTGAAAGACGGCAACTGTCTCGGCAGACGGCACAGACCTGCCAATGGTTCCATGCTGACCTGAATCCTGTGGAGCACGTTGTCAAATCAGCGTGCTTGGGTCTGCAGATATGGTTGATGGCATCACGGTGGCTGTGGGCTGTGCCTGCCGATCACCTTGGCCAACCTGCAGTCACCTCGCTTCCCATTAGATTAGCTTCTTCACCCAGAGAGTGGTGAGAGTTTGGAACTCACTACCACAAGAAGTAATTGAAACGAATAGTATAGATGCATTTAAGGGGAAGCTAGATAAGCACATAAGGACATAAGATCATAAGAAATAGGAGCAGGAGTAGGCCATTTGGCCCCTCGAGCCTGCTCCGCCGTTCAATAAGATCATGGCTGATCTAATCATGGACTCAGCTCCACTTCCCCGCCCGCTCCCCATAACCCTTTACTCTCTTATCGCTCAAAAATCTGTCTATCTCCAGCTTAAATATATTCAATGACACAACCTCCACAGCTCTCTGGGGCAGAGAATTCCATAGATTTATAACCCTCAGAGAGGAAATTTCTCCTCATCTCAATTTTAAATGGGCGGCCCCTTATTCTAAGACTATGTCCCCTAGTTTTACCTTCTCCTATGAGTGGAAATATCCTCTCTGCATCCACCTTGTATAGCTCCCTCATTAACTTATGTTTCAATAAGATCACCTCATTCTTCCGAACTCCATTGAGTATAGGTCCAACCTACTCAACCTACCTTCATAAGTCAACCCCCTCATCTCCGGAATCAACCTGGTGAACCTTCTCTGAATAGCCTCCAATGCAAATATATCCTTCCTTAAATATGGAGACCAAAACTATACGCAGTACTCCAAATGTGACCTCACCAATACCCTGTACAGTTGTATATGAGGGAGAAGGGAATAGAGGGTGATGCTGATAGATTTAGATGAGGTGACTCGAGTGGAGCATAAACGCCGGCATGGACTGGTTGAGCTGAATGGCCTGTTTCTGTGCTGTATATCCTATGTAATGCTATATAGGTGTTGCTGAGGAGGTGTGAAGGTTGATTTGGAGGCAGGTACTTTGCACATCCTTTCTGCTTTATGGACCTTTCTGATCTTGGAAAGAGTTTACATATAATTGATTTCTTTGTGATTCAAATGCTTGTCTTCAATAAAAATCAAGTTCTTCCTCTAGAGCACCCAAGTAAAATAACACACTGAATAACAGTAAAAAATTCCATACTAAAGAATGTAACTACAGAAAGATGTGTGTGTTTTTAACTTACCTTTAACATCCAGTGGAAGGAAGGCGGGGCAATGCTTGTGCCCAGTTATTAGAGCTCGCCAGGACAACTGAAGTCCTTTAATAGTATGCAGCGTTTCCTACTTCCAAAAGTACTTGGCTGTAAAGCACTTTGAGACGTGCGGTGGTCGTGAAAGGCACTATATAAATCCAAGTCTTTCTTTCTTCTTCTTTCATACAAGCTGAATGAGTGGAAGTCAATTACATGGGCAATTGCAAATAACAATTTTCATTTATAGAGGGCCTTTAACATAATAAAATGTCCCAAAGTGCTTCACGGGAGCAGTATCAGGAAAAATATTGACACCGAGCCAAAGAATTAGACATTCAGTGACATTAGGATAGGTGAGCAAATGTTTGGTCAAAGAGGTAGGTTTTAAGGATGATCTCAAAGGAGGGGGGAGAGGCGGTGAGGTTTAGACAAGGAATTCTAGAGCTTGGGGCCTAGGCAGCTGAAGGCATGGCTGCCAATGGTGCTGTGAAGCAAGGGAGGATGGACAAGAGACCAAATTTGAAGTAATGCAGAGTTCCATGGGTTGTAGGGCTGGCGGAAGTTACAGTGATGGGGAGGAGCGAGACCATGGAGGGAAATGAACACCAGAATGCAAATTTTAAAATGGAGACATTCATAGAAACATAGAAAATAGGTGCAGGAGTAGGCCATTCGGCCCTTCGAGCCTGTACCACCATTCAATATGATCATGGCTGATCATGCAGCTCAGTACCCCATTCCTGTTTTCTCTCCATACCCCTTGATCCCTTTAGCCGTAAGGGCCACATCTAACTCCCTTTTGAATATATCTAGCGAACTGGCCTCAACAACTTTCTGTGGTAGAGAATTCCACAGGTTCACCACTCTCTGAGTGAAGAAGTTTCTCCCCATCTCGGTCCTAAATGGTTTACCCCTTATCCTTAGACTGTGACCCCTGGTTCTGGATTTCCGCAACATCGGGAACATTCTTCCTGCATCTAACCTGTCCAATCCTGCCAGAATTTTATATGTTACTATGAGATCCTCTCTCATTCTTCTAAATTCTATTGAATACAAGCCTAGTCAATCCAGTCTTTCTTCATATGTCAGTCCTGTCATCCCGGGCATCGGTCTGGTGAGCCTTCGCTGCACTCCCTCAATAGCAAGAATGTCCAATGTAGGGCAGAGAGCACAGAAGTGATGGGTGAACAGGACTTGGGTATGAGTTAGAATAAGGGTGGCAGAATTTTGGATGAGTTTAAGTTTATAGAGGGTGGAAGATGGGAGGCCGGCCAGGAACACATTGGAACGATTGAGTCTGGAGGTAAGAGAAGCTTAGGATGAGGGTTTCAGCAGCAAATGGGATGAGGTAAATGTGAAAAGGTGCATTTTTTAATGGGATCTGAGGGAGCGCCATGGTTGCCCATTCTCTTGCTTCTTGCATCTTCATTACATGTATGGCTGAGCTGGAAATTCCACCTAATATTCCTTTGTTCGCAAACTCAGGTAGGCACCCCTGACTATACCGTTTGACACTTCTGTTTCCTGCACCAGCCAATCCTTACGATCTATCAGAATAGGATTACTCATTTGTCACTAATTGTTGGTGGACAACGAAAGGTTTTGTTCTGCATTTCCAGGTTGAAATTACCTCAAGATCATTTGACCCTTACACTTTGACCGGTATAGAAATCATGGACCTACCAGCCTCGGGCAGTACTCAAACCCAGATATGATAGAATAATCTTCTTGTCAAAGATATCACCCAGGCTCCCCCACTTTCTAAAATATGCGGTGGGTCTCCTATTATCTTTACACCAACCGTCCTCCTGCCTGACTATCTGCCAAAATCATCAAGGAACAAAGCCTTGTGGAAGCGTGAATTCCATCCTGGGATGTGGGCATTGCCGGCAAGGCCAGCATTTATTGCCCATCCCTAATTGCCCTTGAGAAGGAGGCAGGGGGGTCAGCGGGTGCGATTGGAAGCAAGTCGGATGGGACACTAGGTTTTTTTCACAGTGGGTTGGAACCCCGCTGTGAATCTGCCACCACGTACCATTCCAAATATCAGGTCTGTCAGAGCCTGAGCCGACTCGACATGTGGAGGCGGGGGACCCAATTCAGGACATTAGTGGCTTGTTTAGAGCTTCTGCATTTGACAGCTCGCCCACGGGGCCCAGGCTGTCGTTGACCATGTCTGTCAAGCTGAGGCAGGAGTTCAGTGGCCATTGAAACAGCTGTCGAGTTGACAGCTTCAAATGTAAAGTAAAAGCTGCCACCTTAGAGATATCTTCCCTCAGCCACAAGCTCTTCCTCACTGCATTTTCACAACAGATTCACCATGCTGCAAGTCTTTACACAAGTCTCCATCCAGTCTGAACTCATTACCTCTCCCACCACTGATAGATCGCTTCTGGCATCTCTACTTCACCTGCCATCTATTCCATCAGCATGGGTGCCCTTTATACTCTCTCACTTTGGTCCTCAAAATCCCACCATGATCAGCCCAAACACCAGCATAAGAACATAAGAACATAAGAAATAAAAGCAGGAGTAGGCCATACGGCCCCTCGAGCCTGCTCCACCATTTAATACGATCATGGCTGATCTGATCATGGACTCAGGCCCACTTCCCTGCCTGCTCCCCATAACCCCTTAATCCCTTATTGGTTAAGAAACGGTCTATTTCTGTCTTAAATGTATTCAATGTCCCAGCTTCCACAGCTCTCTGAGGCAGTGAATTCCACGATTTCCAACCCACTGAGAGAAGAAATTTCTCCTCTTCTCAGTTTTAAATGGGTGGCCCCTTATTCTAAGATTATGCCCCCTAGTTCTAGTCTCCCCCATCAGTGGAAACATCCTCTCTGCATCCATCTTGTCAAGCCCCCTCATAATCTTATACGTTTCGATAAGATCACCTCTCATTCTTCTGAATTCCAATGTGTACAGGCCCAACCTACTCAACCTTTCCTCATAAGTCAACCTCCTCATCTCTGGAATCAACCGAGTGAACCTTCTCTGAACTGCCTCCAAAGCAAGTATATCTTTTCTTAAATATGGAAACCAAAACTGCACATAGTATTCCAGGTGTGGCCTCACCAACACCATGTATAACTGTAGCAAGACTTCCCCGCTTTTATACTCCATCCCCTTTGCAAAAAAGGCTAAGATTCCATTGGCCTTCCTGATCACTTGCTGTACCTGCATACTATCCTTTTGTGTTTCATGCACAAGTACCCCCAGGTCCCGCTGTACTGCAGCACGTTGCAATTTTTCTCCTTTTAAAGACTAACTTGCTCTTTGATTTTTTCTGTCAAAGTGCATGCATGACCTCACTCTTTCCAACATTATACTCCATCTGCCAAATTTTTGCCCACTCACTTAGCCTGTCTATGTCCATATGCAGATTTTTTGTATCTTCCTCACACAATGGTTTTCCTCCCATCTTGGTATCGTCAGCAAACTTGGCTACATTACACTTGGTCCTTTCTTCCAAGTTGTTAATGTAGATTGTAAATAGTTGGGGTCCCAGCACTGATCATTGCGGCACTCCACTAGTTGCTGATTACCAACCCGAGAATGAACCATTTATCCTGACCCTCTGTTTTCTGTTAGTTAGCCAATCTTCTAACCATGCTAATATATTACCTCCAACCCCTTGAACTTTTATCTTGTGCAGTAACCTTTTCTGTGGCACCTTGTCAAATGCCTTCTGGAATTCCAAATGCACTACATCCACTGGTTCCCCTTTACCCACCCTCTTCGTTACCCCCTCAAAGAATTCCAGCAAATTTGTCAAACATGACATCCCCTTCATAAATCCATGCTGATTCTGCCTGACCGAATTATGCTTTTCCAAATGTCCTGCTCCTGCTTATTTAATAATGAACTCCAACATTATCCCAACCACAGATGTTAGACTAACTGGTTTGTAGTTTTCTGCTTTTTGTCTGCCTCCTTTTTTAAATAGGGGCGTTTTCCAATCTGCTGGGACCTCCCCAGAATCCAGGGAATTTTGTTAAATTACAACCAATGCATCCACTATCCCTGCCATTACTTCTCTTAAGACCCTAGGATGTAAGCCATCAGGTCCAGGGGATATATCCGTCTTTAGTCCCATTACCTTACTGAGTACCACCTCCTTAGTGATTGTTATTGTGTTAAGTTCCTCCCCCCAGCTATAGCCCCTTGTCTATCCACTGTTGGGATATTGTTTGTGTCCTCTGCAGTAAAGACTGATACAAAATATTTGTTCAGAGTTTCTGCCATCTCCATGTTCCCCATTACTAATTCCCCGGTCTCGTCCTCTAAGGGACCAACATTTACTTTAGCCACTCTTTTCCTTTTTATATACCTATAGAAACTCTTGCTATCTGTTTTTATATTTCGTGCTAGTTTACTTTCATAGTCTATCTTCCCTTTCTTAATCATTTTTCAGTCATTCCTTGCTGGCTTTTAAAAGCTTCCCAATCTTCTGTCCTCCCACTAGTTTTGGGCACTTTGTATGCCCTTGTTTTTAATTGGATACCGTCCTTTATTTCTTTAGTTAACCACGGATGGCTATCTTTTCTCTTACACCCTTTCCTCCTCACTGGAATATACTTTTCTTGAGAGTTGTAAAATATCTCCTTAAATGTACACCACGTCCTACACTTTAATCTATTTTCCCAGTCCACTTTAGCCAACTCTGCCCTCATACCTTCATAGTCTCCTTTATTTAAGCTTAATATGCTGGTTAGAGATCCAACTTTCTCACCCTGCATCTGAATTTGAAATATAATCTCTCATTCCAAGGAGATTGTTTATTAATCCTGTCTCATTACACAGGACCAGATCTAAAATAGCCTGCCCCCTGGTTGGTTCCGTTACATACTGCTCAAGGAACCTGTCTCCGATGCACTCTATGAACTCTTCCTCAAGGCTATCCTGACCAATTTGATTTGTCCAATCAATATGGAGATTAAAATCACCCATGATTATTGCTGTTCCCTTTTTACAAGCCCCCACTATTTCCTGGTTTATACTCCCACTAACAGAGTTGCTACTGTTTGGGGGCCTAAAGACTCCACCCACCAATGACTATTTCCCCTTATTATCCCTTATCTCCACCCAATTTGTTTCAACATCCTAATCATTTGAGCCAATATCCTTTCTCACTATTGCAGTGATTCCATCCTTTATCAATAGAGCTACCCACCTCCTTTTCCTTTCTGTCTGTCCTTTCGAATTGGCAAATAACCCTGAATATTTAATTCCCATTCCTGGTCACCTTGTAACCACGTCTCTGTAATGGCTATCAGATCATACCCATTTGACTCAATTTGTGCCGTCAACTCATCTATGTTGTTACAAATGCTGCGTGCATTTAGGCAAAGTGCTTTTAAATTTGTTTTTTTACCCTTTTTTCCTGCTTGTTTCCTCTCTCCTTCAAATTAACATTCTTTATTTTTGCTTTCTAATTCCAGCTTTACTCCTCTCCGTACTGAATCTATTTTCAGGTTCCCATCCCCCTGCCATGCTAGTTTAAACCTTACCCAACAGCACTAGCAAACCTCCCATTGAGGATATTGGTCCCGGCTCTGTCGAGGTGCAACCCATCCGGCTTGTACAGGTCCCACCTCCACAAGAAACGGTCCCAATGCCTCAGCAAACTAAAGCCCTCCCACCAGCACTTCTCTCCAGCCACATATTCATCTGCTCTATCCTCTATTGCTCGTGGCACCGGGAGTAATCCAGAGATTACTACCTTTGAGGTCCTGCTTTTTAATCTCTCTCCTAGTTCCCTAAACTCTGCCTGCAGGACCTCATCCCTCTTTCTACCTATGTCATTGGTCCCGATGTGGACCACGACCTCTGGCTGTTCACCCTCTCCCCCCAGAATGCCCTGCAGCCGCTCAGTGACATCCTTGACCCTGGCAACAGGGAGGCAACATACCATCTTGGAGTCACGCCTGCGGCCGCAGAAACGCCTGTCTGCTCCCCTGACTATTGAGTCCCCTGCCACGATTGCGCTTCCATTCTTCTTCCTCCACCCCGTGCAGCTGCACTGCCCAGAGTCATCATTGCCCTCACCACTACTCAGAACAGAATACCGGTTGGAGAGTGAGATGGACTCGGGACTCCTGCACTACCTGCTTAGTCCTCCTCTTCTGTTGATGGCCACCCACTCCCTCTCTGCCTGCACACTCTTAAGCTGCGGGGTGACCACCTCTAGAAACGTGCCATCCACGTAGCTCTCAGTCTCACGGATACACACCGCAGTGACCCCAGCCGCTCAAGCTCCAAAACACGGAGCTCAAGTTGGTGCAGTTGGAGACATCTCCTGACACATGGTCATCCGAGCTGCGCGAAGCATCCAGGATTTCCTACATGCCGCGGGATGTGCAACCCACGGGACTGAGCTGCCCAGCCATCCCTCTAGTTACACTCGCAACTTATCAAGTAGAACCAAACTCGAAACATTAGCAAAACGCACCAAGCCGCCACTCAGCAAATAGCTGATTTAATTAATTAGTTCTCCTTAGATAATAAGGATTACTTATCGATTTAATTGCATTTCTCAACGTACCCCCATGCCCAAGGTTTTTTAACGGCATACCAGCAGCACCAACAAAAACACCACCAACCGTCTCCGCAATCAATTGATGCTGCACAGGACACAGGGCATCAGCACCCGACCACATTGCTGCCCCAGAGGGCATTGCGTGGGGGGGGGGGGGCGGGGGTGGAGCAGGTGAGTACTGTTATGTCTCACTAAGCCACTTCCAAAGATGCACACACATATTTCCAAGAACGCAAAGTGTTGAAAATAAAGGTTTCAATGTTTGACACCACATTAACAGAAACTTTACATGAATATTGTATAAAACACACAAGTGCCTACCCTTATGTGTTGTTGGTTGGTATGATTGCACCAAGATGAAGGTGAGTGTGAGGGGTGGCTAGTGAGATGGGGATGTGATAATGTAGATAGATAGAAAAGGATAGGTGGAGGTGCAAGGTAGGTTGGTGTGAGTAAGGATGTGCAGGAGTAAGGTAGGAAGGCAGAGTGATGGGGATGTGATGAGTGGCACAGCAGGATGAGGTTTAGTGGGAGTTTGTACTAACGTTTTGTGATCTACTGAGATCATTGAAAGGTTTGTGTCATTGCAGCCTGGTCCTCCTGACCACATCCCTGCTTGTGTTCTCCTGTGCAACGAGCAACCAGGCTGCGTTGATCTCCTGGGGAGTTCTCTTCCGCTCATTGGTAGGGTAGAGGACCTCCCTGTGTGCATATGGAGGGAGTGATGGGAGAGCCTGGGTGCAGCCCTGTGCCTCTGTGCAGCGCTTGTCAGTGTTTGCAGCACCTCAATGCTGTCGAACACTGACAGCGCAAATGTCAAAATTAATTTGGCCGTGGTCCTTTTAAGGAAACCGGCTGATGACGCATCATCAAATGATGTCACCCGACCCACTTCCCCTAATTGGCTGGGAAACGCGCTGGGCGGGCTTAACAAGTCCAATCAAAGAGAATTTATTTCACAGAGCGGAATGGAGCCAGCAGCAGGGTCGGGATCCGCCACTGACGTCGCCCAGCATGGTCCCACCGAGGTCAGCAAAATCGCGGCCTCGGTTTCTCTCTCCACAGATGCTGCCTGACCTGCTGAGGATTTCCAGCATTTTCTGTTTTTATTCCTAAAAGGTAGCAATCAGGTAAAAATAATCAAAAAGGCGAATGGAATGTTCGCCTTTATAACTAGAGGGCTAGACTATAAAATGAGGAAGTTTTGCTACAGTCATACACAGCCCTGGTTGGACCATATTTGGAGTGCTGTGTACAGTTCAGGGCTCCACAGCTGAGAAAGGATATTATCGGCCTTGGAAAGAGAGCAGCACCGATTCGCCAGAATGTTACCAGGGCTCCAAGGTTTAGAGTATGAGGAAAGATTTCATAAACTAGGCTTGTATTCCCTGGAATATGAACAGTTAAGAGGTGAATTGATTGAGGTGGTGAGGATTTTGAAAGGGATTGATAGGGTAGATAGAGAAACTTTTTCCGTTGGTGGGGGAGGCTAGGACAAGGGGACATAACCTTAAAATCAGAGCGAGACCATTAAGGAAAGCAGTTAGGAAACACTTCTTCATGCAAAGGGTGGTAGAGGTGTGGAAGTCTCTCCAAGAAAAAGCAGTAGATGCTAGCACAAGTAATAATTTTAAGTCTGTGATCGATCGAGTTTTGCTAACCTTGGGTTATTCATGGGCTGTATTTTCACCTTTTGTGCTGGCAATGTGTGACTCTTGGTCAGGCAGCTTCTCCACGCTACCTCCCCCGTGGATGGGGGGCTATCCAATGGGGGCCTCGCCAGGCTCCTCTTCATCGTCCTCCTCCTCCTGAGGTGGGCACGCAATCCCCACTGGCAATGCCTGGCCCCTCATGGTGGCCAAGCTGTGCAACATGCAGCACCCCACAGTGAATTCGGACATCTGTTGAGGGGAGTATTGAAGGCTGCCTCCAGAGTGGTGTACGCATCAGTCTGCCTGTAGGAGATGGCTTATTTCTGTCAGCACGTCCTCTCGGAAGTGCAGCCTTCTCATACACTTCTCCTCAGAGAGCTGGAGGTCTGAGTAATGGTACCCGTGGGGGGTGAGGCTTCCTCCCCTAATGTCTTCGGCCTCTCCTCATCCGAGGGTCGACATGGCCAAGAGCCATTCTTCTAGCTTGACTCCACCTGGCAATAGCTTGGAGCATGAGACGCTGTTGAACTAGTAATGTCCCCATTAAATGTTCTCACTGACGTTGTAAGGACACTGTAATGGCAGATAAAAGTGCCATTAGCAAATCGGAGCTTCGCACAGCTTGCGGTGCGCAACCGTTGTAGTCAATGTGACCCGCGATGTCGGAGCCGCCTCCCTCCATTTAAATACGACTCCAATTCCGCCTGCTGCTTCCTGGGAGCGCCTGGTTTTTCAGACCTTTGCTGGGGCGGGCGTTAAATGGGGTGTTAGGGCTGAATTTTGCATCCGGGGCGTTAGCAGAATGTTGAATGATGACTAACGTCATGATCTCGGGGAAACTAAAGGACGGGTGGTAGGTTTTTGTGCCGCTGAAAACCATGAGCCAAATTTGCCGGCCAGATGCTAAAAGCTGGATGCTCGGCTTAACGCCTAGAAATACCATTTACCGCCCCTCTGGGGCGCAAATTGAGGTGCAAACGAGCTGAAAATCTAGCCCATTAAGCCAAGGCAGGTGGATCTGAGTTAAGATACAGATCAGCCATGATCTAATTGAATGGCGGAACAGACTCAAAGTGTTGAATGGCCTCCTCCTGTTCCTATGTTCCAATGCTGCTACTCCTCATCCTCCATGAATGTCACAGAGTGGTAGTCTACACAGAGGCAGTCAGAATCAAGTGCAGGTCTTGGCGGAGATATTTTTTAAAAACCACAGGTTCGAAATGCATTTCCAAGCCTCGTAAATCACTGAACAAAGTTTCCAGATATTTGAAGCTCACAAACGCCTCACTTCCGCCTTGCTCAGGTGACCCTGGTAACTGCTGCACCTCGCATATCTCAGTCGACGTTACCCAGAGTGCAATGGCAGCGCTGACCCAGCAAAATCGGAGGAGGCTCGTTGTGTCACTGAGATTAGTGCTTGGCAGGCAGCTGGCTGGAAGGTTTGAATAGAGCGAGGAATTCCTGGGGATGCGCTTTAAAGGTTCACAAGTCACGGAAATGGCTTCCACAAGAACTTCCTCCCCCAGAATGAATTCCCTGCGCTGCTGCTGCATGGTAAAAATGCTACAAATGACGAGGAAGTTCATCCCCCCACTCCCAGATCGTTTGACATTGAAACCAGCAAGGTATTGCAGGCCTGCCCCTTCACCAGGCCGAGTCTCAGTGGACAGCACTCTTTCTTGCCTCTGAGACACAAGATCACGGGTTCAAGTCCCACTCCAGAGACTTAAGAACATAATCCAGGCTGACAATCCGAGGGAGTGCGGCACTGTCGGAGGTGTCAGCTTTCGGAGATGTTAAACCGAGGCCCCGTCTGCTCTCTTAGCTGGACGTAAACAATCCCACGGCACTATTTAGAAAAAAAACAGGGGAGTTCTCCCCGGTGTCCTGGGCTAATATTCATTATTCAACCAAAATCCCCTAAACAGATTATCTGGTCATTATCATGTTGTTGTTTGTGGGAGCTTGCTGCGCGCAAAATTGGCGGCTGTGTTTCTTACATTACAACAGTGACTACACTCCAAAAGTACTTCATTGGCTGTAATGTGCTTTGAGACATCTGGTAGTCGTGAAAGGTGCTATATAAATGCAGGTTCTTTTTTATTTGCTGTGGCATAAGCTTCACTTTGGACTGCGCCTCATGTAATGACATTGCTGGTGGCTGCAGGAGTGCAAATGCTGACTATGTATATTCGTCTGACTACATAACTAGTACAATACAGCTCCTGGCCAGAGAGAGAGAGAGAGAGCGAGCGAGAGAGCGAGAGGAGAAAGAAAGAGTGAAAAAGAGAAAGAGGGAGAATGAGAGAGAAAAAGAGGGAAAAAAGAAAGAGAGAGGAGAAAAAGAAAATGAGACAGCAGGAAAGAGAGAGAGGTAAAGAAGGAGAGAGTACAGAGGGAAAGAGAGCAAGCGGGAGTGAGAGAGGGAAAGAGAAAGAGAGAAATAGAAAGAGGGAGAAAGATAGAACAAGGGGAAGACAGAGACCGGGGGAAAATGAGAGAGAACGAGAGAGGGAAAGAGAGGGAGAGAAAAAGAGAGAGATATATAGAGACAGAGAGAGCGAGGGTAAGATAGAGACAGAAGGATAGTGCGAGAGAAGGAAAGAGAGAAAGAGTGAAAGAGAGAAAGAGAGAGAGAAAGAGAGAAAGAGAGACAGAGGGAAAGTGAGAGAGAAATTAAGGGAGAAAAAGAGAGAGAGAGAGAGAGAGACAGTGGGAAAGAGAGAGAAACAGAGCAAGTGAGGGCGAGAATGAAAGAGACAGAGAAAGAGAAAGATAGAAGAGAAAGAGGGAGAGTGAAAAAGGCTGTGGCTATGAAGCAGATGGGCGGGTATTACTATAGCCCTGTAGACCATGAGCTTGGTGGTAGATTTGAGGGCCTGGTCTTCAAACACTCTTTTCCTCAGGCGGCCAAAGGCTGCACTGGGACACTGGAGGTGATGCTGAATCTCCGCAGCAATGTCTGCTTTTGTTGATAAAAGGCTCCCGAGGTATGGGAAGTAGTCCATGTCATGTATCTTACATTATGATATATAACTGTATCCTAACATGCTATACATGACTGTAATAAGATATGACCTGTAACCACCAGCATACCTTACCACCAGGGGTGCACTTGCAAGAGACAGGAAGATAAGGACAGGTCTCAGGCAAGTGCAGCATTCCAGAGCTGTGAAATAAAGGAGCAGGTCCAGAGTGACCTTGACTTCACTACATGACTCGTGTGAATCTGTACTGAGGGGACAGGACTTTACAGTGGCGACGAGTTACGGGACTACAGAATCCACAGAATGGCGAACAACGGATCAGATGGAAAGTACAATGCAGGAGACAATTGGGAGGACTTTCTAGAAAGGCTCCAGCAAAGCTTTGTAACCAAAGACTGGTTGGGCGACGATAAGGCAGACAAGAGAAGAGCCCATCTCTTGACCAGCTGTGGCTCGAAAACATACGCTTTAATGAAGGATCTGTTGGCACCCAAGAAACCAGCAAGCAAGTCGTTTGAAGAATTGAGCACACTGGTAAGAGACCACATGAAGCCAGCGAGCAGCTGACACATGGCCAGACACAGGTTCTACAACTACAGACGCTGTGTGGGCCAGAGCATACCCGACTTCGTGGCAGAACTTCGGAGGTTGGCTAGTTTATGTGAGTTCTCCGATGAACTGAGGAGAGAAATGCCGAGAGACTTTTTCATTGAAGGAATAGGCTACGCAGGCACACACAAAGGGATGGTGAACCGACTTCCCCTGTGGATTGTCACCGGAGACCCCCAGCATTGCTGGGGAGAAGCTGGCTGGAAAAACTAAACTGGAAATGGGATGATGTCCATGCCATGTCATTAGAGGAACGGACCTCCTGCTCAACAGTTATAAAGCGATTTGAACATCTCTTTCAGCCAGGTGTGGGCACTTTCAAAGGGGCTAAAGTAAAAATCTACATCACACAGGATGCTAGACCATCACAGGGCCAGAGCTGTACCCTATGTGATGAGGGAAAAGATTGAACACGAACTCGACAGGCTTCTGCAGGAAGGCATTATATCACCTGTGGAATTTAGCGACTGGGCAAGACCCATCGTCCCAGTCATGAAGCCTGATGGATCCGTACGAATCTGTGGGGACTACAAATCTACCATAAACAGAGTCTCCCTACAGGACCAGTACCCACTGCCCAGAGCGGAGGACTTATTTGCCACATTGGCTGGAGGTAAACTTTTCTCAAAATTAGACCTCACATCTGCGTATATGACGCAAGAATTGACCAAGGAATCCAAGCTACTCACCACCATCAACACACATCGAGGCCTTTTCATGTACAATCGATGCCCATTCGGCATCAGGTCAGCAGCTGCCATATTCCAGCGCAACATGGAGAGTCTGCTCAAGTCCATCCTGGGGACGGTTGTATTTCAAGACGACATACTTATCACGGGCAGGGACACCGACTCCCATCTCTGTAATTTGGAGGAAGTACTAAAGCGGTTGGATCGGGTAGGCCTGCGAGTCAAGAAATCCAAGTGCCTGTTTCTCGCACCCGAGGTTGAATTTTTGGGCAGAAGGATTGCCGCTGATGGAATCCGCCCAACAAAGTCCAAAGCAGAAGCAATTCGCCTGGCATCCAGGCCCCGGAATGTCTCAGAACTGCGCGCCTTTCTCGGGCTACTCAATTACTTTGGGAACTTTATGCAGAACTTAAGCACACTGTTGGAGCCTCTCCACGTGCTACTCAGGAAGGGGTGCGATTGGTTTTGGGGGAACGCCCAGGAACGCGCCTTCAATAAGGCACGCAACCTTCTGTGTTCCAACAGTGTTTTGACTTTCTTTGACCCAGGTAAAAAGCTAGTTCTCACATGCGATGCGTCAGCGTATGGGGTCGGGTGCGTTTTGCAACATGTCAATAGTGCGGGCAAATTACAACCCATACCTTATGCCTCCAGGTCACTTTCGCGGGCGGAGCGTGGGTACGGAATGGTAGAGAAGGAGGCGCTCGCGTGAGTGTACGGTGTCAAAAAGATGCAACAATACCTTTTTGGGGCCAAGTTCACGTTAGAAACCGACCACAAGCCCCTCACGTCCCTCCTATCAGAGAGCAAGGCAACAAACGCCAATGCCTCGGCGCGAATTCAACGGTGGGCACTCATGCTGGCATCCTACAACTATACCATAAGGCACAGACCAGGCACAGACAACTGTGCCGACGCGCTCAGCAGGCTACCCCTGGCGACCACGGAAGGGTCTGACGAACAGGACTGTGAGATAGCCATGGCAATCAATGCCTTTGAGTTCACAGGTTCGCCCATGACGGCTCGCCAAATCAGAGCCTGGATGGCCAGCGACTGCACGTTATCCTTAGTAAAAAGATGTGTCCTAACCGGTGACTGGGCAGAGGCTCACGATGCCTGCCCCAAGGAATTAAAACCCTTTCACAGGCGCATGTATGAGCTATCACTACAAGCAGACTGCCTGATGTGGGGCAGCCGAGTAGTCATGCCTCTGCGAGGCAGAGAGGCATTTTTCCGGGAGCTCCACCGCAAGCACCAGGGATCGTTCTCATGAAGGCCATAGCCAGATCCCACGTCTGGTGGCCTGGTATTGACGTGGACTTGGAGCTCTGCGTCCAAAGGTGCACCATTTGTGCCCAACTCAGCAATACCCTCAGGGAGGCTCCACTGAGCCCCTGGCCCTGGCCTACCAAACCGTGGTCGCGGGTGCACGTAGACTATGCGGGCCCATTCATGGGCAAAATGTTTCTCATAATTGTAGATGCTTTTTCAAAGTGGATCGAATGCACCATTTTAAACTTGAGCACAACCTCCACCACTGTGGAGAGCCTCGCAACCATGTTTGCAACGCACGGAATCCCCGACATATTGGTCAGTGACAATGGTCCGTGCTTCACCAGCGCAGAATTCCAAGACTTTATAATTGACCACAGCATAAATCACGTCAAGACGGCACCGTTCAAGCCGGCCTCCAACGGCCAGGCGGAGAGAGCAGTGCAAATCATTAAACAAGGCATGCTTAAAATCCAAGGTCCCACGCTGCAGGGTCGCCTGTCGCGACTGCTGCTGGCATACAGATCTCGTCCACACTCACTGACTGGGATCCCCCCGCGCAACTGTTGATGAAAAGCACTTTAAAAACAAGACTCTCATTAATCCTCCCAGACATGCACGAAATCGTTGAGGCAAAGCGCCGTAAGCTGACTGAGTACCATGACAGAAATTCGAGGGGGAGATGGAATGATATAGGGGACAAAGTGTTTGTACTAAACTATGGCAGGGGTCCCAAATGGCTTGCAGGGACAATAACGGGCAAGGAAGGAAACAGGCTACTGGTAGTACAAATGGACAATGGCAAAACCTGCCGGAGGCATGTAGACCAAGTCAAAAGCAGATTTACCAACAACACTGCGGAACCAGAGGCAAACTACAATGTGGAACTCGCACCACACCTGGTGGACAGACAGAGGGAACAACCTGAGGAAAGGGCAATCCCAACAGACAGCCCAGGTGACTCAACAACAATCACACCAATCGAAACAGACAGCCCAGGTGGGATACCAGCAACCACACCCAAAGAAAAACAGACACCAAGGCAAACAACTGAACCACAACTCAGACGCTCCACGCAAGAGCGTAGACCACCTGAGAGACTGAACTTATAAAGACAATAAGACCTTGGGGGAGGGTGATGTCATGTATCTTACATTATTATATATAACTGTATCCTAACATGCTATACATGACTGTAATAAGATATGACCTGTAACCACCAGCATACCTTACCACCAGGGGTGCACTTGCAAGAGACAGGTATATAAGGGCAGGTCTCAGGCAAGTGCAGCATTCCAGAGCTGTGAAATAAAGGTGCAGGTCCAGAGTGAGCTTGACTTCACTACATGCCTCGTGTGAATCTGTACTGAGGGGACAGGACTTTACAGTCAACGTTGTCGAGGGCCGCGCCATGAATCTTGATGACTGGAAAGCAGTGCTGTGCGGCGAGGGCAGGCTGGTGGAGGACCTTTGTCTTACGGATGTTAAGTGTAAGGCCCATGCTTTCATATGCCTCAGTGAATACAGCGACTATATCCTGGAGTTCAGCCTCAGAATGTGTGCAGACGCAGGCATCGTCCACGCACTGCAGCTCAACGACAGAGGTTGGGGTGACATTGGACCTGGCCTAGAGGCGGCGTAGGTTGAGCAGCTTCCCACTAAACTGGTTCTTAGTTTAGTTCCACTCCAGCGGGGAGCTTGTTGACTGTGAGGTGGAGCATGGCAGCGAGGAAGATTGAGAAGAGGGTTGGAGCGATGACGCAGCCCTGTTTGACCCTGTTCCGGACGTGGATTGGGTCTGTAATGGAACCGCTGGTAAAGATCACGGACTGCATGTCATCGTGGAGCAGGCAGAGGATGTTGACAAACGTTTGGAGGCATCCGAATCGGAGAAGGGCACTCCATAGACCCTCACGGTTGACCGTGTCAAAGGCCTTTGTAAGATCGAAAAAGGCCATGTATAAGGGCTGGCACTGCTCCCTGCATTTTTCCTGCAGCTGTTGCGCTGCAAAGCTCATGTCCATTGTGCCCCGTAGTGAACGAAATCCACATTGTGATTCCGGGAGAAGCTCCTCGGCCACAGGGAGAAGACGGTTGAGGAGGACTCTAGCGACGATTTTCCCAGTGGCTGATAGCAGGGAGATTCCCCTGTAGTTGCCGCAGTCAGACTTGTTCCCCTTTTTAAAGATGGTCACGATCACTGCATCTCTGAGATTTCCCGGCATGCTGTCCTCCCTCCAGATGAGAGAGATGAGGTCATGTATCCACTCCAACAGCGCCTCTCCGCCATACTTTAGCGCCTCAGCAGGAATTTCATCCGCACCCGTAGCCTTGTTAATCTTGAGCTGTTTTATGGCTTTGCTTACCTCATGCAGTGTTGGGGTTTCACTGAGGGATGGAGTTGAGAACACTCGAGACAAAGACAGAGTCTCGATTGAGGAGATCTTCAAAGTGCTCCTTCCAGCGGGCCCTGACTGCCTCGGTGTCCTTGATGAGTGTTTCCCCGTTCTTGGCCAGCAGTGGGGTCGGGCCTTGGGAGTTTGGACTGTAGGTGGCCTTGACTGCGATGAAGAATCCTCGCATATCATGGCTGTCGGCCAGTTGTTGTATCTCCTGTGCTTTCTCCATCCACCACCTGTTCTTTGGATCCCAGGTTTATTGTTGGACCTCAGCCTTGAGCCGTCTGTAACGTTGCTTTGCTGCTCCCGAGTTGGGTTGTTGCTTGAGGCTCAGAAATGCTCTACGCTTACGATCTATTAGTTCTTGGATCTCCTGATCATTTTCATCAAACCAGTCCTGGTGTTTACTGGTTGAGTGACCAAGTGTCTCTTCACAGGCACTGGTTATGGTAGCCTGGGGAGCAGACCAAGTGCTGTGGGCATTCAGCATCTCAGTGTCATCAAGGCACGCCAAATTAGCTGTGAGGCACTGACTGTATAGGGCTCTCTTAGCTGAGCCTTTAAGTGCCTCGGCATTAACTTTTTTGCGGCACTGCTTTTGCTGTCCCCTCTGCTTTGGGGCTATGTTTATACTGATGATGGATCGGATTAGGCAATGGTCCGTCCAGCAGTCATCAGCTCCTATCATGGCGCGGGTGATGTGCACATCCTTATGATCTCTGGATCGAATTATGAAATAGTCGAGCAGGTGCCAGTGTTTGGAGCGAGGGTGTTGCCACGATGCCTTGTATTTGTCCCTCTGGCCCGGAGTGCGAGGCTGGGCCGGGCCGGCTGGCCGAAGGGACCTGGAGTGCGAGGCTGGGCCGGGCCGACTGGCCGAAGGGACCCCCTAGTACATTGTTGGGCTGGGCCAGCTGGCCGAAGGGACCGGAATGCTGAATGTACTCCCACGATGTACAAAGCCCTGGCTTGGCCACAGCTGGAGCACTGCAAGGAAGTAGAGGCCCAGTTGTCTCCGAAGCGGGCCCGGATGCCTGGACGCCGCTGGGGAGAGGTCTGGACGCCGCTGGGGGCCTGAATGCCTTGGCCCGCTGCAATCCCACTGTAATACCCGCCTTGCTGTATGGATCAGAAGACACCTCAAGTCGCTGGAGATATATCACCAACAATGTCTCCGCAAGATGCTGCAAATCTCCTGGGAGGACAGGCGCATCAACATCAGTGTCCTCATCCAGGCTAACATCCCCAGCATTGAAGCACTGACCATACTCGATCAGCTTCACTGGGCTAGCCACATAGTTCGGATGCCGGACAAGAGCCTCTCTAAGCAATTGCTCTATGCGGAGCTCCTTCATGGCAAATGAGCCAAAGGTGGACAGCGGAAACGTTATAAGGACACCCTCAAAGCCTCCCTGGTAAAGTGCGACATCACCAATGACACCTGGGAGTCCCTGGCCGAAGACCGCCCTAGGTGGAGAAAGTGCATCCGGGAGGGCACTGAGCTCTTCGAATCTCAACACCACGAACGTGAAGAGGTCAGGCACAGACAGCAGAAGGAGCGTGCGGCAAATCAGTCCCACCCCCTCCCCTGTCCCTTCCCCCGATGAATGCCTGTCCCACCTGTGACAGAGTCTGTGGCTCTCGCATTGGACTGTTCAGCCACCAAAGCACTCACTTTAGGAGTGGAAGCAAGTCTTCCTCGATTCCAAGGGACTGCCTATGATGATGATGAGGATGATGATGAAGCAGAAAGATTCAATGCAGTAGGAAATAGTTGTTGTCGTGAGTCAGAGGGGCTTCATTACATTTGCAGCAGGGGAACTGTGGTGCAAGAATCCGACATAAAACGTTAGGCTGACAGAAAGTTCATCCAAGGCCAACACAGCGGGTCAATGTAATGGGGGAGTGGGTGAGTTTGTTCTACTGGAAGGGTGTGATCGAATGGCCTTCTTCACACGCACATATCTTGTGCCGTACCAGACACTGATTTGTCCGGGGGTATCTTTCTCCTTATTCGCCCTGGTTTTTTTTTCCCTCCATTTTTTTGCCTCTCCCAGGATATTACATGGCTGCGGGGTGGGCAGGAAAAGCCTAATCAAGAATCTCCAGCCATCATGAGTGTGGTCTTTTCCTGCCCACCATTTTTGCACATTCGTTCGATGTGTATCGCCATCATCTTGCTGTTTTTATTTCAGGTTTCAAGCATCATTAGCTTTTATTATGTCTCTCCCGCACCCCCCCACCCCCCAAAGTTATTTATTACGAGACCTAAATAGATCCAATATTTCTTACCAGTGGAGTCAAGTGTTATGGGGAACAGGCGGGAAAGTGGAGTTGAGGCCACAAGATCAGCCATGATCTTATTGAATGGTGGAGCAGGCTCGAGGGGCCTTATGGCCTACTCCTGCTCCTATTTCTTATGAATTAGCAATGCCTCACAAATCAATGGAACAAACAAATGGAATTGCATTCTGCAATTCATCTTTTTTGTTGAACAGGGCCAGAATACCTGTCTTTCTTTACCAAGACAAACTGATTTTCGCCTTATTTTTCTGTCCCAAGTTGGCTATGGTCAGCAGAGTTTGCTCTGCGAGTGATTTCTGCTCCCGAGCAAGTTGCTGAGAGTCCAAAGTGTGAGATCAAAGTGTGCTCCACACGCTCTCATTCCATGCTCTTTTTTTTATTTTGAACAATTGCCACCAGCTGGAGGCTGGAGTTAATGAAAACTACAGTGGAGGAGGGAAGTGCTGGCCCAACGAGATGGCTCGAGGACATTTAGTGGCCCTGCGTAGTTGGCAGTGGTGGCAACGGAAGACACATTGCCGCATGAAAGGATGTGCCAGCACAGGAGGAAGGCCCTGCCGAGTCAACCAGGCATCGTTCCCTCCTCGACAAGCACTTAGCTTGGGGCGCTAAAGTCCAAGAGCGGGCCGTAGCGGCAGAGCACGAAACAATTTCGAGCGCATTGGTAATGGCACTGTTTCGTGACAGAGGCGCTCCTTCCCTCGATTAAAGTGGAGGGACCTAGGGCCCAAATTTGGCCCTCCGGTTGTTTTGGCACCCCTCCGAGCCCCCCCCCCCCGCCCCCCTGCCGACATTTTACCTCAGAAGCAGCGTCAAAAAAAATTCCTACTGATCATGGCCGATTCTCAGGCCCTCTGTGGAGCTGGCGAGACGCAGAAGAAAGATATGGGGGGGGGGGGGGCGGGGGGAGCTTGGTCCCGACGCTGAAAACAGTGCCGGGACCTCTGCACATGCGCGCTAGAGTCTGCGCGCGTGTGCAGTAGCTCCTGGCAGACCATTTTGGCAAACGCGCGCTGCGGGCTGTGTGGGAGGGGCCGGAAGCATGCCGCCCCCTATGCCAGGCCGAGTGGTCCTGCTGCACACTCTGATATCGAAGGATCGCAGACCGGTGCGAGCATTGACTTGGTGCGGAGCCAGGGTGGCAAGGACAATTCACAGGACACCGAAGAGGAGAGCATCGACAGCCAAAAAGTGCCCAGTGTGCGAGGTCGTCTTCCCGCTCAACCTGGAGGACTTTGATTTCGAGCAGCACGTTGTGAAGCACTTTGTTTACGAGTGGCCAGTGGGCCAAAGGACATCTCCAGAGACAGACCAGCTGCCTATGAAGACCATGTGCAGTCCCATTTTATGGAGGCCAACTAGGGGCAAACAACAAACAAGTTTGAGTTCTGCTTCACAAAGATGCCGCTGAGACCAGCCTTTCCTCTCCCCGCTGCGATCCCTAAGGTAGGACTTCTATTTTTTTATTTGTTAGTTACGGATTGATTTTGGTGCTTTAGGGGCAGGGTTCCTTCTATTTTATTTGTTAATTAATTGCTTATTACTTTTTGTGCTTTGTTTGGTGCTTGGTGGTGCTTTAAAATGTAGTCACTTGCGCCGATTCCTTAACTGTAAGTAAGGGCTTTCTGTGCGGACAAAAGTGGACACATACGCTGCCCTAAGTTAGTTTAGTACAACTTTTTTCTGGCCAAATTGGCATAAATGGTGTAAGTGGATTGGAACGCCTACTTTTGGGAAAAAAAAACTGACCTAATAAAAAGCCTAACCAACTCACTTACACTGGCACAAATTAAATGACCATATTTGCAATTAAAAAGATACTCCAGAAAAATCAAGTTACACCAAAAAAAACGGTGCAACTCATGGGGAAATTTGGGCCCAATGATTCTGCAGAAGTTAGTTGTCGACAGGCAATTTCAAGGGCGGCCGCTGTTAGTTCTGCCGCTCGGTTAATGGAGCTCGGACAACGTTTGACTTCCGGCTACCCACTCTGATAATTTGGATTACCTTCTTCCAGGCATCAGCCATTCTGCGGCTCCGAAGACCATGAGCCAGGTGCCAGCTGCTTGAGTCAGTCAAACAGGTGGCCTAATCTACTCCCCTGATGTCAGGCCCTTTGGGCAATGGACTGCAACAGATCGGCAGCTCCAGAATGCAGCATGTCTTCCTAATTATCTTGGGAGACATTGATCACACAGATGTAACACGGTGGAGCATTTGCATTTAATTAAATTAGTTTTTGGAAGAGGTATTGGTTTCAATCCATCAGTATGTCACTGGCACATGTTGCTAAATTACGATTGCACAGTTCTGCCAAGGCACCTTATACATTCCATCATATCTTCACCGTGGATCATTCGCCCGCAGGAACACTGACACAGATCTGAGTCCGCAGGGACTGCTGAGAAACGCAGTGAGCTTGGGCTGAAATCCTGCCTGATAATTCCCCATCGTGTTCGGTCCTCTACCGAGCACCCAGCTTTCTTTCACGAAGCAATGCTAACACCGAGGGTGCGTTTCAGAATCATGGACAGGTCAGGCAGCACAATCTGCATCAACTCGGTCAGTTCTTCCTGATCTGCAATGATTTGCATCAACATACTGGTTGTCTGCGTGTATATTTATTTCAATGTTTGGCCGATGTTTCAAGCACAGACAATCACATCTCACACTGCCACCAGCACACACAAACTCTCCTACCTCACACGGATATCCAGGTCAGAAGTAGGGATGTTCGCTGATGACTGCACAGTGTTCAGTTCCATTCGCAACATCTCAGATAATGGAGCAGTCCATGCCCGCATGCAGCAAGACCTGGACGACATTCCGGCTTGAGTTTTGAATTGACAAGTTACATTCGCTTCACACAAGTGCCAGGCAATGGCGATCTCCAAAAAGAGAGAGTCTAATCACCGCCCTTTGACATTCAGCCCATCGAACCCGTGCCGGCTCTCTGCAAGAGCACTTCAGCTAGTCCCACTCCCCTGCCCTTTCCCCGTAGCCCTGCAATTTTTTTTCCTTCAGGCTCTTATCCAATTCCCTTTTGAAAGCCACGATTGAGTCTGCCTCCACCACCCATTCAGGCAGTGCATTCCAGATCCTAACCACTCGCTGTGTAAAAAAGTTTTTCCTCATGTCGCCTTTGGTTCTTCTGCCAATCGCCTTAAATCTGTGTCCTCTGGTTCTCCACCCTTCCACCAATTGGAACAGTTTCTCTCTATCTACTCATGATTTTGAACACCTCTATCAAATCTCCTCTCAATCTTCTCTGCTCTAAGGAGAACAACCCCAGCTTCTCCAGTCTATCCACGTAACTGAAGTCCCTCATCCTTGGAATCATTCTTGTAAATCTTTTCTGCACCCTCTCTAAAGCCATCACATCCTTCCTAAACTACAGTGCCCAGAATTGGACATAATACTCCAGTTGAAGCCAGTGTTTTAAAAGGTTCATCATAACTTCCTTGTTTTTGTACTCTACGCCTCCATTTCAGAAGCCCAGGTTCCCATCTGTTTTATAACCGCTTTCTCAACCTGCCGTGCCATTTGCAATGATTTGTGCACATATACCCCCAGGTCTCTCTGTTCTTGCACGCCCTTTAGGATTATACCCTTTAGTTTATATTGCCTCTCCTTGTTCTTCCTACCAAAATGTATCACTTTGCACTTTCCATTAAACCTTAACTGCCACATGACCGCCCATTCCACCAGCCTGTCTATGTCCTCTTGCCTCTCCTCCTCACTGTTCAATATACTTCCACGTATCTGCAAAGTTTGAAATTGTGCCCTGTACATCCAAGTCCAAATCATTAATTTCTATCAAGTAAAGCAGTGGTCCTAGTATCGACGCCTGAGGAACACCACTGTTGGGAAAAATAGGAGCAGTAGCAGGCCATTCGGCCCTTCGAGTCTGCACCGCCATTCAATATGATCATGGCTGATCCTCTATCTCAACACCATATTCCCGTTTTTTTTCCCCATATCCCTTTTGTTTATAGAAATCTATCTATCTCCCTCTTAATCATATTCAGTGACTTGTCCTCCACAGCCTTCTGTGGTAGAGTATACCATCCTCCAGTTTGAAAAATAACCGTTCACCACTACTCTCTGTTTCCTGTCACTTAGACAATTATGTATCCATACTGCCACTGTCCCTTTTATTCCATGGGCTTCAACTTTGCTGGCAAGCCTATCGTGTGGCACTTTGTCAAAGGCCTTTTGAAATGGATAGCTAGCTGGCTTCAAGACAAAAAGCAGAGAGTAGGGGTAAAGGGCAGAGGGTGTGAGGTGGTATTCCACAAGGACCAGTGGTGGGACCACTATTGTTCACAATTTATATTAACGATTTAGACTTTGGAATCAAAAACACAATTTTTAAATTTGCGGATGACACCAAATTGTGGGGAAGTCAAATCTGAGGAGGACTGCAACAAATTACAGGAGGACATTAATAAATTTGCAGAATGGGCATATAATTGGCACAAGAATTTCAGCGCAGATAAATGCGAGATATTACATTTTGGTCAGAAGAATAGGGAGGTCACTAATAACTTGGAGGGTGCGAGTCTGGGTGGGATAGAGGAACAAAGGGATCTCAGAGTACAAATATACAAATCACTAAACGCTGCGACACAGGTTAGCAAGGCTATAAAAAATGCAAACCAGGCACTAGGGTTTATTTCTAGAGATATAGAACTGAAAAGTAGTCAAGTTATGCTAAACCTGTATCGAACTTTGGTGAGACCACACTTGGAGTACTGTGTACAATTCTGGTCACCATATTATAAAAAAGATATCGAGGCACTGGAGAGGGTGCAGAGAAGATTTACAAGGATGATACCAGAAATGCGAGGATACACATATCAGGAAAGGATGAACAGGCTGGGTCTCTTTTGTCTTGAAAAATAAAGGCTAAGGGGTGACCTAATAGAGGTCTTTAAAATTATGAAACATTTGAGAAACGTAGAAACATAGAAAATAGGTGCAGGAGTAGGCCATTCAGCCCTTTGAGCCTGCACCACCATTCAATAAGATCATGGCTGATCATTCACCTCAGTACCCCTTTCCTGCTTTCTCTCCATACCCCTTGATCCCTTTAGCCGTAAGGGCCATATCTAACTCCTTCTTGAATATATTCAATGAACTGGCATCAACAACCCTCTGTGGTAGAGAATTTCACAGGTTACCAACTCTCTGAGTGAAGAAGTTTCTCCTCATCTCATGGCTTACCGCTTATCCTTAAACTGTGTCCCCTGGTTCTGGACTTCCCCAACATCGGGAACATTCTTCCTGCATCTAACCTGTTCAGTCCCGTCAGAATTTTATATGTTTCTATGAGATCCCCTCTCATCCTTCTAAACTCCAGTGAATACAGACCCAGACGATCCAGTCTCTCCTCATATGTCAGTCCTGTCATCCCGGGAATCAGTCTGGTGAACCTTCGCTGCACTCCCTCAATAGCAAGAACGTCCTTCCTCAGATTAGGAGACCAAACCTAACACAATATTCCAGGTGAGGCCTCACCAAGGCCCTGTACAACTGCAATAAGACCTCCCTGCTCCTATACTCAAATCCCCTAGCTATGAAGGCCAACATGCCATTTGCCTTCTTCACTGCCTGCTGCACCTGCATGCCAACTTTCAATGATTGGTGTACACCCAGGTCTCATTGCACCTCCCCTTTTCCTAATCTGCCGCCATTCAGATAATATTCTGCCTTCGTGTTTTTGCCCCAAAGTGGATAACCTCACATTTATCCACATTATACTGCATCTGTCATGCATTTGCCCACTCACCTAACCTGTCCAAGTCACCCTGCAGTCTCTTAACATCCTCCTCACAGCTTAGTGTCATCTGCAAACTTAGAGATATTACACTCAATTCCTTCATCTAAATCATTGATGTATATTGTAAATAGCTGGGGTCCCAGCACTGAGCCCTGTGGCACACCACTAGTCACTGCCTGCCATTCTGAAAAGGACCCGTTTATCCCGACTCTCTGCTTCCTGTCTGGCAACCAGTTCTCTATACACGTCAGTACATTACCCCCAATACCATGTGCTTTAATTTTGCACACCAATCTCTTGTGTGGGACCTAGTCAAAAGCCTTTTTAAAGTCCAAATACACCACATCCACTGATTCTCCCTTGTCCACTCTACTAGTTACATCCTCAAAAAATTCCAGAAGATTTTTTGTCAAGCATGATTTCCCTTTCATAAATCCATTCTGACTTGGACCAATCCTGTCACTGCTTTCCAAATGCATTGCTATTTCATCTTTAATAATTGATTCCAACATTTTCCCCACTACTGATGTCAGGCTAACCGATCTATAATTACCCGTTTTCTCTCTCACTCCCTTTTTAAAAAGTGGTGTTACATTAGCTACCCTCCAGTCCATAGGAACTGATCCAGAGTCAATAGACTGTTGGAAAATCATCACCAGTGCATCCACTATTTCTAGGGCCACTTCCTTAATTACTCTGGGATGCAGACGATCAGGCCCTGGGGATTTATCAGCTTTCAATCCCATCAATTTCCCTAACACAATTTCCCGCCTAATAAGGATTCCTTCAGTTCCGCCTTCTCACTAGACACTCGGTCCCCTAGTATTTCCGGAAAGTTATTTGTGTCTTCCTTCGTGTCGACAGAACCAAAGTATTTGTTCAACTGGACTACCATTTCTTTGTTCCCCATTATAAATTCACCTGAATCTGACTGCAAGGGACCTACGTTTGTCTTCACTAATCTTTTTCTCTTCACATATCCAGAGAAGCTTTTGCAGTCAGTTTTTATGTTCCCAGCAAGCTTCCTCTCATACTCTATTTTTCCCCTCCTAATTAAACCCTTTGTCCTCCTCTGTTGAATTCTAAATTTCTCCCAGTCCTCACGTTTGCTACTTTTTCAGGCCAATTTATATGCCTCTTCCTTGATTTTAACACTATCCTTAATTTCCCTTGTTAGCCACGGTTGAGCCACCTTCCCCGTTTTATTTTTACTCCAGACAGGGATGTACAATTGTTGAACTTCATCCATGTGATCTTTAAATGTTTGTCAATGCCTATCCATCGTCAACCCCTTAGGTATCATTCGGCAGTCTATTCTAGCCAATTCACGTCTCATACCATTGAAGTGTTGATAGAATGGATACAGAGAGAAAGTTTCCACTTGTGAGGAAGAACATAACTGGATGCCATTAATATAAAATAGTAATCAAGAAATCAGATTGGGAATTCAGTAGAAACTTCTTTACCCAAAGAGTGGTGATAATGTGGAACTTGCTGCCACAGGAAATGTTTGAAGCAAATAGTATAGATGCAGTTCAGGGCTGGTTCGACAAGCATATGAGGGAGAAGGGAACAGAGGGTTATGTTGATAAAGTTAGATGAGGAAAGATGGGAGGAGGCTCAAGTGGAGCTGGCATGGACTGGTTGGGCTGAATGGCCTGTTTGTGTGCTGTATAGCCTATGTATGTAATCTTATTTAAGTACAGCACATTAATTGCATCGCCCTCATCAACCCTCTCTGCTACCTCATCAAAAAACTCAATCAAGTTAGTTAAACACGATTTGCCTTTGACAAATCTGTGCTGGCTTTCATTAATTAATCCATACTTGTCCAAGTAACTGTTAATTTTGTCCTGGATTATTGTTTCTAAAAGCTTCTCCACTATCGAGGTTAAACTTACTGGCGTGTAGCTGCTGGGCTCATCCTTATACACTTTTTTGAATAAGGTCGTAACATTTGCAATTCTCCAGTCCTCTGGCACCACCCCCCGTATCCAAGGAGAGTTGGAAGATTATGGCCAGTACCTCCACGATTTTCACCCTTCCCTTCCTCAGCATCCTAGAATGCATCCCATCCGGTCATTGTAACTGATCTACTTTAAGTGCAGCCAAGATTTCTAGTACCTCCTCTTTATCAATTTTTATCCCATCCAGTATCTCAACTACCTCCTCCTTCACTATGACTTTGGCAGCATCTTCTTCCTTGGTGAAGACAGATGCAAAGTAATCATTTAGTACCTCAGCCATGCCCTCCGCCTCCATGTGCAAGTCTCCTTTTTGGTCTCCAATCGGCCTCACCCCTCCTCTGACTACCTGTTTATTATTTATATGCCTATAGACTTTTGGATATCCTTTAATGTTAGCTGGCAATCTATTCTCATACTCTCCCTTTGCCCGCCTTATTTCCTTTTTCACTTCCCCTCTGAACTTTCTATATTCAGCCTGGTTCTGTCATATTCTCAACCTGACATCTGTCATATATGTCCCCTATTTTCTGCTTCATTTTCCTTTCTATCTCTTTCATCAACCATGGAGCTCTGGCTTTAGTTGCTCCAACTTTGCCCCTTGTGGGAATGTACCTCGAATGTACCCGAACCATTTCCTCTTTAAAGGCAGCCCATTGTTCAATTATAGTTTGGCCTGCCAATCTTTGATTCCAATTTATCCGGGCCAGATCCATTCTCAATCCACTGAAACTGTCCTTCCTCCAATTAAGTGTATTTTTACTCTAGATTATTCATTGTTCTTTTCCATAGCTATTCTAAATCTTATGATACTATGATCACTGTTCCCTAAATGTTCCCCTACTGACACTTGCTCCACTTGACCCATCTCATTCTCCAGAATCAGATCCAGCAATGCCTCCTTCCTCATTGGGCCAGAAATATACTGATCAAGAAAGTTCTCTTGAAATCAATTCAGAAATTCTTTCCCTTCTCTACTTACAATGCCAGTCTATATTAGGAGAGTTGAAGTCCCCCATATCCCTACTCCATAGTTCTTCCACCTCTCTGTAATTTTTTTGCAAGTGTGCTCCTCTATATCCTTCCCATTAGTTGTTGGCCGACAGAATGCACCTAGTAGTGTAATGGCACCTCTATTGTTTCTTAACCCTAACGAAGTAGATTTTGTTCTTGACCCCTGCAGAACATCCTCTCTCTCCCAGCACTGTAATATTCTCCTTAATCAGTAGCGTCATCCACCTCTTTTCTTTCCTTCTCTATTTTTCATGAACACTTAGAAACCGGATCATTAAGTACTCAATTCTGAATATTAACTGTTTTTCTCTCCAGAGATGTTGCCTGGCCATTTTGAGCCTGTCTCTGTTATCACCACGACATCATATTCTCATGTGGCCATTTGCATCTGCAGTTTACAAACTTAGATCTTATATTCTCTCTTAGAATAACCCCACCTAATACCTTACTATTTCATACTCTAACGCTCTCTGTCTCTCCCAAGCCTTTGCGCACTTTATTTACTCTTTCTAATGCTACATCCTGGTGCCCATACCCCTGCCAAATTAGTTTAACCCTATCCCTCCCATGAGGATATTGGTTCCAGCCCTGTTGAGGTATAACACGACCGGCCTGTACAGGTCCCAACTCTCCCAAACTGGTCCCAATGCCCCAGGAATCTGAAGCCCTCCCACCTGCACCATCTCTCCATCCATGCATTCAGCTCCTCTATCCTCCTATTTCTACAGTCACGAGCATGTGGCACTGTGAGTAACCCGGAGATTACTACCTTTTGAGGTCCTGCTTTTTAATCTCTTTCCTAGTTCCCTAAAATCTGCCTGCAGAACCTTATACCTCTTTCTACCTCTGTCATAAAACATAAGAACATAAGAAATAGGAGTAGGAGTGGCGTATTTGGCCCCTCGAGCGTGTTCCACCATTCAATAAGATCATGGCTGATCTGATCTTGGCCTCAGCTCCACGTCCCTGCCCGCTCCCCATAACCCTTGACTCCCTTATCATTCAAAAATCTGTCTACCTCCACCTTAAATATATTCAGAGACCCAGCCTTCACAGCTCTCTGGGGTAGAGAATTCCAAAGATTCACAACCCTCTGAGAGAAGAAATTCCTCCTCATTTCTGTTTTATCCAATGGTGGCTGGTGTGCACTGATACCGATCTGGACCGCAACCTCTGGCTGTTCAACCTCCCCCCTTAGAATATACTGCAGCTGCTCAATGATGTCCTTGACCATGGGACCAGGGAGTCATGTCTGCGGCCGCACAAATGCCTGTCTGTTCCCTTAACTATTGATTCTCCTATTAATATTGCTTTCCCGATCTTCCTTCTCCCCCCTTGTGCAGCTGGTCTTTTGGACTTGGCTCTGGCTGTACCCCCCCAAGGGAACTATCACCCCCCAAACCCCCATCCATATTCAGAACTCTTTACCATCGCTGAATTCCCCATCAACATCCTGGGGCTCAACATTGATCAGAAACCTAACTGGACCAGCCACATAAATACTGTGATGACAAGAGTAGGTCAGAGGCTGGGTATTCTGTGGCAAATATCTCACCTCCTGACTCCCCAAAGCCTTTCCATCATCTATAAGGCACAAGTCAGGAGTGTGATGGAATACTCTCCACGTGCCTGGATGAGTGCAGCTCCAACAACACTCAAGAAGCTCGACACCATCTAGGACAAAGCAGCCCGCTTGAATGGCAGCCCATCCACAAACTTAAACATTCACTCCCTCCACCACCGGCACACCGTGGCTGCAGTGTGTACCATCTGCAAGATGCACTGCAGCAACTCGGCCAGGCTTCTTCGGCAGCACCTCCCAAACCCGCGACCTCTACCATCTTGAAGAACAAGGGCAGCAGGTGCATGGGAACACTACCACCTCCAAGTTCCCCTCCAAGTCACACACCATCGTGACTTGGTAATATATCGCCGTTCCTTCATCGTCGCTGGTTCAAAATCCTGGAACTCCCTCCCTAATAGCACTGTGGGAGTACCTTCACCACAAGGATTGCAGTGGTTCAAGAAGGTGGCTCACCACCACCTTCTCAAGGGCAATTAGGGATGGGCAATAAATGCCAACCTTGCCAGCGATGCCCACATCGAGTGAACGAATAAATAAAAATACACTCACTCCCAGCTCCCTTCTTCTTAGGCTGTCCCTCGAATTGAGGATTAGAACATAAGAACATAAGAAATAGAAATAGGAGTAGGCCATACGTCCCCTCGAGCCTGCTCCGCCATTCAATAAGTTCATGGCTGATGTCGTTATCCTTACAGATTATGAGGGGGCTTGACAGGGTGGATGCAGAGAGGATGTTTCCATTAATGGGGGAGAATAGAACTAGAGGGCATAATTTTAGAATAAGACCCATTTAAAACTGAGATGAGGAGGAATTTCTTCTCTGAGGGTTGTAAATCTGTGGAATTCACTGCTTGAGAGAGCTGTGGAAGCCGGGACATTGAATAAATTTAAGACAGAGATAGACAGCTTCTTAACTGATAAGGGATTAAGGGGTTATGCGGAGCGGGCGGGGAAGTGGACCCGAGTCCATGATCGGATCAGCCATGATCGTATTAAATGGCGGAGCAGGCTCGGGGGGGCCGTATGGCCTTCTCCTGCTCCTATTTCTTATGTTCTTATGTTCTTACAGCTTTCAATGGCGTGTTTGCTATCCTTGGCAACAGGGTTAGTGTAAACGACCCCATGCCTGTGCTAACTGAGGCACCATTGACTGTGAGGACATAGTGGCAAAGATTAAAGTGTTACTACCGGCTGTGCTTGTGTTGGTTCGAAGACGGAGCTCGGGCTTTTCCCCGTCCGGCCGTGCCTTCTCATTTCCCCGTTGCTTGCCTGTGTCACTCTCCCCGCTGTCATATGGGATGTTGGGGGGATAGAGTCAGAAATCGCCACGTGCAGGGTTCGCTTGCCCTTCATTCCAGCCTGCAAAATATAAACATGGAGATGCACCATCCAAACAACCATCACACGCGACAGAGCCCCATCCATTAACGACCAAACGGACTCAATTTTATGGCTACATTGTCCAAAATAATGTTTGCCTGAATATTGCACTGTTCAAAGATGAGCATACCAATATTTAATGTGGAGCATGTTAACTGCCAAGGACAGGTGGGGTGGGGTTGAGTGGGAAGGAAAACATTATAACATTCTTAAACCCGACCCTAACCAGCCTCCAACGCGTCCACTCCGGGTTTCAAGGACACCCACAAAGCCTCCTTTATAAAGTGCAACATCCCCACCGACACCTGGGAATCCCTGGCCAAAGACCGCCCTAAGTGAAGGAAGAGCATCTGGGAGGGCGCTGAGCACCTCGAGTCTCGTCACCGAGAGCATGCAGAAAACAAGCGCAGGCAGCGGAAGAAGCGTGAGGCAAACCAGACTCCCCACACACCTTTTCCTCCAACCACTGTCTGTCCTATCTGTGGCACAGACTGTGGGCTCAAAATTGCCCAGGAGTTGCTGTTTTTTTTGGAGCAACTTGATTTTTATGGAGTATCTTAAAAATCCCCATTTTGCAATTCAACTTGCGCCGGTGTAACTGTGTTTGTTAGGATTTTTTTAGTTTAGTTTCATTTTTATCAAAAGGGGCGTTACCAGCCACCTGCACACATTTTGGCCATTTAGGTCACTTTGGACAGCTAATAGTTACTTCAAACTAACTTTGGCCAGCGTATGTGACCACTCATGGCTGCAGAGAAAACCCTTGCAAAGAATTAAGAAATCAACGCAGGTAGGTACATCGGAGGCCAGCAGAACTTAATGACTTGACTAAAGAACGTGAATAGGATCAAACAGCTATACAAGACATCCTATGACCAACTTCGCAAAGTTAATTTACTATACAACAGAAGCATTCATGGAAGCTTAAACGACAAAAATAAAAGAAGTAAAGAGAGAAAACATATTTACATAGTGTTTTCAAAATATCCAAATAAAAAATAGAAGTCCCTCCTGCTCGTAATTCTTATGTTCTCCCAGCTGTCTTAGCTCGCCCACCATCATAGAAATATTTTATATCGCCAGGAAATTTACTGTGTGTTTTATGCTTTTAAATATTTTGAAAATTCAAGCAAAATTATTCCACCAAATCTAATGTTCAAGAATTGACTATGATGTATTTGAAAGTATTTTCTATTAACTTGGTTAGGAAAGTATTTTCATCAACAGGGTTAAGGAAAGTCTTGAGTAAGCTCATCAAAATTACCCCATCCCCCCCCCGTCCCCGGATCAAAACTTCCCCTGGTGATCAAAACTCCCTCCCCTCCCCCCGTCCCCGGGATCAAAACTCCCTCCCCTCCCCCCGTCCCCGGGATCAAAACTCCCCCCCCCCCACACCCCCCTGGCGATCAAAACTCCCTCCCCTCCCCCCGTCCCCGGGATCAAAACTTCCCCCCCCTCCCCCCGTCCCCGGATCAAAACTCCCTCCCGGGATCAAAACTCCGCCCCCCCCCGGATCAAAACTCCCAACTGCCCGCCCCCCCTCCCCCCCAGATCAAAACTCCCTCCCCTCCCCCCGTCCCCGGATCAAAACTCCCCGCCTCCCGGATCAAAACTCCCCCCCCCACCCCAGATCAAAACTCCCTCCCAGGATCAAAACTCCCCACCGCCCCCCCGCCCCCCGGATCAAAACTCCCTCCCCTCCCCCCGTCCCCAGATCAAAACTCCCCGCCTCCCGGATCAAAACTCCCCCCCCCCCCCCCAGATCAAAACTCCCTCCCAGGATCAAAACTCCCCACCGCCCCCCCCCTCCCCCCTGGATCAAAACTCCCTCCCCTCCCCCCGTCCCCGGATCAAAACTTCCCCCCCCCCCGCCCCAAGATCAAAACTCCCTCCCGGGATCAAAACTCAACCCTGCCCCGGATCAAAACTCCCCCACCCCGGGATCAAAACTCCCCACCACCCACCCCCTCCCCCCTGGATCAAAACTCCCTCCCGGGATCAAAACTCACCCCCCACCACATCCCCGCTTGATGTAGCCTTCTAGCCCGGGAAGGCAGTGGGCCGGCCTGTGCAGCAGGCCACTCGACCTGGGATGGGGCAGGGCGCATTGGGTCCCAAGCTGCAGCACGCACACAGAGGCTGGGGGCAGGAGCTACTGCGCATACGCGCATACTTCAACGTGCATGTGCAGAGCTGCCGGCACTGTTTCTGGCACAGGGCCCGAGGACCGCCACCCAATTGCTTGGCCAAGCCCCGGGAGAGGCAACACAGCAGCCAGAATCGGGGGATATTTTTTAGGCGCCGTTTGCAGCCCACAAAGTCACCGCATCTCTGGTGAGTGCGGCAAAAAAAGGGGTGGGCCAAATTTGAGCCTTGAAATTCCCATATTGGACTGCTGAGTCACCTAAGAACTCACTTTTGGAGTGGAAGCAAGTCTTCTTCGATTTCAAGGGACTGCCTATGAAAAAATGAATGATGATGAATGGAGGCGGGCTTGGCTGCGTGTGAGTAACCTACTTGCTGGAGGAGGGTCGATCATTATCGCAAGTTAATGAATTGTATTTGAAGAGATGTCAAACAGTGATTTGAATTTAATGCCTCCAGCATGGGTTTCCTGGGGCTCAGGAAACTCGCCAGTGAAATGGAAGTGAGATTGAAGTGCAGTTCATGGTGGTGCTTAAAATTCGTATTGCCCGATCTCAATAAAGGCTCAATGCTTACAGCTGCTTAGACTTACTGTCCGCTCTCCTTCAAATCTGCTGTCATCACTCCTCTCCTCAAAAAAGCAACCCTTGACCCCACTGGCTTGCGAGCTACTGTCCCATCTCCAACCTCCCTTTCCTCTCCAAAGTCCTTGAACATGTTGTCACCTCCCAAATCCGTGACCATCTTTCCCAGAATTCCTTATTTGTATCCCTTCAATCTGGTTTCCGCTCCTGCCACAGTACCGAAACGCCTCTCATCAAAGTCACGAATGACATCCTTTGTGACTGTGACAAAGGTAAACTTTCCCTCCTCTTCCTCCTGGACCTATCTGCAGCCTTTGACACAGTTAATCACTCCATCCTTCTCCAACACCTCCCCACCATTGTCCAGTTGGGTGGGACTGCACTCGCCTGGTTCCATTCTTATCTATCTAATCGTAGCCAGAAAATAGCCTACAATGGCTTCCCTTCCCAATCCTGCATCGTTACCTCTGGTGTCACCCAAGGATCTATCCTTGTCTCCTTCCTATTTCTCATCTATATGCTGCCCCTTGACGATATCATCCGAAAACACGGAGTCTGTTTCCTCAAGTACGCCGACGACACCCAGTTCTACCTCAGCACCACTTCTCAACCCCTCCATGGTCTTTAAATTATCAGACTGTGTGTCCACTTGACCATTGGATGTGGGCTTAAACGGACATGCTTGATGCCATTGCGGGTCATGAACTCATTGAATTCCGAGCTGGTGAAACATGGTCCATTGTCACTAACAAGGATGTCAGGAAAACCATGGGTGGCGAACATGGCCCAGAGACATTCAATGGTGGCAGTGGATGTCCATGATGATATTATTATACATTCAATCCATTTAGAGTAAGCGTCCACTGCTACAAGGAATATCTTTCCGAGAAAGGGGCCAGCAAAATCTACTTGGAACCTGGACCATGGTTTGGAGGGCCATGACCACAGACTCAGTGGGGCCTCCCTTGGTGCATTGTGAGCAAGTGTTACATTGGTGTATGCATGACTCCAATTCCAAGTCAATGCCGGGCCACTAAACATGCGACCTGGCGATAGCCTTCATCATGACTATGCCTGTGTGGGTACTGTGTAGATCAGGTATAAACATTTCCCTGCCTTTTTTTGGAAAATCTCACAAATCCCCTATAGGAGACAATCTGAATGGATGGACATTTCAACCTTGCATCGGTAAAACGGCTTAATTTCATCTTGCATTTCCCCGGGAACAGCCGACCGGCTCCCATTAAGGATGCAGCTTTTTACAAGTGAGAGCACAGGGTCCTGGCTAGTCCAGGTCCTGATCTGTCGAGCCGTGACGTGGTTCTAATTGGTACCAACGATATAGGTAAAAAAAGGGATGAGGTCCTACGAGACGAATTTAAGGAGCTAGGAGCTAAATTAAAAAGTAGGACCTCAAAAGTAGTAATCTCAGGATTGCTATCAGTGCCACGTGCTAGTCAGAGTAGGAATCGCAGGATAGCGCAGATGAATACTTGGTTTGAGCAGTGGTGCAGCAGGAAGGGATTCAAATTCCTGGGGCATTGGAACAGGTTCTGGGGGAGGTAGCACCTGGGCAGGACCGGAACCAATGTCCGAGGGGGAGTGTTTGCTAGTGCTGTTGGGGAGGAGTTAAACTAATATGGCAGGGGGATGGGAACCAATGCAGGGAGAAAGAGGGAAACAAAAAGGAGACAAAAGCAAAAGACAGAAAGGAGATGAGTAAAAGTGGAGGGCAGAGAAACCCAAGGCAAAATAAAGGGGCTGCAGGAGGGGTCAAAACTAAAAATCATGTTTTAAAAGCTAGGATTAAAACACTCTACCTAAATGCATGCAGCATTCAAAATAAAGTAAATGAGTTGACAGCACAAATCATTACAAATGGGTATGATTTGGTGGCCATTACAGAAACGTGGTTGCAGGGTGGCCAAGACTGGGAATTAAACATACAGGGGTATCTGACGATTCGGAAAGATAGACAAGAAGGGAAAGGAGGTGGGGTAGCTCTGTTAATAAAGGATGATATCAGGGCAGTTGTGAGAGACGATATTGGCTCTAATGAACAAAATGTTGAATCATTATGGGTGGAGATTAGAGATAGTAAGGGGAAAAAGTCACTGGTGGGCATAGTTTATAGGCCCCCAAATAATAACTTCACGCTGGGGCGGGCAATAATCAAGGGAATAATGGAGGCATGTGAAAAAGGAACGGCAGTAGTCATGGGGGATTTTAACCTACATATCGATTGGTCAACTCAAATCGCACGGGGTAGCCTGGAGGAGGAATTCATAGAATGCATACAGGATTGTTTCTTCGAACAGTATGTAACAGAACCTACAAGGGAGCAAGTTATCTTAGATCAGGTCCTGTGTAATGAGACAGGAATAATAAGCGATCTCCTCGTAAAAGATCCTCTCGGATTGAGTGATCACAGTATGGTTGAATTTGTAATACAGATTGAGGGTGAGGAATTAGTGTCTCAAACGAGCGTACTATGCTTAAACAAAGGGGACTACAGTGGGATAAGGGCAGAGTTGGCTAAAGTAGACTGGAAACACAGACTAAACGGTGGCACAATTGAGGAACAGTGGAGGACTTTTAAGGAGCTCTTTCATAGTGCGCAACAAAAATATATTCCAGTGAAAAAGAAGGGCGGTAAGAGAAGGGATAACCAGCCGTGGATAACCAAGGAAATAAAGGAGAGTATTAAATCAAAGACCAATGCGTATAAGGTGGCCAAGGTTAGTGGGAAACTAGAAGATTGGGAAAATTTTAAACAACAGCAAAGAATGACTAAAAAAGCAATAAAGAAAGGAAAGATAGATTACGAAGGTAAACTTGCGCAAAACATAAAAACAGATAGTGAAAGCTTTTACCGATATATAAAACGGAAAAGAGTGACTAAAGTAAATGTTGGTCCCTTAGAAGATGAGAAGGGGGATTTAATAATAGGAAATGTGGAAATGGCTGAGACCTTAAACAATTATTTTGCTTCGGTCTTCACAGTGGAAGACACAAAAACCATGCCAAAAATTGCTGGTCACAGGAATATGGGAAGGGAGGACCTTGAGACAATCACTATCACTCGGGGGGTAGTGCTGGACAGGCTAATGGGACTCAAGGTAGACAAGTCCCCTGGTCCTGATGAAATGCATCCCAGGGTATTAAAAGAGATGGCAGAAGTTATAGCAGATGCATTCGTTATAATCTACCAAAATTCTCTGGACTCTAGGGACGTACCAGCGGATTGGAAAGCAGCTAATGTAACGCTTCTGTTTAAAAAAGGGGGCAGACAAAAGGCAGGTAACTATCGGCCGGTTAGTTTAACATCTGTAGTGGGGAAAATGCTATAAACTATCATTAAGGAAGAAATAGTGGGACATCTCGATAGGAATAGTGCAATCAAACAGACGCAGCATGGATTCATGAAGGGGAAATCATGTTTAACTAATTTACTGGAATTTTTTGAGGATATAACGAGCATGGTGGATAGAGGTGTACCGATGGATGTGGTGTATTTAGATTTCCAAAAGGCATTCGATAAGGTGCCACACAAAAGGTTACTGCAGAAGATAGAGGTATGCGGAGTCAGAGGAAATGTATTAGCATGGATAGAGAATTGGCTGGCGAATAGAAAGCAGAGAGTCGGGATAAATGGGTCCTTTTCGGGTTGGAAATCGGTGGTTAGTGGTGTGCCACAGGGATCGGTGCTGGGACCACAACTGTTTACAATATACATCGATGACCTGGAAGAGGGGACAGAGTGTAGTGTAACAAAATTTGCAGATGACACTAAGATTAATGGGAAAGCGGGTTGAGTAGAGGACACAGAGCAGCTGCAAAGAGATTTGGATAGGTTAAGCGAATGGGCTAAGGTTTGGCAGATTGAATAAAATGTCGTGAGGTCATCCACCTTGGGGAAAAAAACAGTAAAAGGGAATATTATTTGAATGGGGAGAAATTACAACATGCTGAGGTGCAGAAGGACCTGGGGTCCTTGTGCATGAAACTCTTTTAGAGTTTATCTGTAAAACAAAACATTAAACCGTGCCACCCGCCCTGGGTGACACACCAGACATTTACAAGGCCCTTTTTTTTTCCTTTTTTTGTTTTTTTTTGTGTTTTTCTTTTTTTTTGGTTTTTTTTTTGGGCACTAAAATCACAATTTTTCCCCAGTGTCCCCTATAAAAGGGAAGGGGGACACTAAAAGCACCGGCAATTAAAACAAATTAAACTTTAAAACGTAAAATCAAATTAAAATTTGGTTTCCGGGCGTGATGATGCACTCCAGTCCCTCCGGTGCCCACCTCTCATGGAAGGCCGCGAGCGTACCGGTGGACACCGCGTGCTCCATCTCCAAGGACACCCTGGACCGGATGTAAGAGCGGAAGAGAGGAAGGCAGTCAGGTTGAACGACCCCCTCGACCGCCCGCTGCCTGGACCGGCTGATGGCACCCTTGGCCGTGCCCAGGAGCAGTCCTACGAGGAGGCCCTCGGACCTACCCGCTCCCCTCCGCACAGGGTGCCCAAAGATCAGGAGAGTGGGACTGAAGTGCAGCCAGAATTTCAGGAGCAGCCCCTTCAAATAATAAAACAGGGGCTGCAACCTCGTGCACTCAATAAAAACATGGAACACGGACTCCTCCAGACCGCAGAAATTGCAGGCGGCCTGGGAGTCCGTGAACCGGCTTAAAAATTTATTGCACGGCACTGCTCCGTGCATCACCCTCCATGCCAAGTCCCCGATGAATAGTGGGAGGACCCCTGCGTAGAGTGCCCTCCATCGGGGACCCCCGCCTCCTCCGGACGGCAGGATGGTACGCCATGGCGTGTCCGGACGGCAGGCGAGGATGGCAAAGTTGAGAGTGTGCAGGAGCAGCCCGTACAGGAAACCCCTCCGCGCGGAACTGAAAGGCACGGAGGGGATTTCCCCGAGGCGGCTCAAGTTGCATGAAATCCCAAAAAGTTTGTTTGCAGGTGCAGCAGGTAATCAGGAAGGCGAATGCAATGTTGGCCTTCATTTCGAGAGGGATGGAGTACAAAAGCAGGGAGGTCCTGCTGCAACTGTATAAGGTATTGGTAAGGCCGCACCTGGAGTACTGCGTGCAGTTTTGGTCACCTTACTTAAGGAAGGATATACTGGCTTTGGAGGGGGTACAGAGATGATTCACTAGGCTGATTCCGGAGTTGAGGGGGTTACCTTATGATGATAGATTGAGTAGACTGGGTCTTTACTCGTTGGAGTTCAGAAGGATGAGGGGTGATCTTATAGAAACATTTAAAATCACGAAAGGGATAGACAAGATAGAGGCAGAGAGGTTGTTTCCACTGGTAGGGGAGACTAGAACTAGGGGGCACAGCCTCAACATATGGGGGAGCCAATTTAAAACCGAGTTGAGAAGGAATTTCTTCTCCCAGAGGGTTGTGAATCTGTGGAATTCTCTGCCCAAGGAAGCAGTTGAGGCTAGCTCATTGAATGTATTCAAATCACAGATAGATGGATTTTTAACCAATAAGGGAATTAAGGGTTACGGGGAGAGGGCGGGAAAGTGGAGCTGAGTCCACAGCCAGATCAGCCATGATCTTATTGAATGGTGGAGCAGGCTCGAGGGGCTAGATGGCCTACTCCTGTTCCTAATTCTTATGTTCTTATGTTCTTATGACCACTCGCTCTCAAAAACATCCCTTACAAGAAGCAAGTCTGCGGGTTGCGCCATTTCTACCCCGGTGGTAGGCAATGGTAGCCGACTGAGGGGATCAGCACAGTTCTTGGTGTCTGGTCTGTGGCAGATTACATAGTCATACGCAGATAACGTTAGTGCCCATCTTTGGATGCGGGACGAAACATTGGTGTTAATACCTTTGCTTCCTGAGAACAGCGAAATGAACAGTTTGTGGTCGGGTTCGAACTCGAACCGGAGTCCAAAAAGGTATTGGTGCATTTTCTTAACCCCATATACGCATGCTAATGCTTCTTTCTCAACTATACTGTCGGCTTTTTCAGCTTTACATAAACTTCTGGATGCATATGCAACCGGTTGCAGTTTGCCTGACACATTGGCTTGCTGTAACACATAACTGACCCCATACGAAGATGCATCACAAGCTAATACTAAACGTTTACACGGGTCATACAATACAAGTACTTGTTAGAACATAGTAGGTCTCTGGCCTTATTAAAGGCTGTCTCTTGGGATTTACCCCAAACCTAGTCATTACTCTTGCGTAGCAATAAATGCCAAGGTTCTAGCAAAGTGCTCAACCCCAGTAGAAAGTTACCAAAATAGTTGAGTCCCAGGAACGAACGCAGCTCCGTCACATTCTGTGGTCTGGGTGCATCCTTGATGGCCTCTGTCTTGGAGTCCGTGGGTCTGATGCCGTCCGCCGCAATCTTTCTCCCCAGAAATTCGACCTCTGGCGCCAGGAAAAAACACTTGGAGCATTCCAGCCTGAGTCCCACTCTGTCCAGTTGCTTTAGAACCTCTTCCAGGCTGTGCAAGTGTTCGATGGTGTTGCGACCAGTGATCAGGATGTCATCTTGAAACACCACGGTGTGCGGAACCGATTTCAGCAGACTCTCCATGTTCCTCTGGAAAATGGCTGCAGCCGAGCGAATCCCAAAAGGGCATCTGTGGTATATGAACAGTCCTTTGTGCGTGTTGATGCACGCCAAGTTTTTCGAAGGTTCAGCCAGCTCCTGTATCATGTAAGCAGAGGTTAGATCCAGCTTGGTTAACGACTTCCCCCCCGCTAATGTTGCGAACAGGCCATCCGCCTTGGGTAGTGGGTACTGGTCCTGTAACGAGACTCGGTTGATCGTTACCTTGTAGGCCCCGCAGATTCTGACCTTCCCAATTGGAACAATTGGACTGGCCCACTCGTTGAACTCGACTGGCGATATGATTCCCTGTTGTTGAAGTCTGTCCAGATCGATCTCGACTTTCTCTCGCATCATATATGGAACCACTCGGGCCTTGTGATGAACTGGCCGTGCCCCAGGAACTAGATGGATCTACACTTTGGCGCCTGTGAAGTTGCCGATGCCTGGCTCAAATAACAACGGGAATTTGTTTAGCACTTGGGCGCACAAGGTGTCATCCACCGAAGACAGAGCTTCGAGATCGTCCCAGTTCCATCAGATCTTTCCTTGCCAGCTTCTGCCGAACAGCGTTGGGCCATCGCCTGGTACAATCCATAGTGATAAATCATGCACAGTTCCATCGTATGATACCTTCACTGCCGCACTGCCAATGACTGGTATGAGCTCTTTGGTGTAAGTGCGCAGCTTGGTGTGAATCGGGCTTAGTTTTGGCCTTTGTGCCTTGTTGCCCGACAGTTTCTCAAAAGCCTTCTGGCTCATAATTGACTGACTCGCCCCCGTGTCCAATTCCATGGAAACTGGAATGCCGTTTAATTTGACTTTCAACATTATCAGAGGGCTTTTGGTGGTGAAGGTGTGCACCCTATACACTTCCTCTTCAGCCTCGGGTTGAGTTGCCTCTCTTACTCGTTCTGCGTGATCCGCGCCGCATCGGTCATCTTCTGCCGACTCTGCCACGTGGTGAGTCGCAGCACGTCTGCATATTCGCTGGAGGTGCCCCATTGTTCCACAGCCCTTGCACACATAGTGCTTGAATTGACATTGATGGGCTCAATGATTGCCCCTGCAGCGCCCACATGGTGTTAATAGATTCGCATTCACGCCCCACAGCGAACTCTGAGTCTGGCCTCTGCAGGCGTGTAGGCCCTGCCACGTACAGTTCTGCCTGCTGAAGGTGTTATTTTACGCACAGTACTTGCCGGTGAGCTTCGATGCTGCAAAGATATCTGTTTAGTGTTATCGTTCGTGGACATGAAAGCCTGGGCTATCATGATGGCCTTGCTTCGATCTGGGGATTCGGCAGACAGCAGTTTGTGACGCATGACCTCGTGGCCAATTCCAAGCACGAAAAAGTTCCGCAACATTTCCCCCAAAAATCCAGCAAATTCGCACGATCCCACAAGGCGTCTTAGGTCGGCGACATAGCTCGCCACGTTCTAGCCCGCGGAGCAATGGTGCGTGTAAAAGCGATACCTGGCCATTAAGATGCTCTCCTTCGGCTTGAGATGTTCCCGAACCAGCATGCACAACTCTGCATATGTCTTGTCCGTTGGTTTCGTTGGTGCTTGCAGATTTTTGACAAGGCCATATGTTGTGGACCCACAAATGGTGAGGAGAATCGCCCTGCGCTTGTCCGCGGTATCTTCCATATCCAGCTCGTTGGCCACAAAGTACTGGTCAAAGTGCTGAACGAAGGCTTCCCAATCATCGCCCTCAACAAATCTCTCAAGACTACCAACGGCAGCCATAACCACGTGAAAGTTCGTGATCTGTTACTCGTCGCCAATTGTTATGTTCAGATTAACTCCACAAGACTATACTGTAAGCTCAAACTGTTGTGACCTTGGTCTCTTTAATGTAACTCCAGAGTGAGGAAGCAGCATGACAGACTGCCTTTTATACCTGCTTGCCCAGGGTGCACAGGTGACCCTTGGGTCTCTAACTGGTGCGTCCCCTGGTGGCAAGTCTTACACACTAGTAATGTTTACATACATAAGACAAGGGAGAGGTGCACAAGATTTGCACAAGAGAGATGGTCACAAAATTTTCACAAGGGAGAGGTGCACAAGATTTGCACAAGCGAGAGGGTCACAAAATTTTCACAAGGGAGAGGTGGGCAACGGAGAGGTGGACAACACAGGTCTGGGCAAGACAGATCTGTAAAAGAATGGAGAACAGCAGAGTGGAGAGCAAGAGAGAGGGCTGCACTACCCATGTGAGGGGCTCTACAGATGGATGCTCGGCTTCCTGACCTATCTGAGGAGCAGTGCTTCTGCAGGTTCGGATTGACAGGGCAGGTGGCCGCAGACATCTGCAGCCTCCTCGGAGAATAGTTGCTCTCTGCTGGACCTGGCGGCCACGCTTTGCCCATCGCTGTCAAAGTCACCGCTGGCCTGAATTTCTTTGCCTCTGGCTCTTTCCAGTGTGCCAGCTGAGATAGCTCCAGAGTCTCAGTCGGCTGCACATAACTATATAAGGCAGGTCACGGATGGGTTGTTTGGTCAACTTCCCCTGTGGACACCACAGGCAGAATGAGCCGGCAGTCAGATTCCCGCCTCTGGCTAGCTTCCCACAGGGACAGGGTGCTACCGATTGTACACACGTGGACCGTCAATCTGAGGACCGTCATGTGGACCAGGAGTTTTGATCAACCGCAAGGGATTTCATTCCATCAATGTACAAGCAGTGTACAACCACAAAAAAAGGTTCATGCAGGTCAGTGCCAGGTTCCCTGAGAGATGACACGATGTGTTCATACCGCAGCAGTCCAACACTCCAGACTTCCTCCTTCCAGGAAGCAGGGCTGGCTCGTCGGAGACAAGGGCACTCACCTTCAAACTTGGCTCATGACACCTGTGAGGAACCCCGCCAATGAGACGTAAGGGTGCTACAATGAGAGCCACTTGGCCACCAGATGTGTCATCGAGCAAGTCATCGGCATGTTGAACGCACTTCAGGTGCCTGGCTAGGTCTGGAGGTGCCCTTCAGTACCTGCCAGTGAGAGTGCCCAGAATGATAATGGTGTGCTATGACCTTCCAAACGTCGTGCAGCAGAGACGGTTAGAGGTGGGGGAGGAGGACGGAGGTGCTCATTAATCACCTTCTGATGATGAGAACACTGAAGAGGAGGATGAGGAGGAAGAGGACAGCGAACAATATGAAGGTGGGTCACCTATTGCCAGACCAGCCCTGTACATTGATGTCCGGAATGCTTTAATAGCTCTGAAAGCGTTAAAATCATTAGAATGACTATAAAGCATTTTCTAAACGTTTGTAGCTGAGCTTATCATAGAAAAACAAGCTGCAAGGACAGCTAGTGATCACATAGCATGGTACGAGATAATGATACAAAGAATAATTGAGACACCCCAGCTTTATCTGTTAAATTAACAGAAAACTTAGTCACGGATGAGATAGTAGTACAAGATAAACAGTTCTGGGCAGAAGTTCACAGAAGTTGCAAAACCGTAAAGAAAAATGATGTAGCACATAACTAATCAGATAAGAGGTGCACAGAAATGACATAACGAAATTGTATGTAGCAATGAAATTGTTGTAACTAGGTGAGAACTTGTGACGCGTTGGGGAAAACAACCAATGGAAAACTTCTGCGCATATGTTTCATGATTTTGTATGTATTTTGAATGTATAAAAATGGCAGCCCGCAGCTGCACGGAGAGAATGGCTGGTTTGGGTCACCAAGTTAGGGAACTCGTATAGAGTCGCTTCTCCCTCGATCGAGTACTTTATAATAAACGATTGTTTTCTCCGAAACAGACCTGTGTCAAGTATCTTTGTAATACTCCACAACAGCTCAAAGGCATAACTAGTGACCCACATTGCAAAAGATTTGAGATGAAATTCTCCGGCCTGCCCCCGCCACCACCCATTTGCACAAAATGGTGCGTCAACCAAGCATCCACCCATTGTACATCTCCCAGTGGGTCCCACCAAGTACTGACATTCACCATGAAGCAACTGAAAGTGTGAGTTGGCACTCGGGACATAATAATGGACAAGATGGGGAATTGGTGCAAAGCCTTACATTTTATATGCCTTTATGAAAAAAAAGGAGACTTAACGACATAACCTTTTGTCAAACACCCATGTGCATACCCTTGGTGACTTACAATCATTTTTTCTTACACTTCCTGCCGCTTCTACGTGATGCAGCCCCTTGTGACTTGAGCAGAGGTCGAGGCAGTCAGCTCTGATCCCTGCCCTGGCTGCTGCTGAGATGCTTATGGCCTACGACCTCTGGGTTTTGTAGCCCCTGGAGGCCCCACCAAAGAATGCTCCACCTGCACCTGTGCAGGGTCAGATCTGGCCATCGGGAGTCGAGGCAGCGTGTGGGGTACTGGCTGAGAGGGGGGACATTGGGTGAGAAGTGGGAGCACTTTGATATGCTATTTCATCATCATAGGTAGTCCCTCAAAATCGAGGAAGACTTGCTTCCACTCTAAAAGTGAGTTCTCAGGTGGTTGTACAGTCCAATACAGGAATTACAGTCTCTGTCACAGGTGGGACAGACAGCGGTTGAAGGAAAGGGTGGGTGGGACTGGTTTGCCACATGCTCCTTCCGCTGCCTGTGCTTGCTTTCTGTCTGCTCTCAGCAACGAGACTTGAGGTGCTCAGTACCCTCCCGGATACTCTTCCTCCACTTAGGGCGATCATTGGCCAGGGATTCCCAGGTGTTGGTGGGGATGTTGCATTTTACCAAGGAGGCTTTGAGGGTGTCCTTGAAATGTTTCCTCTGCCCACCTGGGGCTCGCTTGCCATGTAGGGTTTCCGAGTAGAGTGCTGGCTTTGGGAGTCTTGTGTCGGGCATGTGGACAATGCGTCCCACCCAACGGAGCTGGTCGAGTGTGGTCAGTGCTTCGATGCTGGGGATGTTGGCCTGATCGAGGACGCTAACATCGAGAACAACTGCAGAGGAATCTCCCCGATATCAGCCACTGGGAAAGTCATCGCTAGAATTCTCCTTAACTATCTTCTTCTCCCCGTGGCTGAGGAGCTCCTCCTGGAGTCATAGGGCAGATTCCCTCCCCTACGGAGTACAATGGACATGATCTCCACGGCGCGAAAACTGCAAGAGAAATACAGGGAACAGCACGATCCCTTGTACATGGCCTTCTTTGACCTCACAAGAGCCTTTGACACTGTTAGGCCATTTATCCCTCTTCTGAGGCCGTGCCACATCATTCCTAACACTCTGCTACAGACCAGCTTGGTGGAGATCAGTGATGCATTGTAAGGCCACAGATAAGGTTCCTGTCATCCTGTTTAAGGCAGCAGACAGCTGTGGTCATGACCTGCCTGCACTCATTTGAGAGCCGTGTTTGAATCTCGATGGAGTCAGCCACTCTCTCCATAGCAGACATTCTCGCAACGACCTGTGACACCAATCCACCAATGTTGGAGCTGAACTCCTCCGCCCCCTCCGCGATTGTGGAGGAAGTGTGTGCACGCCTGTGAGTATCTCACAACGTTGCTGCTGTACCTCCATTATTCTCCTTCTCAATGATGACCACGAGGTTCAGCGTTTGTGTCCGGCTGAGCAGAGCTTGTGGAGGATCGCGCCCTCCCGGAGCGGACTCTCCGCTGCTGTCCGGCGTAAGCTGGTGCAGGAGGGCAATGGCAACGAAGAGGGATGCCCCCAGGTCGGCGATTGGAGCGTGGGCAGGTACAGCAGAAGCGGCGAGGTCGCGGCGAAAAAGTGGCGAGAGAATGTAGAGGGATGTGACCGGGGCCCAGGGGAGGCATGAGTTCAGGGCCCAGGAGAGGCGAGGGCCCAGGGGCAGCACGGGCCAGCCCACACTGCGATATGTGTGCGCACTAGGTCCATGCAGCAGAGCTGGTCTCCAGTTGTCTTGGGTAATCCTTGCCACTGGACCAAGACCTAGCTCTGTCGAGCCCGTGTGGTGGCTGGTGTGCAACGGTCACCACACGTTAAAAAAATCCACACACAGGCATCTTCCACTCTTCAGGATGTAGTTCGGGATCTGGAATATTAGCTCCTTCATTGAAACACATGTGAACTCTTCCCTTTTTGGCGTAGAAGCAAGTCATCCTCGATACGAGGGACTGCCTATGATGCTGTCCCTGCCACCAGTGTCTGCTTGTGTGAATTCTCCTGTGAATTGTGAATCACCTGGTGCAAACCCAGCTGTCTCAATGGATCTACCGAAGCGCGAGTATTCACGCCGTTGCGACAGTACATCCTCAGAAGGAAGAAGGTCCTCTGAAGAATCATCATCAGCCATCTCCGCAGACTCTTGCTCTACATGTGAAGGCCCCCGGAAGACCTAAGACAGAAGAAATGGATATGAATTCGTCCTGGCAAAGTAACAATCTTGACAGTCACCAATGTCGTTAATGAAATAAAGTCAGCATATCTGTGCCAGGGTCGGTTTTAATTCTGTCACCAGCCATCTGCGAGTTCCCACTCTCTCCATCTCTGATTGACAGGAATGCAGATGTGGCACTTATCGCTATGTTCTCCTCCTCTGCACCTGTTAGCAGGACTATTTGTGGAGGGCCAGCTCCCATCCTCTACCTCTCCCGTGCAATTCTCCTACAAGGGGTGAAACAGAGCTGTGAGTGACTGTTGGTCACGTCTTCACCCAATAGAGGCAGTGCATTCGGCAAAGGCGACTATCAGACAGATGAAACACATTAAATAAGGATTGGGGTGAGTGGCGTCAGTGGATGGATAAATGGGAAGGGAAAGTGCATGAAAGGTGAACCATGGGTGCAGTTGAAACTGAAGTGGGAGCAGTGATGTTGCTTGGCAAGACAGAGTGAGAGGGGGGAGTGATGTGAGTGAATGAGCAAATATACTTACTTTTCCTGGTTCGGTCATTAACCTGCTTCTTGCACTGCCTCCAGGTCCGGGGCACAATGCTCCTTCCACTCATCGCCCTGACCATCTTCAATCTCACCTTCTTAGTGACAGCATTGATGGAGAACATGATGTCCCTCCTGCTCCTGACTGTAGGGCGTTTGTTTCTACACTCTACCTCGGGAATTATAGAAAAAGGCCAACACATGGCACAAAATTTAGGTTTAACCCAGTTGTCAGTTTTATTACGCAAAAACTAACTGAAAACTACAGAACTAGACTCCTCAGAGAATTGACTGAAGACATCCAATCACCCATCCAGTTCGTAGCTGTAATCGTGGATTGTAGGTTCGTGGTCATTGGTTCCGTGACCGGTTGTTCCCTCTTTAGTTCTGTTCCTCCCGTGTTCATTCCGTACTTCCTTTCACTTCTGTACCATCCACTTCTGAACTGCTTCCAACTCGCATATTTATATCTACATTATGAATAATACCCCCGCTGCACTGCGGTTTCCGATAATGTGTTTGGCTCGATACGTGGTGATCTTGTTTGACTGACTGCCATGTTGGGTCTGGATGTCCCCAATTTTCACACGAAGTCGACAAGGCAAAAGATAACTCCTCATCTTAAGTACCTCGTTCTCCAAAAATGTGCTCCTAGTGGGGTCTCTTTGTTGTTCTGGTTCTTTGCAGACTTGGAGACTCCAGAGAGATTTGTTTTTCGCCCTTTGACCAATCAGTTCAGGGCCTTTTCAGTTAGTTTATGAAATGTATCAACCAAATTGTTGTTATGCATAAACCCAGTCTGGTTTCTCAACTGCAGAGATTGTCCTTAATTGGTGGTGAGTCACCACCTGCGCCGGGCTGGCACCTTTTCCTCCCTTTGTCCAGTTCATCACAAAAGTTTGTGTTAAATCAATTTAATCAATGTTTTTAGTTTGTGGCCTCTTTCTGTGCCTGCTGGAAAATGTGTAACCTTACATGACTGCACCCAGCGGTAGGTCAAGGGAAGCAGCTTTGAATCTGGCCTTACCCGTCCTGAACCTTTGTTCGCTAAGGGTCACCGCCCCGTTCCACAACCTCCTGGCTCCCCCCAATTCCATGTTTGCATCGGTTCTTTAAATAGTCGCCTTGCGATCGCGTCATGTGGGGACGCTTCACACCTGCTGTCACAGCTAGAAGGCGCGAAACCCGGAAGGAAACATTTATTTCGGTAATCAAGTTGAGGTCGGATGTTCCTTCTCGCTAAATATTCGTCCAGATTTTGCAAACACAATTTCCCCCCACTGTCCACTCGGAACCCGCCATTGCGTTAATAATGGGGGCCAATGCGTCCATGTTAAATGCCTTACCCCGCTTTTAAAATAAATGGACTAACCCCCTCCATTCAGATAGCAAACAACCAACGTGGGATTCTTTGCCACAACTTATTCTGTGTCATTCTATTTGAGGCGTTTAGATCTTTTCAGGGAAAAGTGAAGAAATATTTGAAGCAGGGTAAGATACAGAGCAATGAAGAGAGATGCAGGCCAGTAGAATTAGTTTGGGATTGCTCTCGCCCAGAGCTGTCACAGATACGATGGACCGAATGGCCTCGTTCCGCTCTGCAAACCTCTATGTGAAAGGAATTGAATACAAACCTGTTAAGTGCTCATTCATTAAGTTTTGCAGTGTCAGTTCAAGCTGTGAGTCTGCTGCTCACTGTCAACACCGAATATGCAACATTTTAAGATGATCTTAACATTTAAGATAATTGGCAAAAAAGCCAGCGGGGGAGCTGTTGACAATTGATTTTTTATTCAGCGAGTTGTTATGATCTGGAATGCGCTGAAATGCATTCGATCGTAACTTTCAACTATTTTGTGTTCAACAATAAATCAAGTGCCCCCTACTAGAGTGGGACTAAAACCAACAAATTAAACAAACGAACTTTTACACTAAAATTTGGTTGCCGGGGGTGAAGATGCACTCCAGTCCCTCCGGCGCCCACCTCTCACGTACCGGTGGACACTGCGTGTTCCATCTCCAGGGACACACTGGCTCAGACGTAACCGCGGAAGAGCCAATAGTAACATTTTTTACAAAAGGGAATTGGATAAATACTTGAAAAGGAAAAATTTGCAGGGCTACGGGGAAAGGGCGGGGGCCATGGGACTAATTGGAGAGCTTGTTCAAAGAGCCGGCACAGGCACGATGGGCTGAATGGCCTCCCTCTGTGCTGTAGCATTCTATAAATCTGTGATCTTGGACATCCGAAGGTTAATCTTTGGAATCAATTTGAACAGGCGGTAAATCGCATGCCCAAATTTCAGATACGTGCGCCTGACTGGCAAGGTACCAGACTGAGAGTTCAGACCCGTGAAATTAGCCCTCTGCAGTACTCGCACGGTTGATGCAGCTGTGTCTCGGAATCAGAAGGTTGTGGGTTCAAGACACACTCCAGAGATTTGAGCACGATATAAAACTAGGCTGACACTCCAATGCAGTATTGATGGTCATCATCATCATCATAAGCAGTCCCTCGAAATAGAGGAAGACTTGCTTCCACTCTAAAAATGAGTTCTTAGGTGACTGAACAGTCCAATACAGGAATTACAGTCTCTGTCACAGGTGGGACAGAAGGAAAGGGTGGGTGGGGAGTCTGGTTTGCTGCACGCTCTTCCCGCTGCCTGCGCTTGATTTCAGCACGCTCTCGGCGACGAGACTCGAGGTGCTCAGCGCCCTCCCGGATGCACTTCCTCCACTTAGGGCAGTATTTGGCCAGGGACCCCCAGGTGTCGGTGGGGATGTTGCATTTTATGAAGGAGGCTTTGAGGGTGTCCTTGAAACGTTTCCTCTGCTCACCTTGGGCTCGCTTGCCGTGTAGGAGTTCCGAGAAGGGCTCTTGCTTTGGGAGTCTTGTGTCAGGCATGCGAACAATGTGGGCCGCCCAGCGGAGCTGGTCGAGTGTGGTCAGTGCTTTAATGCTAGGGATGTTGGCCTGGTCGAGGACGCTAATGTTGGTGCGTCTGTCCTCCCAGGGGATTTGCAGGATCTTGCAGAGATATCTTGGTGGTATTTCTCCAGCGATTGATGGAGTGTTGCACTGTCAGAGGAGCCGTCTATCACATGAGACTTTTAACTGAGGCCCTGTCTTCCCTCTCAAGTGCGATTAGAAGATCCCGTGGCATTATTTCGATGAAGAGCAGGGGAGTTCTCCTCATTGTCCTGGGGCCAATATTTATCCCTCAACCAACACCACTAAAAAACAGATTATCACATCACTGTTCATGAGAGCTTGCTGTGCGCAAATTGGCTGCCGCGTTACAACAGTGACGACACCCCTTAAAAGAACTTAATTGGCTGCAAAGCGCTTTGAGGCGTCCTGTGTTCATGAAGGGAGCAATATAAATGCGAGTTCTTTCTTTCAACAGATAAGAACATAAGAACATATGAAATAGGAGCAGGAGTAGGACATACGGCCCCTCGAGCCTGCTCCACCATTCAATCATCATGGCTGGTCCAATCACAGACTCAGCTCCACTTCCCCGCCCGCTCCCCATAACCCCTTATCCCCTTATCGTTTAAGAAACTGTCTATTTCTGTCTTAAATTTATTCAATGTCCCAGCTTCCACAGCTCTCTGAGGCAGCAAATTCCACAGATTTACAACCCTCTGAGAGAAGAAATTTCTCCTCATTTCAGTTTTAAATGGGCAGCCCCTTATTCTAAGATTATGCCCTCTAGTTCTAGTCTCCCCCATCAGTGGCTTGGCTACATTACACTCCAAGTCGTTAATATAGATTGTAAATAGTTGGGGTCCCAGCACTGATCCCTGCGGCACCCCACGAGCTACTGGTTGCCAACCAGAGATTGAACCATTTATCCCTGCTGGGAATGCATCAATAGTAATGTTCGATGGAGCTGTACTGCAATCCTTGGGGACTCATCCTGGAAAAGACTGTAGGGTATGAACAATTCATGCAGTGGATGCTGCTCTCTAACATATGAATCACAGAGAGCGAAGTATATGGGCCTCGCATGTAAGGGCAAGGCCAGCTAGCTGTGAGGCACGCAGCTAATTAAACTCTTTCCCATTGCGCGCCAGGCCACACACTTCGAGGACTGAGCAATAATTGAAGAGATGAAACTCTGTCGCGGAGCTGTGATCAGGCCAGGGCTGGATGTGCTGTTGGTCCGCAGTGATTCTGCATCACCTTCTCATCCGGCGCGCAGTTTCAAGTTTCAAGTGGTGCGCCCGACTGCATGCTTCCTGCCGAATCTGCTTTGGCACAACATTAGCAGAGAAGAGGTTCATAAAAGCATTGTCCCTTTGACGCAGTGATCAGGACGCACTATCTGTCTTTATTGCTCCACATTCCCATACCCGGCGGATTTCCGTATCAGATGAATACTTACTCTGCTGGCCAATGATTTGTTACTATTGACAGTAAAATTTGTCACAGTTAATGAGACTGTGCGGAATAAAGATAAACTAGCCCCAGACCTCAAAGAGTTTTTAGTGAAGCATTTATGCAGATTAGCACTTAATCCAATAATAACATTCAAGAAAATATAGCAACTGGATTGACACGAGGGATATTCTGCGGGGAAAATAAATTATTCAGCAGCTCAAGGGGAATGAACCGTTTATTCTTTTTCTATTGTGCTGTCTTCCAGTATTCTTTCCTCTTCTCCTGAAGGCTCTGACTCATCATCGAATCAAACAACACAGGTGGGGACTTTTCGGCCCATCGTGCCTGTGCCGGCTCTCCGAAAGAATGATCCAATTAGTCCCGCTCCCCGCCTCCCACCACACACCCACTTTGCAATGTTGCTCCGTTTCAAGCATATTCCCTTTTGCACTTTGCTATTGAATGTCCCACCACTGCTCTCACGCACTGAGATGTGATTGGTTGAGGCACTGGTGACACTCGGACAGAAGGGTGCTCGTCACGTGATGAGCCGATAGGCTTATTCCAGCTGCTCCAGGCAGCAAAGGTTGGCCACTTGACGTGACTCTGCTATTCCCGCCCAAAATGGAGATGATTGGGTAATTCCCCCCTCAATCATGCCTGGACACCACACTGCTGTCAGTGACTGGGATTGAGTTCATGCATAGAATCTATTATGTAACTACCCTCCACTCTCTGCATTTAGCTGGAGAAATAATCTTGCTTTTATCGGGAGCCGTTGGTGCAGTTTCGGTCATGAGTTCTGTTTGCTGTAGTTTGTAGAGACTCTTTTCTAAATAGATTCTGTGGACTGTTTGCTGTTGTGCACTGTTTAAATAGACTCTGTTTGCTGAGTAAATACATTATTTACCGTAAAATAGACTGTTTGCTGTGAGTCTCGCCGTAAATCCCATCCAGACTCCAACTTATTGGCTGACACATTGATTAGAAGAACATAAGAATTAGGAACAGGAGTAGGCCATCTAGCCCCTCGAGCCTGCTCCGCCACTCAACAAGATCATGGCTGATCTGGCCATGGACTCAGCTCCACTTACCCGCCCGCTCCCCATAACCCTTAATTCCCTTATTGGTTAAAAATCTATCTATCTATCTATCCCTGTGATTTGAATACATTCAATGAGCTAGCCTCAACTGCTTCCCTGGGCAGAGAATTCCACAGATTCACAACCCTCTGGGAGAAGAAATTCCTTCTCAACTCGGTTTTAAATTGGCTCCCCCGTATTTTGAGGCTGTGCCCCCTAGTTCTAGTCTCCCCGACCAGTGGAAACAACCTCTCTGCCTCTATCTTGTCTATCCCTTTCATTATTTTAAATGTTTCTATAAGATCACCCCTCATCCTTCTGAACTCCAACGAGTAAAGACCCAGTCTGCTCAATCTATCATCATAAGGTAACCCCCTCATCTCCGGAATCAGCCTCGTGAATCGTCTCTGTACCCCCTCCAAGGCTAGTATGTCCTTCCTTAAGTAAGGTGACCAAAACTGCACGCAGTACTCCAGGTGCGGCCTCACCAATACCCTGTACAGTTGTAGCAGGACCTCCCTGCTTTTGTACTCCATCCCTCTCGCAATGAAGGCCAACATTCCATTCGCCTTCCTGATTATCTGCTGCGCCTGCAAACTAACTTTTTGGGATTCATGCACAAGGACCCCCAGGTCCCTCTGCACCGCAGCATGTTGTAATTTCTCCCCGTTCAAATCTATCAGTGAAGCTGATCAAGTCCTCAATCCCACGGGAGAATGGTCAACAGCAGTTATTCTGGGTGAGATTTCTCTTCTCTAGTTCTGAGCCTTGGGCCCAACTCTCAGCCATGCACAAATCATCTAACTCAACAGAGGCCAGAATTTAAACCTGTGACTCTTCCGGACTGTACTTCCCCAGGCAGTGCTAGTCGGTAAATCAAAACTTAATAACCGTTCCTCATTTTTTTGTCTAATTTGTTTGCCCTCATTTCCTGAAGGTGCAGCCTCTTTTCTTTATTCATTCTTTGTGATATGGGCAAGGCCAGCATTTTTTGACCCACTCTAGTTGTCCTTGGGAAGGTGGTGGTGAGCCGTCTTCTTGAACTGCTGTAGTCCGTGTGGTGTAGGTACTCCCCTCAGAGCTGTTGGGCAGAGAGTTCCAGGATTTTGGTGGCATACAAGTGCTCGCAACACCTGAGTACCTCATCTAATGACCATCCTTCCTGCAAGGGCCCAGGTAGTGCGTTTTAGAACAGTATCAGAGCTGAAGCCATCCTCACCTGATGTCCAGCAGGAGTCCTCCACCTTGTGATCAGGAGTGGGAGCCCTGGCTGTTCTCAAACCCTCTCCCTAGACGTGGGGCATTGAATGCAATTGCAGCATTGCAGTATCTCCCCACAGCTGAGGGCAATGAGCCCAGGGTTCAAAACTGGCCTGTAACAACATAGGCCCCAAATTTACACTGTGCGCCCTCCCTCCCTCCAAATCGGGCAACACTCCCGGTGTGTCCTAGCGATGTGGAGGCCCAGCCTATCTTAACAGCCGGGCCTCATTACCGTAAATATTCTCGGTGACCTGCCCGAACCCAGGCTAGAGCCACTAGGTGGGCGGGAGTGGGAATTCAGCGTAGCAGGTTGCAGCCTGGGACCCAGGTAAGTTGTGAGAGGCATGTAAGTGGGGAGAGGAGTGGGGATCGATCCCAGACAAGGAAGGCCTCCTTGTTCGGCCCAGAAGAAACCTAAAATTTAATTTCATTACTTAACCTTTTGACCTAGAATTCTTTCGACTAATTTATGAAGAATTACCAAAGTTTTTAAAAACTTAGTATTCAGTTTTTTTTTTCCATTTTTCCACTTTGCTCAGCAAATTAAAATTTGTTTGCAGCTTGCTGTTGGTCTCTAGCTGCCATCTGGGCAGTTTTAATTTTTCACCTATGTAAATATCACTTACAGGATATCGGTGTTAAATGCAGCATGTGAAATCAAAGTAATTTACATTATGTTAATTGTAAAAGAAGGCTCAGATTCTAGGAGAGCAAAATCTGTCGGAGGTGCTGTCTTTCACATGAGAAGATATACCGAGGCCCCGTATGTTCTCTCAAGTGGACATAAAAGATTCCACGGCACTATTTTGAAGAAGAGCAGGGGACTTATCCCCGGTGACCTGCGCCAATATTTATCCCTCAATCAACATAACAAAAACAGATTATCTGGTCATTATCACATTGCTGTTTGTGGGAGCTTGCCTGTGCGCAGATTGGCTGCTGCGTTTCCTACATTACAACAATGACTACACGCCAAAAAGTACTTCATTGGCTGAAAAGCCCTTTGAGACGTCCGGTGGTCGTGAAAGGCGCTATAGAAATGCAAGTCTTTCTTTTTTGCTTGCAAATTTTCCTTGAGCTCTTCCCCGACCTTTACAGGGTAGCCTTAGGTGCCAGCTGTGGCTGAATGGGCGGCACTCTCGCCTCCAAGTCAGAAGGTTGTGGGTTCAAGCCCCACTCCATAGACTTGCACAAAAATCTAGGCTGACACTCCAGTGCAGTTCCGAGCGAGCGTTGCACTGCCGGAGGTGCCAACTTTTGGATGAGAAGATAAACCGAGGCCCCTGTCTGCCCTCTAAGATTCTGTGGCACAATTTGAAGAACTGCAAAGGAATTCCCCCCAGTCTCCTGGCCAATATTTATCTTTCAACCAACATTGCTAAAATATAGGCCGAGAAGAGGGCCGTCATCAAGGTCCAGGTTGGTGATTGCAGTGCGTGCAGGAGCGGCGAGAGATTGTAGCGGGACGTGATCGGGGCCCAAGAGAGGCGAGGGCCCAGGGGCAGCACGGGCCAGCCCACACTGCGATATGTGTGCGTACTAGGCCCGTGCAGCAGAGCTGGTCTCCAATCGTCCTGGTTAATCCTTGCCACTGGACCAAGACCTAGCTCTGTCAAGCCCGTGTGATGGCAGGAATTGCAATGGCCACGCCACGTTAAAAAAAATCCAGGCACAGGCATCTTCCACCCTTCAATATGCAGTTCGGGATCTGGAATATTAGGTCCTTCATTGAAACATCAGTGAACTCATCCCTTTTTGGCGTGAAAGCAAGTATCCTCGATTCGAGGGACTGCTGATGATGACAGATTACCTGGTCATCGTCTCATTGCTGTTTGAACTTTGCTATGCGCAACTTGGTTTCCCTGTTTCCTACAGTGCAACAGTGGCTACATTTCAAAACATACTTCATTGGCTGGAAAGCGCTTGAGACTTCCTGCGGTTGGAAAAGGCGCTATATAAATGCAGCATCTTTCTTTCTTTTACCTTGCTGCTGCGATCCGTACAGCACCAGCTGAAACAGAGGTCTGCTTTCCTGTTGTTGGTGACATCACCTTGGGCCTGTCAAGATGCTCCGGATATTGACACAACCTTCACTTGAAGAGGAAGAGACTGATCTGTCATGTTGCCAGCCCAAGGCTGCTGCAGCTCTTCCTCTTCTGGGCTGCCAGGGCTCCGGTTGGGGTGGAGTGTAGAGTGCTTCGGAGTAAGGGGTGTCGCAGTTGTGTGGGGCGGACTGGTTGGGCCGGATGCTCTTTACCTTTCCGCCATTGTTCATTGTTCATAGGTTTATATGTAACCTTCGGGGCTGCTGACCGAGGGCCGTGCGGCTCTTTGTCGGCCGGTGCGGACACGATGGGCTGAAATGGCCTCCTTCTGCGCTGTAAATTTCTATGTTTTTATGTTTCTAAATTGACACATGGCTCCAACTACAACAACTTGTATTTATATCATGCTTTTAACGTCGTGAAATATTCCAAGGCCTGTTGTCGAAGTGTTACAAGGCAAATATTTGATACCGAGTCAAATAAGGAGAAATTAGCGCAGGTGACTTGGTCAAAGACGTAGATTTTAAGGAATGTCTTAAAGTAGGAAACAGATATATTAGAGGAGCACAGACATCTCTGGCGGTTGTGGGGCTGGAAGAGATTACAGAGATAGGGAGGGGGAGAGTCCATGCAGGGATTTGATAATGAGGATGAGAATTTTGAAATCAAGGTGTTGCTTAACCGGGAGCCAATGTAGGTCAGCGAGCACAGGGGTGATGGGTGAACAGGACTTGGTGCGAGTTAGGACATGGGCAGAAGAGTTTTGGATGACCTCAAGTTTACATAGGATAGAATGTGGGAGGCCAGCCAGCAGTACATTGGAATAGTCAAGTCTAGAGGTAACAATGGCATAGATGAGGGCTTCCGCAGCGGATGAGCTGAGGCAGGGGCGGAGACGGGCGATGTTACGCAAGTGGAAATAGGCGGTTTTAGTTATGCTGTGGATATGTGGTTGGAAGCTCATTTCAGGGTCAAATATGACACATGGATTACAAACAGTGTGGTTCAGCCTCAGACAGGTGCTAGGGAAGAGGGATATAGTCGGTGGCTACGGACCGCAGTTTGTGGCGGGGACCGAAAACAATGGCTTCCGGATTCGCAATATTTAATTGTGAACATTTCTGCTCATCCTGTGGTGTATGTCGGACAATCAGTCTGACAATTTAGAGACCACGGAGGGGTGGAGAGAAGAGGTGGCGAGGTAGAGATGGGTATCGTCAGCGTGTATGCGGAAACATGGCCACATACCTTCCCCTATCCCGCTGCCACTCTGCTACAAGGCAGTTCAGCAGTGGGAGGACATTTTAGTTCCACTGCCGCACTGAACGAGTGGATCAATTTAATGTCACATTAACAAAAGTAAAGAAATGAAGGAGGTTATTTATCAAATTTCAGGAAATCCTTTGACCTCCAGCCCCGCATCCTTTGGCTCCAAGTTAATTAATTTGCTCCTTCCCATCAGCTTGTGTTTCCCTACCTGATATTTATCCGGGTAGGACTATATTTCATACAGTCTCTAAAACCATCAATTTACTAATCATCAGATGGAACACAGATAATTGATTTTAGATGCAAAAGCCTGTTTTTGGCTCAGGACAGAGTAGACAGAGAGAGACGGTTCCCATTGGCAGAACGGTCAAGAACCAGTGGACACACAGATTTAAGGTCGTTGGCAAAAGAGCCAGATGTGTGATATGGAGAATTATTTTTAATGTAGTGAATGGTTGGGATCTGGAATGCATGGCCTGAAAGGGTGGTGGAGGCAGACTCAATTATGGCTTTCAAAAGGGAGTTGGATAAGTATCTGAAGGAAATTTCTTTTCCAGGGTTATGGGGAAAGGGCAGGGGAGTGGGACTAGCTGAGAGTTGGCACGGGTTCGATGGGCCGAATGGCCTTCTTCCGTGCTGTAACCATTCTATGATTCTAATGCTATGAGAGATTTTTTATTTGTACATACACTTAACAAGCTCGCATTGAATTCGCTTTCTGAGATTTCATTGGCGGCGTGAATTTGCTTATTTTAAACAGGTAGATTCCTCCATTAATATTTGTGGAGCAAGAAATTGAATATGGGCGCATTAAGCATACGCACAATAAAAAAAAAGACTTGCAATTATATAGTGCCTTTCTCAGGACGTCCCAAAACGCTTCATAGCCAGTGAAGTACTTTTTGAAGTGTAGTCACTGCTTTAATGCAGAAAATGTGATTGCCAATTTGCACAGACCAGCATCGTGGAAACAGATTGGGCTAAATTGGGCCATGCAGTGCCCGTTTTTTTAGGTGCTAATTCGTGAGTAAAGCAAGTGTCGAAATTCTACCCCGCGATGGGAAGCAATTGCAAGACGAACAGTTAAGGTGTTTGTGTTAAAATGCTTAGTTTGTCAGTTTAATGAGTTAACATCCCATTAGCATAGCTTCCAAATAAATGCCAATTGAACGTGTTAAGTGCTTTTATGCTAATTCTCCAGCAGCATAGTTTCAAGGCTGCAGACTGATGGAAACATGACGTGGTGGTCGGCTGGGCTCGTGGATCATGTCCTGAGACAATCGGGCTTGAATTGGACATTAGTTGAGTGGCCCCACTTGCTTTTGTGGAGGTAGCTTCACACGACAGTGGAGATGAAGTCCTGTTTTCACACTGGGGACACTCTCCATCGTGTTGTGTGGCACTATCACCGTGCTAAATGGGATAGAATCAGAACAGATCTAGCAGTTCAACGCTTGACAGTCCTAAGGCGCTGTGGGCCATCAGCAGTAGCAGAATTGTACTCCACCACCATCTGTAACCTCATGGCCCGGCATATCCCTCACTCTGTCATTATCATCAAGCCAGGGAACCAACCCTGGTTCAATGAGGAGTGCAGAAGAGCATGCCAGTAGCAGCACCAGGTGTACCTAAAAATGAAGTGCCAACCTGAGGAAGCTACAGGACTATACGCATGCTATACAGCGTGCCATAGACAGAGCTACACGACCCCACAACCAACGGATCAGATCAAAGCTCTGCAGTCCTGCCACATCCAGTCGTGAATGGTGGTGGACCATTAAACAACTAAACGGGAGGAGGAGGAGGCTCCATGAATATCCCCATCCTCAATGATGGCGGAGCCCAGCACGTGAGTGCAAAAGACAAGGCTGAAGTGTCCGCAACCATCTTCAGCCAGAAGTGCAGAGTGGATGATCCATCTCAGCCTCTACCTGAGGTTCCTATCATCACAGAAGCCAGTCTTTAGCCAATTCGATTCACTCCACGTGATATCAAGCAATGGCCGAGCGCACTAGATACAGCAAAGGCTATGGGCCCTGACAACATCCAGGCTGTAGTGCTGAAATTGTGCTCCAGAACTAGCCCTCCCGTTCCTGATGTTGGGAGTGCCTCATTTTCAAGCACACCCGCCAGCAGTATCTATATGTTACTTACAAGGGTTGGGGCCAGTAAAATATAAGTACAGGTAGTAGTATGTGGAGTTACATTTGTTGGCAGCCTTCCAAGGTTAATGTTTTTAATGTATATTTTCTGCCTTGGCAAAGATCACCTGGGTAAACAAAATCATTTGGCAAATCCCAGTGGCTGGCACAGGTGATGTGGAGGCAGGAATCAGAAAGAGTGGTCGAACGGATGTCAAAGTGGAGGTAATACTGAACGAACGGCTACTGAGGAGAGGAGGTCCTATTTGCCACTCAGGGACACCCCCTCCACAGAACAGGAGTGGACTATGGGAGCGGCAGAAGTGGCAGGAAGGTCGAGGAGGGCGTTTGAAGGTGAAGATAGGGGCACGGACTGCTTTGACCTGCTTTTCATTGGAAAAAGAAAAGCGCCGTTCCTGTAGGGTCATTGCCCCAGAGACCGCGAGGAAATTCATCCCCGACATTGGCAGATGCAGGTGTTGGAGCAGGGTTTCATTCATGAATGTATTCGCTCACTGACATAAATGGGCCTTGACTAAACAGCACTTCCCCTTATCTGTAATGTCTTAATGGAGAGAGTTGGAACAGTTTCGATCGGTAAGAGAACTGTGTCAAATGTTTACAGGACACTTGGAGTCCAAATTGGGCAATTTGTTTTAAACAGGCCACTTATGTGTTGACAAGCCAGCACTTTGCGCAGATTAATCTGTACTGAGCAAAGACTAAATTGAGTTGCTTACAATGGCCCTGAAGTTGCGGTCGGAGGCTTCCCGCAGGCAATTGCCTCCAACCGGAGAATTTTTCCGAAAGTACCTGGTGGTCCGGAAGGAGTCTGCGAATCCGGTGGGGAGGCCTTCTCTTCCCGCTCTGCGAAGTGCGCTCCCGTTCTCCAGGTTCCCACGCAGAAGGTGCAGTCACATGTGACTGCTCAGTCAATCAGGTAAAGTATTCTCAGTTAATAACAATCTACGATTTCCCAAACACAACAACACCAGTTCAAAAATAAAAAACACACCTCACATAATTAAAATTAATTTAAATTAAAGTTAATAAATACCTGAGAGAAAAAATGTTTTTCCGAGTTTTTGAAACGTTTTTTAAATTACGGTTTAAAATAAATTTAACGTAGCGGGCAGGGTTTTTAAAAATAAAATGTGTATTTTTAATTTTATTTTTTATGTTTTAAGTGTGTTTTAAGACTCTTATATCGGTAAAAGTAGGCTGTGCGCCTGCTTTTATCAGGCGCAAGAGTTTTGAGGACATTTGCTGGGCAAGATTTGGGTAAATCCTGCAATCTTACCCTTGCAAATGTCCTCGCTCCCGAGATACGGAAGATCTGTCGAGCTCCAGCTTGACAGATCAGAAAAGCCGGTTTTCAGCACATGCGCATTGTGCGCTGAAAATCGGCTTTTGCGAAGCCTTCCCGCATCCGTAGACACTCCGTACGGACCCGGGAGGTCGGGATTTCTGGGCCATTGCCTTGGGTGATTATTCGCAGAGGCTTCTATTATCATATATACAACTGTATTTCTGATATAGTTGTGTTTTATATTATCAAAGTTATAGGTTAGAGTTTGGAAATTACTGTGTGATTTTTGAAAGAAAAAAAAATTGCATTTAGATAACTTAATGCACAGTGTCACTATTCACTGTGCGATTATATCATGTCTCCTCATTTCCTTGCAATATACCACCAATCAATTACTTCTGAAGTGTGGCCACTGTTGTTAGGTAGGGAACTGCAACAGCCTATTTGTGCACAGCAAGATCCCACAAATAATGGTACATAAACGATATACTGCGGATGCTGGAATTCTGACAAAACAGAAACTGCTGGAAATACTCAGCAGATGAGACTGCATCTGTGGAGAGAGAGGAACAGAGTTAATGTCTCAGGTCGATGACCTTTCATCAAAACTGGAAAAAGTTGGAGATGTAACAGATTTTTAATCAAGTATGGAGGCTGGGAAAGAGGGGAGGGGAGGAAAGAACAAAAGGGAAGGTCTGTGATCGGGTGGAAGGCTGGAGAGATTGAATGACAAAAGGGATGATGGTGCGAGGCAAGAGGATGATAATGGGACAAGTAAAGATATGAAAGATGGGTCTTGAAGTAGTGTATGGCAAGAGCTGAATCATTACCAACAGTTGCTGTCTGAAAAAATGGGAGCGGTGATAATGATCTGAAATTGGTGAACTCAATGTTGTGCCCATAAGGCTGTAAAATGCCAAATCGAAAGATAAGGTGCTTATGATGTAAGATATGCTGTTGATACTGTACTTGTAGTAAGACTATCCAATGAGTCAGAAGAAATCAAATCATTCCAACTTTCAACTCCTTCCACATCTGTAGGTAAAATATCAATGTGAACAAACCTAATCTGTCCATGATCAAATATCTTGACCAAATATGTCCAAGGACCTCATATCTTCACCATTCTTCCTGGTAACCACTTTAACTGTTTATGGTGATGGTTCTTCACTCTCACCTTCTGATTTAATTTCACACTTCTCTCTTTTACTCTACCTCTATCATGATTCTCTTTCTGACTTAATTGTTTCTCTTTTACGGACTGTGCCAAGTTTGGTTTTAACAACGAGAATCTGGCTCGTGGCTGTCATTTGAGAATCAACACTGCTGGTGTTCTACCAGTAATTGCACGAGGAGCATTACGATATGTCATGAAAGAATTAGCCAGTTTGTGGTCCAGTGACAACTGTCATTTCTTTGGATTTGGATCCAACATCTGTTTGATGAGGGCACGTTTTACAATTTGTACAGTGCGCTCTGCTGCACCATTTGAAGCAAAGTATTATGGTGGAACCTTGGTATGTCTCACACCATTTTTGTTTGTGAACTGTGCAAATTCTTCTGAACAAAATTATGGTCCATTATCAGAAACAATTTCTTCTGGGAGGCCATATAAGAAAACAATCTTCGCAAAATGCCTAATGTTTTACTTGTTGTTATTTTCCGCATTGGAAACACCTCTACCTACTTTGAATGGCTATTTCCATGGCTGTAATGATACTGATGGTGGTTTCTTGCTTAGCGATTGACATGTCGTACACTGACTGACAATGTACTCTATGGGCTAGATTTTCCATTATTTTTGCATGCATGCTGCCCACTTAATGTTCATTTTACCATTGAAATGAGGTATAATGTCCAGATATCGCTCATTTAGCCACAAAATGGAAACTGATGCCCATTTTTCGGACACTTATCACCGAGCGTTATTTTCCCCATGTACGTAACGCCGGGAAAAAATAATACCGCCTGCCCACTTTTTTTGGGCGGAATTATCAGAATGGATGAAACCAACGCCCATAATATCACCCAGAGTTAATTTCCGCATGGAATTAACGGCGAGATTCAATAATACCGACCGACCACTTTATTTTGTCGTAAAGATCACATTTGCTGAAACTAACACCCAGGAGATCGCCCAGCATCACTTTCACCATCTCCCACACATCTCGCCCACAATATCACTCGCCCAAAACACCGCTCAGAAAAAGTGGAATTGTTCTGAACGAATCACAACAGTGTGGGCGCCATTTTTAAAATCGCAGGTCGCTTCATTCAAAAGGCTGCTTCAACTTCGGGGGAGTTTGAATTGACTCTGGAGTTCTTCTCAGGTGAAGTGACCATCTCAACAGACATATTTTCAGACTCTGGACAATTGGGGTTTACTGTAGATGTATTTTAGTGTGGAAATGATTGCTTCTGATCAACCGCTATTATACTTTCATTGGAATGGGGCCAGCCATTTCTCAGCCTGCATCGATTAATACGCAGATGTTGCAGAGTGCAAATGGCACAACGTCTAATGCACATCATTAGGTGCCCAATCTAAGACGTGTGAGACTGAGGAGGAGATCCAGACCATACACACCCCGCACTTACAGGGGGAAGAGGTCTTACATTGACGTGTTCGAGCACACGTGTCTTCGGAGATTGCGCTTCCACAAAGTGATGATCACTTAAATATGCGACCTCATCAGGCCAGATATGCAGCCTGCCATCAGGACATCACTGTTTTTCGAGGAGTCTGGTTCCTTTTGGGCCTCCGCATTCAAGATTTCCCCTCTGTCTCACCATCATCATCATAGACACTTCCTCGGAATCGAGGAAGACTTGTTTCCACTCTTAGAATGAGTCCTTAGGTGGCTGAACAATCCAATACGAGAACCACAGTCCCTGCCACAGGTGGGACAGACAGTCGTTGAGGGTAAGGGAGGGTGGGACTGGTTTGCCGCACGTTCTTTCCGCTGCCTGCGCTTGTTTTCTGCATGCACTCGGCAATGAGACTCGAGGCGCTCAGCGCCCTCCCGGATGCACTTTCTTCACTTAGGGCGGTCTTTGGCCAGGGACTTCCAGGTGTCAGTGGGGATGTTGCACTTTATCAAGGAGGCTTTGAGGGTGTCCTTGTAACATTTCGTCTGTCCACTTTTGGCTCGTTTGCCGTGTAGGAGTTCCGAGTAGAGCGCTTGCTTTGGGAGTCTAGTGTCTGGCATGTGGACTATGTGGCCTGCCCAGCGGAGCTGATCAAGTGTGGTTAGTGCTTCAATGCTGGGTATGTTGGCCTGGTCGAGGACGCTAATGTTGGTGTGCCTGTCCTCCCAGGGGATTTGTAGGATCTTGCGGAGACATCGTTGGTGGCAATTCTCCAGCGACTTGAGATGTCTACTGTACATGTCTGTGAGCCATACAGGAGGGCAGGTATTACTACAGCCCTGTAGACCATGAGCTTGGTGGTAGATTTTCAAACACTCTTTTCCTCAGGCGGCCGAAGGCTGTGCTGGCGCACTGGAGGCGGTGTTGAATCTCCTCATCAATGTCTGCTTTTGTTGATAAGAGTCTCCTAAGGTATGGGAAATGGTTCATGTTGTCCAGGAATGCGCCGTGGATCGTGATGGCTGGGGGTCAGTGCTGTGCGGTGAGGACAGGCTGGTGGAGGACGGTTGTTTTACAGATGTTTAGCGTAAAGCCCATACTTTCCTATGCTTCAGTAAATACGTCGACTATGTCCTAGATTTCAGCCTCTGAATGTGTGCAGAAGCAGGAACATCCGTGTACTGTAGCTCGACGACAGAGGTCAGGGTGGTCTTGGACCTGGCCTGGAGATGGCGAAGGTAACAGCTTCCCACTGGTTCTGCATGGCACATATCGCTGCATTAGACAGGTCACGGAGGCCCTGTACGTGCGTAGGATGGACGTTATCAGCTTCCCCCTGATCACGGAGGCTCAGACTGACAGGGCTGGAGCATTCTACTGCATTGCTAAGTTCCCCAGCGTGTAGGGAGCAATACAGTGCACTCACATCGCCATGCGGGCAACTTCTCAGGACCCAGAGCTTTTTAGTAATAGAAAAGGATTTCACTCCCTGAAGGTCCAACTAGTTGTCGACCACAACCAGGTAATAAAGGCAGTGAACGCCAAATGTCTGGGTAGCTTCGATGAGGCTCACATCCTGCGTGAGAGCGCTGCCTCTGACATCTTTTAAGAGTCAGCCACAAGGACAATGCTGGATGTTTGGTGACAACCGATATAGCCTAGCCACCTGGCTGATGACCCCCCCTGCGTGACACCCACACCGAGGCCGAGAAGCGATACAACCAGAGCCTCAGAGACACATGCAATATGGTCCAGAAAACAATGACTGTGTTTAAGCAGCACTTTAGAAGCCTGGAGCACTCAGGAGGGGAGCTACAATACAACCCTGAGCAAGTAGCTAAATTTGTGGTCGTGTGCTCCATGCTGCACAATCTGGCTATCAGGAGGGGACAAGAATTGCCAGAAGGGACCGATGGTCCACCTCAGGAGAGAGAGGAAGAGGACGACGAGGGGCTGGACACTGACCTCGGGCCAGACGATCAGGCTGGCTATGCAGCCATGGCTACGCCCCCCTCTAGACCACAGGAAAGGGCCCATGGTGGCTACATAGTGACAAGACTCTTACGTCAGGAGCTCATAACTGAACTATTTGCCTGAAAGAACATTGCTCTGAATGACAACGCTGACACAATGCTGTGTGTGTGCAGCTCAGACATCAATGGTGGGCATCACCTTGGTGCCAGTTAAAGTTTAAGTTGATTCAAGTTAAGTTTTATTTAACCCTTTCACGTTAAGGAATCACCAGTGTGTAACAGTCCAGCTATCAGAGACAATGCGCAACAAGGTTATGTTGAATAAAAACATTTTATCCGACTATTGGTCTGAAATCATAAGTATCAAGGGCAAAAACACCCCTCCCCCACCCCACTTTTTCGACCATTGACATCAATCAAATGGTCAACATGTCCAGCAACACAGAACACAAAGGCAAAGCAGGAGGCTGACCCCCTCCCCCCATACATTACAACAAATTGCATACACCCAGATGGAGCTATAACACGACCATCACCTGCGGACATGCACCTCACTTTCCTTCCCCCCTCTCCTTATTCTCCCATCTCTACCCCTTCCTCTCCTCGCTCCATGCCACCTGGCCGAAGAGCTCCTCAGGTGGTGCCTCATTGAGGGAGATGAAGGCAGCGGCAGTGGTTGCACGAGTACGGGAGCAGGGGGTGCTGAGGTGGGAATTTTCTCGGATCCAGAAGCAGGATCTTGGTCCTGTCTCTCAGATGTCATTGGTACTGGTTGTGGAACCTAGGGGTAGAGTGCCACACTCCGGGACCACTGGGAGGCCTGGGCCGGTTCCTGGCTATCGCCTCCAGGGTCTCCGCTATCCGTGGAACGTACTCAGTCATGGTGGCCAGCTGTCGGGATATGCCCCCCAATGCATCGAGGATCTGGTCACCAATATCTACTGTCCTCCTGGACAACTGTACCATCTCTCTGCTCTCGTGGCGCTCGTGGAACAGACCTGCAACGTCACGAAACCTCCGCGGGGTCGGCGCCGTCTTGGGGACAAATGGGGCGCTCTGTGGCGAGGTGCTTGGGCCCAGAACCTCCAGAGTGGAGGCGGGAATGGCCGGAGGAGCACTAGATGGCCTTTGTGGAATGGCTTCAGGAGTGTGGCAATGCAGGTTCCTCGAAGTCTGCACTCTCATCCGTAGGGAACAAGCCCAGCGGATTGACGGGCGAGAATCGGAGCTCCTCAGCACCACATGTAGGATTGTCGGGAGAGTAGGGCTCCGCGCCCAAACCTTCTGGCCTCTGTGATCTTGCCTGGGGCCGCGCTGCTGGCTGAGCTGCAAAACACAAATGAGGTTATTAGAGGAGAAGGGGGTGCTAGGGTGACAAGGTGAGTCCAGCGCTGCACACAGCATATGCACGACAAAAGCACCACCGCTCTCAAAATCATCACAGACATCACATTTCATGACCATCAACACATTCTGCATTGCAATGATTTTCATTAGGCCAACATTATTTATAGGACAATTTAAGAAACCATCTATCATATATTATTGTTCGGATATGAGTGAGTGTGGCATCTATTGACTTTACATCATGCAATGGTGTAAGCTTTACTCATGTGGCATCAATTCAGGGTCTGCAGATGCTTGTGTGGCTGTTCGGGGGTGCTTCCCCACAAGTGGGAGCACTCGCTCCTCCAGCTCACTGATGTCGTTGGTGACCAGTGGCCCCCCCACCTGTTCGCCTCTGCACGGACCTCATCATCGTCAGCTTTTTCTGTAAAAGGTGACAGGATGACATGACATGAGATCATTGCGTGATATCATTGCTAGGTACTGTCACAGACACTGATACAACACGTAACCGACAGATGTAATCATGGTTATGATGATAATCATCACTCTTTAACTAAAGACGTACACCGTGACTGCAACTTTGAGTGCAACATTCCCAGTAAAAATGAAAGACCTCACATCTGATGATAGTCACTCATGTCTCATACAAATCAAAATTATATAAATACGTAAGTACATGTAAATAAATGTAATACTTACTCTTGCGGATCCGACAAGGTCGTTCCATCGTTTGCGGCATTGGTTACCCTCACGCTCCTCGTTGGTCGCAGATGAGACCACCTCTGCTATCTTGGTCCATATCTTCTGGTAGACCTTTGGGGTGGACTTCCCAGCCCTCCCTGTGTCAAGTCACCCCAGCGTGACTTGACCTCCTGCAGGAGGGAGGCATTTGCCTCATCCGAGAACCTCCTTGCTCTTTTGCACCCTCCAATGTGCTCCTCTCCCAGCTCACTGCTCTCACCAGCTTCAGTCTCCACAGCGTGTTGTGTCACCTCCTCCTCTCCCTCCATTATAGGCACTAAATTCGGGCAAATATCTGGCTGGTAACAGCTAGCTAATTTTTTTCCCAATTTGCTGAAAGCTCTAAACTCTCTCTCCTTCCACACCACACTCACACCGCCTTCACTCCCTCTCAGCTCCTTCTCTCTCTGTCTCCTCTTCTGCACGTCATGATGATGCTTGACCTCCTGAATTGTGGGAATCGAGCGTTGCCATGCCGTTGCTAAGGATGGCGACATTTTACGGCAGAAGGTCAGAGATTTAATGCTACCGTCCATTTCATATCCCTCGTGGTAATGCCCAATTTCAAAAATGGAGACGAGGGGCTTTGAGAATGGGCGACAAGCCGGCGATCTGAAAACCCATTTTTAGGGAACGAACGCCCATTTTTGGGCGACCTGCACAAAAGTGTAAAATCTAGCCCTATATCTTTATCTAGACCTGGCCACCATAAATAAATGCATGCAAAACTCTTAGTCAAGCACATTCCGAGGATGAAGATCTCCTAATAACTTGGACATGAATTTATTTGATATAACCACTCTTGCACCCCACATGATACAATCTTTATCCGCAGACAATTGTTTCCTACAAATGAAGAATGGATGAATATCTTTGTCTGTTACCTGGTTTGGCCAGCCATTTGCGATGTAATCTTACACCTTTGACATAACTGAGTCATGTTTGGTTGCTCTACCAATCTCTTCAGCTGTGACTGGCAGCTCATCAATGTATGAAAAATACAACACTTCTTCCCTATCTCTGCAGCTAATATAGGAACTCGGGACTTTGGATGGAGGATTGCCATCAGGGGCTTATGGTCTGTAATGATGGTACACTTATGACCATACAAATATTTGTGGAACTTCTTGACCCCAAAAATTAATGCCAAAGCTTCCCTTTTGATTTGTGCATAATTACGCCCACTGGCTCTGAGAATGCGTAAAGCAAAAGCAATTAGTCTCTCTTCCCCACTATGTAGTACATGAGAAATCACTGCCTCAACTCCATACAGAGAGGCGTCACATGCTAGCTTGATCTCCTTAGATATGTCATAGTGAACTAACATGGTGCTCTCTGCCAATTGGCTTTTACTCTCCTTGAATGCTACATCGCATTCTTCTGACCACTTCCAATGGACCTGTTTTTTCAACAGCTCATTCAGTGAATGTAACATTGTAGCCAAATTTGTTAGGAACTTCCCATAATAGCTCAAAAGACCCAAAAATGATCGAAGTTCAATGACAAACTTGGGAGTGGGTGCATTTCTAATTGCATCAGCTTTCCCTTGGTTGGATGTAAACCATCTTTGTCTACTCTGTGTCCTAAGTACTCCACTCAGTTTTGAAATAACTCACACTTGCAAGGAGTCATTCATACTCTGTGCTTCTCTAGCCATTTGAGGACTTCATTCAGTATGTTAATATGAATTTGCCTGTTTGTTGCTGAAATTGTTATGTCATCTAAATAACATACTACCCCTTCAATGCCTTGCAAAATCTGGTTCATCACCCCTTGATATATGGCAGGGGCGGAAGACACTCCAAAACGGTAGCCTATTAAATTGATATAGGCCTAGATGAGTATTTATAGTCAAGCATGACTTGGACTCCTCATCTAGTTCAAGTTGTAAGTCGGCATTTGTGAGATCTAACTTTGGGAAGATCTGACCATCTGTCAGCAGTGAACAAATTTTCTACATTTGGCAATGTATTGGGGAGATTACGCTGTAGAATCTGGTTTACGGTTACTTTATAATCACCACTTAGGTACAACAACAATGGGTGTACCCAATTAAATTGATCTATCTTAGAGATACTGTTCTCAGTCTATAGTCTTTAGAGTTCTTACTCAACTTTCTCCTTGAGTGCATATGCTATGGGACATGGCTTGCAGTAAACTGGTCTAGCGTCCTTCTGTACCTTGACACTCACCTTGAAGCCTTGGATCCGACTGCCTATTTTGCAGAACACCGTCGGATACTTCTTGATGACATCATCCTTCGATACAAATCTCATTTCAGCACAAAAAATCTCACTTCAATCCAGCTTCAGTGATCCCAACCAATTTCTTCCCAGTAAGGCAAACTTGTCTTCTGCCACTACTGAGCTCTGAAATTGATCCTTGTATTTCACCGGTACGATGATACAACCTACCACAGGAATGTTCTCTCCCGAGTAGCCTTGCAGCTCCATCTTGGATTTCTCCAATGGGAAATCATGCAATTTGTCGAGATATAGCGATTCTGGTATTACGTTTACGGATGCATCAATATCGATTTCCATTGGTATCTTGGTTCCTGCAAAATCCACATGGATGGTGAAACTTTTTGAATCGCTGTTAGATACCTTCGTGCTCCCAATGATGTTTCTCTTCATCCTGTTGCTTTTCTTCCATGCTGTGTGGTCTACATATAGCCTTTGAAAGTTGGTTTCCCCTTCAGTCGGCATGCCTTCGCAAGATGCTCAGTTTTTTCTGCAGAAGAAACACTCTGCCTTCAGATATGGACAACTTTGAGCAATGTGTTGTCCCAGACACCGATAGCATGACTTCAACGCTTTGTTACCATTGCCACCTGCTGAGGCCTTGGGGCCAACTGTCTTTTACTTTTAACCTCAGGCGATTCACCTCGGTATCTGACAACTGGAAATGGTACGAAAGTCTCGGGAATATTTATCGGCCATGTCCATCGACATAGCTGTCTGACAAGCTAAATAAAAAATCAAGTTAGGAGTTCTTCTGATCACTTCTTTCTCCATCCCACAAACAAAGCGGTCACGCAATGCTCGGTCCTGAAATTTTCTGAAATGACAGTGAATGGATATCTTCTTTAATGCTGCAATGTACTCACTGATATTTTTGTCGGTTAACTGATCTCGTATTCCGAAACGATAACTTTCAGCAATTTCCAGGGGCTCAGGACTGTGGTGCTGTTAATCTGCTTAAGTGATGTGTCCTCTGGCTTGCAGGCACAAGCACATTTTTCAGGGTTTCATACACCTCGGGCCCTGCTTCAGTTAAGAAAATCGGCCGTTTTCTTTCCAACACCACCCGGTTACAGTTTCCATCTTTGGGGACTTCGCTGATATTATTCGTGGTGAAAAACATTTCTAGCTGCTCCATATACAATCCGAAAGTCTCACGGTCATGATGGAATTTACTCAAGCGCCGTATTATACCCATAGGTGCAGCCATCTGGACTCTGGCAGTTCAGTCACATGTGTTTTAATTTACCTGGGATTTTTAGCTGTTAATCAAAACAAAGAAGCCCTCAAAGTCTCTCTGTCGGTTGGCTGAATTATCCACCAACAAAAATGTCAGCTAGGTTATCTAGAAATCCCATCCTCATCGCCAATGTATTATCTTCTGTACGACCACACAAACACACGGGGTTTAAGATGGCTGATAACATCAGGATCCTGTCAGGTGACTGTTCTCTCTTTATTATTGTAAACAGCAATGGCTACATTACCAGTATTCCACTGATTGGAGCTATATATATTAAACTTGAGAGGAGGACAAGCAGGTGGTTGGCAATGGTCTTCGGGACTGCTGTCGACCCGGGAGGAGCACTCCAGCCCCGCCTGGCTCCACATTCAGGTAAGCAGTTTATTTTTTTATTTACCTTTTTGGTGGCGATCACCAACTTTCCCTTTTAAGGACCCCTGGTTAGGTTGCACGTGAGAATCCTGCCTGCAGCGAACCCAATGTCGACTATGTTCAGGGCAGTCCGATTCGTGGAACGAGGTTTCAAACGTGCATTAGGCCCCCTATATGCATATGCAAAGGGCCTAATACCTATCTAAGGATATCTATAATGGATCCTTTACCAATAAGGATGACGGTGCATTTACAGTAGGGATTGTGTGTACATACCCCACTGGCCTAGTTAGATGTGGCGTCAACGAATGTCTTTATAAAATTTATAGCACAGAAACAGGACATTTGGCCCAACAGGTCTATGCTGGTGTTTATGTTCCACACAAGCCTTCCCCCACATTACTTCATCTACCCGATCATCACAAACCTTCTATTCCTTTCCACACCATGTAATTAACTAGCTTTCCCTAAAAAGCATCCATGCTATTCGCCTCAACTACAAAATGTGGTAGTGAGTTCCAGATTCTAACCACTCTCTGAGTAAAGAAAGCTTCAGCCCCTATCCCTCGATACCAAGATCCACCATGATTTCTTAGTTAAACAATTGAGCCTTCTATAAAACAGATCAGAAGTCAATAAAATCACAGAATCGTAGAATTATAGAATCATAGAATGGTTACATCACGCAAGAAGGTCATTCTGCCTGTCGAGCCCGTGCTGACTCTCAGCTAGTCCCACTCTCCCTGCCCTTTCCCCATAGCCCTGCAAATTTATTTTTCTTCAGGTACTTATCCAACTCCGTTTTGAAAGATAAGAGAGTTTGCCTCCTCCACCCTCTCAGGCAGTGCATTCCAGATCCTAACCACTCGCTGCGCAAAAAAGTATTTTCTTATGTCGCCTTTGGTGCTTTTGCCAATCGCCTTAAATCTGTGTCCTCTGGTTCTCCACCCTTTTGCCAATGGGAACAGTTTCTCTCTATCTACTGTCCAGACCCCTCATGATTTTGAACGCCTCTATCACATTTCCTCTCAACCTTCTCTGCTCCAAGGAGACTGTGATATATTCCTTACATCACAAACACACGCTTACAAGATGGCTTGACAGGAACTCGTCAGGTGACCTAGTCACATGATGCGTTTATTGTATTTACATGAGTAGCTGCATTACCATAGTAGTCCAATAGGTGGAGCAGTAGTCCACTCGGTGGAGCTCGATATCAGAGAGAACAACCCCAGCTTCTCCAGTCTAACCACGTAACTGAAGTCCCTCATCCTTGGAACCATTCTCATAAATCTTTCCTGCACCTTCTCTAAGGCCTTCACATCTTTCCTAAATAAGGCACACCAATTATCAATGAAATAAAGCAAAGAATACCATTCAGACAGTCATTAATTTTATGTACCTCGTCACTCATGCATTGCTCCTCTACAGCTTGTTGAGTTTTGAACAATCTCCACTCATGTTAGGCTGAATAATTTATAGAGGTCACCTTGGTCTGATTCCACTTTATAAATGAAAGAGAGAAAAAAAAAACATTCAGACTATTGGCAATAACCTCTCTGGAAGACTCACAATCCAATATATTGACTTGTTTTGTAAAAGATAATTCGGGGCCACATTTCTGTAAATACACAGAAGAGTTATTCCCCTCGATTTCGCCAAACACCACACGCGTCCATGGGGTGAGTAGGTACCGGGGATTTTACACTCCTGATATATTGAACAAGCTCAAACAATGCCAGATCACCTCACCAGTGTGCCTATATGTCTATGATGGCCTCAATATTTCAAATTAACTTTTAATAGTATTACTGCTCTTAACCATGGATGTAACACCCTTTTTGGGTCTGAGCATGATACAGTTCTCATCTCTCATTCCCGAAGGAGAGGCCACTGCTCATTTTGAGAGGTTTGTTATAGAGGGCCACCTCTCTAATTGTCTTCATATCGAAGCACCACACATTGTGCTTCGGGGTTTTCAGGACTCACATGCCATTGTGTGGCATGGTGGCTTAGTGGACTGTCCATTGATCTGAAGGACATGATTTTAAGTACTACGCTCGGTTTGATGAAACTTTCCCTGACTGGTTATAAGGGTCCAATAGGAAATGGAGCAGTTTCAAACGGTGGGGTTCAGTCGTGATTGCGGGAGGGGTGGGGCGAGGTATACAGGCTGCAGATCAGGGCTCGGGTAGGGGTCGTGAACGCGTAAGGGGGATAAGCTGTAGATCGTGGCTTGGGGTGATATGTGTGTCGGCCATAATCGTGTGAAGGGGAGAGAGAGGCCACCAGATTTGGGGGTGTGGAGGCCCGCGATGGCAGCGGGGGGGCGTGATCGGCAGGGAGAAGCTCAAAGGCTTCCTTGAGGGGCCGGTGGGGGAAGGACTCCTGCTCCCCCTAGCCCACAAGGAGTGTTGAAGGAGGCACTCACCTTGTGGAGCGGCAGCTACTGGCTCCCTGACTCCTGGGAAACCCGTGCAGGTGTAACAGAGGTAATAGAGCTACCCCCCAAAGTGGATTACTGATGGACTGCAACTACTGATGTACATACAATAAAGGGTTATGTGACAAAGTCACACGATGACAGTTTCTGTGTTGGAGACATCATGTAGAGTGATGTTGTAAGAATATATCCTGGCAACAGTAAAATTTAAATCAGGCTCCCAATTGCACAGAGAAACATAGAAACATGGAAATTAGGTGCAAGAGTAGGCCATTCGGCCCTTCGAGCCTGCACCACCATTCAATATCATGGCTGATCATTCAACCACAGTACCCCTTGCCTGCTTTCTCTCCATACCCCTTGATCCCTTTAGCCGTAAGGGCCATATCTAACTGCCTTTTAAATATATCTAAACAATGCTGGGAGCCTGATTTAAATAAGTTAATGAAGTGCCCCACCGCGCTCCAATCTGAGACACACGCACACCTTGCAACCCATCGCTGTAAGAATATTGGCAGGTCTGGATGTATTGGGGTTGCATTTTGTGTTTTTCAGGGTTCCCCCCACTCCCCCACACCCCCAGCTGACCTCCTCCTGCCCAATGTGGGGGTTTTAATATCGAGGCTCAAGTGTTTCTATGTTTAGATCCATTCAGTTATCGTAAATTAGGCTTCAATTGGGACTTTACGTAAGGCCACGTGTTTCGTGGAACTACACCGTTTCCTCCCCCCAACCTCCAATAGGACCACTCTCTCGCTCCCCCTCCCATGACTGGTGGGAGAAGTGAGAAAGAGACACTGGTGCAGTGTGAGGTTGGGGTCATGCTGCATGCTGATATGAGATGTCCAAACTTGGAAGATGTCCTGTTCGTGTTCACCAGTCCCCTCCCCGTCACTCTCGTCTGTTGAAAGTGTTGAGTTCTTGCGAGGGTGTAGTTCGAGGAGGGCCCAGGCATTCTCCTGCACCTCACCCAAGTTGGTTTTCTTGTCTGTGTCTTGTCAAGGAGGTGGGCGTCATCGGCAAGGCTCCATTTGTTAACCGTCCCTCGTTGCTCTGAGAAGGTGGTGGCGGGCCTTGCCCGTGAACCACTGCATTCCTCGTGGCGACGGTGTCTCTTGCAACGATGGTGTGAGGTGGAGAATCTGGGCCCAGCACGCCCGACAAAACGATGATCGACATCTAAGTCAGAATGATACGAGGCTTGGAGGGGAACTTAAACGCAAACATGTTTCCTTGCTCTTGTTGCTCCATTCCTTCTCCGTGGTATCAGTCACGTGGTGAGAAGGCGCTGTTGAAATATATTTGGCACATTATTGCGGTGAACGCTGAAAAAAATACTTGCTGCAGCAACGCGGCACTAGTGGTGGTTAACGAGTCGAGTGTCAGGGGTGCCGGTGAAATGAAGCACTCTATCCGGGATGATGTTAAGCTGCTTGAGTTTTGTTGCGGCTGCACCCATCCAGGTCAATATTCCATCACACACCTGACTTGAGTCTTATAAATGGCAGAGGGACTTTGAGAGATCAGGAACTGATACACGAGTAGCGATGTACCCGAACTCCGCCCTGCTTTTGTAGCCACGTGTTGGGGGTGACTGGTACATTCAAGCTTCTGGCTAGTGGTGACCCGAAGATATTGATGGTAGGGGACTTGGTGATGAAGATGCTGTTGCAGCTCAGGTAACTGATCATTATTCAGGTGTGAAGGTAGTAAGTGAGTGCTGGCAGGAATCACGTTTGGGAATGGGAACACTGACCAAATCTTTTTTTGCTAACTACGGGGTATTAAAGGCAATTTCAGCATGCTAATCCCCTGCTCCCACCAAAATCTGCTGCTCACTACAGATACATAAGAACATAAAAACATAAGAAATAGGAGCAGGAGTAGACCATTTGGCCCCTCGAGCCTCCTCCACCATTCAATAAGATCATGGCTGATCTGATCTTGGCCTCAACTCCACTTCCCTGCCCTCTCCCCATAACCCTTGACTCCCTTATCATGCAAAAATCTGTCTATCCCTGCCTTAAATACATTCAATGACCCAGCCTCAACAGCTCTCTGGGGCAGAGAATTCCACAGATTTACAACCCTGCGAGAGAAGAAATTCCTCCTCATTTCCATTTTAAATGGGCGACCCCTTATTCTGAAACTATGCCCCCTCGTTCCAGATTCCCCCACAAGTGAAAACATTCTCTCTGCATCTACCCTGTCGAGCTCCCTCAGTATCTTATATGTTTCAATAATATCACCTCTCATTCTTCTAAACTCCAATGAGTACGGGCTAAACCTGCTCAATCTTTCCTCATAAGACAACCCCTTCATCTCAGGAATCAACCGAGAGAACCTTCTCTGAACTGCCCCTGATACAAGGATATCCTTCTTAAATAAGGAGACCAAAACTGTACGCAATATTCCAGGTGTGGATAGGGGGGGAATGGATTGAAACAGGGACCTTCCTATTCAACCAATAGACAAATTCCCTGATCCTTCAGGAGAGCTCATTGGAAAATGTTCTATTCCCCAGTATTAACTCTGATGAGTACAACAATTCATCAGAAGAAACCTTGACTGAGTGTCACGGTATCTGTGAGGAACCGGTGCCGATGGTTGGCTCAGTCGCTGCATGCAACTATGTTGATCTTGAGGGATCCCAACAAGGGAGTTATCCAAGTTAGTTTTTCTCGACCTGCTCGCAGCTGGTTCCAGGCCAGCATTCGAACCTGCCCAGGTGATCCTGGGGCTCGGCCCCTTCACTGCGAATGCTGGATGGTTTATGCAGAAACATTTTCTCATCTCTCCCTCTCAATGGAAAATATAACAACATAAGGACAGAAGAAATCGGAGCAGGAGTAGAGCATACGACCCCTCGAGCCTACTCCTTCATTTAATAAGATGGTGGCTGATCTGATCATGGACTCAGCTCCACTTCCCTGCCCGCTCCCCATAACCCCTTATCGTTTAAGAAACTGTCTATTTCTGTCTTAAATTTATTAAATTTCCCAACTTCCACAGCTCTCTGAGGCAGCGAATTCCACAGATCCACAATCCTCAGGGAAGAAATTTCTCCTCATCTCAGTTTTAAATGGGCGGCCCCTTATTCTAAGATTATGCCTCCTACTTCTAGTTTTCCCCATCAGCAGAAACATCCTCTCTGCATCCACCTTGTCAAGCCCCATCATAATCTTATACGTTTCGATAAGATCACCTCTCATTCTTCTGAATTCCAATGAGTAGAGGCCCAACCTACTCAACCTTTCCTCATAAGTCAATCCCCTCATCTCTGGAATCAACCTAGTGAACCTTCTCTGAACTGCCTCCACAGCAAATATATCCTTTCGTAAATATGGAAACCAAACCTGCATGCAGTATTCCAGGTGTGGCCTCACCAATACCCTGAACAGCTGAAACAAGACTTCCCTGCTTTTATATTCCATTCCCTTTGCAATAAAGGCCAAGATTCCATTGGCCTTCCTGATCACTTGCTGTACCTGCATAGTATCCTTATGTGTTTCATGCACAAGTACCCCCAGGTCCCGCTGTATCGCGGCACTTTGCAATCTTTCTCTATTTAAATAATAACTTGCTCTTTGATTTTTTTCTGCCAAAGTGCATGACCTCACACTTTCCAACATTCTACTCCATCTGCCAAATTTTTGCCCACTCACTTAGCCTGCCTATGTCCTCCTGCAGCCTATTTATATCCTCCTCACACATTGCCCTTCCTCCCATCTTTGTATCGTCAGCAAACTTGGTTACTTTACACTCAGTCCCCTCTTCCAAGTCGTTAATATAGATTGTAAATAGTTGGGGTCCCAGCACTGATCCCTGCGGCACCCCACTAGTTACTGATTGCCAACCCCCGAGAATGAACCATTTATTATGACTCTGTTTCCATCCACTCAATATTTCCTTAAGATAGCACAGCTGAGATTGTCAACTCACTGGAGAGGAGGGAGCCGGAAGTGAATGCACAACCCATCACTCTGTGCCAGTGCCTTGGGCATCCTGCATGATGTCCCAGCACCTTGAGAATAGGCACATTTTAATAATTGCCAAAGGAATCTGTAGTAATGGGAGGAGAGAACAATGCAGCCGATAATGAATTTGCTTCATGGTTCTTTGTGTAGGAATTCGTAGCAACACATTGCTATTAAGAACTAGTTGGTTTATTACCAAAGGTTCAACAATCACACAACACATTACCAGTTCATCCACCAGGCTCACAGCTGCATACCTCATCGTGGATAACCCAGACCCAACTAGCCGGAGTTTTATTGAGTCTTGCGAACATCACGAGACTGGTCAAGCGACTCACAACGCAAAAGCTCTACAACTCTTTTTGGGAAGCAAAATTAAACATTTAAATCAAGTGCCCCCTGATCTGGGGGACACTCCAAACGCTTTTCACGTGCCCTTTTTTTTTGTTTTTTTATATTGGTTTTTATTGTGGTGATTTTGGTGTGTTTTTTTTTTGGGGCAGTAAAACCATAACATTTTACAAGTGCCCCCTATAAAAGAGGAGGGGGACACTAAAACCGGCAATAAAACAAATTAAACTTTAAAACATATAAAATCAAATTAAAATTTGGTTGCCGGGGGTGATGATGCACTCACAAGAACAAAAGAATTAGGAACAGGAGTAGGCCATCTAGCCCCTCGAGCCTGCTCCGCCATTCAACAAGATCATGGCTGATCTGGCCGTGGACTCAGCTCCACTTACCCGCCCGCTCCCCGTAACCCTTAATTCCCTTATTGGTTAAAAATCTATCTATCTGTGACTTGAATACATTCAATGAGCTAGCCTCAACTGCTTCCTTGGGCAGAGAATTCCACAGATTCACAACCCTCTGGGAGAAGAAATTCCTTCTCAACTCGGTTTTAAATTGGCTCCCCCGTATTTTGAGGCTGTGCCCCCCTAGTTCTAGTCTCCCCGACCAGTGGAAACAACCTCTCTGCCTCTATCTTGTCGATCCCTTTCATTATTTTCAATGTTTCTAGAAGATCACCCCTCATCCTTCTGAACTCCAACGAGTAAAGACCCAGTCTACTCAATCTATCGTCAGAAGGTAACCCCCTCATCTCCGGAATCAGCCTAGTGAATCGTCTCTGTACCCCCTCCAAAGCTAGTATATCCTTCCTTAAGTAAGGTGACCAAAACTGCACGCAGTACTCCAGGTGCGGCCTCACCAATACCCTGTACAGTTGCAGCAGGACCTCCCTGCTTTTGTACTCCATCCCTCATCGTGGATAACCCAGACCCAACTAGCCGGAGTTTTATTGAGTCTTGTGAACATCACGAGACTGGTCAAGGCACTCACAATGCAACAGCTCTACAACTCTTTTTGGGAAGCAAAACTAAACATTTAAATCAAGTGCCCCCCGATCTGGGGGACATTCCAAACACTTTTCACATGCCTATTTTTTTTGTTTTTTTATATATTTTTTTGGTGATTTTTGTGTGTTTTCTTTTGTTTTTTTTTTGGGCAGTAAAACCATAAAATTTTACAAGTGCCCCATATAAAAAGGGGAGGGGGGCACTAAAACCGGCAATAAAACAAATTAAACTTTAAAACATATAAAATCAAATTAAAATTTGGTTGCCGGGGGTGATGATGCACTCCAGTCCCTCCGGCGCCCACCTCTCGCGGAAGGCCGCGAGTGAACCGGTGGACACCGCGTGCTCCATCTCCAGGGACACCCTGGCCTGGATGTACACGCGGAAGAGAGGCAGGCAGTCGAGCTGAACACCCCCTCGACCGCCCGCTGCCTGGACCGACTGATGGCCCCCTTGGCCGTGCCCAGGAGCAGTCCAACGAGGAGGCCCTCCGACCTACCCGCTCCCCTCGGCACAGGGTGCCCAAAGATCAGGCGTGTGGGACTGAAGTGCAACCAGAAATTGAGGAGCAGCCCCTTTAACTAGTGAAACAGGGGCTGCAACCTCGTACATTCAATAAAAACATGGAACACGGACTCCTCCAGACCGCAGAAATTGGAGGCGGCCTGAGAGCCCGTGAACCGGCTTAAAATTTTATTGCACGGGACTGCTCCGTGCACCACCCTCCAGGCCAAGTCCCCGATGAATAGTGGGAGGACTCCCGCGCAGAGTGCACTCCATCGGGGACCCCCGCCTCCTCCGGACGGCAAGATGGTACGCCATGGCGTGTCCGAATGGCAGACGAGGATGGCAAGGTTGAGAGTGTGCAGGAGCAGCCCGTATAGGAAACCCCTCCGCGCGGAACTGAAAGGCACGGAGGGGATTTCCCCGAGGCGGCTCAAGTTGTGAGGCGCCGGCCCCCGAGGGAGGTTCCGGGGTTTGGCGCCGATGAGGAATTCCGTCCGGACGGGAGTCAGTTCGGACGGGATCTCCCCACGTGCTTGAGCCTCCTCGACACACCTAACGGAGTCAGGGCCCAGTGCTGTTTTTAGCGACTCGATGGCATTGGCCGCGCGGCGGATATCAGCTGAATTTAGACGCCGCGCCAGCGTGTCTGGCGCCATCCAGCCCACTCCTCCGCCATCGAGCAGGTCCCTGACCCCGGTCACCTCGCCAGCCACAGCCCTCTCGTCTGACTGCCACCTAAAACCTCGGTCGTGGAGGTATGGATTCCCGGAGCAGCGGCTCCTGCAGGACAGCCGCCACTCCAGCCGGTGGAGAGCTGCGCTTGGTGGAGACTTTGTTCCAGACCCTGATGAGTTCCTGGTAAAAGACAGGCAGCTCCCGGAGGGCGGTCCTGACGCCCCCCGAGCTCACAAACAGGAGCTGCGTGTCGTAGTTGAGGCCGTGCTGCTGGCGGAAGAAATATGTCGCCAGAGCACGCCACCTAGGAGGGGGCTCAACGTAAGGGTATCTCTGCAGGGTCTGAAGACGGAAAGTCGCGAGCTGGGCGCTGACGCACACCAACGACTGACCGCTCTCCCTCAGCGGGAGACTCAAGACCGCGGCAGAGACCCAGTGCTTCCTGTTGTTCAGAAGAAGTCCACCAGCTTCTTCTGTATCTTGGCGACAAACGCAGGGGGAGTGGTCAAAGTGACCAGCCGGTACCACAGCATGGCGGCCACCAGCTGGTTTATGACTAGCGCTCGACCCCTGTAGGACAGCACTCGGAGCAGTCCTGTCCAGCGCCCTAGGCGAGCGGCGACCTTGGCCTTCAGCTCTTGCCAGTTTGCTGGCCAGGCTTCCTCATCGGGGCTAACGTAGACTCACAGAAAGAGGAGATGGGTCGTGCTCCAGGCAAAAGGCCTGAGCTCCTCTGGCAGGGAGTCCACCCGCCACTGACCCACCAGGAGTCCGGAACATTTCTCCCAGTTGATCCTGGCGGAGGATGCAGCCGAGTAAATCTCCTGGCACTCACGCATCCTCCGCAGGTCAGCGGGATCCTCTACCACGAGGAGCACGTCATCGGCGTAAGCCGAGAGGACGACCTCCACGCCCGGCCCTTGCAGAGCCAGTCCCGTCAACCTCGTCCGCAGGAGGCGCAGGAAAGGCTCCATGCAAATGGCATATAACTGGCCGGACATGGGGCATCCCTGGCACACCCCTCTCCTAAAGCAAAGGGGCGCCATCAAGGACCCGTTAACCTTAATCAGACACTCCGCGGCGGCGTACAAAAGTCGGATCCGGGCGACGAAATGCGTCCTGAAACCGAAAGCGCGCAAAGTTCCGAACAGATAGTCGTGATCCACCCTGTCGAACGTCTTCTCTTGGTCGAGGGATAGGAAGGCGACCGACAGACCAGCCTCCTGGGAGTGATGGATCATGTCCCGGACCAGATGGATGTTATCGTGGATTGTCCGGCCCGGGACCGTGTAGGACTGGTCGAGGTGGATCATGTGGTCCAGCACGGCGCCAAGGCGAGCAGACATCACCCTGGCGAAGATTTTGTAGTCCGTGCTGAGGAGGAAGACCGGCCGCCAGGTTTTAAGTAGGCGGAGATCGCCCTTCTTAGGTAGCAGGACGATGGCTGCCCTGCGCCAAGAGAGGGGCATCTCCCCGGTCGCCAGACTTTCCCCCAGGACCAGCGCGTAATCGCCCCCCAGGACGTCCCAGAACTCCCTGTGGAACTCCACGGTCAGCCCGTCCAGCCCCGGGGCTTTTCCCCTCGAGAGCCGGGCGAGGGCGCTGGTCAGTTCCGCCAGGCTTAGCGGAGCTTCCAGATTTCCGGCGCCCTCCGGACCGACCTTCGGCAGGTCCTCCCACAAAACTCTACGCGCTTCCTCGCTGGACGGATCCGGAGAGAACAGAGCCCCGTAATATTCACGGGCCCTGTTGTTGACGCCCTCCGGATCCGAGACGAGAGAGCCGTCGTCAGCCAGCAGTGTCAAGAGCTGCTTACGGACACCCTGTCTTTTTTCCAGCGAGTAGAAGAAGGGGGAGCCGCGGTCCAGATCCCGCAGGAACCGGATCCGCGACCTCACGAACGCGCCTCGGGACCCGACGAGCTGCAGGTCCTTCAGCGCGGCCTTCTTCGCTTCGTACACCGTCCGCAGGGCCGGGTCCTCGACGACTTGACCGAGACGGGACACCAGGTCGAGCACCTCTTTTTCTAGGCGCCCGACCCTGGCCGCCCTCCTCTTGGTCGACCCCCTCGCGTACTCTTGACAGAAGACACGGACGTGAGCCTTGCCCACGTCCCACCATAGCCTCAAGGAGGGGAAGCCCCCCTGCTTCCTTCTCCAGTCGGCCCAGAAACGACGGAACGAGTCCTGGAACCGCACGTCCTCCAGCAGCCGGTTGTTAAAGTGCCAGTATGCGGACCCCGTCCTCGCGCAGAGCGAAGCGAGCTCCGCCCACACCAGGTGGTGGTCCGAACACGGCACCGGCCGCATGGAGGCCGCCGGGACGCAGGAAACGTACGCCCGAGACACGTAAAGACGGTCGATTCTGGACCATCCTCTTCCAGGCCTCACCCAAGTGAAGGTGCTGGAGTCGGGATGGAGATTTCGCCAGACGTCCACCAAGTCGAAGGACCCGACCAGGTCCCTCAACTTCTCGATCGCCGTCATGCTCTGCGGGGCACCGGAGCGGTCCCTCGCCTCGAGGGTGCAGTTAAAATCCCCCCCGAGGACAATGCAGTCGCCGACATCGACGGAGCCAAGAAGAGTGGACATTTCTTCGAAGAAGCGCGTCTGCTGCGGGCCGGGATGAGGGGCGTACACGTACACGAGATGGAGCGGCACGTCCCCCAGGCGAACCGTGATGTGCAGCAAGCGGCCTGGCAAGGGTTCCTCGACCCCCAAGATCTCCGGCTGAAAATGCGGGGCCAGCAAGATGGCCACCCCACTAGAAGTGGCGGTGAGGTGGCTCATGCGGACCTCTCCTTGCCATTCCAGGAGTCACGTGGCTTCATCTCCCGGAACGGTGTGGGTTTCTTGCAGGAAGCACACCGCATATTTCCCCTCCCGCAGGAGCAAAAATTTGTTAAATCTACGGTGTGCCTCTCTGCCGCCGTTGATGTTGAGGCTGGCTATGGTTATCTTCATGACAAAAGCATAGTGCAACCTCTACCTTAACCTATTGTGGGGGGGGGAGTGGAGTCATTTGCTGACCTCCACTCTCTTAGCAACCCAGCGAGGAACCCTTTGAGCCGGCGCAGCTCAAGGCCTTGCGCCTTTGATAAGGGCCCGCCCGCGGCCATGGTTTTAGCGGCGGCGCGGACAGACGTGATGAGCAGCGCCGGCTCGGACCATCCTTCCAGGACCAGACGGGCTCGGTTGCTGCGACCCTGGCTCTGGACCATAAAGTCCCGGAGCTCCTTTACAGGAATGAGGGGGAACTCAGCGGCGGGCACGAGGAGATCCACCGGCTCACTGGTGATGGACTCCAGATCCTCTCCCACGTCCTCCACCGAGTCCCCGTCCCCCTCCGGGAGGTCGCCGCCAGCAGCCGGCCCGTCGACCGCACGAGGTATGGCAAACGGCCTGGCTGCTCCATCCGGCCCTGGCTCTGCCCCGATCCCACCCCCAGGATCGTCGTCAGAGGAGTCCCCACTGGACTCTTTTACTTGTGTTGCCGGGTCAGGAAGCGGCAGCGGAAGGGGTTCCTCCTCCACCCCAGGGACCGGGAACATGGAGAGACCTGGTCAAAGAAATGCTCCAGGTCCTCCAATTCCCCGAGCTCCAAAGTTGGGGGCGAGGGTTGTTATTCCGCCCCCTCCCCGCCACCACTCCCCGGCCCAGCGTGTGCAGAATCATTAAAATCATTAAAATTTTCAGTTTCTGCCGGATCGAGCAAGTCCCGGGGGAAGTTGGATAATGGCTGGGTGGGCTCAGGTTTGGCCTTTTCGGCCCTGCCCGCCTCAGTTCCCGGGATGCTCGACTCGGCGGCGACGCATTCCTCCGCCGGCCCCACACCCCCCACGACAGGCAGATCTTCCTCGCCATCCCCGGGAGGCAGAGGCTGGGCAGCCTCGACTGTCTGACCCTCCCCGGGGACAGATTCCCCCGCCTACAGCGCAGTTTGGGGGCGCTGGTGGGGGACGCGGGACACGCGGCCGGCACCGACTCCTCCGCGGAGGGATGTTGTTCCCCCTCCACCTCATTTTCTTCCTGGGGTGGGGGGCGCGGAGGCAGGGAGACCTCCATGTCTGCCGAGGCCTCATGCTCCACTCCCTCCTTTTGCTTTTCTTGCCCGCGCCTGAGCCCCTCTGTGATACTGGTCAAGGGCTCGGGCACGGGCTCAGGGCACCCCGCGTTCGCCGGTGACAGGGTTGGGCCGAGCGTGGTGATGGGACTGTCCGGTACACTGAGGGGACCCGCCTCGAGGTGTTTCGCCGCCTTCCGCGCCTTCCTTCCGCCCGGACGCTCTCCCTCCCCCCCGCCGGAGGCCGTGAAGACAAATGCCTCCGACGATGCCCGCGCACCTATGGCTCCCGGCACGCGGACGCTACTAGGGGGAGGGGTGGCGGTGGCGCCAGCCTTGGCCGCCTTCGGTGGTTTGGCGGCCTTGGAGGCGGGGCAGTTCTTACGAACGTGCCCCACCTCCCTACAGGCATGGCACCGCATGCCGTCCGACGTCCAGAAGACGCGGTAGACAGTCCCCTCGTGCACCACGCTAAAGGGGCCCTCCGTCGTCTCCTCCCGCGCCAACCGGACAAAGAGCGGCGGAAGAAGAACACGTGGCGCAGGCTGTTCTCCCTGAGGCCGAGCGGTATCGGGTTAATCCCTGACCTTACCTCCCCCAGTTGGTGTAGGTGAGGGAGGAGGAGCTCAGCGGGAACAAAGGGCGGGACATTGGAAAGAATGACCCTCTGCGCGGTGGCCTCGAGAGGGTCCACCGGCAGGAACGTCCCGCCCACCGTGAGCCCCTTTTCGAGGGCCAGGGACACCGCCCGCTCCGGCCCCAGGAAGAACACAACCTTCCCAGACATCTTGGAGGCTGCGACAATGGCCGAGGGGCCGACTACCCCAGCCATCGCCCGCACGCACTCCTCGATGCTCATTGTGGGGTGAGTGCAGCTCTTGACCCCGTGTATTTTTGGTTATTAATCTGAACGGTGGCAGGAGGCGCAGGAGGCGCCGTGGATGTGGACGCCGCCTGCGCGTATGTTTTTGCTGGCCCTGCCACCGGCGTGGATGGGGTCGCCATCATGGGGTCCCTTTAAGGGCTACACTCACCCCAAAGTCACAGGCCTTAAGGTCTTAATGGCCTCGTTATATGTTTGAGCAGAGGGAGCTCTTAAAGAGGCACACCTCTCCCCTGGTTAACAATTGGGGAGGGGCCTTGCTCCCTCTGCACAGTTGTCTCAATTAGTTTAAAAAAAAAATGTTTTAATTAAGGAGGAAAGGGGCTCTCAGAGAGAGAGGGGAGAGACAGAGAGAGACAGAGAGAGAGAGAGAGCGGAGAGGGGTGGGAAAGAGGGAAGCTGTGAGGGCAGGTCTCCCCTCACAGTGATGGGTGGGTGTTTTGCTGGGGTGCACCCCCCGGATGGTAAATACAAAGTCTTATTGATGGTCTTCGGGTGGGGAGGGAGAAGATGCCTTCACCTGGGGCAGCTGGAGCCACCCAGGCACAGCACTCCCAACGATGTTAATTGGTGTTACTAACGAGTCTTCACCCAGGTAGCTCCAGCTATCCCAAGCCAGGCAATGGGGGAGGGGTGCTTCAGTGGTGTGTGGGGCCTAGTTGTAGGCAAGTCCCCCACACACACTTCCACACACACACACCCCCCACGATGTTCCGGCCCTCGAGAACATCTTCTTTTCTCCCCCCACCGATAAAACAAAGTCTTTTCAGGGAGTGCACCAGTACACCCACCTGCAGAATGTTATAAATGGCTCTCCCTCATTCCACACTGGATGATGTTGATATTCTTTTCCCCCTCTCTCCAACTCTCTGTAGCAGTAGTAATAATAATGTTTTCTGCCATCCTCCTCTCCTCCTCTCCTCTCCTTCTCTCCTTCTGGATGGATGGATGTGTCGTAAGCCCCTTCCTCCTCTTCCTGGGGTGTTTCTCAGGGTCCAAGGCCTCAGGCAGGAGCTACTGCAGGGAGCTCCTTCCCTCACTGCTCCAGGCTACAAATGATTAGGCCACGCCTCCAACAGCTCTGCCAACCTGTGAGCATACTCACAGGTGCACACATTACACAGCCGGTTGGAGGTAAAAACAGAAAATGCTGGAAACACTCAGCAGGTCAGGCAGCTTCTGTGGAGAGAGAAACAGAGTTAATGTTTCAGGTCGATGACCCTTCGTCAGAACGGGAAAAAGTTAGAGATGTAACAGGTTTTAAGCAAGTGCAGGGGGAGGGGAGGAAAGAACAAAAGGGAAGGTCTGTGATAGGATGGAGGGCAGGAGAGAATAAATGACAAAAGGGGTGATGGTGCGAGGCGAATGGAGGTGGTAATGGGACAATAAAAGAAAGAAAAGATGGGTCTAGAGGAGGTGTAAGTGACACAAGGAGAATCATTACTCGCAACTTCTGTCCAAAAACATGGGAACAGGGGTTATGATCTGAAATTGTTGAAAATGTTGAATCTGGAAGGATGTAAAGTGCCATTGGAGCTAATTGACTTTCTTCACTTGTGCAGTACATCTGTTGAGGAGAGTATTATGATCGGTATGGAATAAAAATGAACTTAACATTTTCCATCCCCTGATGTTTTAGTTAGAGTACAGCATGTCTTCTGGAACTGAGAGTGACTGGCAAACTTATTAACATGAAATCTAACACTGATCTTAGCAGCTGGTGTCGAAAAATATACTGAAAGTGTCATCTCAAAGATTTCCCTGGCATTGCCGTCATTGAATTTATGCCAATTAGAGATGGGCCTCAGGTGATAAATCACGTGCCTGTGTGAGGCTGCGATTTACATATCATCATCTGGCTAGAAACAATCTCACTGATCTCTCTCCATTGTCTTTGTTTCTTGAATGACCCACTGCAGAGTGGGGCATTACAGACTCATAGAATCTTACAGCACAGAAGGCTGTCAGTCATCCCATCGTGCCTATACCGGCTCTCTGAAAGGACTATCCAATTAGCGCTCTCTGAAAGGACTATCCAATTAGCACCACTTCCCCAATCTTTCCCCGTAGCCCTGCAAGATATTCCTTTTCAAGTATTTATCCAATTCTCCTTTGAAGGTTATTATTGTCTCTGCTTCCTCCGGTCTTTGACTCAGAGCATACAAGATCATAGAATCATAGTACGGTTATAGCAAGAAGGCCATTCGGCCAGTCGAGCCCATGCCAACTATCAGCTAGTTCCACTCCCACTGCCCTTTCTCCCCAGCCCTGCAATTTTTTTCTTTCAGGTACTTATTCAACTCCCTTTTGAAAGATAAAATTGAGATAGCCTTCACCACCCTTTCAGTCAATGTTTTCCAGATCCTAACCACTCGTTGCGTCAGAAAGTTTATTCTTGCATCGCCTGTGGTTCTTCTGCCAATCATCTTAAACCTGTGTCCTCTGGTCCTCGACCCTTCTGCTAATGGGAAAAGATTCTCTCTATCTATTCTGTCTGGACTACTCATGATTTTTAACACCGCTATCAAATCTCCTCTCAACCTTCTCTGCTCCAGGGGGAACAACCCCAGCTTCTCCAGTCTATTCACGTAACTGAAGTCCCTCATTCCTGGCACCATTCTCGTGAATCTTTTCTGCTCCCTCTCTGAGGCCTTCACATCCTTCCTAAAGTGTGGTGCCCAGAATTGGACAGAGTACTCCAGATCGTAACAACTCACTTTGTAAAATAAAATTAGTTATCCCTCAATACCCCTCACCTAACAAAAATCGATCAATATTTTGAAATTCTTAATTGATCCCATCCTCAACGGCTTTTTGGGTAGAAAGTTCCAGATTTCCACTATCATTGTAGGGGGTGGTCTGTGGGGTCAGGTTCACCTGTGACCTTCTGGGCAGTTCGAATCGCTCTCACTCCCTGGGTTCTAGACTTTGGATTTATTTTGGGGATGTGACAAAGTGCAAGGGACAACTGGTTTTGGTGCAAAGAACTTCGATTTTATTACAGACAAGAAAAGTACAATGTCAAGCTTGAAATGACTAGAATAAAGAACACTTCATCACACATTCAAAAGGGGTTACAGAAAATACTACACCTCCCATTGCCTAACTCTGACTAGGTTAAACTCCAGGACAAACAGGAATTATGTTCACCAATCCTTTATTATCCGCTGGCGGTGGTTCGCGATTTCAGGGTTCGCTGGACTCTGTAGGTTCTGCTTGCTGTACCCCAAATGTCGTAGAGGACTTCTGACTGTGTAGTCTTTAGTTGGGTGGTGTCCGCTGATGGGATAGGGCATGTATTGGACTTGTGGGATGAGTACCCACTTTCTTCCATCAGCAATAGGTTTTAAAGTCTTTATAGGTAATGTCTCACCTGTTGGTAGTTAGGACTAGATTGTAGAGTGGAAACTTTCGAACCTTCGGTTTCTTCTTGAGGAGTTTTGGTTTTGGAATTGGTCGATCGCGGGCTTTCAATGTTACCATGTTGGCGGTGGTCAGTTACTGCCGCGATGGCGATATCCGACGTTACTGGGAGCTGCCTTCTGCTGTGATGATGTTCTTCCTTCTTCTGTCGGTAGCAGGGCAGTGTGGCCCAGGAGTGTCGTCGAGGTTGGAGATGTTGGTGCTCAGAAGAGCCGCATAAACTGTTGCGGTGGTCTTTCTCCGTCCTTCCCCTCTTCGAATAGATGAATGCCTGCTCGCTCCCTTTCGTTAAAAACCGGGCCCCAGTTAAACTTTTGGAGCCGTTCTAATCTACGTGCCAAATCAGCCCCGATTCTTTGTTTTAACGTTGGCGGGCTCGATATCATTTTGTCATATTTTGGCGGGCCCATTAATGGTAACCTGTCTCAGATGTGTTGATCTTTTGAATTTGTTTCTCGATCGGAAAATATTAGCTTTGGTATTTGCAATGTCTGCCTGGGCCTGGGTTTCCATGCGGGCTGGATGGGCCATTATCATTACGTATGCGCTGGATGGGTTTCCTGTTCAGAGCGATGGCTGGCTATTTCTGGGTTGATTGTTGCTATGTTAATGTCTCCCAGGGAGAAGGGTTTTCGAGTTTACACAATTCCCCAGGCAATTTGTTTCGCTTCGATACCCCAGACAGCTTCAATACCCAAAACTGGTTTCTTTTGAAGGATAGTTATCCTTTAGTTTTCAGCCCTTCCCACATGGACCCAATCTGCCTTGTAAAAATCCCAAATTCGATTGAAGCTCATAGTTTCTTCCAGGTGCACTTTAGAATCCCAAATTTTCTGGTTGACAGTTCCAAATTAAATTCCCTTTCCAATGAGTCCAAACACTGGGGGGGATTCCCAATCCTACATCATGAAGAAGTGAGATCACCCTTGATTGGCCTAGGTTATTTTAAATAAAACCAGAAATTGCTGGATATGCTCAGCATGTCAGGCAGCATCTGTGGAGAGATAGTTAGATGGGTTATTTTAAGGTTATGCCCCCTTGTTCTGGACTAAGATCTTAAAAGAAGTGGCTGCAGAGATAGTGGATGCTTTGGTTGTAATCTACCAAAATTCCCTGGATTCTGGAGAGGTCCCAGTGGATTGGAAAACCGTCAATTTTAACATCCCTACTCAAGAAAGGAGGGACACAGAAAGCAGGAAACTATAGACCAGTTAGCCTAATATCTGTCATTGGGAAAATGCTGGAGTCCATTATTAAGGAAGTAATAGCAGAAGATTTATAAAATCATAATACAATCAAGCAGAGTCAGCATGGTTTTATGAAAGGGAAATCATGTTTGAAAAATTTTCTGGAGTTCTTTGAGGATGTAACGAGCAGGGTGGATAAAGGGGAATCAGTAGTGTATTTGGATTTCTAGAAAGCGTTCGATAAGGTGCCACATAAAAGGTTACTGTTCAAGGTAAGAGTTCACAGGGTTGGGGGTAATATATTAGCATGGTTAGAGAATTGGCTAACTATCAAAAAAGCAAAGAGTTGGGATAAATTGGTCATTTTACAGTTGGCAAATTGTAACTAGCAGGGTGCCACAGGGATCAGTGCTGGGGCCTCAACTATTTACAGTTTATATGAATGATTAGGATGAAGGGACTGAGTGTAATGTCGTCAAATTTGCTGATGATACAAAGATAGGTGGGAAAGCAAGTTGTGAAGAGGACACAAAGAATCTGCAAAGGGATATAGACAGGCTAAATGATTGGGCAAAAATTTGACAGATGAGTATAATGTGGAAAAATATGAGGCTATCCACTTTGGTAGGAAGAATAAGAAAGCAATGGTAGGAAGAATAAGAAAGCAAGTTATTATTTAATTGTAGAGAGATTACAAAATGCCGCATTACAGAGGAATCTGGAGGTCCTTGTATATGAAAACGTTAGCATGCAGGTACAGCAAGTAATTAGAAGGCAAATGGAATGTTGGCCTTTATTGCAAGGTGGATGGAGTATAAAAGCAGAGAAGTCCTGCTACAACTGTACAGGAAGGACCTGTTGGTGAGACCACATCTGGAGTACTGCGTACAGTTTTGGTCTCCTTATTTAAGGAGGGATGTACTTGCATTGGAGGCAGAGAGCTGTGCAGGCTAGGTCATTGAATATATTTAAGGTGGAGATAGACAGATTTTTGAATGATAAGGAAGTCAAGGGTTATGGGTAGTGGGCAGGAAAGTGGAGTTGAGGCCAAGATCAGATCAGCCATGATCTTATTGAATGGCAAAGCAGGTTTGAGGGGCCAAATGGCCTACTTCTGCTCCTATTACTTATCATAGAATCATAGAAATTTACAGCGTGGAAGGAGGCTATTTCAGCCCATCGTGTCTGTGCCGGCCGACCAAGAGCTTTCCAGCCTAATCCCAATTTCCAGCTCAGGGTCCGTAGCCCTGTAGGTTGCGGCACTTTAAGTGCACATCCAAGCATCTTTTAAATGTGGTGAGCATTCCTGCCTTGACCACCCTTCAGACGGAGAGTTCCAAACTCCCACCACCCTCTGGGTGATGAAATTTCCCCTCAAATCTCTTCTAAACCTCCCCTCAATTACTTTAGTCTAAGCCCCCTGATTGTTGACCCCCTCTGCCAAGGGAAACAGGTCCTTCCTATTCATTCTAACCAGGCCCCTCCTAATTTTATACACCTCAATCAGGTCTCCCCTCAGCCTCCTCTGTTCCAAGGAAAACAGACCCAGCATTTGCAATCTTTCCTCTCAGCTTAAATTCTCCAGTCCAGACAACATTCTTGTAAATCTCCTCTGCACCCTTCCCAGTGCAATCACATCATGTAATGTGGTGAGCAGAACTGCTCACAGTACTCCAGCTGCGGCCTAACCAGTGTTTTATACAGTTCAAGCATAACCTCCTTGCTCTTGTATTCCATGCCTCAACTAATAAAGACAAGTATTCCATATGCCTTCTTACCCAACTTATCTACCTGGCCTGCTACCTTTAGGGATCTGTGGACCTGCACTCCAAGGTCCCCTTGTTCTTCTACACTTTTCAGTGTTGTATTATTTAATGTGTATTCCTTTGCCTTGTTAGCCCTTCCGAAATGCATTACCTCACACTTATCCAGATTGAATTCCATTTGCCACTGTTCTGCCCAAATGGCCAGTAAATTAATATCTTCCCGCAATCGTAGCTTTCTTCTTCATTATCAACCACACAACCTACGTTAGTGTAATCTGCAAACTTCTAAATCATACCACCGACATTCAAGTCCAAGTTATTGATATATACCACATAAAGCAAGGGACCCAGTGCTGAGCCCAGCGGACCCCCACTGGATACAGCCTTCCAGTCAGAAAAACACCCATCAACTATTACTGTTTGCTTCTGCCTCCGAGAAATTTTGGATACAACTTGCCACTTTGCCCTGGATCCCATTACTTTCGTGACTGGTCTGCCATGTGGGACCTCATCAAAAGCTTTGCTAAAATCCATATACACTACATCATATGCACTGCCTGCATCGATCCTCCTGGTTACCTTCTCGAAAAATTCCATCAAATTCCCTTCACAAATCCATGCTGACTGTCCTTGATTAATCCATGTCTTTCCAAATGAAGATTTATTCTGTCCCTCAGGACTTTTTCCAATAATTTTCCCACCACCAAAGTCAGGCTGACTGGCCTGTAATTACTCAGTCTATCTCTTTTCTCCTTTGTAAACAACTGTACAACATTAGCCGTCCTCCAGTCCTCTGGCACCACACCTGTAGCCAGAGAAGATTGGAAAATGATGGTCAGAGCCTCTGCTATTTCCTCTTTTGCTTCTCTTAACAGCCTGGGATACATTTCATCTGGGCCTGGGGATTTATCCACTTTCAAAGCTGCAAGGCCCCTTAATACTTCTTCTCTCACTATGTTTATATTGTCTAATATTTCACACTCCTCCTCCCTCATTGCATCGCCCCTCTCATTTGTGAAAACGGATGCAAAGTATTCATTAAGAATCCTACCCACATCTTCCGCCTCCACACACAGATTTCCTTTATAATCTCTATTAGGCCCCATTTTTTCTCTAGTTATCCTCTTGCTCTTAATTTGATTATAAAACATGTTTGCGTTTTCCCTGATTTTACTTGCCAACATTCTTTCATGCTCTCTCTTTGCTTTCCTGACATCTTTTTAATTGCATCCCTGCACTTCTTATACTCCTCTAGAGTTTCTGCGGTGTTGAGTTCTCAGTATCTGTCATAAGCTTCCCTTTTTTTCTTTAGCTTACCCTGTATGTCCCTTGACATCCAGGGGGCTCGAGATTTGTTAGCCCCACCCTTTTTATTTAAGGGAACATACCTGCTCTGTACCCTCAGGATCTCCTCCTTGAATGCCTTGCACTGCTCTGACACTGATTTACCATCAAGTAGCCTTTTCCAGTCCACTTTGGCCAAATCCCATCTCAGCTCAGCAAAATTGGCTTTACCCCAATTGAGAACTTTTATTCCTGGTCCCCTCTGTCCTTTTCCATAACTACCCTAAATCTTACTGAATTATGATCACTAGCACCAAAATGCTCTCCCACTGATATGCCTTCCACCTGCCTCTCTTCATTCCCCAAAACCAAGTCCAGAACCGCCTCCTCCCTTGTTGGGCTTGTTACATACTGGCTAAAGAAGTTCTCCTGATGCATTTTAGGAACGCCGCACCTTCTGTACCATTCACACATCTTTTTTCCCAGTTAATATTAGGGTAGTTGAAATCCCCCACTATTACAGCTCTATAGATTTTGAACATCACAGCAGTTTGCCTGCATATTTGTTCTTCCATCTCCCTCTGACTGTTTGGGGCCTATAGTAAATTCCCAGTAGTATGATGGCCTCTTTTTTGTTCGTTAATTCAAACCATAAGGCTTTGTTTGGTGACCCCTCTTATGTTCGTATGTATTCTACCAGAGGAAATAGATTCTCTTCTTTTAGGTTGAATGTTGGACTGAGGCCCCATCTGCCCATTCCAGTGACTCAGGTGGATGTTAGAGATGCCATGGCACTATCTGTCATGGAGTAAAGAAATCTCACGTTGGTTTGGGCAATTTTCTTCCATCAGCCACCAAAAGCCTGACACGTGAACATTCATCTCATTGCTGTTGGTGAGATTGGGCTGTTTTGCAAGCAGGTTGATGTGTTTGCCTACATATCGACAGTCATTGTGCTTTAAAAGGCCATTTGTTGCATGTGAAGCATTGTGGGATGTTTCTGAGTGATTATAACATAAGAACATAAGAAATAGGAGCAGGAGTAGGCCATACGGCCCCTCGAGCCTGCTCTGCCATTTAATAAGATCATGGCTGATCTGGTCATGGACTCAGCTCCACTTCCCTGCCCGCTCCCCATAACCCCTTATCCCCTTATCGATTCCGAAACCATTTATTTCCGCATAAATTTCTTCAATGTCTTGGCTTCCACAGCTCTCTGAGGCAGCGAATTCCATAGACTCACAACCCTCTTTTTAAAGAACAAAAAAGAGGCCATCATACTACTGGGAATCTACTATAGACCCCCAAACAGTCAGAGGGAGATAGAAGAACAAATATGTGGGCAAACTGTTTTGATGTGCAAAAACTATAGAGCTGTAATAGTGGGGGATTTCAACTACCCTAATTTTAACTGGGAAAAAAGTTGTGTGAATGGTACAGAAGGTGTGGAATTCCTAAAATGCATTCAGGAGAACTTCTTTAGCCAGTTTAACAAGCCCGACAAGGGAGGGGGCGGTTCTGGACTTGGTTTTGGGGAATGAAGCAGGGCAGATGGAAGGCGTAATCAGAAATTTTCCCTCGTCTCTGTTTTAAATGGGCGGCTCCTTATTCTAAGATCGTGCCCTCTAGTTTGAGTCTCCCCCATCAGTGGAAACATCCTCTCTGCATCCACCTTGTCAAGCCCCCTCAGAATCGTATACGTCTCGATAAGATCACCTCTCATTCTTCTGAATTCCAATGAGTAGAGGCCCAACTTACTCAACCTTTCCTCATAAGTCAATCCCCTCATCTCTGGAATCAACCTAGTGAACCTTCTCTGAGCTGCCTCCACAGCAAATATATACTTTCGTAAATATGGAAACCAAACCTGCATGTAGTATTCCAGGTGTGGCCTCACCAATACCCTGAACAGCTGAAACAAGACTTCCCTGCTTTTATATTCCATTCCCTTTGCAATAAAGGCCAAGATTCCATTGGCCTTCCTGATCACTTGCTGTACCTGCATACTATCCTTATGTGTTTCATGCACAAGTACCCCCAGGTCCCGCTGTATCGTGGCACTTTGCAATCTTTCTCTATTTAAATAATAACTTGCTCTTTGATTTTTTTCTGTCAAAGTGCATGACCTCACACTTTCCAACATTATACTCCATCTGCCAAATTTTTGTCCACTCACTTAGCCTGTCTATGTCCTTTTGCAGATTTTGTGTGTCCTTCTCACTCATTGTTTTTCCTCCCATCTTTGTATCGGCAGCAAACTTGGCTATGTTACATTCAGTCCCTTCATCCAAGTCGTTAATATAGATTGTAAATAGTTGGGGTCCCAGCACTGATTCCTGCAGCACCCCACTAGTTACTGGTTGCCAACCAGAGAATGAACCATTTATCCCGACTCTCTGTTTTCTGTTAGTTAGCCAATCCTCTATCCATGCCAATATATTACCCCCAACCCCTGAACTTTTATCTTGTGCAGTAACCTTTTATGTGGCACCTTGTCAAATGCCTTCTGGATTTCCAAATACACCACATCCACTGGTTCCCCTTTATACACCCTATTCGTTACATCCTCAAAGAACTCCAGAAAATTTGTCAAACATGACTTCCCCTTCATAAAACCATGCTGACTCTGCCTGACCTAATTATGCTTTACCAAATGTCCTGCTACTGCTTCTTTAATAATGGACCAACATTTTCCCAACCACAGATGTTAGGCGAACTGGTCTATAGTTTCCTGCTTTTTGTCTGCCTCCTTTTTTAAATAGGGTCATTACATAGAATCTACACACAGAATCAGACCATTTGGCCCAACAGCTGTGACTCAGTAGGTAGCACTCTTGCCTCTGAGTCAGGAGGTTGTGGGTTCAAGTCTCACTCCAGGAATTTGAACACATAAATCTCAGCTGACACTCCAGTGCAGTGCTGTTGGAACACTGCACTGTCAGAAGTGCCGTTTTTCGGATAAGATGTTAAAACGAGGCCCCGCCTGCCCTCTCAGGTGGAAGTAAAAGATCCTATTTTAAAGCAGAACAGGGTGGTTATCCCAGGTGTCCTGGCCAATATTTATCCCTCAATCAAAATAACAAAAATAGAGTTTATCTGGTCATTATCACATTACTGTTTGTGGGAGCTTGCTGGGTGCAAGTTGGCTGCCGCGTTTCCTACATTACAACAGTGACTACAGTCCAAAAGTGCTTCATTGGCTGTAAAGCACTTTGAGATGTCCGGTGGTCATGAAAGGCACTATATAAATGCAAGTCTTTCTTCAACAGGCCCAGGCCAGTGTTATGCTCCACACCCCTCTTCATCTCATCCCATCAGCATAACCTTCTATTCCTTTCTCCCTCATGTATTTATCTGGCTTCCCCTTAAATTCATCGATGCTATTTGCCTCAACCACTCCCTGTGGTAGCGAGTTCCACATTCTAACCATGCCCTGAGTAGAGACAGTTCTCATTGAGACAGTAAACCAGCTTGCAGTGAGACTAGATGCTATTCAAACACCATTTTCTTTTCCTTTTTTTGGATCATTTTGCGGATCAAGCAGCTGGCTGTGAAAGGAATTCTTGTCAGTGCATATTCTGCCCTTGGGAGGAGGAGAGAATATAGCCTGGGAAAAAAACGTTTCTCCTGAATTTTGCATTGGATTTATTGGTGACTATCCTATATTTATGATCCCTAAGTTTAGACTTTCCCACAAGTGGAGATGTGATATGATGATATAAATTCAGCTCTTTCTATTCTCCTGATACCTTTCTTTGTCTTACTGTGAGAATAATAATAGGAAAGGAACCGATAGACCTCACAGAGCAGTGAGGTGAATCTGGAGAAGCCCACGTTATTGCAATGGGTGGGTGGCATAAATCGCACCTTGACTAATTAATCAAGAGCCTATTAACTTCACTTTCCACTATTTTAACAACGACATTGAACATCAAATTCAAACAAGTAAACACCAGGTTAAATTAACGACATTGGCTAGGTTTGCAATCTTCCAGACTTGTGTAAAGCTGGCATTGCACTTCACCTGCCAATTATAAAGCAATATCCCACTTTCATCTGATGATGGCACTGTCCATAAGTAGTTGGAAGATATTCTAGTTCCTCAAGACAAATGGCTGCCCTGTTGCAGAAAGGACCCTGATCCGTGTTGATGAAGGATGGTGATTAGGATAAAACAGACAATGACAAGACATGAAGATTCACTAAGAGGTCAAGTGAGAACCAAAGGGCTGGTGTGAAGGGAAAAATAATACATTTGCAGCAGTCCACTACATCGCCACGATAAAACACAAAGGGGGAGAAATTGGGCTATTTTGCATCTCCCTTTAGTGCCTCCAAGGGGTGCTAATGGGGCGCAAATGAGCATGTGACTGGGCACGGGGAAAACAGTGCCTTCCGCTACATTCGGCGGCAGTTTTTTGGTGACAGTAACACATAGCGGCTCACTCTGCTGCACCCAGAGATGCTGACGCCATCACCATGCACAGTGCCCCGGTAGTTCCCCGGAACAAAAATTGGCTCTCGCCCCCTGGTTTTGCGCCTGGCACGGACAACGACAGCTTCAGCAGCCGGGTTTCAGTTGGATGCTGGCTGGAGCAGCGCTATTTAAAGGCGCCAGCATCTGGTTTACTTTTAGTCGATCAATAATGTTTCCTTCTTAGTTTCACACAGGCAGACAGGCGTTTTGACCGCTTTGAGCGATTTGCAGTTGAAGGAGTGTTGCGGCTCATGAAGAATCCTGTCTTTCATTGAAAGCAGATTTGATAGTCCAACATTTATATTGTTTCACGTGGGCTGTGCTGGCACTGAACGTCCCACTCCAGCCTCACTGTCGGAGGCAACTGAGGCACAGGGAAAGACAGCAAAATGTGGCGGTGGTCGGAGGTCCAACAGGGCTGTCAACAGGAGACCTTACCCTCCCAGGATATTGCAGCAGCAGTTTCACTGAGGAACAAGGTGTTTGAAGGCTGCTCTTCAGCAAGGACGTGGTCACAGAGCTCTGCCACCTCCTGCAACCAGACCTCGAGCCTCAGACCAGGGCGAGGACGGCTGTCTCAATGGCAATCAAGGTCACCATCGTGCTCAATTTCTATGCCAGTGGATCCTTCCAGTGAGCAACGGGAGATATCTCCCTGAGTGCCAGCACGTCCATTGCTGCTTCCGCGAGGTCACAGATGCTCTCAACAGAAGGAGGAGGGAATACATATTCTTCCCCATCCCAGACAGATGCAGCATGAGTGTGCATGTGGCTTTGCCAGGGTAGCAAGCTTCCCCTTGGTGGAGGGTACCCATGTCACTTTGTGGGCAGCACCTCAGCATCCCTACTGTTGTGTCTGTAAGCTCTCTAGTATAGACTCCACGAGGCAAGGTATTGTACTTGAACTGTGGTGACCTTAGTCCATTTATTGCAGCTCCTGAGTGAGGGTGAGCTCCCTTTTATACCTGGTTATCTGTTATGTTCAGGTGACCCATAGGTCTCCACCAGTTGCACCCTCTGGTGGTACAGTCATAGTGTATACAGTGTGAAGGTACATCCAGTAGTCTTATGTAACTGTACATTGAGTGGACAGGGAGTATACTTATATTATACATATACAATGATATGTCCTTACTATACAGTATAAATGCTCACGAGGCCCATACTTGAGAGAAGGTCACTCTGTGACCAGTTACCTTTATTACCAAGACCTTAAGTGATGAAGGTGGGTGGAGCTTCCCCTTTTATACCTGAAAGTCCAGGTTAAGAGTGTCTCCCACAAGTTCGCCCCTTGTGGTCACAATGTTCTCAAGGTGTACAACTTAGGTCAGCTTATACATGGGTTACAATGATAGTTGAATACATGACCTCCCCCCCAACACAGGTTAAGTCTCTCTGGTGGTTTACGCTCCCTTGTAGAGCGCCTGAGTTGGGGCTCCGGTTGTTGGACGCTGGCCTGAGTGTCTGCTGTTTGCGGTGCCTCAGGCCTGTCCGGACTGCCCACAGTGACTGGGCTCTCCTCCACTTGGTTCCGGTGTTTGGTCACCTGTAGTGGAGTAAACTCTACGTTGTGTTCTTCCTCTGCTTCTTCTATGGGGTTGCTGAACCTCCTTTTAGTTTGATCCACGTGTTTACGGCAGATTTGTCCATTGGTAAGTTTAACTACCGAAACCCTATTCCCCTCTTTGGCAATCACAGTGCCTGCAAGTCATTTGGGCCCTGCAACGTAATTAAGGACAAAAACAGGGTCAATAAATCGCGCCCTTGCATTCTTGTCATGGTAGTCACATTGTGACTGACGCCTGCTCTCAACAATTTCTTTCATAGTAGGGTGTATAAGGGATAACCTGGTTTTGAGCGTCCTTTTCATTAGCAGCTCTGCGGGTGGAACCCCTGTGAGCGAGTGTGGTCGGGATCTATTGGCCAACAGGAAGCGTGATAAGCAGCTTTGTAGGGAACTCCCTTGGATTCTGAGCATCCCCTGTTTGATTGTCTGCACTGCTCGTTCCGCCTGGCCGTTTGAGGCTGGCTTGAAAGGTGCCATTCTGACATGGTTGATTCCATTGCCTGCTATGAAGTCCTGGAATTCAGTGCTTGTGAAGCATGGGCCATTGTCGCTAACCAAGACATCCAGTAGACCATAGGCCGCGAACATTGACTGTAGGCTTTCTACCGTGGCAGAGGATGTGCTTGAATTTAAGATGGCACACTCAATCCATTTGGAGTAGGCGTTTACTACAACCAAAAACCTTTTTCCCATGAAAGGACCTGCGTAGTCCACATGGATGCGTGACCATGGCTTGGCGGGCCAGGACCAGGGGCTAAGGGGGGCTTCCCTGGGCGCATGGCCCAGCTGGGCACATGTGTTGCACCTGTGAACACAAAGTTTCAGGTCTGCATCTATCCCTGGCCAATAAACGTGTGACCTGGCAATTGCCTTCATCATGACAATGCCCGGCTGCTCATTGTGAACTTCTCTGATAAACACCTCTCTGCCCATCTGGGGCATGACTACTCCGTTTCCCCACAGTAGGCAATTGGCCTGAATCGAGAGTTCATCCTTGCGCCTCTGAAACGGTTTAAATTCCTCAGGGCATGCTCCGTACGTAGCTGCCCAGTCTCCATTCAGGACACATTTCTTAACTAAAGACAGGAGCAGGTCTTTATTTGTCCAGACTTTAATCTGACGGGCTGTCACAGGTGAGCATTTGCTTTCGAAAGCTTCAACAGCCATGACCATCTCAGCATTATGCTCGGTTGCCCCCTCAGTGGTGGCTAGTGGGAGCCTGCTGAGTGCATCGTCGCAGTTTTCAGTGCCCGGTCTGTGCCGAATTGTATAGTCATAGGCGGCTAATGTGAGTGCCCACCTCTGTATGCGGGCCGATGCATTCGCATTTATGGCCTTGTTGTCGGACAAAAGGGACGTTAGGGGTTTGTGATCTGTCTCCAGCTCAAATTTCCTGCAAAACAGGTACTAGTGCATTTTTTTTACTGCATATACATATGCTAGCGCTTCCTTTTCTACCATCCCGTAGCCCCTTTCTGCCTGGGACAGACTTCTGGAGGCATAAGCTACCGGCTGTAACTGACCATTGGCATTGACATGCTGCAACACACACCCGACCCCATAGGACGACGCATCGCACGTTAAAACAAGTTTCCTACATGGGTCATATAGTGTTAACAATTTGTTGGATCATAACAAATTGCGTGCTCTATCAAAAGCCCTTTCCTGGCTGTCCCCCCAGACCCAATCGCGACCTTTGCATTGGAGCATGTGTAGTGGCTCTAACAGCATGCTCAATTTGGGAAGAAAGTTACCAAAATAGTTCAGGAGCCCCAGGAACAAACACAGCTCTGTCGTGTTACGGTGTCTGGGTGCTCTCTGGATCGCTTCCATTTTGAACGCAGTAGGTCTGATCCCATCTGCTGCTACCCTCCTCCCCAGGAATTCTACCTTTGGAGCTAAGAAGATGCACTTCGCCTTTTTCAGTCGCAGCCCAGGCTGCATAGCACCTCCTCCAGGTTGTGGAGGTGTTCTTCAGTATCGCGACCCGTGATGAGGATGTCATCTTGAAAAACTACCATCCTTGGAACCGACTTGAGGAGGCTTTCCAGATTTCGTTGGAAGATCGCGGCAGCTGAGCGAATCCCGAACGGACATCTGTTATACTCAAACAATCCCTTGTGTGTCGTGATGGTGGTCAGCTTCTTCGACTCACTCGCCAGCTCCTGGGTCATGTAAGCTGAGGTCAGGTCCAATTTTGAGAAAAGTTTGCCACCGGATAGCGTCGCAAAGAGGTCCTCCGCTCTCGGTAGCGGGTACTGGTCTTGGAGTGACACCCGATTGATGGTGGCCACATATCCTGACCGACCCATCTGCCTTGAGCACCGGCACGATCGGGCTCGCTCAGTTACTGAATTCGACTGGCGAGATGATGCCTTCCCTCAGCAGACGGGCCAATTCGCATTCTGTCTTTTCCCGCATCACGTACGGCACCGCTCTGGCCTTGTGGTGTACTGGCCTGGCGTCCGGGTATATGCGAATCACTACCTTGGCCCCCATGAATGTGCCGATGCCGGGTTGAGATAATGAGTCAAATTTGTCCAAGACCTGTGAGCATGCTACTCGCTCAACAGAAGTAATTGCATTGACATCGCCCCATTTCCAGTTCATGACAGCAAGCTAACTCCTCCTCAGTAGTGTGGGACCGTCCCCCAGGACAATCCAGAGTGGCAACCTGTTCTCTGAATCTTTGTGGGTCACGACTACCGTGGCGCTGCCTAGCACCGGAATGATCTCCTTTGTATATGTCCGTAGCTGTGCGTCAATCGGCAATAATTTTGGCCTCCTGGCCTTGGACACCCACAACCTTTCGAACTATTTGATACTCATCAGGGACTGCCTGACCCTCCTGTCTAGCTCCATTAATACTGGGATGCCATTGAGGAGCACTTTCATAATTATTGGTGGCGTCCTGGTATATGAACTGTATATGTGCTCCACATGAACTCGCTGAACTTCAGCTTCCAGCGATTTCCCCCAGTATTCATTTGGCCTCGTAGGGCTCACACCGGGCCCGTCCTCCTCGTACATCAACCTGGCTGCAGGCTTCCTGCACTGACGTTGCAGTTTCTGCAGGTATATTGCTGATACCTGCAAGCTCTGGCTGGGTGTTTGCCTCCACACCTCCAGCATGAGCTGGAGGCCCCGTTGTTGGAAACAAAAGGTCCATTACCAGTCGATCGTCTCTGACTGTCTCTGTCACTGTCCTTAAGCGCACTATTAACAGGTGTTGATGGCCCCATTACTGGCCGCATTATCCATTGCGATGGCATGAATCGCCGTTCAGCTAGCCATTGTCTCTGTTAAATTCCCCCTTTGGGTTCGACTACATGCTGGGGCATTTCCGATTGCCCTTGTCTGCCTAGAGAACTGTGTGCCACGTTAACAATGTTGACTCCCTGGTCGTTTGCCACATTTGAGCCAAGATTTTTGTCATACATTATTCTGGTGTCTTCTTCCCCTGATATAAATGTCTGGGCTATCAGAGCTGGCGCTTCCAAGGTCAAGTCTTTGGTCTCAATCGGTTTCCTGAAAACCCCAGCGTGCCCGATGCCCTCAATAAAAATGCCTCGCAGCATCTCCGCTCTGCATGCATCTGGGAACTTACATAGGCTCGCCAGTCTCCGGAGATCTGCCACGAAGTCTGGAACGCTTTGCCCTTCTCACCGCCGGTGCGTGTAAAACCGGTGTCTCGTCATGTGCATGCTGCTCACCGGTTTAAGGTGTTCCCCGATCAACTTACTGAGCTCTTTAAACATCTTGCCCGCCGGCTTCTCTGGCGCTAGAAGGTCCTTCATCAGGGAGTACGTTCTGGATCCACAAACCATCAGGAGATGAGCTCTGCGTTTGCCGGCCGAATCCTGTTCCAACCATTTCTTCGTGACAAAACTTTGCTGTAGTCTCTCAATAAAGTTATCCCAATCATCACCAACACAGTACCACTCTTTTGTGCTGCTAGTGGCCATGCTCGCGTGGTTTAAATCCCAGTTTCTCGTCGCCAATGATATGTCCTTACTACACAGTATAAATGCACATGAGGCCCATACTTGAGAGAAGGTCACTCTGTGACCAGTTACCTTTATTACCAAGACCTCAAGTGATAAAAGTGGGTGGAGCTCCCCCTTTTATACCTGAAAGTCCAAGTTATGAGTCTCCCACAAGTTCGCCCCCTTGTGGTCAATGTTCTCAAGGTGTACAACTTAGGTCAGCTTATACATGGGTTACAATGATAGTTGAATACATGACACACAGCACCTACCAATCTGCTGGAGCACAGTTTGGTGGCCTGCTGCGACACCATGAGATCCCCGGTGGACTGTGGTGGACCCAGCGGTGATGGACCCAGGCAGAGCTTGCTTGGCATCAAGCTGACACTGCATGAGAGCAGTCTGAGCTTCGATGCCAGCAACCATTCTCTGCATTACCGCACTAAGATGTCGCGTTGCTTCCGCCTGTGCCGCAGTGGAAGCTGCCACATCGCCCACGACACACGTTATGAGGTCTGGGTCCCCACGGTCTCTCTGGGAGTCCACCATCATCTGCAGACTGACAATGATGGGCTCCATGGTGTGCACAGATCTCTGTGCAATGTTAGAAGTGGACTCCTTATCACTGCCGAGAGCCTCTCGGGCACCCTTGCCATTACACCTATCATGTCAGAGTGCATGGTCATCAACCTTTGCGTGTACGCCTGCCTATCGAGGACCTCATCTGAGTCCTGTGCAGTAGAACTTGCGTGCAAAATCTCCCTCCGGGGAGCTGGCTCTCGAGCTACTCTTGCCCCTTGGCCTTGCTGCAGCCTGCTCAGCGCCGGTTCATCACCCAGAGCAGATCCCTCTACTAGCCTAACCTCGAACGAAGTGCTAAGTCTCTGAGGTGGTGCCTGCGGGTGGGAGATGCAGTGACACGGTGCTTGGGTCGTTCTCCTCTTCTCCTTCATCCCTCTCATTGGGGGGACTCAGGGTCAGGCTGCTCATCTGATGGCTGATTATCTGAAAGCATAAATGGCACAGGACTCGTGTTAATGGAGCAAGGGATGGAGACAGTATCAGGAGCTGGGAAGTGATAAAGCCTTCTGGTGTGAGGGGGAAGTGGAATGAGAGAAGTTGAGGGGATGAAGATACCATTGTTGCCCCCACGGTGACCATCAGCTGCGGGCCAATGAGCTGCAGCACTCGCTCCTCCAGGTCTGGATGCCGCTGGAGGCTGAGGTTCACCCCCGCTTGACCTCTGCTGCTCCCTCCGATAATGGACCATCTTGGTCTGCAAAAAAAAGGAATGTACATAAGTCAGAGTCCAGCTATGTAAGTGGGAGATATGCCTGCCGTCGTTGAATAGCTGTGAATGTAAGTAAGGCATGAGATGAGGGTGTGAGTTTGAGTAGATGCAGATGTTTGGTGAGTGAGTCGTGGGGGAGTGGTGCTTTGCGCAGTGTGCACAGACAGAGGTTCAGATGTTGGTATGTAGGACCTATTGAAGCATGTACGTGCCTTGACCACCTGACTGAGGTTGTTGAATTTGTTACGACACTCTGTCAGGCTGCGTTCCACGGCACTACTGGCCGAGACCTTCTAGAAACATAGAAACATAGAAAATAGGTGCAGGAGGAGGCCATTCGGCCCTTCTAGCCTGCACCACCATTCAATGAGTTCATGGCTGAACATGCAACTTCAGTACCCCATTCCTGCTTTCTCGTCATACCCCTTGATCCCCCGAGTAGTAAGGATTACATCTACCTCTGTGCCACTTCGCTCCCCATTGCCCTGAAGATCTGGGACAATGGTTTCTTTCCACTTGCTGGGAACAGCGCTTCCCTCCTTTGCTCCATTCCAGTCACCAATGCCTCCAACGGCACGTCTGTGAACCGACGAGCTCTCTCCCTGGGATTTGGATTTGGAGCAGCCATTGCCATGAGCTGTTTCACTTGCTCTGAGGTCGACTTCAGTCCCAGGAATGATGAAAATGAACATTGATATAGCCTCCCCTTTAAGAACTGGAATGAGCCAGTGTGAAGGTTTGAAAGATGATTGCTGAAAGCCAGATACCTGAACTTCGGTAGTGCTCTGGTGGTAGCACCTTTGTAGCAGCCCACTCAGTGCATTAGTACTTGATTTACCGCCCCCTTCCTTCCTGGGCGCTAAAGTCCAATTTAGAAGAACTTCAGAATCCTTTGCGCCTGGCGCTAAATTTTCAAAATTGTAAAAGTTAAATGGGGTGCTATCTAATTTCTCCCCAAAAGTCTGGGTGACCTTCTGTCACTTATGGTTCACGACATTAAGAAAATCACAATCTCTTAATTATCGTGCTTTTCACCTGGCCAGCCTCCCGTCTTCCACCCTCCACAAACTTGAGATCCTCCAAAACTCGGCTGCCCGTGTCCTAATTTGCATCAAGTCCCGCTCACCCATCACACCTGTGCTCGCTGATCTACATTGGCTCCCGGTCCGGCAACAACTCGATTTAAAAATTCTGCTCATTGTTTTCAAATCCCTACATGGCCTCGCCCCCTCCCTATCTCTGTAACTTCCTGCAGCCCAATAACCCTCCAAGATCTCTGCGCTCCTCCAGTTCTGGCCTCCTGCACACATCCCCGATTTTAATCGCTGCAACATTGGCAGCCATGCCTTCGGCTGCCGAGGCCCGAAGTTCTGGAATTCCCACCTTGAGCTTCGCTACCTCTCTCTGCGCCTTTGAACAGTCCTTGAAACCTACCTCTTTGTCCAAGCTTTTGGCGATCTGCCCGAATGTCATCTTATGTGGCTCGCTGTCAAATTTTGTCAATTTGCAACAAAACTTCAAAAACACAGGGGCCGAATGCTGGTTCACCTGCATTTTTAGAGTGGTGCTTACCGCTGGTAGCAACGATGCGGTTGGAAGAGCCATTTTCAGGACTTTGAAATTCAAAGTCCCACAGGAAATGACTCGTAATGGGGGAGGGCCATAGACTTAAAGCAAGGCTGAGTGGCTGAAAATCGGTCGGACAGGAACTCCGCCGCTGTCAATCACAGCGGTGGAGTAGTGGTGACATAACAGCACGTGTGCGTCACCAGGCTCTCTTCCCTCCGTTAGTTTCGGCCGAGCCAGTGGCCTTGCACCCAAGAGGAGGTGCCAGGCTGCCCATTGGCGGCCTGGCCGAACCCGGGGGCAGTATTTTGCCAGCCGATCGGGAAGTTGGCCGGCAAAAATATTATGCATGGCGACCACGGCAGTGGGCCCTACCCCAGAGTGAGGAGATGGTGCACCAGCAGAGAAAGCTGTCGGGGGCCACTGTCCGGCAGGGGATCGACGGATGGAGATGACTATCGGAATTTTTGTTGAATAAAATTGGCGGTGCAACCCCTGATGACTCGCTTTCGGAGGTTATCAGAATCGGGCGGGATCGGGTCTAGGCCGAAAAATCCCCAACCTGAGTTTAGGTCAGGTCGGCCAGTTGATCCCAAAGCAGCGGCCATTCAATTTTTAAGAATAGCTGCCGCAAACGGGAATTAACAGGTCTCTTTGAGACCCTGAATTTCAGCCCCACCGACTCAAAACAGACTGCTGATTGTGGATTAGCCAAGAGCCCCAATGGGTATTTGAGAAATTAAGTTTATTGATACTTTAGTATCAGCTTTGAGAATAAATCTACATGCTGCTTAGCTGACTGTCAATAGCTTTATGTTGGCCATTGATTTATTCCTAAAGAAATACTTTGATTAGAGGGAATGAATTTGAGACCCTATCCTGTCTTGATCAGAATAGGTTTGGTTTAATTGCGGCCCTTGCCAACTGCAGTAGAGAAAAAGGAAAGAAAGTCTTGCATTTATATAGCACCTTTCATGACCACTAGACATCCCAAAGCACTTTACTTTTGAAGTGTAGTCACTGTTGTAAGGTAGGAAACGCGGCAGCCAATTTGCGCACAGCAAGCTCCCACACACAGCAATGTGATAATGACCAGATAATCTCTTTTTTGTTATGTTGATTGAGAGATACATATTGGCCAGGACACCAGGGATAACCCCCCTGCTCTTCTTCCGTCCACCTGAGAGGGCAGACGGGTCCTCTGTTTAACATCTCATCCAAAAGACGGCACCTCTGACAGTGCAGCACACCCTCAGCAGTGCACTGGAGTGTCAGTCTGGATTTTGTGCTCAAGGGGCCAAAATTGCCCACGGCCAGAAATGGGATACACCTTCTGTTTTTTTGAAGTTTTTCTCCACCGCAACCCATGCGTCGGAGTATCGACGATTATTCGGCACTTTTAAGTTTTTTTGTTCGGGGCAGAGGTTCGTGGCGGCTGAGGGGCGAAAGTGCCCTTGCCGTCAGTCAGCCATCCTGACCAGTCATCAGCGCCGCGCTGGTGTATCATAACGTCTTCCCCCTTCAGTTAAAGGGGAGGGCCGCTTCGAGCTCTGCATACTTTTAAGATCAGTCCACTGGGCCACCAGGGAGGGTTTTGGCCGGGCCAGCGGCCTGGCACCCAAGAGGGCCGAACCCGGGGACATAATTGTTGGGCCGACCTGGCAGTCGGCTGACAAAAAAAAAAAAATAACATGGCGGCCACGGCAGTGCGCCCACACCTTTAATGGCGGTCTGGCCACCGTGCTACCGAGAGTGTACCGACGGCAAAAGCTGTCGGGGGCACCGATCGGCGGCGGGGTCGATCCCGTGGGGCAATACCGGGAAGGGGGTCCGTTTCGCGAGGATTAATTTTGCGAGGGGATCCCTGCCAGTCGGTAAGGTGTCGGCGTGTGCATGCTGCGCGGGGAAACGGGCGGAGCGGTAGCCGGGCACCGCTCCAAAACTGAGGAAGGGCAATTTACAAAATGGCAGCCCCTCCGCAGAGAGTCGGCTGCCATTCCGCGCCGCCCCGTAGCCGCTGCTTCCAGGCGGCCAGAGGCCTTACCGCAAGGGCCAATTTCGGCCCCCAAGTCCCTGGAGTGGGACTTGAAACTGCAACCTTCTGACCCAGAGCTGCCGGTGCTGCCCACTGAGCCATTGCTGGCCAGCGCAGCACAGGTGAGCGAGCAGTATAACTAAATGCCAGTAAGTTTCAAGACACTCATTCACATCAGAACAAAAAGACATTGTTCAAAAATTTAAATCTTCTTGCTGCCGTTAAAATGTCTTGCGGTCACGAGGAAACTCTTGCAAACCTTCGGCATTTTCGGAACCGAAATAAAAGCAGATCAGAAAATCTAATTTTACTGTTTCTCCGAAGGAGAACTGACGTTGGGACTGTGAGCAGATCGTGAGCTCAGCTATCGCGTTCTAGTTGATGTTTAGCATGGAGAACCTTGAAGGAGGAAAGAGGGGAAATATAATAGGGTCGGGTGGGTGAAGATTTTACAGCACAGAAGCAGGTCATTGTGTCTTTGCCGGGTCTCTGAAAGAGCTATCCAATCCAAATTCTTGAGCACAAACTCTAGTGCCAGTACTGAGGGAGAGCTGCACTGTCGGAGGTGCTGTCTTTCGGAAGAGAGGTTAATCGAGGTCCCTTCTGCCCTCACAGATGGATGTAATATGATCCCATGGCACTATTTTGAAGAAGAGCAGGGGAGTGCTCCCTGATGTCCTTGCCAATATTATTTCCTCAACCAACATCACTGAAAAAAAAACAGATTATCTGGTCATTATCTTATTGCTGTTTGTGGGAGCTTGCTGTGCGCAAATTTGTACATTCCAACAATGATTACACTTCAAATAATTACTCAATTGACTGTAAAGCACTACGGGAAATCTTGAAGTCATGAAAGGCACAATATAAATACACGTCTTCCTTCCTTTATTATTTAGTCAATTCCCCTGCCCTTTCCCCATATCTTTTTAATGCTTTTCTTTTTCAAATATTTATCCGCTTTCCTTTTAAAAGCCATTATGGTCTCTGCTTCCTCCGCAGTTTCTGGAAGGGTATTCCACGTCCTAACGATCTTCTGTACAAAAGCATTCTCCTCATCTTTCCCTTCGCTCTTTTGGTGATGGTCTGAAATGTGTGCACACCACTCACTGACTTACCGACCAGTGCTGATCGTTATTTTCCTACTTATCCAATCAAAACCCTATAATAGGGCGAGAAATTCCGTGCAGCCCTGTTTGGGGCGATAACTTTTGAAATCTCCAAAAATTATTGCCAGCCGATAATCCTTTTTTGCTCCAGGGAACTTCAGTTTTAGCGCTCCAGGAGAGCAGTGGAGAGCTAGATCAAGCGCTAACCACTTCGCTTAGGGCCGCTAAAACTGTGTGAGGGAGCGGTAATGGCAGAGCGCTGAAGAATGTTCCATGCAATGCTGCCGGCATCAGAGGTGGCTCCCCTTGATGAAAGGGAATCAGAGGTTCCTTCCCTCGCTTAAAGGGAGGGGCCAATGATGGATTACAACTTTCCTCTGCTGAGTTCTGTGTGATGAGGTGGGCTATACGACTGCCATGACAGTCCCAATCACTCTCAGAGAGCCGGGTGGGGGGGCTTGGACAAAGTGCAGCAGTGAGGCTTCAACCATTTTCATCACGCACCAGACTGGTGCAAAGCATAAAGTTAGGCACCACTGCCTTTAATTAGTGCTCCCCAAGCGGCCAGCCGGAGTGACAACGCCTCCTTTTTGCTGCCGTTGTTGACGCCCGGCGATGCAGCAGGGGGGAGGCAGTGACTTTTCACATCCGGGCCGGTAACCGGGGCGCTGCGTATTTGCCGGCTTCGCGACCTACGGGGCGCCAGAGACCGAGGTGGTGAGTGTTAACGCCAGCGCTGAACCAGCGCCGGAGTTCGCGGGTGGCATTGAAGTTACCGCGGCCGGCCAGGAATCCCGTTAGCGTCCTGTTACCGCCCCCGCCCCCCCCCCCGCCCCCGCAGGCACTAATGGGAGGCGAGAAGCAGCCCAATTTCTCCCTCTCCGAGTTGTGAGCACTTCTATCAGATTTCTTAATTTTCTGTAGTCTCATGAAGAGAGCTCCATTTTGTTCCCAGTCTCTCCTTAACTAAAGTCCATCACTCCTAATATCACCTGATGAAAATCTTTCCTGCATCTCCCGGTGGCCTTGACATTCTTCTGAACGGAGTGCGGCCGACAGCGGATAGAATATTCTAACTACAGCCGAGCTGAATGCTGTGGGGAAGTTTGCTCTCAAGTTATGAAAAGGCCTCTAAGGCAACGGTTTTAGGAATTCACTATTAATAGCAAATCAGAATAAATGTTCCCGCTGTGTTGGCAAGGCCACTAACACATGGCAACCGGGGAAAATCATTCCCTCAAGGGTCTCATCGTCAGCAACAAGAAAGCAGAGACATGTTAGAACAGCAGACAGCATCCCTTTAACTCTAACCTTTAATTTATTTCCTCCTGATGGACGCGCCCCGCGTAGCACATCCGCAAACAAAAGCAAAGTTCGGAGTTCAGAGGAAGGAAGTGCTGGTGGTCGTAATGAGGATTTATTTGGTAGGATATCGACTGAAATCCAGATTAAAAAAAACGAAAGTTCATCGTATTGTGTGCGAATTTGTCAGAATTGATTCGACATTCCGTCGGCTGAACCTGATGGATTTTGACATGTTTGCTATTGATTCGGCCACCACAAACACAGGGAAATAAAATGAACGGTGGCCTGGGAGGCCACAAAGCACCAGGCAGCAGTTGAGCTACATGGGGAGGGTGGGTGAGGGCGGGGGGAGCGGGGGGGGGGGGTGGTGGAGGTGGGAGGGGGATGCGGAAGCAATGCAGCCACGGGGCAAATCAAAAGATTGTGAAGAAATTTAACAAGCTGTTGTTTTCCTAAATTATCGACCCCTCCCCCCCCCCATTTCTCTCCTCCCACAACCCCCCCCACCCCTACCCTTTGCTCGTGTTGATTTCTGCAGCTGCCAATCACTGCCACCGGAACGCAAAATTTAAATCCGTGCACCCAACATACAGCATCAAAGTTTGGGAGTGGCGGTGGCCCAATAGCGCCTCCCTGCTGGTGAACTGGCTCACTGCGCGCATAAATCCAGGAGAGCACCGGCAATTGAGCCGAGAGATAACAGGACGAGGACCGAGCGCGAAGATTGCGGTGCCAGAGCAGGGCGATTGTCGACAAAGTGTGGAAAACTTGCGGTCTGGTTTCACTGGGACGTTACTGCAACGATATAAACTTGCATTTATATAGCACCTCTAACGTAGTGAAACATCTCAAGGTGCTTCACTGAAGCTTTATCAGACAAAAAGTTAACACCGACCCATGTGAGGAGATATTAGGGCAGATGACCAACAGCTTGGTTAAAGAGGTAGATTTTAAGGAGTGTCTTAAAGGAGGAGAGAGAGGCGGCGAGGTTCAGGAAGGGAATTCCAGAGCTTGAGCAACTGAAATCTATCTTAAAAAAAAACAAAAGTTCATCGTATTGTGCGTGAATTTGTCAGAATTGATTAGACATTCCATCGGCTGGACCTGATGGATTTTGACATGTAAATGAAGCAAATCAAGAGATTGTGGAGACATTGTTGTTTTCCTAAATTATCGACCAACCCTTCTCTCCTCCCGCAAACCCCCCCGACCATTTGCTCGTGTTGATTTCTGCAACTGCCAATCACTGCAACCAGAACGCAAGAGTGAAATTTAAATCCGTGCACCCAAAATACAGCAGCAATGTTTGGGGTCTGTGTGTGAGGGGGGGAGGGGGCTGGGAGGGGAATGGACGAGGACAAGCACAAGGATCACACCACCCACCCACACAAGAGGCAAGGTAGAAAACTTGCAGAAAAGGTAAGTTAAAGCTTTTATTTTTAAATTTTTTTAGCAGCGATTAGTTAGTTAAGGGTCTTGGTAATGTTTTTGGAATTATTTTTGAATTTTATTCCCCTCCCACCCCCCTCCCAAGGCCTTTCTCGCAGCGCAAATGACTCCGCACTAAAGTTGGTGAAACTCACGTTTTGCACTGCGAATAATTGTGCAACACTTCCCTTTGCGATAGTGTGTATCTCATCAGACTTCAGCTACAGCCCATGTAGAAATATAGAAATTTACAGCGCAGAAGGAGGCCATTTCAGCCCATCGTATCCGTGCCGGCCGACAAAGAGCCGCACGGCCCTCGGTCAGCAGCCCTGAAGGTTACATATAAACCTATGAACAATGAACAATGGCGGAAAGGTAAAGAGCACCCGGCCCAACCAGTCCACCCCACACAACTGCGACACCCCTTATACTGAAACATTCTACACTCCACCCCAACCGGAGCCATGTGATCACCTGGAAGAGGCAAAAACCCAGATAAAAATCCAGGCCAATTGAGCAAAAAAATCTGGGAAAATTCCACTACGACCCATCCAGGCGATCAAAACTAGTTCAGGAGATCACCCTGGCCATATTGGATTCCTTGAAGTACTTACCATCGTATCTGCGCCAGCCAACAAGAGGTTATCTAGTTTAATCCCATTTACCAGCTCTAGGTCCGTAACCTTGCAGGTTACGGCACTTTAAGTGCCCATCCAAGCACCTTTTAAATGTGGTGAGGGTTTCTGCATCCACCACCCTTCCAGGCAGTGAGTTCCAGACCCCCACAACCCTCTGCGTGAAGAAGCTTCCCCTCAAATCCGAATCACCTTAAAACTATGCCCCCTTGTAATTGACCCCTCTGCCAAGAGAAATTTGCCCTTGCTATCCACTATATCCAGGCAGGCCCCTCAAAATTTTATACACCTCAATGAGGTCTCCTCTCAGCCTCCTCTGTTCCAATGAGAACCAACCCAGCCTATCCAATCTGTTCTCATAGCTAAGGTTCTCCATTCCAGGCAGCATCCTAGTAAACCTCCTCTGCACCCTCTCTGGTGCAATCACGTCCTTCCTATAATATGGCAACCAGAAATGCACTCATTCCTCCAGCTGTGGCCTAACCAGTGTATTATACAATTTAAGCATAACCTCCCTGCTCTTGTATTCTATGCCTTGGCCAATAAAGGCAAGCATTCCGTATGTCTTCTTAACCACCTTATCCACCTGGTCTGCTACTTCAGGGTTCTGTGGACCAATGGTGGAGCTTTGGAGGCGTGGCCTATTCAGTTGGAGTGTGCTGCTGAGAGAGAAGGAACTCCCTGCTTTGCTCCTGCCTGGGAGGCCTGGAGTGAGCCCTGAGACCAGCCCAGGAAGAGGAGGAAAGGGCTGGCTTACTACAACTCAACGTCCAGAGGGAGAGGAGGAGAGCTGAAAAATTCAACAACTTTATTTACTTCTACAAAGAGTTGGAGAGAGGGGGAAAAGAGCAACAACCTGTGTGGAAGGAGGGAGACTCTACAACATTCTACAGGTGGGTGTTGGTGCATTCCCTAAAATACATTGTTTTATTGGTGGGGGGAGAAAAGAAGATTTTCTTCGAGGCCCGGAACATCGCGGGGGGTGTGTGTGTGTGGAAGTGTGTGTGGGGGTCTTGCTTACAGCTAGGCCCCACACACCACTGAAGCACCCCTCCCCCATTGCCTAGCCTGGGATAGCTGGAGCGACCTGGCTGAAGATTTACTAATCACTCTATTAAACAGCGTTGGGAGTGTGTGCCTGGGTGGCTCCAGCTGTCCCAGGTGAAGACATCTTCTCCTCCCACCCGAAGACCATCCCATAAGACTGTGCCTTGCTTTGTTTTCCATCATCTAGGGAGTGCGCCCCAGAAAAACACCCACCCATCGCTGTGAGGGGAGACCTGCCCTCACAGCTTCCCTCTTTCCCACCCCCCACTCTCTCTCTCTCTCTCTCTGTCACTCTCTCTGTCTCTCCCCTCTCTCTCTGAGAGCTCCTTTCCTCCTTAATTGGAAAAACAATTAAGACAACTGAGCAGAGGGAGCAAGGCCCCTCCCCATTTGTCAACTAGGGGAGAGGTGTGCCTCATTGAGAGCTCCTCTGCTCATAAATTCAAACGAGGCCAATTTAAGAACATTAAGGCCTGTGACTCTGGGGTGGGTGTAGCCCTTAAAGGGACCCCGTGATGGCGACTCCATCCACGCCGGTGGCAGGGCCAGCTAAGACTTATGTGCAGGCAGCGTCCACATCCACAGCACCTCCTGCGCCTCCTGCTGCCCTGCCACCATTCAGACTAATTACTAAGAAACACTGGGTCAAGAGCTACACTCACCCGACAATGAGCATCGAGGAGTGCGTGCGGGCGATGGCTGGGGGAGTCGGCCCCTCGGCCATTGTCGCAGCCTCCAAGATGTCTGGGAAGGCCGTGTTCTTCCTGGGGTCGGAGCGAGCGGTGTCCCTGGCCATTGAAAAGGGGCTCACGGTGGGCGGGACGTTCCTGCCGGTGGACCCTCTCGAGGCCGCCGCGCAGAGTGTCATCCTTTCTAACGTCCCGCCCTTTGTTCCCGCTGAGCTCCTCTTCCCTCACCTACACCAACTGGGGGAGGTAAGGTCAGGGATCAACCCCATACCGCTCGGCCTCAGGGAGAACAGCCTGCGCCACGTGTTCTCCTTCCGCCGCCAGCTCTTTGTCCGGCTGGCGCGGGAGGAGACAACGGAGGGATCATTTAATGTGGTGCACGAGGGGACTGCCTACCGCGTCTTCTGGACGTCGGACAGCGTGCGGTGCCATGCCTGCAGGGAGGTGGGGCACGTTCGCAAGAACTGCCCCGCCTCCAAGGCCGCCAAACCACCGAAGGCGGCCAAGGCTGGCGCCGCCGCCACCCCTCCCCCTAGTTGCGTCCGCTTGCCGGAAGACGTAGGTGCGCGGGCATCGTCGGGGGCCTTTGTTTTCACGGCCTCTGGCGGGGGGGAAGGAGAGCGTCCGATCGGAAAGAAGGCGCGGAAGAAGACGAGACATCTAGAGGCGGGTCCCCTCAGTGCGCCAGAAAGTTTGACCACCGCGCTCAGCCCAACCCAGTCATCGGCGAGCGCGGGGTGCCCTGAGCCCGTGCCCGAACCCTTGACCATTACCGCAGAGGGGCTCAGGCGCGGGCAAGATAAGAAAAAGGGGGGGGCGGTGCGGGAGACCTCGGCACCCCCAGGAACAAAAGGAGGCGCCGCTCCAATGAGGCGGAGGGGGAACAACATCCCTCCGCGGAGGAGTCGGTGCCCGCCGCGTGTCCCGCATCCCCCACCAGCGCCCTCAAACTGCGCCGTAGACGGGAGGAATCTGTCCCCGGGGAGGGAGGGGCAGTTGAGGCTGCCCAGCCTCTGCCTCCCGGGGATGGCGAGGAAGGTCTGCCTGTCGTGGGGGGCGTGGGACCAGCGGAGGAATACGATGCCGCCGGGTCGAGCGTCCCGGGGACTGAGGCGGGCTGGGCCGAAAAGGCCGAACCTGAGCCCGCCCAGCCAATACCCAACTTCCCCCAGGAGTCGCTCGACCCGGCAGAAATACACAGTATTAACAATTTTAATGAATCTGTACACGCTGGGCCGGAGGGTGGCGGCGGGGAGGGGGAAGACTACCAACCCTCGCCCCCTACTTTGGGGCTGGGGTACTTGGAGGACTTGGAGAATTTCCTAAACCAGGTCTCTCCGAGTTCCCCGGTTCATGGGGCGGAGGGGGAACCCCTTCCGCTGTCACTTCCTGACCCAGCACCGCTTTTAAAAGGGCCCAGTGGGGACTCCTCTGCCGACGATCCTGGGGGTGGGATCGGGGCAGAGCCAGGGCCAGATGGAGCGGCCGCGCCGTTTGCCGTACCTCATGCGGTCGACGGGCCGGCTGCTAGCGGCGACCTCCCGGAGGGGGACGGGGACTCGGTGGGGGATGAGGGAGAAGATCTCGAGTCCATCGCCAGTGAGGCGGTGGATCTCCTCGTGCCCGCCGCTGAGTCCCCCCTCATTCCCGTGGAGGAACTCCGGGACTTTTTGGTCCAGAGCCAGGGTCGCCGCAATCGAGCCCATCTGGCCCTGGAAAGATGGTCCGAGCCGGGGCTGTTCGTCGCGTCCGTCCACGCCGCCGCTAAAACCATGGCCGCGGGCGAGCCCTTATCAAAGGCGCAAGGCCTTGAGCTGCGCCGGCTCAAAAGGTTCCTCGCTGGGCTGCTGAAGGAGTGGAGGTCAACAAACGACTCCACTCCCCCCCCCCACAATAGGTTAGGTAGAGGTTGCACTCTGCTTTTGCCATGAAGATAACCATAGCCAGCCTCAACATTAACGGCAGCAGAGGGGCACGCCGTAGATTTAACAATTTTTCGCTCCTGCGGGAGGGGAAATATGCGGTGTGCTTCCTGCAGGAAACCCACACCGTTCCGGGAGACGAAGCCATGTGGCTCCTGGAATGGCAAGGAGAGGTCCGCATGATCCACCTCACTACCACTTCTTGTGGGGTGGCCATCTTGTTGGCCCCGCATTTTCAGCCGGAGATCTTGGGGGTCAAGGAGCCCGTGCCAGGCCGCTTGCTGCACGTCACAGTTTGTCTGGGGGACGTGCCGCTCCATCTCGTGAACGTGTACGCCCCTCAGCCCGGCCCGCAGCAAACGTGCTTCTTCGAAGAAGTGTCCGCTCTTCTTGGCTCCGTCGACGTCGGCGACTGCATTGTCCTCGGGGGGGATTTTAACTGCACCCTCGAGGCGAGGGACCGCTCCGGTGCCCCGCAGAGCATGACGGCGATGGAGAAGTTGAGGGACCTGATCGGGTCCTTCGACTTGGTGGACGTCTGGTGAAATTTCCATCCCGACTCCAGCACCTTTATTTGGGTGAGGCCTGGAGTGGGATGGTCCAGAGTCGACCGCCTTTACGTGTCTCGGGCGTACGTTTACTGCGTCCCGGCGGCCTCCATGCGGCCGGTGCCGTGTTCGGACCACCACCTGGTGTGGGCGGAGCTCGCTTCACTCCGCGTGAGGACGGGGTCCGCGTACTGGCATTGTAACAACCAGCTGCTGGAGGACGTGCGGTTCCAGGACTCGTTCCGTCATTTCTGGGCCGACTGGAGAAGGAAGCAGGGGGGCTTCCACTCCTTGAGGCTATGGTGGGACGTGGGCAAGGCTCACGTCCGCATCTTCTGTCAAGAGTACGCGAGGGGGTCGACCAAGAGGCGGGCGGCCAGGGTTGGGCGCCTAGAAAAAGAGGTGCTCGACCTGGAGTCCCGTCTCGGTCAAGTCGTCGAGGACCCGGCCCTGCGGACGGTGTACGAAGCGAAGAAGGCCGCGCTGAAGGACCTGCAGCTCGTCGGGTCCCGAGGTGCGTTCGTGAGGTCGCGGATCCGGTTCCTGCGGGATCTGGACCGCGGCTCCCCCTTCTTCTACTCGCTGGAAAAAAGGCAGAGTGTCCGTAAGCAGCTCTTGACGCTGCTGGCCGACGACGGCTCTCTCATCTCGGATCCGGAGGGCGTCAACAACAGGGCCCATGAATATTACGGGGCTCTGTTCTTTCCGGAGCCGTCCAGCGAGGAAGCGCGTAGAGTTTTGTGGGAGGACTTGCCGAAGGTTGGCCCGGAGGGCGCCGAAGATCTGGAAGCTCCGCTAAGCCTGGCGGAGCTGATCGGCGCCCTCGACCGGCTCTCGAAGGGAAAAGCCCCGGGGCTGGACGGGCTGACCGTGGAGTTCTACAGGGCGTTCTGGGACGTCCGGGGGGGCGACTACCCGCGGGTCCTGGGGGAAAGTCTGGCGACCGGGGAGATGCCCCTCTCTTGGTGCAGGGCAGTCATCGTCCTGCTGCCTAAGAAGAGCGATCTCCGCCTCCTTAAGAATTGGCGCCCAGTCTCCTTCCTCAGCACGGACTACAAAATCTTCGCCAGGGCGATGTCTGCTCGCCTTGGTGCTGTGCTGGACCACATGATCCACCCCGACCAGTCCTACACGGTCCCAGGTCGGACAATCCACGATAACATCCATCTGGTCCGGGACCTCATCCATCATTCCCAGGAGGCTGGTCTGTCGGTCGCCTTCCTATCTCTCGACCAAGAGAAGGCGTTCGACAGGGTGGATCACGACTATTTGTTCGGTACTCTGCGCGCTTTCGGGTTCGGGACGCATTTCGTCGCCCGGATCCGACTTTTGTACGCCGCCGCCGAGTGTCTGATAAAGGTTAACGGGTCCTTGACGGCGCCCCTTCGCTTTGGGAGAGGGGTGCGCCAGGGATGCCCCATGTCCGGCCAGTTATATGCCATCTGCGTGGAGCCTTTCCTGCGCCTCCTGCGGACGAGATTGAAGGGACTGGCTCTGCAAGGGCCGGGTGTGGAGGTCGTCCTCTCGGCTTACGCCGATGACGTGCTCCTCGCGGTAGAGGATCCCGCTGACCTGCGGAGGATGCGTGAGTGCCAGGAGATTTACTCGGCTGCATCCTCTGCCAGGATCAACTGGGAGAAATGTTCCGGACTCCTGATGGGTCAGTGGCGGGTGGACTCCCTGCCGGACGAACTCAGGCCTTTTGCCTGGAGCACGACCCATCTCCTCTATCTGGGAGTCGACCTTAGTCCCGACGAGGAAGCCTGGCCGACGAACTGGCAAGAGCTGGAGGCCAAGGTCGCCGCTCGCCTAGGGCGCTGGACAGGACTGCTCCGAGTGCTGTCCTACAGGGGTCGAGCGCTAGTCATAAACCAGCTGGTGGCCGCCATGTTGTGGTACCGGCTGGTCACTTTGACCCCTCCCCCTGCGTTTGTCACCAAGATACAGAAGAAGCTGGTGGACTTCTTCTGGAACAACAGGAAGCACTGGGTCTCTGCCGTGGTCTTGAGTCTCCCGCTTGGGGAGGGCGGTCAGTCATTGGTGTGCGTCAGCGCCCAGCTCGCGACTTTCCGTCTTCAGACCCTGCAGAGATACCTTTACGTCGAGCCTCCTCCTAGTTGGCGTGCTCTGGCGACGTATTTCTTCCGCCAGCAGCACGGCCTTAACTACGACACGCAGCTTCTGTTTGTGAGCTTGGGGGGAGTCAGGACCGCCCTCCGGGAGCTGCCTGTCTTTTACAAGGAACTCACCAGGGTCTGGAACAAAGTCTCCATCAAGCGCAGCTCTCCACCGGCTGGAGTGGCGGCTGTCCTGCAGGAGCCGCTGCTCGGGAATCCGTACCTCCATGACCGAGGTTTTAGGTGGCGGTCGGACGAGAGGGCTGTGGCTGGTGAGGTGACTAGGGTCAGGAACCTGCTCGATGGCGGAGGAGCGGGCTGGATGGCGCCAGACACGCTGGCGCAGAGCCTAAATTCTGCAAACGTCCGCCACGCGGCCGATGCCATCGAGTCGCTAAAAACAGCTCTGGGCCCTGACTCCGTTAGGTGCATCGAGGAGGCTCAAGCACGTGGGGAGATCCCGTCCGAACTGACCCCCGTCCGGACGGAATTCCTCATCGGCGCCAAACCCCGGAACCTCCCTCGGGAGCCAGCGCCTCACAACTTGAGCCGCCTCGAGGAAATCTCCTCTGTGCCTTTCAGTTCTGCGCGGAGGGGTTTCCTGTACGGGCTGCTCCTGCACACTCTCAACCTTGCCATCCTCGCCTGCCGTCCGGACACGCCATGGCGTACCATCTTGCCGTCCGGAGGAGGCGGGGGTCCCCGATGGAGGGCACTCTACGCGGGAGTCCTCCCAGTATTTATCGGGGACTTGGCCTGGAGGGTGGTGCACGGAGCAGTCCCGTGCAATAAATTTTTAAGCCGGTTCACGGGCTCCCAGGCCGCCTGCAATTTCTGCGGTTCTGGAAGAGTCCGTGTTCCATGTTTTTATTGAATGCACGAGGTTGCAGCCCCTGTTTTATTATTAAGGGGCTGCTCCTGAAATTCTGGCTGCACTTCAGTCCCACACTCCTGATCTTTGGACACCCTGTGCGGAGGGGAGCGGGTAGGTCCGAGGGCCTCCTCGTAGGACTGCTCCTGGGCACGGCCAAGGGTGCCATCAGTCGGTCCAGGCAGCGGGCAGTCAAGGGGGTCGTTCAACCTGACTGCCTGCCTCTCTTCCGCGCGGACATCCGCGCCAGGGTGTCCTTGGAGATGGAGCACGCGGTGTCCACCGGTACGCTCGCGGCCTTCCGCGAGAGGTGGGCACCGGAGGGACTGGAGTGCATCGTCACGCCCGGCAACCAAATTTTAATTTGATTTTATGTTTTAAAGTTTAATTTGTTTTAATTGCCGGTGTTTTTAGTGTCCCCCTCCCCTCCCCAGATAACCAGGAGGGTCGATGAGGGCAGTGCGTATGGTGCAGTGTATATGGATTTTAGCAAAGCTTTTGATAAGGTCCCACATGGCAGACTGGTCATGAAACTTTGAGGATGTAACGAACAAGGTGGATAAAGGGGAACCAGTGGATGTGGTGTATTATGACTTCCAGAAGGCATTTGACAAAGTGGCACATAAAAGGTTACTGCACAAGATAAAAGTTCAGGGGATTGGGGGTAATATATAGAGGATTGGCTAACGAATAGAAAACACAGAGTTGGGATAAATGGTTCATTCTCGGGTTGGCAATCAGTAACTAGTGGGGTGTCGCAGGGATCAGTGCTGGGACCCCAACTATTTACAATCTATATTAACTACTTGAAAGAAAGGACCGAGTGTAACATAGCCAAGTTTGCTGATGATGCAAAGATGGGAGGAAAAACAGTGTGTGAGGAGAACACAAAAAATCTGTAAACGGACATAGACAGGCTAAGTGAGTGGGCAAAAATTTGGCAGATGGAGTATAATGTTGGAAAGTGTGAGATCATGCACTTTTGTGGAAAAAAAAATCAAAGAGCAAGTTATTATTTAAATGAAGAAAAATTGCTAAGTGCTGCAGTCCAGTAGGACCTGGTAGTACTTGTGTATGAAACACTAAAGGTTACTATGGGGGTACAGCAAGTGATCAGGAAGGCCAATGGAATATTGGCCTTTATTACAAATGGGATGGAGTATAAAAGCAGGGAAGTCTTGCGACAGCTATACAGGGTATTGGTGAGGCCACACCTGGAATACTGCGTGCAGTTTTGGTTTCCATATTTACGAAAGGATATACTTGCTTTGGAGGCAGTTCAAAGAAGGTTCACTAGCTTGATTTCGGAGATGTGGTGGGTGACTTATGAGGAAATGTTGAGTAGGTTGGGCCTCTACTCATTGGAATTCATAAGAATGAGAAGTGATCGTATCGAATCGTATAAGATTATGAGGGGGCTTGACAAGGTGGATGCAGAGAGGATGTTTCCACTGATGGGGGAGACTAGAACTAGAGGGCATGATCTTAGAATAAGGGCCGCCCATATAAAACTGAAATGAGGAGGAATTTCTTCTCTCATAGGGTTGTGGATCTGTGGAATTTGCTGCCTCAGAGAGCTGTGGAAGTCAAGACATTGAATAAACTTAAGACAGAGATAGACAGTTTCTTAACCGATAAAGGATTAAGGCATTATGGGGAGCGGGCGGGGAAGTGGACCTGAGTCCATGATTGGATCAACCCTGATCATATTTAATGGCGGAGCAGGTTCGAGGGGCTGTATGGCCTACTCCTGCTCCTATTTCTTATGTTCTTATGTCCATAAAGTAAAAGCCTATGGGATCCAGGGCAAAGTGGCAAGTTGGATCCAAAATTGGCTCAGAGGCAGGAACCAAATGGTAATGGTTGATGGGTGTTTTTGTGACCGGAAGGATTTTTCCAGTGGGGTTCCGCAGGGCTCAGTGCTAGGTCCCTTGCTTTTTGTGGTATAAATCAATGATCTAAACTTGAATGTAGGGGGTATAATTAAGATGTTTGCAGATGATACAAAAATGGGCTGTGTGGTTTATAATGAAGAAGAAAGCTGCGGACTGCAGTAAGATATCAATTAACTGGTCAGGTGGGCAGAACAGTGACAAATGGAATTTAATCCAGAGAAGTGTGAGGTAATGCATTTGGGGAGGGCTAATAAGGAAAGGCAATACACATTAAATGGTCGGACATTGAGAAGTGTAGAGTAACAAAGGGACCTCAGTGCATGTCCACAGATCCCTAAAGGTAGTAGGCCTGGTGGATAAGGTGGTTAAGAAGGCATACAGAATGCTTGCCTTTATTAGCCGAGGCATGGAATATAAGAACATGTGGGTTATGCTTGAACTCTCTAAAACACTGGTTACGCCACAGCTGGAGTACTGCGTGTAGTTCTGGTCACCACATTACAGGAAGGACGTGATTGCACTGGAGAGGGTACAGAGGAGATTTACGAGGATGTTGCCGGGAGAGGAGAATCTTAGCTATGAGGACAAATTGGGTAGGCTGGGTTTGTTTTCCTTGGAACAGAGGAGGCTGAGGGGAGACCTCATTGAGGTGTATAAAATTATGAGGGGCCTGGATATAGTGGATAGAAAGGGCCTATTTCCTTTAGCAGAGGGGTCAACAACCAGGGGGAATAAACTTAAAGTAATTTGTAGAATCTTTAGAGAAGATTTAAGGAGAAATTTCTTCACGCAGAGGGTTGTGGGGATCTGGAACTCACGGCCTGAAAGGGTGGTAGAGGCAGAAACCTTCACCACATTTAAAACATACTTGCATGTGCACCTGAAGTGCCGTAACCTGCAGGGTTACAGACCTAGAGCTGGAAAGTGGGATTAGGCTGGGTAGCCTTTTGTTGGCCGGTACGTACACGATGGGCCGAAATGGCCTCCTTCCGTGCTATAAACTTCTATGATTCTATTATTCACTGTTCTGACATTGATTTACCTAGAAGTAGCTGTTTCCAGTCCGCTGTGGTCAAATTACTGCTCAACTTAGCAAAGTTAGCTTTTCCCCAATTTGGGACTTTTATTCCTGGTCTACCCTTGTCCTTATCCATAACTACCTTAAATCTGACTGAATTATGGTCACTGGCACCCAAGTGTTCTCCCATGAATATATCTTCCACCTGCCCAGCTTCATTCCGCAAAACTAAATCCAAAACCGCCCCCTGTTATTGTTACATACTAACTAAAAAATGTTCTCTTGAATGCATTTTAAGAATTCCGCTCCCTCTATACCTTTCACACTATATTTGTCCCAATCAATATTAGGATAGTTAAAATCCCAACTATTACTACCCTATGGTTTTTTGGACTTCACAGAAATTTGCCTACATAGTTGCGCTTCCATCTCCTTCTCATTGTTTGCGGGTCTATAATACATGCACAGCAGTGTGATCGCCCCTTTTTTTATTTGTGCTAGGCATTCATCCAAAGCGGAAATCACAGCAGAGACTCAGGGCTAGTAATAAGCCACCCACTACGGAATGCAGACTACCGGAAGCAACCACTGAGCTGTACTCCAGTAAGAAGGTGGGAATCGAAGATAAAAAAAGAATCAGAAAGGAAATCGCTCGACAGAGCAAGTGCTGATCGACTAGTGGTCCTGATGCTTGCCGTAATGTTTAAAGGTCGCATTCTCTCTCCTCCTCTCCAGGGCAGAATATGTACTGACAAGAATGCCTTTCACAGCCAGGTGCTGTGATCCTGCAAAATGATCCAAAAAAAGGAAAGAAAATGTGTTTGAATAGCGTCTGATCCCACTGTAAATTATTGTTTTACCCAGAGAGTTGTTAGAATGTGGAACTTGCTACCACACGGAGTGATTGAGACGAATAGCACAGATTACATTTAAGGTGAAGCTAAATTAGTACATGAGGGAGAAAGGAATAGAAGGATATGTTGATTGGGTTCGATGGAGTAGGCTCGGAGGTGGTTGAATGTGCTCTAAATACTATATAATGTGAAGGTTGGACTTGTACACATTTGTTACGCAGCCAAATCCCACAGAAAGCAGTGAGACGAACCTGTAACCTGGAATAATATGCAATGTCATCACTGTGGTATCGTGAGGACTGCTTACCACTCATTAAAAATATAGGGCTCAATTTTCCCCAATGCCATTTTTTGGCATATTTCAAGAGTCATGCCTGTTTTTTTTTGCACCCGACTACTCCAAAAAATAACTTGCAAGTTTCCCTGTTCTAATTTTTGAAATTGGTACCACGCATACTGTCCTTTAGCTTCGGGGGGTGGAGCCCAATGTCTGCGCAGAAAAAAGGAGGACCCCCTTCTGCGCATGCACGGAAAAAAAAATGCCGTTTTTTACGCGTGCCCAGTACAGCTCCCGGTCTGAATTCGGCCATTTTTGAAGAGCCAGTTGTGCGTGAGAACTTTAATTCTCAGTGGCAAAATCGGAGCTGCAATTTGCAATGCAGCTCAAGGACCAAGAATTTCTCACAGGACATAGTGGAGGTCCTGGTTACTGTAGTTGAGGTCAGATGACACGAGCTGGACACCAGCAGAGGTCACATAAAAGTTTCACCAAATGAAATGAAGAAACACTGGAACCAATTTGCAGAAGTTTACTGTGCAATGGTGACCACCCCGAGGTCCAGAGGCCAATGCAAAAAGAAATGGCAGGACCTTGGTCAAGTAGTTAGTGTAAGTAATATTTTCATTTCATTACTGGAATTGCAATTGTAAATGTGACCATCTGTATGTCCCACCCAGCAGAAAGACACCCTCTCTAAAAAGTTATATTTTCACCTTTGCAGAGGAAGGTGGCCCACAACAAAAGGGAAAGAACTCGAACAGGAGGAGGCCCGGCAAATCTGCAGGCACTGACATACTTGGAAGACAGGGTCGCTGCTTTAATGGGTCCTGCCTCGAAAAAAGCAACCACCACTGCACAAGCTGGGCCCACACTCGAGAGAGAGGGTAAGTCCTGCAAATTCCACAGTCTGGCTTTCATAAATGTTAAGTACTGCGAGGGCTAGCCATGCTTCAGTTCATGGGGATGTCTCCGTCAGCTACACTTCGGTTGATGCAATGTGCTATCATTCATCGTGGTCCTGCACTGTGTGAGCCTACTCATACCACCCACCCTGCCCCCCCCCACCCTCTGCTGCAAACCATTTATCTGTTCTGTTATATTTTGCAGAGCTTGAGGCCAACCCTGACGATGCTGAAGCTGATGCAAATGAATATTAAGATGGAGACGATCCTGAAGAAGAGAACATCTTCCAATCCCACCTTCCAGAGCAAGGGTGTGGGGGGTGGTGGGGGGGGGGGGGGGGGGCGGAGGGCAGGAGGAGGGAGAGGATGAAACCCCCACTCTTTTACTCACACTGGAGGAGGTGCAGCTGCCGCCCATTGAGGTGCCAGCCCCTGTCCTGAGTGGTGCGAGTGTTGGGACGGTCCATGGTTTCGCACAGTCCGAGGCTGGGGATCCCAGTGGGATGCAGCGAGCGCCACCCAGGGCCCCACTGTCCGAGGCTGTGTGTCCCAGTGGGATGCAGCGAGGTTCACCCAGGGCCCCACTGTCCGAGGCTGTGTGTCCCAGTGGGATGCAGCGAGGTTCACCCAGGGCCCCACTGTCCGAGGCTGTGTGTCCCAATGGGATGCAGTGAGCCACACCCAGGGTGAGGTGGGGAAGGAGAACTCGACCGCGCTCTCCTGAGGCGCAGGATCTAACAAATGTGGTTCAGAAGATGGTAGTGAGTGCGGAGAGCATTGATCTTACCCGATCACTCCTGGACACCATCAGTAGGGTGGGTGATGAGGTATTGGGACTCTCACGAAAAATGGGAACACTGTCCGTGCACATTAGGGAGGGAATGTCGCATGCAGCTGATACACTGTCGGTGAACATGAGGGAGGGAATGCCGCAGGTAGGTGATGCACTGTCAATGACCATGAGGGAGGGAATGTCGGAGATAGTTGAGGCACTGTCGATGAACATGAGGGAGGGAATGTCACAGGTAGGTGAGCTACTGTCGGTGAACATAAGGCAGGGAATGTTGCAGGTAGTTGACAAACTGTCAAGGCCCATGAGGGAGGGAATGGTGGAGTTAGCTGCTGCAATAATGGAACACACCCAGATCCCGTGCCCATTTACAGAATCAACTGCCAATGCCATTCCAATCCCCACACCAGCCCCTGAAGAGACCAAACCGGGCCTTCCACATCACTGCCCCCCATCAAGAAATGTGCATTACGTGAGACGCTTGAAAGAATAAGCTTGGTACCAAACCGAGAAACACTGCGTCACCGCCTGCGGGCAGGGGTGGAGTCAACAAGACCAAGCGCAGCGGGCGGTCTTAGAATAAGGTGCTGGAGAGATGTGTGCAGCCTTTCTTTGCTGCTGTTATTGTTGTTGTTATTATTATTGTTCTTTTTGTTTTAACTGTTCTCAAATTGAACGTTTTCTGTAAGTGATGTAAATTTATAAGTTTAAAAGTTTGTAAGTGATCTTAAAGTTTATAAGTGATCTTAAAGTTTGAAAGTGAACTTAACTGAAAACTTTAAAGTTTGATACAAGAATATTATTATTAAAGTTAAGTTAAGTACAAACAAGTGTTTGTTAAACTTTTGAATAAATTGTATTTTAAATTATAACTGAATCATTTCCATTATTTGTTCCATTATTAACACAACTTTTTGAACTAAGGAAGAATAATTTCCATTATTTGTTCCATTAACACAACATAACATTACGGAACAAGTCCAAATAGTAAACATGGTCCATGTGGAATAGTTGCCGTTGAGCCTTCAGGCTGCAAAGCTTTCACAGATGTGCTGCTGGCAAAAGGCTCGAACAATCGTTAAAGGGGCACAATGGCCTGCTCTCCTCCGCCATCGTGCTCAAGGTTTAGGTAGTTGCATGGCTTCCTCATCCTCCTCCTCCTGATCTACATCATTCACATCATTATCATCAGCCATTCTCACCTCAGGTGGGTCTTCGACTATCAGCTGCTGCTGCCTCATGATGGCTAAGTTATGTAACATGCAGCACACAAACATAGAAACATAGAAACATAGAAAAAAAGGGGCAGAAGTAAGCCATTCGGCCCTTCGAGCCATTCAATAAGATCATGGCTGATGCTTCACCTCAGTACCCCTTTCCTGCTTTCTCTCCATACCCCTTGATCCTCTTAGCCGTAAGGGCCATATCTAACTCCCTCCAATGAACTGGCATCAACAACTCTCTGCGGTAGGGAATTCCACAGGCTAACAATTCTCTGAGTGAAGAAGTTTCTCCTCATCTCAGTCCTAAATGACTTATCCCTTATCCTTAGACTGTGTCCCCTGGTTCTGGACTTCCCCAACGTGGGAAACATTCTTCCTGCATTTACCCTGTACAGTCCCGTCAGAATTTTACATGTTTCTATGAGATCCCCTCTCTTCCTTCTAAACTCGAGTGAATACATGCCCAATCGATCAAGTCTCTCCTCATATGTCAGTCCAGCCATCCCGGGAATCAGTCTGGTGAACCTTCGCTGCACTCCCTCAATAGCAAGAACGTCCTTCCTCAGATTAGGAGACCAAAACTGAACACAATATTCCAGGTGAGACCTCACCAAGGCCTTGTACAACTGCCGTAAGACCTCCCTGCTCCTCTACTCAAATTCTCTATCTATGAAGGCCAACATACCATTTGCCTTCTTCACCGCCTGCTGTACCTGTATGCTAACTTTCAATGACTGATGTATCATGACATCCAGGTCTCATTGCATCTCCCCTTTTCTTAATCTGCCACCATTCAGATAATATTCTGCCTTCCTGTTTTTGCCCCCAAAGTGGATAACCTCCCATTCATCCACATTATACTGCATCTGCATGCAGTTGCCCACTCACCTAATCTGTCCAAGTCACCCTGCAGCCTCTTAGCATCCTCCTCACAGCTCACACCGCCACCCAGTTTAGCAAAGTCATCTGCAAACTTGAAGATATTACACTCATTTCCTTTATCTAAATCATTAATGTGTATTGTAAATAGCTGGGGTCCAAGCACTGAGCCCTGCGGCACCCCACTGGTCACTACCAGCCAATCTGAAAAGACCCCGTTTATCCCGACTCTCTTGAGTTCTCTATCCACATCAGTACATTACCCCCAATACAATGTGCTTTAATTTTGCACACCAATCTCTTGTCTGGGACCTTGTCAAAAGCCTTTTGAAAGTCCAAATACACCACATCCACTGGTTCTCCCTTGTCCACTCTACCAGTTACATTCTCAAAAAATTCCAGAAGATTTGTCAAGCATGATTTCCCTTTCATAAATCCATGCCGACTTGGACCGATCCTGTCACTGCTTTCCAAATGCGCTGCAATTTATCTTTAATAATTGGTTCCAACATTTTCCCCGCTACTGATGTCAGGTTAACCGGTCTATAATTACCTGTTTTCTCTCTCACTCCTTTTTTAAAAATTGGTGTTACATCTGCTACCCTCCAATCCATAGGAACTGATCTAGAGTCGATTGACTGTTGGAAAATGATCACCAATGCATCCACTATTTCTAGGGCCACTTCCTTAAGTACTCTGGGATGCAGACTATCAGGCCCCGGGGAATTTATCGGCCTTCAATCCCATTAATTTCCCTAATACAATTTCCCGCCTAATTAGAATATCCTTCAGTTTCTCCTTCTCACTAGATCCTCGGTCCCCTAGTACTTCCGGAAGGTTATTTGTGTCTTCCTTTGTGAAGACAGAACCAAAGTATTTGTTCAACTGGTCTGCCATTTCTTTGTTCCCCATTATAAATTCACCTGAATCTGACTGCAGGGGACCTACGTTTTTCTTCACTAATCTTTTTCTCTTCACATATCTGTAGAAGCTTTTGCAATCAGTTTTTATGTTCCCGGCAATGTTCCTCTCATACTCTATTTCCCCCCATCTAATTAAACCCTTTGTCCTCCTCTGCTGAATTCTAAATTTCTCCAGAATCCTCAGGTTTGCTTCTTTTTCTGGCCAATTTATATGCCTCTTCCTTGGATTTAACACTATCCTTAATTTCCCTTGTTAGCCACGGTTGAGCGACCTTCCGCGTTTTATTTTTACTCCAGACAGGGATGTACAATTGTTGAAGCTCATCCATGTGATCCTTAAATGTCTGCCATTGCTTATCCACCGTCAACCCTTTAAGTATCATTTGCCAATCTATTCTAGCCAATTCACGTCTCATACCGTCGAAGTTACCTTTCCTTCAGCCATGAACTCATTGAATGGCGGTGCAGGCTAGAAGGGCTGAATGGCCTGCTCCTGCACCTATTTTCTATGTTTCTATGACCCTAGTTTCTGAATTAACTGTGTCACTCTCCATCTTAATAAAGAATTCTACCATATTATGGTCACTCTTCCCCAAGGGGCCTCGCACAACAAGATTGTTAATTAGTCCCTTCTCATTACACATCACCCAGTCTAGGATGGCCAGCCCTCTAGTTGGTTCCTCGACATATTGTTCTCGAAAACCATCCCTAATACACTCCAGGAAGTCCTCCTCCACCGTATTGCTACCAGTTTGGTTAGCCCAAACTATATGTAGATTAAAGTCACCCATGATAACTGCTGTACCTTTATTGCACCGATTTTTTAATGTGTACTGCTTTTTCTTAAGTGCCCAGAAGGTTTTTTGGAAGTGGTCACATACACCATCCTCGGAAAAATGTAAGTTGGCCAAACGTGCTTAAATGTGAAATACTGGCGCAGACATCAGCTTACGCAAAAAAATATGAACCTAAAAAAAATCGTAGCTAACTGGCACAGAAACTTTGGGGAAATTTGGATATTTTAATTTACGGCAAAAAAAGGGCGTAGTTAACAGGGGAAAATTGAGCCCATTTGTCACTCAACAGGCAATCTTACTGAGATAGGTCAATAGCTGGGAATGAAGGTATCATGCAGTGAAGATTGTCCCTCTCAGATTGGGGTCAAGGGATATTGTTGAGGCAGGGCAGAAGGAACTTTACCTCACATCTAAATAACAGTACACCCGATCAAGGAATTCTTGACAAGGCAGTGCAGAGGGAATATTATTCTGTACCTTAACCCATACTCATCATCATCATATCATCATAGGCAGCCCCTTGGAATCGAGGAAGACTTGCTTCCACTCCTGAAGTGAGTTCTTTGGTGGCTGAACAGTCCAATACGAGAGCCACAGACTCTGTCACAGGTGGGACAGATAGTCGTTGAGGGAAGGGGTGGGTGGGACTGGTTTGCCGCATGCTCTTTCCGCTGCCTGCGCTTGATTTCTGCATGCTGTCGGCGATGAGACTCGAGGTGCTCAACGCCCTCCTGGATGCACTTTCTCCATTTAGGGCAGTCTTGGGCCAGGGACTCCCAGGTGTCAGTGGGGATGTTATGTATGCAAACCTTGGCAAGCTTTATCACACCACCACCAGAGGACCTACCTGTTGGATTCCCAAGGGATCCCAGCATCCCTTGAGAGCACTGTATATAAGCAGGCCTCCCACGCTGTACCAGCACTCTGGAGTTTAATTAAAGGAGCTAAGGTCACACTTACTCATTGCATACAGTACTCAGTTGTATCCTTTATTATGAGCATAACAATTGTCGATGAGTTAACGAACAACCGCGTGAAAATGCAAAGAACTGTTGGTATCCTGGAGAAATTCTCAGAAGAGAACAATTGGGAGACCTTCGTGGCACGACTCGACCAATACTTCGTGGCCAATGAGCTGGAAGGGAACGAGAGCGCTGCCAAATGAAGCGAGATCCTCCTTACCTTCTGTGGGGCAACAACCTATGGCCCCATGAAGAATCTCCTGGCCCCGGTGAAACCAACAACCAAATCCTATGAAGAATTGTGTACGCAGGTCCGGGAGCACCTAAATCTGAAGGAATGCGTTTTGATGGCGACGTATTGATTCTACACGTGTCTAAGCTCGGAAGGCCAGGAAGTGGCGAGCTATGTCGCCAAACTAAGGCGCCTTGCAGGACATTGCGAATTCGCTGGATTCCTTGAACAAAAGCTAAGAGACTTTTTTGTGCTTGGCATTGGCCATGAGGTTATCCTTCGCAAACTATTGACTGTTGAAACACCGAATCTGAGCAAAGCCATAACGATAGCACAGGCATTTATCTCCACCAGCGACAACACCAAACAAATTTTGCAGCATAAAGAGGTTTAAGCTAGTACTGGACACAAAATAGCATCATTTTCAAGCAGGAACCCAGGAGAGGGCTCTGAGCTAGTTAGAGTGGGTGAGAGCTCAGATGAACAGAACCCCAAGAAAGAATGCAAAAGACAGGAGGCAACAGAGCAGAGTAGCACTGGGGTAAGTGTAAACCACAAGGTGATAGGAAGGGACAATATGTATGAATATAAAGGGGCTGCAGGAGGGGTCAAAACTAAAAATCATGGTTTAAAAACTAGTATTAAAACACTCTACCTAAACGCACGCAGCATTCGAAATAAAGTAAATGAGTTGACGGCACAAATCATTACAAATGGGTATGATTTGGTGGCCATTACAGAAACGTGGTTGCAAGGGGGCCAAGACTGGGAATTAAACATACAGGGGTATCTGACAATTCAGAAAGATACACAAGAAGGGAAAGGAGGTGGGGTAGCTTTGTTAATAAAGGATGATATCAGGGCAGTTGTGAGAGATGATATTGGCTCCAATGAACAAAATGTTGAATCACTGTGGGTGGAGATTAGAGATAGTAAGGGGAAAAAGTCACCGGTGGGCATAGTTTATAGGCCCCAAATAATAACTTCACGGTGGGGCGGGCAATAATCAAGGGAATAATGGAGGCATGTGAAAAAGGAACGGCAGTAATCATGGGGGATTTTAACCTACATATCGATTGGTCAAATCAAATCGCACGGGGTAGCCTTGAGGAGGAATTCATAGAATGCATACGGGATTGTTTCTTAGAACAGTATGTTACAGAACCTACGAGGAGCAAGCTATCTTAGATCTGGTCCTGTGTAATGAGACAGGAATAATAAACAATCTCCGAGTAAAAGATCCTCTCGGAATGAGTGATCACAGTATGGTTGAATTTGTAATACAGATTGAGGGTGAGGAAGTAGTGTCTCAAACGAGCATACTGTGCTTAAACAAAGGGGACTACAGTGGGATGAGGGCAGAGTTGGCTAAAGTGGACTGGAAATATAGACTAAACGGTGGCACAGTTGAGGAATAGTGGAGGACTTTTAAGGAGCTCTTTCATAGTGCTCAACAAAAATATATTCCAGTGAAAAAGAAGGGCGGTAAGAGAAGGAATAACCGGCCGTGGATAACCAAGGAAATAAAGGAGAGTATCAAATTAAAAACCAATGCGTATAATGTGGCCAAGGTTAGTGGGAAACTAGAAGATTGGGAAAATTTTAAAAGACAGCAAAGAATGACTAAGAAAGCAATAAAGAAAGGAAAGATAGATTACGAAAGTAAACTTGCGCAAAACATAAAAACAGATAGTGAAAGCTTTGACCGATATATAAAACGGAAAAGAGTGACTAAAGTAAATGTTGGTCCCTTAGAAGATGAGAAGGGGGATTTAATAATGGGAAATGTGGAAATGGCTGAGACCTTAAACAATTATTTTGCTTCGGTCTTCACAGTGGAAGACACAAAAACCATGTCAAAAATTGCTGGTCACGGGAATGTGGGAAGGGAGGACCTTGAGATAATCACTATCATTAAGGGACAGGCTAATGGAACTCAAGGTAGACAAGTCACCTGGCCCTGATGAAATGCATCCCAGGCTATTAAAAGAGATGGCGGAAGTTATAGCAGATGCATTCGTTATAATCTACCAAAATTCCCTGGACTCTGGGGAGGTACCAGCGGATTGGAAAGCCTCTGTTTAGAAAAGGGGCAGACAAAAGGCAGGTAACTATAGTTTAATATCTGTAGTGGGGAAAATGCTTGAAGCTATCATTAAGGAAGAAATAGCGGGACATCTCGATAGGAATAGTGCTATCAAATAGACGCAACATGGATACATGAAGGGGAAATCATGTTTAACTAATTTACTAGAATTCTTTGAGGATATAACGAGCATGGTGGATAGAGGTGTACCGATAGATGTGGTGTTTTTAGATTTCCAAAAGGCATTCGATAAGGTGCCACAGAAAAGGTTACTGCAGAAGATAAAGGTACGCGGAGTCAGAGGAAATGTATTAGCATGGATCGAGAATTGGCTGGCTAACAGAAAGCAGAGAGTTGGGATAAATGGGTCCTTTTCGGGTTGGAAATCGGTGGTGAGTGGTGTGCCACAGGGATCGATGCTGGGACCACACCTGTTTACAATATGCATAGATGACCTGGAAGAGGGGACAGAGTGTAGTGTAACAAAATTTGCAGATGACACAAAGATTAGTGGGAAAGCGGGTTATGCAGAGGACACAGAGAGGCTGCAAAGAGATTTAGATAGGTTAAGCGAATGGGCTAAGGTTTGGCAGATGGAATACAATGTCGGAAAATGTGAGGTCATCCACCTTGGGAAAAAAAACAGTCAAAGGGAATATTATTTGAATGGGGAGAAATTACAACATGCTGTCGTGCAGAGGGACCTTGGGGTCCTTGTGCATGAATCCCAAAAATTTAGTTTGCAGGTGCAGCAGGTAATCAGGAAGGCGAATGGAATGTTGGCCTTTATTGCGAGAGGGGTGGAGCAGAAAAGCAGGGAGGTCCTGCTGCAACTGTATAAGTTATTGGTGAGGCCGCACATGGAGTACTGCATGCAGTTTTGGTCACCTTACTTAAGGAAGGATATACTAGCTTTGGAGGTGTTACAGAGACGATTCACTAGGCTGATTCCGGAGATGAGAGGGTTACCTTATGATGACAGATTGAGTAGATTGGGTCTTAACTCATTGGAGTTCAGAAGGATGAGGGTGATCTTATAGAAACATTTAAAATAATGAAAGGGATAGACAAGATAGAGGCACAGAGGTTGTTTCCACTTGTCGGGGAGACTAGAACTAGGGGACACAGCCTCAAAATACAGGGGAGCCAATTTAAAACCGAGTTGAGAAGAAATTTCTTCTCCCAGAGGGTTGTGAATCTGTGGAATTCTCTGCCCAAGGAAGCAGTTGAGGCTAGCTCATTGAATGTATTCAAGTAACAGATAGATAGATTTTTAACCAATAAGGGAATTAAGGGTTACGGGGAGCGGGCGGGTAAGTGGAGCTGAGTCCATGGCCAGATCAGCCATGATCTTGTTGAATGGCGGAGCAGGCTCGAGGGGCTAGATGGCCTACTCCTGTTCCTAATTCTTATGTTCTTGTGAATGCATATGGCAGAACGTACACGCCGGCAGCTGCATGACCTCAGATGACCCAGAGTCCGCCATTAATTGTTAATGCGAGGCAGTTAACACCTTGTTGGCGCTGTGGAGGTGATCATCGGGCCCATCAATGCTGCTTCAAATACGATGCATGCAAAGGCTGTAGAAAAATGGGACACCTGCAGCGAATGTGCAGACGAGCTGCAAATCATGCAAACCACCACGTTGCAGAGGAAGATTGATCCATGGTGGATCAGGCTGAACTAGAGACTTGAACCGAGGAGGCAGAAGTGTACGGGGTGCACACCTTCACCGCAGAATGTCCACCGATCATGTTAAAAGTTGAATTGAACGGAATTCCAGTATCCATGGAACTGGACACGAGTGCGAGTCAGTCTATAATGAGCAAAAAGGCCTTCAACAGGCTGCAGAGCAACAAGGCACACAGGCCCAAGTTTAGCCCCATTCACACCAAGCTAAGAACTTACACCAAAGAGCTGATCCCTTTAATTGGCAGCGCAGAAGTAAAAGTCTCCTATGATGGAGCAGTGCACAAACTCCCACTATGGATTGTGCCAGAGGATGGCCACACACTGTTTGGCAGAAGCTGGCTGGGAAAAATCCACTGGAACTGGGACGACATCCGAGCGCTTTCGTCCGTCGAAGACGCTTCATGTGCCCAGGTTCTGAGCAGATTCCCGTCATTGTTTGAGCCAGGCATTGGAAGTTTCTCGGGGGCGAAGGTGCAGATCCACTTGGTGCCAAGTTGACGACCCATCCACCACGAGACATGAGCGGTACCATATATGATGCTAGAGAAAGTGGAAATTGAGCTGGACAGGCTGCAGCGAAAAGGCATCATCACGCCAGTGGAATTCAATGAGTGGGCCAGTCCGATTGTTCCGGTTCTCAAAGGCGATGGCACGGTCAGAATTTGTGGGGACTATAAAGTAATGATTAACCATTTTTCGCTACAGGACCAGTACCCGCTACCCAAGGCAGACGACCTAGTTACGACCCTGGCTGGAGGAAAAACATTCATCAAGTTGGACTTGACCTGACCTGACACAGGAGCTGGAGGAATCTTTGAAAGATCTCAACTGCATCAACAAGCACAAAGGTCTGTTCATCTATAATAGTTGCCCATTTGGGATTCGTTCGGACGCGGCGGTTTTCCAATGGAACATGGAGAGCCTGCTAAAGTCAGTTCCACACACCGTGGTTTTCCAGGACGACATACTGGTCACAGTTCGGGACACCATTGAACACGTGAAGAATCTGGAAGAAGTTCTAAGTTGGCTAGATCGCGTGAGACTCAGGTTGAAATGCTCGAAGTGTGTTTTCCTGGCACCAGGGATCGAGTTCTTAGGAAGATGAATCGCGGCAGAGGCACCAGATCCACCGATGCCAAGGTGGAGGCCATCAAGAACATGCCGAGACCACAGAACGTGACGGAGCTGCAGTCGTTCCTGGGATTCCTCAACTGTTTCGGTAATTTCCTCCCAGGGTTAAGCACCTTGTTCGAACCCCTACATGTGCTACTGTGCAAGGGAGACGACTGGGTATGGGGGAAATCACAAGAGGCTGTTTTTGAGAAAGCCAGAAATCTGTTATATTCCAACAAACTGCTTGTTCTGAACAACCCATGTAAATGTTTAGTGCTAGCTTGCGAGGTGTCGTCATACGGGGTCGGGTGTGTGTTACAACAGGCTAACAAATCGGGAACATTGCAACTGGTCGCCTATGCATCCAGGAGTCTATCCAAGGCCGAAAGGGCTTGCAGCATTAATGAAAAAGAAGCTCTGGCATGCGTTTAAGGGGTGTAAAAAATGCACCAGTATCTGTTTGGTCTCAAGTTTGAGCTAGAAACTGACCATAAGCTGCTCATATCGCTATTCTCAGAGAGCAAAGGTATTAACTCCAATGCCTCTGCCCGCATCCAAAGATGGGCGCTCACACTGTCGGCATATAACTATGTAATCCGCCACAGACCAGGCACAGAGAACTGCGCTGATGCTCTCAGTCGGCTACCATTGCCCACCACCGGGCTGGAAATGGCACAGCCTGCAGACTTGCTCTTGATGATGGATGCATTCGAAAAAGGAAAAGTCACCTGTTATGGCCCATCAGATCAGGACCTGGACCAGCCAAGATCCTTTACTGTCCCTGGTAAAAAACCTGTGTCCTCCATGGGAGCTGGTCCAGTATTCCAACGGAATTCCAGAGGCGCAAAGACAAAATGTCCTTATAGGCGGACTGTCTTTTGTGGGGTAATCACGTGGTCTTGCCCAAGAAAGACAGGGAAATGTTCACACACAACCTACACAGTACTCACCAAGGCATCGTAATGATGAAAGCTATAGCCAGATCCCATGTGTGGTGGCCCGGCATCGACTCAGATTTAGAGTCAAGCGTGCGCCAATGCAACACTTGTTCTCAACTGAGCAATGCACCCAGAGTGGCACCGCAAAGTTTGTGGTCATGGCCCTCCAAACCATGGTCTAGGATCCATGTTGACTTTGCGGGCCCATTTCTAAGCAAACTGTTCTTGGTTGTTGTGGATGCTTATTCAAAATGGATTGAATGTGCAATAATGTCTGTCAGCACGTCTACCGCCAACATCAAAAGCCTACGAGCCATGTTTGCCACACACAGCCTGCCTGATGTCCTTGTCACCGACAATGGGCCGTGTTTCACCAGTGCTGAATTCAAGGAATTCATGACCCGCAATGGGATCAAGCACATCACATCTTCCCCGTTCACGCCCGCATCCAACGGCCAGCCAGAACAGGCAGTTCAAGCCATCAAGCAAAGCTTGAAACATGTGTAGGAAGCCTCCCTTCAGACCTGACTGTCCCGAGTCCTGCTCAGCTACCGCACCAGACCCCACTCGCTCACCGGGGTTCCCCCAGCCGAGCTGCCCATGAAAAGGGTGCTCAAAACAAGGCTCTCTCTTGTCCACCCTGATCTCCATGGTCATGTGGAGGGCAGGCAGCATCAACAAAGCATGTACCATGATCACACAAATTTGTCACGCGATATTGAAGTCAATGACCCTGTATTTGTACTCAACTATGGACATGGTCCCAAATGGCTTGCTGGCACGGTCATATCCAAAGAAGGGAGTAGGGTGTTTCAGGTCAAATTGGCCAATGGACTAACGTGCAGAAAGCATTTGGACCAAATCAAATTGCGGTTCAAAAGTAGCCACGAGCAACCCGAAGAGGACACCACCAACTTCGACCTTCCAACACACACACACAAGTGGCAATCGACATCACGGTTGACCACGAAGCCGAACTCACCATCCCCAGCAGCCCGGCAAGGCCGGCTGCCCAGCAGCCCAGCGAAGAACCAACCAACTCACCCACACCTGCATTTGTACCGAGACGATCGACAAGGGAGCGAAAAGCCCCAGATCGTCTCACCCTGAAAATAAGTGTATGATTGACTTTGGGAGAGAGTGACGTCATGTATGTAACCCTTGGCAACCTGTATCACACCACCGCCAGAGAGCCTACCTGTTGAAATCCCAAGGGATCCCAGCATCCCTTAGGAGCACTGTATATAAGCAGGCCTGCCACGCTGTACCAGCACTCTTGAGTTTAATTAAAGGAGCTAAGGTCATACTCAGTCATTGCATACAGTACTCAGTTGTATTCTTTATTATGAGTGTAACAGGGGATGTCGCATTTTACCAGGGAGGCTTTGAGGGTGTCCTTGTAGCGTTTCCACTGCCCACTTTGGGCTCATTTGCCATGAAGGAGCTTCGAGTAGAGCACTTGCTTTGGGAGTCTCGTGTCTGGCATGCGAACTATGTGGCCTGCCCAGCGGAGCTGATCAAGTGTGGTCAGTGCTTCAATGCTGGGGATGTTAGCCTCGGCGAGGACACTGATGTTGGTGCACCTGTCCTCCCAGGGGATTTGTAGGATCTTGCGGAGACATCGTTGGTGATATGTCTCCAGCAACTTGAGGTGTCTACTGTACATGGTCCATGTTTCTGAGCCATACAGGAAGGCAGGTATCACTACAGCCCTGTAGATCAAGCTTGGTGGCGGTTTTGAGGGCCTGGTCTTCAAACACTCTTTTCCTCAGGCGGCCAAAGGCTGCACTGGTGCACTGGAGGCGGTGTTGGATCTCGTCGTCCCATACTACATCCGTTTTGACAGTGCTTAATGGGGACATGTAGAAGGAGTATTACTCCATGTTTAACTCGTGCTGTATTTGGGAATGCTTGACAAGACAGTATAGACAAAGCTTTACTCTGTATCTAAATCCTTGGCCCATCCGAATTGGTTGTACTTGGATAGTGTAGAGGGAGTATTATTATGCATGTAGTCGTTGCTAGACATTTAATTGGGCAGCCTGGAGAGGGATTTATTTTGCTTCTAACTGTTTGTGGCACCTGCACTGGGTGTGCTTGACTGGGCAGAGTTGAGCGAAATTTATTCTGTATATAACCCATGCTACACCTGCCTGGGAGTACGTGAAGGGGCAGTGTAGAAGGAGTGATCCGGTGCATCTGATCTAGAAATAAGACTGGGGAAAGAACTTGCCTTGATATAGAGCTTTGGAAGTCCTCAGGATACCACAAAGTGCAGCCTAGCCGATGAATTACTGCTGCAGTGCAGTCAATGTTGTTATGTCGGTAATGTTACAACAACATGGTTCCAGAAACTGCTTCCAAACTGCAGTTAGTCTATTTTGATAGCATTGGTTGTGGGGTAAATATTGACCAGGTAACCAGGGGACCTATCTGTTCTTCCGATCTTTCATATCCACCTGAGCAGGCAGACTGGACTTTGGTTTAGGAACATAGGAAGATGAATAGGCCTTCAGCCCCTCGTTCCAATATTCAGTGAGATCACAGCCGATCTACATGCTAACTCCATCCGCCTGCCTTGGCTATAGTCCCTTAAATCCACTTGGCTAGTAAGAACCTGTTGATGTCTAATAGGGCAGCCAGCACCACTGACAGTACAGCACTCCCTCAGTACTGCACTGGAGTGCCAGTCTCAACAATCTGCTCAAGACTGGCATGTGGGGCTTGGACCCATGAGCTGTGACCTTCTGACTCACTGCCACCAACTGCACCAGGCTGACTGATAAAAGCGATGCTTCCTGAACTACTTCCCACGTAAACACACAGTATCGCTAATTTAACAACATATTTCACACTGAAAAAGGTGGCACTTTCCTTTCCATGTTGTACATTTTTATTATATAATTACATCAGTGCAGAAATTCTAATTGGCGACTCGTCAGGTAATTTCTACCAGTTCCGTAGCTTTGTATTTACAGCAGAATTATTCATAAGTCAGCACTTCATGTGGCTCATCGCAGCTTTTACTCAGGAGGGATTCTTCTTTGTTTTTATGTGTTGGGATCTGTGTGAATTAATGTTACGATGAGGCTGCTAATTAACTGAATATTGCTTTATTCCTCAAAGTCTCCTTATCCCCTTCCAACACTGCGGATCAAGAGGAAGCGTGGCTGAATCACATCTCCACAGGTGATGTCAGCATTCTTACTAGCCAAGAGGATTTAAGGGACCATAGCCAAGGCAGGCGGATGGAGTTAGCATGTAGATCAGCTGTGATCTCACTGAATATTGGAACGAGGGGCTGAAGGCCCACTCATGTTCCTATGTTCCTAAACCAAAGTCCAGTCTGCCTGCTCAGGTGGATATGAAAGATCGGAAGAACAGATAGGTCCCCTGGTTATCTGGTTACAAATTATCGCAGGAAACAAAAGACTTTGTCAGTTCGATGGGTTTGATCCACTTCAGTCACCCAAAGTGTTACATTTCAGGATGTAGGCCCTCAGCCTGGCGGGCGGGCAGTTAAAATCGTCTTGACTCTTACCTGTCCCAAAGCCGCCATGATCGTCACAGCTGCAATTTTAACCTGCTCTCCTGAGCAGGCAGCAAGGACGCACGCCCGGAGTCATAGGGGTCCTTCTTTACACAGGCATGTTGCGGCCCGATGACATCATTGAGACCTGACTGTAATTTTAACTCAGGCCTGAGCGGGTAATCCACCCAGAGTTAAAATCGGGGCCAATTCTGCAGATTGGTTTTTCACTTTTTTTCCCCCTTCAAGCACAGGTTTTGTCCCCTGGATCTACTGTTCTAGATTAGCTGAAACAGCTCGTCACGATCTAACGTACCTGAACGAGGCTGAACCCACTAATCAGCCTGAGCCGGAATAAATCAATGGAATAATCCAACTGTGGGATGTTCGATCCCAGAGGAAAGAAAGTCCATGGGGGCCAAAATTGATGAACTTACCACCCACTGCCGCCGACATTCCTCTGGTCGAAGCCGCCCAGTGCCACTTTCGACGTGGCCCTGGAGCGGGTGGGAGGGGAGAGCCGCTGGGAAGCGCCCGCCGACATCAGCGGACGGCCGATGTGCGTAAATAGACTCCCGCCCGCCGAGATGCCAGATTGCTGCGGGCGGGAGCCGGCGGGAGTCAGCGGCAGGACGATGGTGGACCACTGCACGGAGGCTGCTCTGTCCTCAACGCTAAGTGTCAAGATCCTGTAAAAAAGGCAAGTGGATTGTTTCTAAATTATTTCTTTCCAGCTACTGACCTGGATGGGGTGCCCTGAAGGTCCTCAGATGTTTTTTCTTTTGTTGGTAATTATTATTTTCAGCTCTTCGCCCCTCCGTGGGCCCGACTCCATCCTCGGCGGCACTTGGGCGGCAAGCGCCTCTGCCGCCAAGAATGAGAGCTCCCGCCCGCTGCCGCCCAGATTGGCGGCGTACGTTGTTGATTTGCCGCCCGCTGACCTTCGAGGGGCCTCGGCGATGAAAACCCGACCGAAAGTACCGTCCGGTACCTCGGCGGCCATCGGCGGCACTTTGGGCGGCACTTGGACGGGCAGAGGCCTTGACCAAGTTCGGCCCCACATATCTCACTTCTCCAATAAGGAACAAAGGCTGACAGTAGGCACAATCGGGGCACTGTGCTGTACTCGCTACGCCAACCCACCATCTAACTGAGGGCACAGTAGGCACGGGGTGTGTAATCCCCAAGCCCAGGAGACGGTGTGGATAATCGCAAATGCGAAGCGTTGAATCTTAACAGGCGAGCTGCGTAGGCAGCTGAGGAGTTTCTGTCGGGAAACCCTGCAGTCCAGGTTTACGTGCACGCTGTGGAAATTTGACTCTACAGCATGTGTAGTTTTGCTTTGACAGGATCTCCGCCCGTAAGTCAACCTGATTGACAGACTTGGTTCCCAGTCGGGCGGGGAGCGCTCTGGAAGAAGCCACAGCCACAGGTAAGTTAGTTGCTGCTAGCTTGAGGGTGAGGGAGGAGGGTCCGATCCCTGGTCCCCGGGAGACGGACGGTTGGAGGGCCGAGACAGGGAGGTTGTAAGGTTTTTGCTTTCCTTGTCCTTACTACAGTTCTTCGACTCTGGGATTTACAGGAACAAAATATACACGGCACAAAGGTTCAACCCAAAACTATTAGTTTATTAAAACCAACAACACAGGGACAAAACCCTTTAGAGATTAGGTTGAAATATACAATCCCCCAATCTGGCTGGTTGTCACCGATGCCAATTGTGGGCCCTGGAGCTGGGAATGACCGGTCCCCGTCTGTCTTTACTTGACTGCCACAGTTCTCGAGAGCGAGAGAGTGTCTTCCTGTGTGTTTCCCTGACCTTGTCCTTCCGTCTTAAAGTCCTTTTGTCAAAAAGCCCTCCCGCGACTGTAGTTTCAGTAGCTGGGCTTCTGAATGGCCGACATTCACACATCATCAACCGGTAATTCAACCACCGGAGATATGCAGAGTCTGCAAGATTGAAGGTGACTCCTCATCTTTGTTTCCTCCTGCTCCCTGAAATACACATTTAGTGTGGTTTTCTCTTACTGTTGATGGGTTGTGTCTGGTTGTCGGCTCACAGATTCAGGCCATGAAGTTAATCTGACCCCGTTGTTTGAGTGAAACCTAGAGCGTTGTCCAGATTTCTCCCATCGACATCAATCGAGGCTTGCTCGAGATTCCAGGCCACATATTTCCATGGATGCTTCTTTTCATAGTCCATCAGAAAAGCTTTAAAACATTCCAATGTCCCGTACCAATGTCCTTCATTGATTCAAAACCGTAGTTGGCTGTCGCCTTTTCCTGTGCTTTAGGTTTTAGTCACCAGACCCTGGCATCTTCCTTTGCCCTGAGCGAAATATATTTGCGACCCTTACAGGGTGGGGCGGGGTTGGGGGGAGGTGGGGGTGGCGGGTGTGAGGGGGTTGGGGGAAGTACTTAACTTCTCCCCAAAGCTGTCCTCGCCTCCCTTCAGCTGCCGGGTTTCCCGAGGCCTTGGAAACCCAGCTGGGGTTAAATCTGCAAAGCAGGATAAATCAGAGGCCCCCAGCCTCATTAAAATAATTAATTGGCCAACCCGCCTCCTGGGAGCGGGTTGGCTGTCTGCCCATTGTCCTGCCTCGGTTGAGCCTGGAAGTGGGTGGCTTGGCGGCGGGTTGGGGGTCGGGTTTGAGATTTCTCACCCAACCCCAGCCCACCCGTTTTTGTGGGGGGGGGGGGGTTGATATTCAGCCCAAGGTGAAGAACAGTGCAAAGGTGAGAAATGAAAGTGACTGAATATTCAGAGGAGTCCAATCAAAAGAAGCTCGAGGTGCCACTCGAGTTTGCTTGGGTGGCTCAGAATGCTTAACCCGAATGGATCAATAATAGACCAATAAGCTGCTGCCACTGCAAAACAAAGAGAAATGATGAAGACTGCTGAGAACTGGTAGAGCAGGATGATCAAGGAAGCTACAGGAAGGTGAGAGAGACGGATCACTGACAACCATTATCGGTGGTAATTTCATGGACCACTCAATCAGCTTTAAACAAGCGTGTGGAAAAAATGCATATTTTTCTCATTGCAGAAGGAGACGACCATAAATGAAGAGTTAAGGATATAAGGGTCGAAATTGGATTGTGTACGCCGCCCATTGCCGCTGGCGGAGGCGGCAAACAGGCAGCAAAGGCTTACCGTCGTCAGTAAGCGGTGGCGGCGTCTCGTCCTAAATTGAGTTGGCTCTTTGGCAGAGGCGCCAAGAGGCAACGCAGTGCCGGCTAACGCCACCCACGTGGTGACGTCATCCAGCGTGCAACGCCCCCTTGGCGCCTCCATCGCAATATTTGCTTTGTATGGCTGCCGTGACAGGGGGGTGCCTGTACAGCCCGGAAAACGTGGTGGTTAAAGAGCGGATCCCCGGGCGTAATCGCCCAGAAAGGAAGGTAAGTTTTTCTCTTCCTTTATTTCTGCATGTTTTTATTAGCTTTAAGAGTGGGGAAGTGTGTGTGTGTGTGTGTGGATTGGCGAAAGTTTCGTTTTTTTTCTTCCCGTGATTTTTCCAGCGTGGCGACAGCCTCCTGTTGGGAAATTCAGTCGGCCTCCTGAGCTCCCGCCCAAGGATGAGTGTGCAACGTCACTCTTTAGTGCTGCTCTCTCACTTTTGGGCGTGAAAACTGAATTTAGGACTTTGGCGCAGTGCCTAACACCTGGCGCTAAAATTAGCACGCAGGCAGTGACACCGCCTCAAAAACGGCCCAATTTCAACCCCATAGAATAATATTCATTAGAGATTTTGACTACCCCCAAATAAACTGAAGAAGAATCATCGAAGTGATGAACCATTGAAGTTTACGGCACAGAAGGAGGCCATTCAGCACATCGTGTCGGTGCCAGTCCAATAGTTCACACTACGACCTGTAATTTGTTACAGAAACAAACCGTACCCTACCAAGATGAGCTCAATTTATTCTGAGACTGGGTGCTGCACTCGGAGTAACTTGAGAAAGATGAACATAACCCGTACATGCAAAGGGCAAGGAAATGGAAAATCCTCTCAGCGGGAGTCAACCCCCCCCCAGAAAACATCCCAAAAATGTTCATGAGCCAGACTTGCAGTAACTATTTCATAGAAAATGCAGGTCAGTGCTCATGTCTGTCAGAGATATCATACAGGAAAGAAAGGAGATAACTGGGCGAGTAGACTAGATTGGCTGATAGGAGTTGGTCATTCAGCCCCTCGAGCCTGTTCTGCCATTCTATTTAGATCACGGGATCTGTACCTCTGCTCCATTTACCTGTATTTCCCCTCTGTATTTTTACACCTTTACATAACATGCTAAGGCACAGCTGTGCACTTATGCATGAATTAAGAACATAAGAAATAGGAGCAGGAGTAGGCCATACAGCCCCTTGAGCCTGCTCCGCCATTTAATACGATCATGGCTAATCCGATCATGGACTCAGGTCCACTACCCCACCTGCTCCCCATAACCCCTTATCAGTTAAGAAACTGTCTATCTCTGTCTTAAATTTATTCAATGACCCAGCTTCCACAGCTCTCTGAGGCTGTGAATGCCACAGATTTACAACCCTTTGAGAGAAGAAATTTCTCCTCATCTCAGTTTTAAATGGGCGGCCCCTTATTCTAAGATTATGCCCTCTAGTTCTAGTCTCCCTCATCAGTGGAAACATCCTCTCTGCATCTACCTTGTCAAGCCGCCTCATAATCTTATACGTTTCGATAAGATCGTCTCTCATTTTTCTGAATTCCAATGAGTAGAGGCCCAACCTACTCAACCTTTCCTCATAAGTCAACTCCCTGCAGCTCACTGGCTTATGAGCTAAGGAAAATGGATTCTTAATAATTAAAGTGCAAATGATGCTACAGTGGAAGGGCAGAATTTTCCTGGTATGGATTTGGACCAGTTGCTATTGTGCTGCAGTGGTTGCACACCGTAACCAGTGCTAAAACATGGCAGGCAGACAGCATTCAGATGCTAGGCCTTCCTGTCTGGGACACCCTCTCTAAACCCCTTTGCTTTACTATCCATCTGCCCTACTTTAAAACCTCGACATCGATCTCCTTGACCTTGCTTTTCAGCATTTCTCCTAATTAATATTACTGGGTGCCCATTTCTCTTGCAAAGCACCGTCAGGCAGTTACTATGTTAGAGGCACTCAAAGTGAAATTGTACTTCTGGTCGACCAGAACACCAATATACATTTGTTTATTTTATACAACAGTCAGTGGATACCCAAAGGATGCTGCACTATTGGCAAATGTTCAACATAAATCTCTACACATCTGTGAATCTCCACATCCAATGTGATCAATCAGGATGTAGATTATATACAGACTCTGTACCAGGCAAACTTCAGCACTGAGAACTCACACCCACTATACGTGGAAGTCAAATATACTGCTTACAGGCTGATTAAACACCAACTTAGCTGCAAGAAAATGCTATGTTCGGCTCAGGTTATCCTTAGACTGCAGATTTTAAACACCAGGCTGCACCATTTTCTGCGAGATCATTCCTCTTCTGTACAATCTAACAATTCTGCCTTCTCCGAGATTCACCAAAAAACAGGTTCTTCTTCAACAGAGCCATTTCCAAATTTGCAACCATTCCACTGCTTATCTTTTCAATCAAATACAAACACACAAGAAAAAGACTTGCATTTCTGTAGCGCCTTTCATGACCAACAGACATCCCAAAGTGCTTTATAACCAATGAAATACTTTTTTGAAGAGCAGTTACCGTTGTAATTTAGGAAAGGCGGCAGCCAATTTGTGCACAGCAAGCTCCCACTAACAGCAATGTGATAATGACCAGGTAATATGCTTTTAGTGATGTTGGATGAGGGATAAATATTGGCCACTACACTGGGGATAACTCCTCTGCTCTGGCATGAAGTAGCAGCAAAGGAGGTACAGGAAATTGAGTTTTTTACAATATGCGCAAGTCTCCTTTCTTACCCAGTATGTGAAAAGCTCGACTAGAGCTGGATCTAATAATGGGAAATGAACCAGAAGAGATATGTAAGAGAAATACGCGTTGGGGAACCTCAAGGCAATAGTGATCATATCATAACAAGGTTCAAGATAAAGATTGCAAAGGAAATACACGATAAAGATCACAGTAATAAATTAGAAAAAAAGCTGATTTTGTGGGAGTGGGAATGGAACTAGGGAAAATAAACTGAGAAAATTTACTGACAAACAAAAGAAACAGAATAGCACTGGGACACATTTAAAATGGGATCAGTAGAGTCCAGGCAAAATACATCCCACTAAAAAGCAATAATGTACAAACCAATAATGACACAACATAGATGAATAAAGAAGTAAGGGCAAAATTGCAACTGAAGTAAAAGGTATAGGGGCTGAATTTGCCCCTTTCCTTAAGGACTGTTACCACCACAAATCAGCGGCCACACTGCAGAGTGGAGTTGCCGCCGACTTTTTGTGGCATGACCGCCCAATTGCCCTCCTGAGTTTTCCCGGTGGTGTCCCGATCCCCCCCACTACTGCTCCGCTGCTGCCGATCCATGGTAAGCACGACATCACCATGTGCACCGCCGATTTACCCCCCCGATGGTGACATTCCCCTCTGAAAATCTTCGGCCTGCTCGGTGGTGCTAAAAATATGAAGGTAGACTTGGCTAAATTGGACTGGGAAAATGGACTAAAGTATAGGACGGCTGATGAGCAGTGGCAGACATTTAAGGAGATATTTCCCAATGAAAAGGAAAGACTGTAAAAGAAAGGATAACTATCTGTGGCTAACTAAGGAAATAAGGGAGGGTATCATAAATCTATAGAATTCTCTGCCCCAGAGAGCTGTGGAGGCTGGGTCATTGAATATATTTAAGGCGGAGATAGACAGATTTTTGAACGATAAGGGAATAAAGGGTTATGGGGAGCGGGCGGGGAAGTGGAGCTGAGTCCATGATCAGATCAGCCATGGTCTTATTGAATGGCAGAGCAGGCTCAGGGGGCCAAATGGGGTACTCCTGCTCCTTTTGCTTATGTTCTTATGACCTTAAAACCAGCTTTCACCCGGTGATCCAGTGAGGCTGTGGCCTTCTGCAACGGCGATGCGACTTCCCTTAAAGGGGAAATTCACTGCCGCTGCCATCATGTTTCTTTTTGTCAGCCAACTTCCAGGTCGGCCCAACAAATATACCCCCGGGTTCGGCCCTTCTTGGGTGCCAGGCTGCTGGCCCAGCCGAAACCCTCCCTGGTGGCCCAGTGACCCCAAGTTTTATAATCGCGAAGGCTCTCCTCTTTAAGTGAAGGGGAGAGCCATGGTGATGCAGCACCGTGATGATGTCATCACGTCGGTGACTGCGCTCCACACCCAACTTCCGCCCCTCAGCTGCTGTCAGGTTTGTCATCGCCCCCATTTGCACCGAGTTCCGGATCAAAACTAAAAAAACAACAAAGAGCCGAATGTCACACAAGAGTCAACCTGAACCGCAGCTGTGGTAAAAAGCTTCGAAACGTAGGGGGAGCGCCCCGTTTCGGGCGGGGGACAATTTCTACCCACACACTAAGTACCCCATCATCACATCATCATAGGCAGTCCCTCGTATTGAGGATGACTTGCTTCAATGAAGGACCTAATATTCCAGGTCCCGAACTACATGTTGAAGGGTGGAAGATGCCTGTGCGTGGATTTTTTTAACGTGGGGTGACCGTTGCACACCAGCCACCACACGGGCTGGACAGAGCTAGGTCTTGGTCCAGTGGCAAGGGTTAACCAAGACGACTGGAGACCAGCTCTGCTGCACAGACCGAGCGCGCACACATATCGCAGTGTGGGCTGGCCTGTGCTGCCCCTGGGACCTCGCCTCTTCTGGGCCCCGAGGACCAATCACATCGCTCCACGATCTCTCGCCGCTCCTTCGCCCCGACCTGATGTACCTTGACGCACGCAAACCCCTACCCAAATCCTACCGCCCCCACAATCCCCCACCCTACAACCCCCTACACCCCACCTAAAACTCCTAATCCCCGTCCCCCACCCTGTGGGTGGAAAATACTTTGGAAAGGAAAAGATGATTACATGGGATTTGAGGTGCAACTTGCTGTGACAATTGTTGCAGGTCACTACAACATGCTATTTCCTGCAATGTTAGACACCCTGACCAGTGCATTAACCGCCTGTGTACTAATTTGGTCTGGGCAAGTTTAGGTACATTTAAGGAGCTGCTACTGCAAGTGATTCAGATGAAAGCCTTTCACATGAACCTCTCCCTATGATGGTTCCCTGCACCTCTCTCCCTGTGCCATTTTGTAAACAGGTTCTGTGAACAAGTGTTTCATTTTTGGAGAAGTAGCCAAGCCTTGCACCGACTGGCTGCTGGAAATGAAATGGTGTGAAGGGAAAATGCCGAGACGCTGGCTGCTCTGACTCTTTTCCTTTCCGCACCATCCCAGGCTGAGAAGCTGTGCTCGCAGGCATCCTGTGCCAGTGACCAGGCATCCTGTGCCACTCTCCCCATCCCCTGCTCCAAGTCGGGGTCAGCACTCCGGGACCACGGGCCGGGCAATGACGCCAAGTACATAGCCATTAAAGGAGAGGATGGCAAAAGGGAATAAGAGAAGATTTGGAGAGAAGTCAAAAGAACAATTGGGAAGACAGAGAAACTACAAAATTAAATTATCATGGAATATAAAGATAAACAGTAAAGTAGTCCCCCGACACATAAATGACAAAAGAAATATCAGGATAGGGACAGGATCACTAAGGGTTACACAAGATAAACCTCACAGGAAACGACAGTGAAATGGCAGAATTATGAAATCATTACTTTGCCTCTGTATTTACCAGGGAGACCAACATGGTGGACATGACATTAGAAGAGATCGAAAAGGATATTAAAACATTTAAGATAGATAGGGTAGAATAGATAAGACAGATAATATAGTTGATAAACTAATCAAAGTTGGAGAGATAAACCCCTGGTTTGGATGAATTGCATCAACTCACATTAAAAAGGAGTTAGGGAAGAGATAGCAGAGTCATTATTAGATATATATAAAAGACACGAGAAAAGGGAATAGTGCCAGAGGACTGTTGGACAGCAAATGTGATTCCTATATATGAAAAGGGAGATAGAACTAGCCTAGGGAACTATAGCTTAATATCAGTGGTGGGAAAGATAATTGAATCCCTAATCAAAGATAGAATAGAAAAACATCGAGAAACTGAAAATATAGATGAGTCAGAGTGGATTCCAAAAGGAAAGGTCATGCTTGACCAACCTTATTGTATTATTTGAAGAAGTGCCAAAAAGCTTAGATGTGGGGTAATGCAGTAGATGTTATATGTTTGGATTTCCAAAAAGCTTTCAATAAGATACCACTTAGTAGACTCTTCACTAAGGTCTGAGCATGTGGAGTCAGGGACAAGTAGCAGAATGGATAGTAAGCTAGCTATAGAACAGAAAACAGGGAGTAGTGGTTAAAGTAAGTAGTTGGATTGGCAAGTGGCGGGAAGTGGTATTCCACAAGGATCGCTTCTGGGACCGTTGTCCACCATTTTTAATAATCTTTGACCTTACAAAGGCCTTTGACATTGTTAACCATGAGGGACTATGGAGCGTCCTCCTCCATTTCGGCTGCCCCCAAAAGTTTGTCACCATCCCCCGCCTGCTCCACGATGGCATGCAAGTCGTGATTCTGACCAATAGATCCACCACAGACCCAATCCATGTCTGGACCGGGGTCAAGCAGGGCTGCGTCATCGTGCCAACCCTCTTCTCAATCTTCTTCGCTGCAATGCTCCACCTCACACTCAACAAGCTCCCCGCTGGAGTGGAACTAAACTACAGAACCAATGGGAACCTGTTCAGCCTTCGTCACCTCCATGCTAGATCCAAGACCATCCCATCCTCTATCGTTGAACTACAGTACGCGGACGAAGCTTGCGTCTGCGCTGATTCAGAGACTGAACTCCAAGCCATCATCAACATCTTCACCGAGGCGTACGAAAGCATGGGCCTTACACTAAACATCCATAAGACAAAGGTCCTCCACCAACCTGATCCCACCACACAGCATTGCCCCCGATCATCCAAATTCACTGCGTGGCCTTGGACAACGTGGACCACTTTCCATACCTCGGGAGCCTACTATCAGCAAGGGCAGACCTCAACGACGAGGTCCAACACCGCCTCCAGTGCGCCAGCGCAGCCTTCGGTCGCCTGAGGAAGAGAGTGTTCGAAGATCAGGCTCTCAAATCTGGCACCAAGCTCATGGTCTACAGGGCAGAAGTGATACCAATGCTCCTGTATGGCTCAGAGACATAGACCATATACAGCAGACACCTCAAATCGCTGGAGAAATACCACCAATGATGTCTCTGCAAGATCCTGCAAACCCCCTGGGAGGACAGACGCACCGACGTTAGCGTCCTCGATCAGGCCAACATCCCCAGCATCGAAGCACTGACCACACTCAACCAGCTCCGCTGGGCGGGCCACATTGTCCGCATGCCCAACACAAGACTCCCAAAGCAAACGCTCTACTCGGAAATTCTGCACGGCAAGTGAGCCCCAGGTGGGCAGAGGAAATATTTCAAGGACACCCTCAAAGCCTCCCTGATAAAGTGCAACATCCCCACCGACACCTGGGAGTCCCTGGCCAAAGACCGCCCTGGGAGAAAGAGCATCCGGGAGGGCGCTGAGCACCTCTAGTCTTGTTGCCGAGAGCATGCAGAGAACAAGCGCAGGCAGCGGAAGGAGCGTGCGGCAAACCAGACTCCCCACCCACCCTTTCCCTTCAACCACTGTCTGTCCCGCCTGTGACAGAGACTGTAATTCCCATATTGGACTGTTCTGTCACCTGAGAACTCATTTTTAGAGTGGAAACAAGTCTTCCTCGATTTCGAGGGGCTGCCTATGATGATGATCACCATTTTACATAAGCGATTTGGGCTGGGAAATCGGAAGTACAATTTCAAAATTTGCGGATGACATCAAATTGGGGAGTGCAGTTAATACAGAGGAAAACTGTAACAAAAAAGCAGGAAGACATTAATAAATTTGCAGAGTTGAGGTGTAATTGGCAAATGATCTTCAATATAAATTAGTGTGAGGCGGCAAATTCTGGTACGAAGAGTAAGGACGCCACATTCTCCATGGAAAATCAGGCTGAATCTTGACAGGGGTGGTCTGCGCTGGCGGGGTGGGGGAGGCGGGGGTGTGGAGTTTCCCTGCATGCTGTTGAGTTTTGATTCCACAGCGCGGGTAGTTTTGGTTTTGCAGGATCCTCACCCACAAGTCAGCCTGATTGACAGGCTTAGCTTTCAGCCGGGTGGGGTCGGACTCTGGAGCAGACAAAGCCCTGGAGTTCATTTCTGGAGGGATAGAATCGAAAAGCAGAGAAGTTACGTTAAACATTGTATGGAACCTTGGCTGTACCATGCTTGGAAGTGCTGGGAACAGTTCTGGTCTCCATATTATAAAATGGATACAGAGGCACTGGTGAAGGTGCGGAAACGATTTACTGGAATGATACCAGGCCTGAGAGGTTATGCCTATCAGGAAAGATTGAACAAGCTGGGGCTCTCTTGAAAGGAGAAGACTGAGGGGTGACCTGATAGAGCCATTAAAGATTATGAAAGTGCTTAATGGGTAGGCATAGAGAAGATGTTTCGACTTGCAGATGGGACCAGAACTAAGGGCTATAAATATGAGATAGTCGCCAATAAATCCAATAGGGAATTCAGGAGAAACTTCTTTACCCAGAGAGTGGTGAGCAATGGTCCCTCTAAGCACGGCCGTGCAGCACTGGGAAAGATCCCGGGCAGGCTGCTCACCGGCGTCTCCATTGTATATACCACGCCGGCGCAGACATTTAAAGGGACCACGCACTAAAAGAAACAGGCTACATAGAACAAATCGCAGCTTACAGGGAATATTGGTGGCGAGATTGTGGAGCTCGCTACCACAGGGAGTGGCACGAGGCGAATAGTATAGATGCATTCAAGGGAAAGCTGGATAAGCACACGAGAGAGATAGGAATAGAAGGATGTGTTGATGAGGTGAGACAGGTGGGAGGAAACTCGTGTGGAACATAAACAGTGGCATGGACCTGTTGGGCCGAATGGCCTGTTCCTGCGCTGTAAATACTTTGTAATCGCTGGCTGCCACAAGTGAAACCCCGGACCCCCTTTCAAGGAGGGCATTATAGGGGCCGCAGGGTGCGTGACCTTACATGAGTTGGTGATATGCAACCTGGAGGGAAGGACCATGCACCTGCTTTGCACGATTGGAATTGTTATGTATGAAGAAAGAGCCAGACTGAATATTGTGAGCTCAAAGTAAAGAGAGACCGTAATTTTTTATTGCAGGTCTCCAGAGTGCCTATCCAACCTGTGAGGTCTCCTTAAATACCTGTGCTCCCAAGGGATTATGGGATCCATTGGGACTCCATTGGATGAGCCCTCTGGTGGCTGTACAGAGTATATACAAGTTTACATATATAACAGGAATCACATAGATTCAGAGTGTTCGTGTAAGCAGGTGTAAGGCAGTGAGTGTGATGCACAGTGTGAGGTGCTGTGGAGCAACAATGCTGAACTATGCAAGCATGCTTAGCGATTACCCTTCTCGAACCGAACCCCAAGCCTGGCAAATGGCTGCCTCTCTGTGGCAAGTTAATAAGGCTATTACAAAAACCATACGGAATCCTAGGTTTTATTAATAAAGGCATAGAGAACAAAGGCAGGGAAGTTGTGCTAAACCTTTACAAATCACCAGTCTGGCCCCAGCATTGGACCCGATTGTGGATATCGCACTTTCGGGAGAATGTCAAGGCAGAGGAGATTTACCAGAATGGTACCAGGGATGGAGGGGGGCTTCAGTTTTGTGGAGAGACTTGAGAAACTGAGATTGTTCTCCCTAGAGCAGAGGTTTAATAGGGGTGCTCAAAATTATGAGGGGTTTTGACAGAGTATTTAAGGAGAAATTGTTTCCATCGGCAGAAAGGGTCAGTGAGCAGAGGAGACAGAAATAAAATAAATGGCAAAAAAAGGCCAAGGGAAGATTTTTTTTATTCAGCGAGCGGTCGTGATCGGCAACGCGCTGCCTGAAAGGGCGATGGAAGCAGATTCAATTGTAACTTTCAAAAGGGAATTGGATAAATGTATGAAAAGGAAAAACATTTGCAAGACTATGGGGAAAGGGCAGGGGGAGTGAGATTAACTGGACAGCTCTTTCTGACACAGGAACGATGGGCCGAATGGCACAGGCACGATGGGCCGAATGGCTTCCTACTCTGCTGTATGATTCTATGGCCTAGAAATTCAGGTTATTTGCACGTCGACATTTCGCCCGGGCAGGGCACCGCTAACAACTTCTGCTAAATTCCGCAGGGGTTCAGCAGCGGCGGTAACCGGTAACACCCTGCTCCACTGCGTCGGCGATGATGCCATCATCACCGTGCGCAGTGCCCTGGACCCTAAATTGAGTATCGCCCCCTGGAGCTGCGTTGGGCGATGACAGCGACAGATTCAGGGGATGGGAACTGGGCGGACACCGGGTAAGGCATCAAACCCAAGTCCTGCCAGCCCATTCATACGGACATTAAACAGTAACCGAAAGGCATTAGGGTTGGTGTTCTGGCAGGACGACCGCTTACAGTGGGGCCGCCTCACAGTACTGAGATCGCTTCTTTGCTACAATTCCGGTTCCAGGCATAGTTCATCCATGGCTTCCTAGGTGAAGTACAGCTCAATGTGATATTAGACGTCAGCTCACTATCGGTATATGACCTGCAGTAGACATGCTGCTTAGGATAGAGTCAAGTCTCCTCCGATGGTATCTGTAGTGTATTTGCTTCATGGGTTCTTTGTTCAAGAATTCATGGCTACACAATTGCTGTAAAGAACGGGCTGGTTTATTAGCAAACTGAACCCGACCAGTTCATCCATTAACTGGGGTTCTATTGCATCTTGTGCACATCATGTGACTGGCTAAGCCACTCACAGTGCAACAGCTCCACAACTATTTTTGTAATACAAAGAGGGGCACTAAAACCGATTGATTAAATAAATTCACTTTTTACATTAATGGATCAAATTAAAATTTGGTTGCCGGGCGTGATGATGGACTCCAGCCCCTCCGGTGCCCACCTCTCACGGAAGGCTGCGAGCATACCGGTGGTGGACACCGCGAGCTCCATCCCCAGGGACACCCTGGCTCGGATGTAACTGCGGAAGAGAGGCAGGCAGTCGGGCTGAATGACCCCCTCGACCGGGTGATGGCCCCCTTGGCCATGCCCAGGAGCAGTCCTACGAGGAGGCCTTCCGACCTGCCTGCTCCCCTCCTCACAGGGTGTCCAAAGATCAGGAGCGTGGGACTGAAGTGCAACCAGAATTTGAGCAGCAGCCCCTTCAAATATTAGAATAGGGGCTGCAACCTCGCACATTTGACATAGACATGGAACACGGACTCTTCCAGACGCAACAGCTCCACAAACCAGGGAGCATGCTCATGGTACATACATTACAATATCTGGCCATGAACTGCAGTGATTCTTTTCTGTTTCTGCTCTTACAATAGTTCTATGAAAGCGAGATGGTGAGTCCTGATGATGTGTCCTTGTCTTTTTGGGTTGACTGGTTGAATCAGACCTTTCGATGTCCCTGCCCCGCCGAGTGGGAATCTGACCACTCGCTCCACTCTCTCTCTCTCTGCACTGCTGAGTTTGTGTTTCTAATGCTCTCCATTCCTCACCCAAAGGGCAGCGACTCGAGTCGGCTTACATGTCCACAGGAAATCCTCTGCTACCTCGCTCGATCACCAGACGTGACAGTGAGTGACAGCAGGCTATTGACCCATGGGCAGAGTCACAACGGTCGCTGGGATCTGTGATGTCTTTGACAAGGTGCAAGATGGCCCCATACATTATATCCGCATCGTGAAGAATGACAAAAAGAAAGAACTTGTATTTATATAGCTCCTTTCACGGCCTCAGGACATGCCATAGCTGCTTACAACCCATGAAGTACTTTTGAGTTGTAGTCACGGTAACAAGCACCCTAAAAGGATGACAAATAACAAACTCTTTCAATGGACGATATTGAGTATATTTCAGATTACAGTCAAAAATTGCCTATTTCAAAGATGTTGCAGTGTTCGAGAGCTGCATATTAATTAATACCAACTGGGGAGAGCAGCTGTGTCTGTGTTTGAAGTCCCTTCCTCCCATACCGAGTGACCTTTGGCGCAATGCCTGGGGAAGGCAAGGCAGATGTCTCAGAATCTGCCTGATTAAAAGAGCTTACACGGTATCCTTCGAACATTTTCTGTTATGTTACATTAAAGCAAATATTTGCAGGACAACAAGGCCAAAACATCGCTTCGTCAAGCAAAGTATTATTGGGTATATTGTCCCCATTCACTGTTAGTGAAAGAGGAATCAGCGTGAGATTAAAACACAGAGACCCAATCCATACTGGGATGTGAGTGTGGGTAATAGTCATACTCATAAGAACATAAGAACATAAGAACATAAGGAATAGGAACAGGAGTAGGCCATACGGCCCCTCGAGCCTGCTCCGCCATTCAATAAGATCATGGCTGACCTGATCATGGACTCAGCTCCACTTCGCTGCCCGCTCCCCATAACCCCTTATCCCCTTGTGTACAGTTTTGGTCTCCTAACCTGAGGAAGGACATTCTTGCTATTGAGGGAGTGCAGCGAAGGTTCACCAGACTGATTCCCGGGATGGCGGGACTGACCTATCAAGAAAGACTGGATCAACTGGGCTTGTATTCACTGGAGTTCAGAAGAATGAGAGGGGACCTCATAGAAACATTTAAAATTCTGACGGGGTTAGACAGGTTAGATGCAGGAAGAATGTTCCCAATGTTGGGGAAGTCCAGAACCAGAGGTCACAGTCTAAGGATAAGGGGTAAGCCATTTAGGACCGAGATGCGGAGGAACTTCTTCACCCAGAGAGCGGTGAACCTGTGGAATTCTCTACCACAGAAAGTTGTTGAGGCCAATTCACTAAATATATTCAAAAAGGAGTTAGATGAGGTCCTTACTACTAGGGGGATCAAGGGGTATGGCGAGAAAGCAGGAATGGGGTACTGAAGTTGAATGTTCAGCCATGAACTCATTGAATGGCGGTGCAGGCTAGAAGGGCCGAATGGCCTACTCCTGCACCTATTTTCTATGTTTCTATGTTTCTATGTTTGTCTTAAAGTTATTCAATGTCCCAGCTTCCACAGCTCTCTGAGGCAGTGAATTCCACAAATTCACAACCCTCTGAGAGAAGAAATTTCGCCTCATCTCAGTTTTAAATGGGTGGCCCCTTATTCTAAGATCATGCCCTCTAGTTCTAGTCTCCCCCATCAGTGGAAACATCCTCTCTGCATCCACCTTGTCAAGCCCCCTCATAATCTTATATAAGATCGCCTATCATTCTTCTGAACTTCAATGAATAGAGGCTCAACCTACTCATCCTTTCCTCATAAGTCAACCCCCTCATCCCCGGAATCAACCTAGTGAACCTTCTCTGAACTACCTCCAAAGCAAGTAGATCCTTTTGTAAATATGGAAACCAAAACTGCACGCAGTATTCTAGGTGTGGCCTCACCAATACCCTGTATAATTGTAGCAAGACTTCCCTGCTTTTATACTCCATCCCCTTTGCAATAAAGGCCAAGATTCAATTTGCCTTCCTGATCACTTGCTGTGCCTGCATACTATCCTTTTGTGTTTCATACACAAGTACCCCTAGGTCCCGCTGTACTCCAGCTGTAGGTGTGACTAATAGAAATACAACAATAGCAACTTTATTTATGTAGCACCTTTAATGGAGTAAAACATCCCAAGGGGCTTCACATGAGCGTTACAAAACAAAATTTGATACCGAGCCACATGCGAACATGTTAGGGCAGAAGCTTGGTCAAAGAGGTAGATTTTAAGGAGGGTCTTAAAACAGAGATAGGTACAGAGGTGGAGAGGATTAGGGAGGGAATTCCAGAGCCTAGGATCTAGGCAGCTGAAGGCACGGCCGCCAATGGTGGAGCGATTAAAATCGGGGTTGCTGAAGAGATCAGAATTAGAGGAGTGCAGACATCTCAGAAGATGTTGGTGTGACATGGTTTTTTTATTATTCCTTCACGGGATATGGGCATCGCTGACAAGGCCAGTATTTATTGCCCATCCTTAATTGTCCTTGAGACGGTGGAGCCACATTCTTGAACCGCTGCAGTCCTTGTGGTGAAGGTGCTCCTACAGTGCTGTTCGGGGGGGTGTTCCAGGATTTTGACCCAGCGACAATGAAGGAACGGCGATATATTTCCAAGTCAGAATGGTGTTTCACTTGTAGGGGAACTTGAAGGTGGTGGTGTTCGCGTGAGCCTGCTGCCTTTGTCCTTCTAGGTGGTAGAGGACGTGGGTTTGGGAGGTGCTGCCGAAGAAGCCTTGATGAGTTGCTGCAGTGCATCTTATAGATGGTACACACTGCAGCCTCGGAGGGAGTGAATGCTTAAGGTGGTGGATGGGGTGCCAATCAAGTGGGCTGTTTTATCCTGGGTGGTGTTGAGCTTCTTGAGTGTTGTTACAGCTGCACTCATTAAGTGGAGAGTATTCCACCACACTCTTGACTTGTGCCTTCTACATGGTGGAAAGACTTTAGATAATCAGGAGATGAGACACTCACCGCAGAATACCCAGCCTCTGACCTGCTCTTGTTATGTAGCTGGTCCAGTTAAGTTTCTGGTCAATGGTGACCCCCAGGATGTTGATGTTGGGGGATTTGGCGATGGTAATGCCATTGAATGTCAAGGGGCAGTGGTTAGACTCGTGCTTGTTGGAGATAGTCATTGCCTGGCACTTGTGTGGCACGAATGTTATTGCCACTTACCAGCCCGAGCCTGAATGCTGTCCAGGTCTTGCTGCATGCGGGCATGGACTGCTCCATTATCAGCGAACATCCCCACTTCTGACCTTATGATGAAGGGAAGGTCATTGATGAAGCAGCTGAAGATGTTTGGGTCTAGGACACTGCCCTGAGGAACTCTTGCAGCTATATCCTGGGGCTGAGATGATTGATCTCCAACCACACAACTATCTTCCTTTGTGCTAAGTATGACTCCAGCCCGTGGAGAATTTTCCCCCTGATTCCCATTGACTTCAGTTTTATTAGGGCTCCTTGATGCCACACTCGGTCAAATGCTGCCTTGATGTCAAGGGCAGTCACTCTCACCTCACCTCTGGAATTCAGCTCTTTTGGCCATGTTTGCACCAAGGCTGTAATGAGGTCTGGAGCCGAGCGGTCCTGGCAGAACTCAAACTGAGCATCGGTGAGCAGGTTATTGGTGAGTAAGTGACACTTGATAGCACTGTCGATGACACCTTCCATCACTTTGCTGATGATTGAGGGTAAACTGATGGGGCAGTAATTGGCCAAGTTGGATTTCTCTTGCTCTTTGTGGACAGGACATCCTTGAGCAGTTTTCCACATTGCAGGATAGATGGCAGTGTGTAGCTGTACTGGAACAGCTTGGCTAGAGGGACGGCTAATTCAGGAGCAGAAGTCTTCAGCACAACAGCCGGGATGTTGTCGGGGCTCATAGCTTTTGCTGTATCCAGTGCGCTCAGCCGTTTTTTGATACCACGTGAATAGTGAATCTTCACCTGTAAGTGCGACTAATAGTGAATCTCCAACTGTAGGTGTGACAAATAGTGATACTCCAATGTCGGTTTGGCTAATAGTGATACCCCAGATGTGGGTGTGGCTAATGGTGGTACTCCAGATGTGGGTGTGGCGAATGGTGATACTCCAGATGTTGGTGTGGCTAATGGCAATACTCGATGTGGATGTGGCTAATGGTGATACTCCAGATGTGGGTGTGACTTAATGGCGATACTCCAGATGTGGGTGTGACTAATGGTGATACTCCAGATGTGGATGTGACTAATGGTGATACTCCAGATGTAGGTGTGACTAATGGTGGTACACCAGATGTGGGTATGTCTAATGATGATACTCCAGATGTGGGAATGGCTAATGGTGATACTCCAGATGTGGATGTGACTAATGGTGGTACTCCAGGTGTGGGCATGGCTAATGATGATACTCCAGATGTGGGTGTGGCTAATGGTGATACTCCAGATGTGGGCATGGCTAATGGTGATACTTCAGGTGCGGGTGTGGCTAATGGTGATACTCCAGATGTGGATGTGACTAATGCTGATACCCCAGATGTGGGTGTGACTAATGGTGGTACTCCAGGTGCGGGTGTGGCTAATGGTGATACTCCAGATGTGGATGTGACTAATGCTGATACCCCAGATGTGGGTGTGACTAATGGTGGTACTCCAGGTGCGGGTGTGGCTAATGGTGATACTCCAGATGTGGATGTGACTAATGGTGGTACTCCAGGTGCGGGTGTGGCTAATGGTGATACTCCAGATGTGGGTGTGGCTAATGGTGATACTCCAGATGTGGGTGTGGCTAATGGTGATACTCCAGATGTGGGTGTGGCTAATGGTGATACTCCAGATGTGGGTGTGGATAATGGTGATACTCCAGATGTGGGTGTGGCTAATGGTGATACTCCAGATGTGGATGTGACTAATGGTGATACCCCAGATGTGGGTGTGACTAATGGTGATACCCCAGATGTGGGTGTGACTAATGGTGATACTCCAGATGTAGGTGTGGCTAATGGTGATACTCCAGATGTAGGCGAGGGTGGGTAGTGGTGTAGTAGCTCCTGCTGCTGTTCCTTCAACTTTCTATGGGCTCAGTTTTCCAAATGGCCGACTTTTGGCACAGTTGAAGCGATATGTCCGATTTTTTTTGTAGCCCGACTGCATGAAAAAAAAAGTTCTGAGTTTTACTGGTTTTAACTTTAAGTTTGGCGCGGTGCACATTGGCCTTAAGCTCTTGGGTGGAGCTTAAGGCTTGCAACAAAAACTCATGTTGCCAGGGTAACGAGGGACACTCTGAAGGGCTGTGGCTGGGAACGGAAACTGATGCCGCTCCTATCCCGGGCCGAATGGCACCTCAAAAAAAGTCCCGTTTTCCACATAGGGATGTGGTGTGCCCGCGCACTTTCAGAGCTGCTTGTGAGTCGAAAAATCGGAGCTGCTGCAATATGGATCATGGGGCAAAGACCATGAATTTTCAAGCAGATGAAACGGAGGCCCTGGTTTCTATCATTGGGAGCAGATAGCACGTGCTTCAGAACAAAGGTCCAGTTAAAGTAAAGCCCAGAGCAATGTACAGACATTGGGACGAAGTTGGGGATGGTTTCTCTGCACTGGTGACCACCCCGAGGACCGACAGGCAGTGCAAAAAGAAGTGCCAGGACCTTGGCCAAACAGTTTCCGTAAGTAATATTTTCATTTGTGCATCGGAATTACAATTGTAAATGTGACCATCTGTGTGTACCACCACAGCAGACCCCTTCTCTTAAAAAGTTTGATTCTCATATTTGCAGAGGAACAAAAACTGGAGGAGGTTCGGCAAATGTGCACCCACTGACAGCCCTGGAAGTGAGGATCGTTGGTATGATTGGTGCTGGCTCTAGAAGGTCAACAACCAGTGCACAAGCTGGGCACAGCTTACACAGAGAGGGTAAGTCCTGCAAATTCCACAGTCTGGCTTGGCTAAATTATAAGACCCACGTGGGCTAGCCACGCTTCGGTTTATGGGATGTCCTCTCCGTCAGCTCCGCTTTGGTTCATGCAATGTGCTTTCATTCAAATGAGCCTGCGCTGTGTGACCATACGCATGCCACCCTGCCCCTTCCCCTGCAGCCATCTAATCGACTGTTCTGTTAAATTTTGCAGAAGTTGCGGCCATCCCTGAGGAAGCAGAAGCCCCTGCCGCAGAAGATCGATCATTCACGGAGGAGCCTGACAAGGATGAAGTTCTTAATGCAGACCTTCCACAGGAAGATCAGGATGAGGATGAGCAGGAGGATCAGGGGGAGAGGGAAGTCCCCAATGTTGAAGCTGTGACACTGAATCTGGAGGATCTGGATGTTCGAAGCCTGATACGAGAGAGGGGACATTTCATGGTGTCCCACAGTCCGAGGCTGTGGGTCCCAGTGGGTTGCAGCGAGCCACACCCAGGGTGAGGAGGGGAAGGAGAGCTCGAGAGCGCTCTCCTGAAATACAGGATCCAATGCAGGGAGGGAATGTTGGAGGTAGGTGATACACTGTCGGGACAGATTAGGGAGGGAATGTCGTAGGTAGGTGATACACTGTCGGGACAGATTAGGGAGGGAATGTCGTAGGTAGGTGATACACTGTCGGGGCAGATTAGGGAGGGAATGTCGGAGGGAGGTGATACACTGTCGGGGCAGATTAGGGAGGGAATGTTGGAGGTAGGTGGTACACTTTCAGGACAGATTAGGGAGGGGATGTCAGAGGTATCTGCTGCAATCAGGGAACACCTTCTTGTTCTCATTGGCCAGTTGCGAATGGTGGAATCAACTGATGACACTCCCACTCCAATCCCCAGACTAACCTCAGGTGTTGTGTCAGTGCATGCACAGTCCGAGGAAGAGGCAGAGGGGCCCGACCCATGCCTTCCACAATGCCAGCTCTTCGGGCCAACAAGAACACCGCAAAAGGTTGACGCCCGAGTCCATGGACCACACCCTGGTCTGCACATGCGCATCACTAGGCTCGGTTTCTATTGTGACGCAACGCTCAAGGCAGAGATTTGGGGCACACAGAGCACAAGATATAGGGATAACATGCAGACTGGGGGCAATATTCACTATTTATTGTTAGTCCTTCAACAAGCTGGTTTTGGCCCCGTTCCGATCATCACCGGGCTCGAGGCACGGGACGTCGGCCGGCAGGATTGCTGGCCGAAAGGTCCCCCCCCCCACCCCTCCACCCACTCCCCCCTACCCCCTGGTGCCGCTGTCATCCTGTGCTGAATGGCCCCCTGCCCCGACCCCTCCACACCCCCACCAGTGCTGTGCCTTCTGCTCAGCTAAAACAATGGCGTCTTCTCTCCGCCGATTTTCTCTTCTCTGCGTCGACTTCCTTAATTTGGTTTGTCAGAAGGGTGCAGTGCGCCCTTTTAGAAAAAACATCGTACTTGGTCAAACTCGCTTAAATGTCCAGAAATGGCACAGCCAGCAGGTTCTGCCCCCAGTGACGTCAAAAAAAATCAGGATCTAAAAAAACGGAGGTACCTACTTTAGAACGGCGCAGAAACTGTGGCGAAAATTGCAGATTTTAGTCTGTTACAAAAAACACAGTTTACGCCAAAAAAAGGCACAGAATGATGGCGAAAATTCAGCCCTATATATGCTCTTGTAATTAATGTTCTCATCAGGTCTCGGAGAAAGAAATTATCTCAGTGATAACAGTGGTCAATCTGAAGATGTCTGGACAATGCTGCAATTGCCGAGTTCCTCTTTGCTGTAGTCTTTTCTTAGCGAGCACGAATCTCTCTGTGTTCTCTAAGTGCTTGTGAAATGTCCATTAAAGGAGACACCCAGTTACATGCAACAGTCTGACAACACTCACAAAAGATTTTGGCATTTCTCTTCGAACAAAAGTGGCAGAAGCAAGCAATGAGTTCAATGTACAAGGCTGTGTGCAGGAAAGCAGTTGGGGCAGGTCAACACATCAGGGACAACTGGCAGGTTAAAGAGGTTGATCCCCGGGGCGTCCCTAAAGCCACATAATGAACTGCTCTGGTTAGAGGTTTATAACGTGAAAAGGACACAGGTTAAATTCCGAAGCCGCGGATCAGAACAAGAAGGATGATATTTGTCTCTTTGACAAGATAAGAGATCGTGAATGCAGGGAGGTTGTATTCATGGGAGGTTTCAACCAATTGAATATAAATTGGGAACGGTTTACAATCTGAGTCAGCAAGCAGAATACACAACTGCTCCATGACCCAGTGCCTCAGAGACTCCAGCAGAGATGATGGGTTCTTGAATTGGAGGCTCGGGTAATCTTCATGGGGAATGGAGGCTGGCCTATTCTTGGGCATTACAGGCCACGGAATGATCAATTTCAATGCCATCTCGGATTCAGCGGGAGGCAAGACCACGTGTACAATTTAAAATAAGGAATGAGGGAAAAGTTTAAAACAGCTGGGAGAATTGCTGAAAAGTCGAGGACAAATTATATATATATATACATTTGTTGTTTTTCCTCTTTCTTCTCTCTTACCTTTCTCTTTGTCTCTAATGGCAGCTGGTCATTACCCCGCCATTCACACCCTATCCAGATTAATCTTTTTCTGACTTCTTCCATTACCATTTCAATTCGGCCCATCGTCCTTTTTGTCTCTCTAATCTCTCCTGCCTTCCACCCTATCACAGACCTTCCCTTTTGTTCTTTCTTCCCCTCCCCCTTTCAGTGCTGCTGAAGAATCTGTTCTTTCCGAACACTCTCCAGTTCTGACGAAGGGTCGTCGACCCGAAACGTTAACTCTGCTTTTCTCTCCATCGATGCTGACTGACACGATGAGATTTCCAGCATTCTCTGTTTTTATTTCATGTTTCCAACGTCCGCAGTATTTTGCTTTTATTATATATACTGGTTCAACGTCCGAAATCCTGAATCCTCGGGACCGAGTCCGTGCCGGTTTTTGGCTTTTTCTGGAGATCAGACAGAAAATTCAATAGTTTTGAAATCCGGAATCCCTGACCGAATCCATGCCGGATTTCGGGTTTTGCCGGATTTCAGATCTCGCCGCTCGCTGATTCGCGCCGCTCCGTGCCGCTCGCCAGTTCACGCTGCCCGCCCGGTGCTGTGCTTTTTACCGGTTTCCTCGTCCCTATTTCCTTGTTTGTTTCTTTGTTGCTGCTTTAACAGAGTGGAAAAAGAAAATCTTGCATGTACATCGCAGCTCATCAAATCTGAATGCTCTTTGGAGGAAGGTGACTGTTGTTATGTTGGCGAACACAGCAGTCATTTTGCCCATAACAAAACCACATGAACACCAAGTGGATAAGATGAATGGCCAGTGGTGTCATAATGCTGGATGAGGGAGAACAGTTGGGCAAGACACCAGGAGAACTTCTTGCTCCTCTTCAAATAGTGCCTTGGGATCCTTAACGTCCACAACAGGAAAACACGGCCTTGGTTTAATGTAGTATCCAAATAACAGTCCCTCTGACAATGTTGCACTTCCAAGATTAGCAATATTTAACTGCTTCTGAACCGAGTCAAGGATTATGGGGAGCGGGCAGGGAAGTGGAGTTGAGACCAGGATCAGTTCAGCCATGATCGTATTGAAGTCTCGGAGCGGGTGCAGGACATTCTGAAATGGGAGGGAGAACAGCCAGTTGTCGTGGTGCACATTGGTACCAACGACATAGGTAAAAAAAGGGATGAGGTCCTACGAAACGAATTTAAGGAGCTAGGAGCTAAATTAAAAAGTAGGACCTCAAAAGTAGTAATCTCGGGATTGCTACCAGTGCCACGTGATCGTCAGAGTAGGAATCGCAGGATAGCGCAGATGAATACGTGGCTTGAGCAGTGGTGCAGCAGGGAGGGATTCAAATTCCTGGGGCATTGGGACCGGTTCTGGGGGAGGTGGGACCAGTACAAACCGGACGGTCTGCACCTGGGCAGGACCGGAACCAATGTCCTAGGGGGAGTGTTTGCTAGTGCTGTTGGGGAGGATTTAAACTAATATGGCAGGGGGATGGGAACCAATGCAGGGAGACAGAGGGAAACAAAAAGGAGACAAAAGCAAAAGACAGAAAGGAGATGAGGAAAAGTGGAGGGCAGAGAAACCCAAGGCAAAGAACAAAAAGGGCCACTGTACAGCAAAATTCTAAAAGGACAAAGGGTGTTAATAAAACAAGCCTGAAGGCTTTGTGTCTTAATGCAAGGAGTATCCGCAATAAGGTGGATGAATTAATTGTGCAAATAGATGTTAACAAATATGATGTGATTGGGATTACGGAGACGTGGCTCCAGGATGATCAGGGCTGGGAACTCAACATTCAGGGGTATTCAACATTCAAGAAGGATAGAATAAAAGGAAAAGGAGGTGGGGTAGCATTGCTGGTTAAAGAGGAGATTAATGCAACAGTTTGGAAAGACAGTAGCTTGGATGATGTGGAATCTATATGGGTAGAGCTGCAGAACACCAAAGGGCAAAAAACGTTAGTAGGAGTTGTGTACAGACCTCCAAACAGTAATAGGGATGTTGGGGAGGGCATCAAACAGGAAATTAGGGGTGCATGCAATAAAGGTGTAGCAGTTATAATGGGTGACTTTAATATGCACATAGATTGGGCTAGCCAAACTGGAAGCAATACGGTGGAGGAGGATTTCCTGGAGTGCATAAGGGATGGTTTTCTAGACCAATATGTTGAGGAACCAACTAGGGGGGAGGCCATCTTAGACTGGGTGTTGTGTAATAAGAGAGGATTAATTAGCAATCTCATTGTGCGAGGCCCCTTGGGGAAGAGTGACCATAATATGGTGGAATTCTGCATTAGGATGGAGAATGAAACAGTAATTTCAGAGACCATGGTCCAGAACTTAAAGAAGGGTAACTTTGAAGGTATGAGGCGTGAATTGGCTAGGATAGATTGGCGAATGATACTTAGGGGGTTGATTATGGATGGGCAATGGCAGACATTTAGAGACCGCATGGATGAATTACAACAATTGTACATTCCTGTCTGGCGTAAAAATAAAAAAGGGAAGGTGGCTCAACCGTGGCTATCTAGGGAAATCAGGGATAGTATTAAAGCCAAGGAAGTGGCATACAAATTGGCCAGAAATAGCAGCAAACCTGGGGACTGGGAGAAATTTAGAACTCAGCAGAGGAGGACAAAGGGTTTGATTAGGGCAGGGAAAATGGAGTACGAGAAGAAGCTTGCAGGGAACATTAAGGCGGATTGCAAAAGTTTCTATAGGTATGTAAAGAGAAAAAGGTTGGTGAAGACAAACGTAGGACTCCTGCAGTCAGAATCAGGGGAAGTCATAACGGGGAACAAAGAAATGGCAGACCAATTGAACAAGTACTTTGGTTCGGTATTCACTAAGGAGGATACAAACAACCTTCCGGATATAAAAGGGGTCAGAGGGTCTAGTAAGGAGGGGGAACTGAGGGAAATCTTTATTAGTCGGGAAATTGTGTTGGGGAAATTGATGGGATTGAAGGCCGATAAATCCCCAGGGCCTGATGGACTGCATCCTAGAGTACTTAAGGAGGTGGCCTTGGAAATAGCGGATGCATTGACAGTCATTTTCCAACATTCCATTGACTCTGGATCAGTTCCTATGGAGTGGAGGGTAGCCAATGTAACCCCACTTTTTAAAAAAGGAGGGAGAGAGAAAACAGTGAATTATAGACCGGTCAACCTGACCTCAGTAGTGGGTAAAATGATGGAATCAATTATTAAGGATGTCATAGCAGTGCATCTGGAAAATGGTGACATGATAGGTCCAAGTCAGCATGGATTTGTGAAAGGGAAATCATGCTTGACAAATCTTCTGGAATTTTTTGAGGATGTTTCCAGTAAAGTGGACAAAGGAGAACCAGTTGATGTGGTATATTTGGACTTTCAGAAGGCTTTCGACAAGGTCCCACACAAGAGATTAATGTGCAAAGTTAAAGCACATGGGATTGGGGGTAGTGTGCTGACGTGGATTGAGAACTGGTTGTCAGACAGGAAGCAAAGAGTAGGAGTAAACGGGTACTTTTCAGAATGGCAGGCAGTGACTAGTGGAGTGCCGCAAGGTTCTGTGCTGGGGCCCCAGCTGTTTACATTGTACATTAATGATTTAGACGAGGGGATTAAATGCAGTATCTCCAAATTTGCGGATGATACTAAGTTGGGTGGCAGTGTGAGCTGCGAGGAGGATGCTATTAGGCTGCAGAGTGACTTGGATAGGTTAGGTGAGTGGGCAAATGCATGGCAGATGAAGTATAATGTGGATAAATGTGAGGTTATCCACTTTGGTGGTAAAAACAGAGACACAGACTATTATCTGAATGGTGACAGATTAGGAAAAGGGAAGGTGCAACGAGACCTGGGTGTCATGGTACATCAGTCATTGAAGGTTAGCATGCAGGTACAGCAGGCGGTTAAGAAAGCAAATGGCATGTTGGCCTTCATAGCGAGGGGATTTGAATACAGGGGCAGGGAGGTGTTGCTACAGTTGTACAGGGCCTTGGTGAGGCCACACCTGGAGTATTGTGTACAGTTTTGGTCTCCTAACTTGAGGAAGGACATTCTTGCTATTGAGGGAGTGCAGCGAAGGTTCACCAGACTGATTCCCAGGATGGCGGGACTGACCTATCAAGAAAGATTGGATCAACTGGGCTTGTATTCACTGGAGTTCAGAAGAATGAGAGGGGACCTCATAGAAACGTTTAAAATTCTGACGGGTTGAGACAGGTTAGATGCAGAAAGAATGTTCCCAATGTTGGGGAAGTCCAGAACCAGGGGTCACAGTCTGAGGATAAGGGGTAAGCCATTTAGGACCGAGATGAGGAGAAACTTCTTCACCCAGAGAGTGGTGAACCTGTGGAATTCTCTACCACAGAAAGTAGTTGAGGCCAATTCACTAAATATATTCAAAAGGGAGTTAGATGAAGTCCTTACTACTCGGGGGATCAAGGGTTATGGCGAGAAAGCAGGAAGGGGGTACTGAAGTTTCATGTTCAGCCATGAACTCATTGAATGGCGGTGCAGGCTAGAAGGGCTGAATGGCCTGCTCCTGCACCTATTTTCTATGTTTCTATGTCTATGTTTCTATGAATGGCGGCGCAGGCTCGAGGGGCCAAATGGCCTACTCCTGCTCCTATTTCTAATGTTCTTACATTCTTATGTTCTTTACTTATTTTACCTTCTCTTCGATTCATGCCAACCTTTGGGGTGTTCTATACTCCTTCACCTTGACTTCCCAAAGAGAAAGAAAGACTTGCATTTATACAGCAATTTTCATGACCACCGGATGTCTCAAAGCGCTTTGCAGCCAATGAAGTACTTTTTGGAGTGTAGTCACTGTTGTAATGTGGGAAACGTGGCAGCCAATTTGCGCACAGCAAGCTACTACAAACAGCAATGTGATAATGACCAGATAATCTGTTGATTGCGGAATATTGGCCAGGACACCGGGGATAATCTCCTGCTCTTCTTTGAAATAGTGCCATGGGATCTTTTAAGCCCACTTGAGACAGCAGACAGGGCCTCGGTTTAACGTCTTATCTGAAAGAAGGCACCTCCAACAGTGCAGCACTCCCTCAGCACTGCACTGGAGTGTCAGCCTAGATTTACGAGCTCAAGTCCCTGGAGTGGGAATTGAGCCCACAACCTTCTGACTCAGAGGCGAAAGTGTTACCCACTGAGCAGCAGCCAACACTGACATCACAATCCACTGATAACTCCAAGCCTCTGTGCCGTTGAAATACATTACTAACGTAACCTTTCAAATAGCCCATGCGCAGTGCAGGAGATGAAAGAAATTACTGGAAAAGTTGGCGTTTTTTTCACAATTCTTCAATAGAATTAGTCCGAGATATGTTGAGGATTGTTGTAAGAAAATACCTGAGGATAAACCATGAGGGATATCCCTAATCTCAGTGAAATTGATCGATGTTGAAAGAATGGATAAGAATGATCTGCCATGAACTCATTGAATGGCGGTGCAGGCTCGAAGGGCCGAATAGCCTACTCCCGCACCTATTTTCTATGTTTCTATGTTTCTAAATCCAAATCACGAGGGAGAAGATGGCAATCAGGATCATAGGAACATAGGAACAGGAGGAGGTTATTCAGCCCCTCGAGCTTGTTCCAATATTCCATGAGGTCATGGCTGATCTGTGCCTTAACTCCAGTTATCCACCTATTTACTGTAACCCTCAATACCCTTGCCTAACAAAAAATTATCAATTTCAGTTTTGAACTTTTCAATTGACCTCCCCAGCCCCCCCGCCACCGGCCCCCCCACCGGCCCCCAGGCTCGACAGCTTTTTGGGGGCGAGAGTTCCAGATTTCCCTGCCCTTCATGTGCAGTCTCAGGATAAGGGGTCGGCCATTTAAGACAGAGATGAGGAGGAATTTCTTCACTCAGAGGGTTGTGAATCTTTGGAATTCTCTGCCCCGGAGGACTGTGGATGCTGAGTCTCTGAGTATATTCAAGGCTGAGATAGATAGATTATTGGACTCGAGGGGAATCAAGGGTAGTGGAGATCGGGCGGGAAAGTGGAGTTGAGGCCAAGATCAGATCAGACATGATCTTATTGAACAGCGGAGCAGGCTGGAGGTGTAGAATGTTTATTTTTCACTCTACTCTGATTCTTAGACCTCGGAACTTATAGTGGGAAAGGACAACACGTGACACAAAATTTAGGCTTAACCCAGTGTCAGTTTTATTACGCACAAAAAATCGAATAAAACTACAGGACTAACTAGACTTCTGAGATAAATCAACTGAAAACATACAATCACCCTACCTGGCTGTAGCTATTGTAGGTTTGTGGTCATTGGTTCCGTGACCGGTTGGTTCTTGTCCTGGCCGTTCACTGTAGCGCTGTTCCTTCCATGTACGTTCCGTGCTACATGTTCTTCCGTCCGCTCGTCTGTTCGTTCTTTCGACCTGTGTCCATCTGTACACGTGCCCTTCTACTTCTGTGTGCTTCTTCTTCCTTCTGTTCCTGTCCTTCTTCAGTCTTCTGCTGAGCTGCTTCTAATTTGCATATTTATATGCAGGTTTGGACTGATCTCCTGCCACTGTGGTTTCTGGTAAAGTGTTTGTATCGATACATTGTTTTGTGGTCCCCTTGGTTGATTGACTACAATAATGGACTCATCTGTTTTCCCATTTGCATACTGAGTCTGCAAGGCTTAAGTTGATTTCTCATCTTAACACCTCATCCCCCCAAAACTGTGCACCTGGTGTGGTTCCTTTGTTGTCCAGTCTTTTTACAGACTTGGTGTCTCCAGTGAGCTTCTTTTCCCCACCCTGGTCAATCAAGTTCAGGGCCTCATGTTACAACTCCATTGTTGTTAAGCATGGAGTCATTTTTGGTTCCTGACGACATAGAAACATAGAAAGTAGGTGCAGGAGTAGGCCATTCGGCCCTTCGAGCCTGCACCACCATTCAATATGATCATGGCTGATCATGCAACTTCAGTACCCCTTTCCTGCTTTCTCACCATACCGCTTGATCCCTTTAGCCTTAAGGGCCCACATTTAACTCCCTTTTGAATTTATCTAATGAACTGGCCTCAACAACTTTCTGTGGTAGAGAATTCCACAGGTTCACAATTCTCTGAGTGAAGAAGTTTCTCCTCATCTCGGTCCTAAATGGCTTACCCCTTATCTTTAGACAGTGACCCCTGGTTCTGGACTTCCCCAACATCAGGAACATTCTCCCTGCATCTAACCTGTCCAATCCCGTCAGAATTTTATATGTTTCTCTAAGAACCCCTCTCACTCTTCTAAATGCCAGTGAATATAAGCCCAGTCGATCCAGTCTTTCTTCATATGTCAGTCCTGCCATCCCGGGAATCAGTCTGGTGCACTCCCTCAACAGCAAGAATGTCCTTCCCCAGATTAGGAGACCAAAACTGAACACAATATTCAAGGCGTGTCCTCACCACGCACCTGTACATCTGCAGTAAGAGCTCCCTGCTCCTATACTCAAATCCTCCCGCTATGAAGGCCAACATACCATTTGCCTTCTTCACCGCCTGCTGTACCTGCAAGACAACTTTCAATGACTGATATTCCATGACACCCAGGTCTCGTTGCACTTCCCTTTTCCCTATACTGTCACCATTCAGATAATATTTTGCCTTTGTGTTTTTGACACTAAAGTGGATAACCTCACATTTATCCACATTATACTGCATCTGCCATGCATTTGTCCACTCACCTAATCTGTCCAAGTCACCCTCACAGCTCACACTGCCACCCAGCTTAGTGTCATCTGCAAACTTGGAGCTATTACATTCAATTCCTTTATCTAAATCATTAATGTATATTGTAAATAGCTGGGGTCCCAGCACTGAACCTTGCGGTACCCCACTAGTTACTGCCTGCCATTCTGAAAAGGACCCATTTATTCCTACTCTTTGCTTCCTGCCTGCCAACCAGTTCTCTATCCACGTCAATACATTACCCCCAATACCATGTGCTTTAATTTTACACACTAATCTCGTGTGTGGGACCTTGTCAAAAGCCTTTTGAAAGTCCACTGGTTCTCCCTTGTCCACTCTACTAGTTACATCCGCAAATAATTCTAGAAGATTTGCCAAGCATGATTTCCCTTTCATAAATCCATGCTGACTTGGACCGACCCTGTCATTGCTTTCCAAATGTGCTGCTATTACATCTTTAATAATTGATTCCAAAATGTTCTCCATTTCTAATGTCAGACTAATTGGTCAATAATTCCCTGTTTTCTCTCTCCCTCCTTTTTTTAAAAGTGGGGTTACATTAGCTACCCGCCAATCCATAGGAACTGATCCAGAGTCTATAGTATGTTGGAAAATGACCACTAATGCATCCACTATCCTTAAGTACTCTGGGATGCAGACTATTAGACCCTGGGAATTATCGGCCTTCAATCCCATCAATTTCCCGAACACAATTTCCTGACTAATAAGGATTTCCTTCAGTTCCTCCTTCTTGCTAGACCCTCAGTCCGCTCGTATTTCTGGAAGGTTATTTGTGTCTTCCTTCGTGAAGACAGAACCAAAGTATTTCTTCAATTGGTCTGCCATTTCTTTGTTCCCCATTATAAATTCCCCTCATTCTGACTGCAAGGGACCTATGTTTGTCTTCACTAATTTTTTTCTCTTCACATTTCTATAGAAGCTTTTGCAGTCAGTTTTTATATTCCCTGCAAGCTTCCTCTCATACTCTCTTTTCCCCCTCCTAATTAAATCCTTTGTCCTCCTCTGCTGAATTCTAAATTTCTCCCAGTCCTCAGGTTTGCTGCTTTTTCTGGCCAATTTATATGCCTCTTCCTTGGATTTAACACTAATCCTAATTTCCCTTGTTAGCCACAGTTGAGCCATCTTCCCCGTTTTATTTTTACCCCAGACAGGGATGTACAATTATTGAAGTTCATCCATGTGATCTTTAAATGTCTGCCATTGCCTATCCACTGTCAACTCTTTAAGTATCATTCCCCAGTCTATCCTTTCCAATTCACATCTTATACCATCGAAGTTACCTTTCTTTAAGTTCAGGACCATAGTCTCTGAATTAATTGTCTCACTCTCCATCTTAATGAGGAATTCTACCATATTATGGTCATTCTTCCCAAGTGGCCTCGCACAACAAGATTGCTAATTAATCCTCTCTCATTACACAACACCCAGTCTAGGATGCCAGCTCTCTAGTTGGTTCTTCGACATAATGTCCTTAATTGCCCAGCTTAATTCCAAAAGCTTGTATTAATCAATTTTTAATTCATGGTCTCCTTCTGTCCTTTTCTGAAGATCAGTAAACTTACAGAAGGGCTGTATGGCCTACTCCTGCTCTTATTTCTTAGGTTCTTATGTTCTAAACAGGCAGAACAGGTTACCAGGTGTTTGTGTCTGGGACACTGAATCCATTTACATAAGAACATAAGAACATAAGAATTAGGAACAGGAGTAGGCCATCTAGCCCCTCGAGCCTGCTCCGCCACTCAACAAGATCATGGCTGATCTGGCCGTGGACTCAGCTCCACTTACCCGCCCACTCCCCATAACCCTTAATTTCCTTATTGTTTTAAAATCTATCTATCTGTGATTTGAATACATGCAATGAGCTAGCCTCAACTGCTTCCCTGGGCAGAGAATTCCACAGATTCACAACCCTCTGGGAGAAGAAATTCCTTCTCAACTCAGTTTTAAGTTGACTCCCCCGTATTTTGAGGCTGTGCCCCCTAGTTCTAGTCTTCCTGACCAGTGGAAACAACCTCTCTGCCTCTATCTTGTCTATTCCTTTCATTATTTTAAATGTTCCTATAAGATCACCCCTCATCCTTCTGAACTCCAACGAGTAAAGACCCAGTCTACTCAACCTATCATCATAAGGTAACCCCCTCATCTCCGGAATCAGCCTAGTGAATCGTCTCTGTACCCCCTCCAAGGCTAGTATATCCTTCCTTAAGTAAGGTGACCAAAACTGCACGCAGTACTCCAGGTGCGTCCTCACCAATAGCCGGTACAGTTGCAGCAGGACCTCCATGCTTTTGTACTCCATCCCTCTCGCAATAAAGGCCAACATTCCATTTGCCTTCCTGATTACCTGCTGCATCTGCAAACTAACTTTTTGGGATTCATGCACAAGGACCCCCAGGTCCCTCTGCACCGCAGCATGTTGTAATTTCTCCCCATTCAAATAATATTCCCTTTTACTGTTTTTTTTCCCAAGGTGACTGACCTCACATTTTCCAACATTGTATTCCATCTGCCAAACCTTAGCCCATTCGCTTAACCTATCCAAATCTCTTTGCAGCCTCTCTGTGTCCTCTACACAACCCGCTTTCCCACTAATCTTTGTGTCATCTGCAAATTTTGTTACACTACACTCTGTCCCTTCTTCCAGGTCATCTATGTATATTGTAAACAGTTGTGGTCCCAGCACCGATCCCTGTGGCACACCACTAACCACTGATTTCCAACCCGAAAAGGACCCATTTATCCCGACTCTCTGCTTTCTGTTAGCCAGCCAATTCTCGATCCATGCTAATACATTTCCTCTGACTCCGCGTACCTTTATCTTCTGCAGTAACCTTTTGTGTGGCACCTTATCGAATGCCTTTTGAAAATCTAAATACACCACATCCATTGGTACACCTCTATCCACCATGTTCGTTATTTCCTCAAAGTATTCCAGTAAGTTAGTTAAACATGATTTCCCCTTCATGAATCCATGTTGCATCTGCTTGATTGCACTATTCCTATCTAGATGTCCCCTTATTTCATCCTTAATGATAGCTTCAAGCATTTTCCCCACTACAGATGTTAAACTAACCGGCCTATAGTTACCTGCCTTTTGTCTGCCCCCTTTCTTAAACAGAGGCGTTACATTAGCTGCTTTCCAATCCGCTGGTACCTCCCCAGAATCCAGAGAATTTTGGTAGATTATAACGAATGCATCTGCTATAACTTCCGCCATCTCTTTTACTACCCTGGGATGCATTTCATCAGGAGCAGGGGACTTGTCTAACTTGAGATCCATTAGCCTGTCCAGCACTACCGCCCTAGTGATAGTGATTGTCTCAAGGTCCTCCCTTCCCACATTCCCGTGACCAGCAATTTTTGGCATGGTTTTTGTGTCTTCCACTGTGAAAACCGAAGCAAAATAATTGTTTAAGGTCTCAGCCATTTCCACATTTCCCATTATTAAATTTAGAAACAGTGACCTTGGAATTAGATTGCGCCCTAACCGGATCGTGATCCCGGTGCTATACGTGCCTAAAGAGGCAGAAGCTCGGAAAGTTGGCCCGTCGACCTCATTTTCCGCAGGCTCCAGTCGCAGCCCCGGAGACAGCTCACCGGTACCGGGAGGCACCGAGATTGCCAACTTGGACACTGACTGAGTCCCTAAGCAGAGTCTGGCGTGGGGGTGTGGGGAAGAAATCAGGAGGTAGGGGCGGGAGCGGAGGCCGGCAGGGAGCCACGAATTTAAGGTGGAGCCAGGAACGGGCATGCCTGCTCCGCCTTGGCTCCAAAAAAAGGTAAGCCGTTAAAACTTATCCTGGCTGCGGCCGCCTTAAGGATGGTTGGTTATGGCGGCCACTTGGCTGAGAATGCAGGGCGCGTGCAGCGGTCAGTCGCTAAGGACGCTTCCTTCTTTGCATACGTCAGCCGTGGCTTAGTGGTAGCACACTCGTCTCAGGGTCAGAATGTAATGGGTTCAAGTCCCACTCCAGGGACTCGAGCACATAAATCTAGGCTGACACTGCAGTGCAGTGCTGAGGGAGTGCTCTACTGTCGGAGGTGCTATCTTTCAGGTATGATGTTAAACCGCCGCCCCGTTTTCTCCCTCAGGTGGACGTAAAAAGATCCCCTGGCAATATTTTGAAGAAGAGCAGAAGTGTTATCTCCTGGTGTCCTGGCCAATATTTATCCCTCAATCAACATAAGAAAAAAACAGTTTATCTGGTCATTATCACGTTGCTGTTTGTGGGAGCTTGCTGTGCGCAAGTTGGCTGCCGCGTTTCCCACATTACAACAGTGACTACACGCCAAAAGTACTTCATTGGCTGTTTTTCAGATATGCAAAGTGCCTCATGCCTGTTTCAGGCACGCACCCTGAACGCCCATGTTTCGAGATGGCATGCAATGCACTTGTGGCACGCATGAAACTGTGCACATACCGCCTGCCATATTGGACACTCAGGTGCCCATTTTACACCTGTAAAATGAGTGCGAGATGATCTAATTTCTAGCCCAGTGAGATGCCGGAAAGAGAAAGATAGTAACACTGAGATTGGATTCGAGCACAGAGGCTGAAGGGCGTTTTATATCCTACCTTGGAAACTGGTTTGCATTCGATTCTCAGACGTGAAAAGATTGGGAGCTACCCAATGCACCCACCCTGCTTTTACCACAATGCCAGTTAGATCCCATGAGCTAACTCACAGCTTTAATGCTGATCATATTGTTATTGACATCAGTGGCCTTGCTCCATAATGAGCACTCGACAGACACTCTCTGTTGTTCTCTGTTGATTCCTCCTCACTTCAGCATGCAAATTTATACACGAAAGATGAAAAGTTAATGTCCTTGTTATTGTCTGTGCTCTACATTGATATAGAAAAACAGGCAATGCATTTGTTAATACAACAATGGCACTGCTCACAGACATTAGGCCTCTGTTGCTTCATTGAATTTTTGCTCCCTTAAACTTTGACAAGTGTCGGCCGTGGTTCAGTGGGTACGTAGCACGCTTGCCTCTGAGTTCCAAATCCCACTCCAGAGTCTTAAGCACAAAATCTAGGCTGACACACCAAGTGCAGTGTTCCCTCAGTCAGAGGCCGCGACCTTGCCAACCGTGGGGAGTCCAGGACCCCTCACTCCAGCCCACACTATGCGAAGAATCTTCCGTTGTTAAGCCCGCCCTGCGAGGTTCCTGGCTAATTGAAGGAACAGGTCTGATGATGTCATTTGATGATGTGTTATCAGCCGGTTTCCTTAAAGGGACCATGCCCACATTGATTTTTACAGTTGTGCTGTCAGTGTTCTGCAGCATTGAGTTGCTGCAAATACTGACAAGCACTGCACAGCTGCACCCAAGCTCTCACATCACTCCCTCCAGATGCTTATGAAGGGAGTCACAGCACACTGGGAGGTCCTCTTCCCTTCCCATGGGTGGAAGGGACCTCCCCAGGACACCAATGCAGCCTGGTTGCACATTGCACAGGAAGGTACAAGCAGGGATATGGTCAGGAGGACCAGGCTGCAGTGGTGCAAAATTTTCAATGATCTCAGTAGATCACGAAACGTTACTGCAAAACCACACTCAACCCCATCCTGCTGTGCCACTCATCGCATCTCCATCACTCTGCCTTTCCTACTCTACTCCTGCACATACTTACTCACACCAACTTACCTTGCGCCTTCACCCATCCCTCTCTCTCTATCTACATTATTACATCCCCATCTTACTAGCCACTCCTGATACTCACCCTCATCCTTATCCAATCAAAGCAACTAACAACACACAAGGGTAGGCGCTTGGGACTTTTAGCCAATGTTCATGTCGACTTTCTGTTACTGTGTTGTCAAACATTTAAATCTTTATTTTGAACATGTTGCATTCTTGGACAGATTTATGTGCACCTTTGGAAGTGGCTGAGTGAGTTGCAATGAATGGTGAGACATAACGATACCCCCCGCAATGGTGATGAGTGTGAAAGGAATGGGTTAGCCATTGTAGGGATGCTTTATGGAGCTGGTGAGGGGTGGTGCCACCCTGGTGCATCATGTGGCAACCAGGGTGTACAGCATCAAGTGAAGTAAATCTAGCCATGGTGAGGCCATCCCTGGCAGCAATGTGGTCGGGTGCTGATGCCCTGTGTGCTGTGCAGCATCAGGTGATTTCGGGGAAGTTTGGTGTTGTTGTTAGTGATGCTGGTGTGTTTAGTGATGATGGTGTTGGGGCTGATTGTGGTGGGATTCTGCGGACCAAGGTGAGATTTTCTCAAAGGCACTGATGCTGTTGGAATAGATGGCAGCTAAAGTTGAGATGGCAGAAGCGATCTGTCAGTGGTAAGAGAGGTTGCTCCAAGGAGGTGAAAGTGGATGGAGAGTTCACGGCAAACACTTCCAAACTGCATACAGCTCAAAAGTATCTTCCAAATCCTGAAGGCTTCAGCTTCTTGAGATTGGAAGGTGAATAGCTGTGAAATTGTAGCTTTCATACCACTTCTGCAGCTGTCAACTATTCACAGCAATGGAGAATCACTGAGAACCCGACACACTTACCGAGCGTAAAGCCGGCGCTACGGAACACTCCTGAAAATGTTGGAAAAATGTTAAGTACCTGGTAAAATTGTTGTTAAATACCTTTAAACTACCTCTTAATGCTGTTAATTTGCTGGCCCGCCACTTGGTGTCGGGTGTGTGAACCGCAGCCAGACCCGGCACTTTGGAAACGGACAAGAGGCAGGGTCAGAATGGGATCCCGCCCCGCTATCAATCATGGCCATTTTGACAACCAGGCCCGCCTCCAAACCCGCAATCGCAGGGCTGGTGCGATTCCTGACGAAAATGCTGAACCCATTTGCTCTCTCAAGTGGGTGTAACAGATTCCACAGCACTATTTCAGAGAAGGACAGGGCAGTTCTCCCTGGTGTCCTGGCCAATATTTATCTCAATCATCATTATTAAAACAGATTATCAGTTCATTACCGCATCGTTGTTTGTGGGAGCTTGCTGTGTGCAAATTAGCTGCCATGTTTCCTACACTACACTTCAAAAGTAATTAATTGACTGTAAAGCACTTTGCAACATCCTGAGGTTGCTATTTTAATATAATGCTTTCTTTCACAACACTTGTGAACTATTTATATTTTTATAATACTTGCATATACAGGGATTTTTATTGCATCAAAAAATCTCAAAGCACTTAACACTGAATTACTTTCTTGGAGTGCAGGACTGTTAGGTAATCATGCACGGTAGTCATACTGTGCCACCAATGTACTACAACCATCATCGAGGTGAATAGCCAGTTAGAATAGGCATAATGACTCGGAGATTTCGGGGGACATGCCTCGGGATGTTCTGAGCTCGGTTATGTCTCCCTTCTTCCCACTTGTTCCAAATCTTTCAAATTCTCTATTGTTCCCCATTTCAATATGGTCTCAGTTCATCTGTGTTTGAGGCAGCAATGCTGGCCTGGACTTTGGGAGTGCCCCATATTTTCTTTCTCAGATAGTTCCATAAGATCTTTAACATCCACCTGAACAAATACACTGCATCTCAGTTTACAGTCTTATTTGACAGCACCTTTGACAGTGCAGCACTCCCTCAATACTGCACTGAAGTGCTAGATTATAATGATGAGGCCTGAAATGTGAGGGTATACATATCAGGAAAGAATTAACAGGCTGGGTCTTCTTGAAAAAAGAAGGGTGAAGGGTGACATAATAGAGGGCTTTAAAATGATGAAAGGTTTTGATAGAATGGATACAGAGAGAATGGTTCCACTTGTGGGGAAGAGCATATCTAGAGGCCATCAATATAAGATAGTCACCTAGAAATCCAATAGGGAATTCAGAAGAAACTTGTTTACCCAGAGAGTGGAACTCGCTACCGCAGGGAGTGGTTGAAGTAAATAGTATAAATGCATTGAAGGGGAGGCTAGACAAGCATATGAGGGAGAAGGGAATAGAGGGTTATGCTGATAGAATTAGATGAGGAAAGATGGGAGGAGGCTCGAGTGGAGCATAAACACCAGCATGGACTGGTTGGACCGAATGGCCTGTTTCTCTGTCGTATATCTGATGTAATCCTATGTAATTATGGCCTCAAGTCCTGCAGTGGGACTTTAACCCACGACTTTCTGACTCAGAGGTGAGAATGTTAACAACTATGCAAAACTATTCCAAAAAAAAATTGAATTATTACTTTTTAAAATTTTGCGTTGATCAAGTTTAGTTTCCGAGGAATAGGACATTTTCCATTCCAGTCACCTAGTCTAAATTACCACTTGACTTTCTTAAAATTCATTTACAGGATGTGGGCGTCGCTAGCAAGGCCAGCGGCCAGCATTTATTGCCCATCCCTAACTGCCCTTAGCAGATGACTTGAATACAGCCGAGTGATTTGTTCGGCTATTTCATTTAAGAGTCAACCACATTGCTTTGGGACTAGAGTCACATATAAGCCAGACCAGGAAAGGACGGCAGATTTCTTTCCCAGATGGGTCTTTATGACAATCTGGTAGTTTCATACTAGCTTTTTAATTCCAGATTTATTTAATTGAATTTAAATGGAGTTCGTGGGATTTAAACTCACATCTTCCAGATCAAGTCCAGGCCTCTAGATTACTAGTCCAGCAACATGACCACTATGCTACCATATTTATATCAATGATTTGGATGTGGGAACCAAATGTAATATATCCAGGTTTGCTGATGATACAAAGCTAGGTGGGAATACAAGTTGTGAGGAGGATGCAAAGAGCCTTCAATGGGGCTTTGGACAGGCTAAGTGAGTGTGCAAGAGCATGGCACATGGAATATAATGTGGAGAAATGTGAGATTATCCACTTTGGTAGGAAAAATAGAAAAGCAGAGTATTTTTTAAATCGTGAGAGATTGGGAAGTGTTGGTGTTCAGATGGACCTGGGTGTCCTTGTACATGAATTACTGCAAGCAACTAAGAAAGCAAATGGTATGTTGGCCTATATTACAAGAGTATAAGAGTAAAGATGTCTTACTGCAATTGTATAGGGCCCTGGTGAGACCACACCTGGAATATTGTGTACAGTTTTGGTCTCCTTATCTAAGGAAGGATACACTTGCCATAGAGGGAGTGCAATGAACATAAGAATATAAGAAATAGGAGCAGGAGTAGGCCATATGGCCCCTCGAGCCTGCTCCGCCATTTATCATGGACTCAGCTCCACTTCCCTGCCCGCTCCCCATAACCCCTTATTCCCTTATCGGTTAAGAAACTGTCTATCTCTGTCTTAAATGTATTCAATGTCCCGGCTTCCACAGCTCTCTGAGGCAGCGAATTGCACAGATTTACAACTCTCTGAGAAAATAAATTTCTCCTTATCTCAGTCTTAAATGGGGAGGCCCCTTATTCTAAGATTATGTTCCCTAGTTCTAATCTCCCCCATCAGTGGAAACATTCTTGTTGCATCCACCTTGTCAAGCCCCCTCATAATCTTATACGTTTCGATAAGATCACCTCTCAATCTTCTAAATTCCAATAAGTAGAGGCCCAACCTACTCAACCTTTCCTTATAAGTCAACCCCCTCATCTCTGGAATTAATCTAGAAATAGTGGATGCATTGGTGATAATTTTCCTGCAGTCTATCGACTCTGTATCAGTTCCCATGGAATGGAAGGTTGCTAATGTAACACCACTTTTTTAAAAAAGGAGGGAGAGAGAAAACGGGTAATTATAGACGGGTTAGCCTGACAATCTTTATGACAAACTGGTAGTTTCATACTTTTTAATTCCAGATTTATTTAATTGAATTTAAATGGAATGGGGAAAATGGTGGAATCAATTATTAAGGATGAAATAGCAATGCTTTCGGAAAGCAGTGATGAGATTGGTCCAAGTCAGCATGGATTTATGAAAGGGAAATCATGCTTGACAAATCTTCTGGAATTTTTTGAGGATGTAACTAGCAGAGTGAACAAGGGAGAACCAGTGGATGTGGTGTATTTGGACTTTCAAAAGGCTTTTGACAAGGTCCCACACAAGAGATTGGTGTGCAAAATTAAAGCACATGGTATTGGGGGTAATGTACTGACATGGATAGAGAACTGGTTGGCAGACAGGAAGCAGAGAGTCGGGATAAACAGGTCCTTTTCAAAATGGCAGGCAGTGACTAGTAGATTGCCGCAGGGCTCAGTGCTGGGACCCCAGCTCTTTACAATATATATTAATGATTTAGATGATGGAATTGAGTGTAATATCTCCAAGTTTGCAGAAGACACTAAACTGGGTGGTGGTGTGAGTTGTGAGGAGGACACTAAGAGGCTGCAGGGTGAATTAGACAGATTAGGCGAATGGCAAATACATGGCAGATGCAGTATAATGTGGATAAATGTGAGGTTATCCACTTTGGGGGCAAAAACATGAAGGCAGAATATTATCTGAATGGTGGTAGATTAGGAAAAGGGGAGGTACAGTGGGAATTGGGTGTCATGGTTCATCAGTCCTTGAAAGTTGGCATGCAGGTACAGCAGGTGGTGAAGAAGGCCAATGGTATGTTGGCCTTCATAGCTGGGGAATTTGAGTATAGGAGCAGGGAAGTCTTACTGCAGTTGTACAGGGCCTTGGTGATGCCTCACCTGGAATATTGTGTTCAGTTTTGGTCTCCTAACCTGAGGAAGGACGTTCTTGCTATTGAGGGTGATACGTCCTTACGACACAGTATAAATGCACACGAGGCCCATGCTTGAGAGAAGGTCAGTCTGTGACCTGTCCTTTATTCCTTAGCACTCAAGTGATGAAGGTGAGTGGAGCTTCCCCTTTTTTTACCTGAAGGTCCAGGTTAGGAGTGTCTCCCACCTAGTGGTCAGTGTTCTCACGGTGTACAACTTAGGTCAGTTTATCCATGGGTTACAATGCTGGTTGAATACATGACATCACCTCCCCCCCCCAAAGACTCATTGGGATCACAGGTTGAGTCTCTCTGGTGGTTTACGCTCCCTTGCAGAGCGTCTGAGTTGGGGCTCCGGTTGTTGGGCGCTGGCCTGAGTGTCTGCTGTTTGCAGTGCCTCAGGCCTGTCCGGACTGCCCACACTCCTCCCTTTGGTTCCGGTGTTCGGTCACCTGTGGTGGAGTGAACTCTATATCGTGTTCTTCCTCTGCTTCTTCTATGGGGTTGCTGAACCTTCTTTTTGTTTGATCCACATGTTTGCGGCAGATTTGTCCATTGGTAAGTTGAACTACCAGAATCCTATTTCCCTCTTTGGCAACCACAGTACCTGCGAGCCATTTGGGCCCTGCAGCGTAGTTGAGGACAAAAACAGGATAATTTACATCAATACATCGCGCCCTCAGATTCCTGTCATGGTAGTGATATTGTGACTGGCGCCTGCTCTCGACAATTTCTTTCATGGTGGGGTGTATAAGGGATAATCGGGTTTTGAGCGTCCTTTTCATTAGTAACTCTGCGGGTGGAACCCCTGTGAGCGAGTGTGGTCGGGATCTATAGGCCAACAGGAGGCGTGATAAGCGGGTTTGTAGGGAACCCCCTTGGAATCTGAGCATCCCCTGTTTGATTATTTGCACTGCTCGTTCTGCCTGGCCCTTTGAGGCCGGCTTGAACGGTGCCGTTCTAACATGGTTAATTCCATTGCCTGCCATGAAGTCCTGGAATTCAGTGCTTGTGAAGCACGGGCCATTGTCGCTGACCAAGATGTCCGGTAGACCGTGGGCGGCGAACATTGCCCGTAGACTTTCTACCGTGGCAGAGGATGTGCTTGAATTTAAAATGTCACACTCGATCCATTTGGAGTAGGCGTCTATTACAACCAAAAACATTTTCCCCATGAAAGGACCTGCGTAGTCCACATGGATGCGTGACCAAGGCTTGGCGGGCCATAGCCAGGGGCTAAGGGGGGCTTCCCTGGGCGCATGGCCCAGCTGGGCACACGTGTTGCACCTGCGAACACAAAGTTCCAGATCTGCGTCTATCCCTGGCCACCAAACGTGTGACCTGGCAATTGCCTTCATCGTGACAATGCCCGGGTGCCCATTGTGGAGTTCTCTGATGAACACCTCTCTGCCCATCTGGGGCATGACTACGCGGTTTCCCCACAGTAGGCAATCGGCCTGAATTGAGAGTTCATCCTTGCACCTGTGAAATGGTCTAAATTTCTCAGGGCATGCCCTGTACGTGGCTGCCCAGTCCCCATTCAGGACACATTTTTTGACTGGAAACAATAGCGGGTCTCTATTAGTCCAGACTTTAATCTGACGGGCTGTCACGGGTGAGCCTTCGCTTCCGAAAGCTTCAACAGCCATGACCATCTCAGCACCATGCTCGGTAGCCCCCTCATTGGTGGCTAGTGAGAGCCTGCTCAGTGCATCGGCGCAGTTTTCGGTACCCGGTCTCTGCCGAATTGTGTAGTCATAGGCAGCTAACGTGAGGGCCCACCTCTGTATGCGGGCCGATGCGTTTGCATTTATGGCCTTGTTGTCGACCAAAAGGGACGTTAGGGGTTTGTGATCTGTCTCCAGCTCAAATTTCCTGCCAAACAGGTACTGGTGCATTTTCTTTACCGCATATACACATGCGAGCGCCTCCTTTTCTACCATCCCGTAGCCCCTTTCTGCCTGGGATAGAGTCCTGGAGGCATAAGCTACCGGCTGTAACTGACCCTTGGCATTGACATGCTGCAACACACACCCGGCACCATAGGACGACGCATCGCACGTTAACACAAGTTTCTTACATGGATCATATAGCGTTAACAGGTTGTTGGAACATAACAAATTGTGTGCTCTATTAAAAGCCCTTTCCTGGCTGTCCCCCCAGACCCATTCGCGACCTTTGCGTAGGAGCACGTGTAGCGGCTCTAGCAACATGCTCAATTTGGGAAGAAAGTTACCAAAATAGTTCAGAACCCCAGGAACGAACGCAGCTCCGTCGTGTTACGGGGTCTGGGTGTTCTCTGGATTGCTTCCGTCTTGGATGCAGTAGGGCTGATCCCGTCTGCTGCTACCCTCATCCCCAGGAATTCTACCTCTGGAGCTAGGAAGACGCACTTCGCCATTTTCAGTCGCAGACCTACCCGGTCCAGTCTGCGTAGCTCCTCCTCCAGGTTGTGGAGGTGTTCTTCAGTATCGTAACCCGTAATGAGGATGTCGTCCTGAAAAACCATCATCCCTGGAATCGACTTGAGGAGGCTTTCCATATTTCGTTGGAAGATCGCGGCGGCCGAGCGAATCCCGAACGGACATCTGTTGTACTCAAACAACCCCTTGTGTGTCATGATGGTGGTCAGCTTCTTCGACTCACTCGCCAGCTCCTGGGTCATGTAAGCTGAGGTCAGGTCCAATTTTGAAAAACGTTTGCCACCGGATAGCGTCGCAAAGAGGTCCTCCGCTCTCCATAGTGGGTACTGGTCTTGGAGTGACACCCGATTGATGGTGGCCTTGTAATCGCCACATATCCTGACCGACCCATCCGCCTTGAGCACCGGCACAATCGGGCTCGCCCAGTCACTGAATTCGACTGGCGAGATGATGCCTTCCCTCAACAGGCGGTCCAATTCACCTTCTATCTTTTCCCGCATCACGTACGGCACTGCTCTGGCCTTGTGGTGTGCTGGTCTGGCGTCTGGGTTTATGTGAATCACTACCTTGGCCCCCATGAAAGTGCCAATGCCGGGTTGAAATAATGAGTCAAATTTGTCCAGGACCTGTGAGCATGATACTCGCTCCACAGAGGAAATTGCATTGACATCGCCCCATTTCCAGTTCATGACAGCAAGCCAACTCCTCCCCAGTAGTGCGGGACCGTCCCCTGGGACAATCCAGAGTGGCAACCTGTTCTCTGAATCTTTGTGGGTCACGACTACCATGGCGCTGCCTTGCACCGGAATGATCTGCTTTGTGTAAGTCCGTAGCTGTGTGTCAATCGCCGATAATTTTGTCCTCCTGGCCTTGGATGCCCACAACTTTTCGAACTGTTTGATACCCATCAGGGACTGGCTGGCACCAGTGTCTAACTCCATTGATACTGGGATGCCATTGAGGAGCACTTTCATCATTATCGGTGGCGTCCTGGTGTTTGAACTGTATACGTGCTCCACATGAACTCGCTGAACTTCAGCTTCCAGTGATTTCCCCCAGTGTCCATTTCTGCAATTTCTGCAGGTATTTTGCTCATCTCTGCAAACTCCAGTTGAATGTATGCCTCCACGCCTCCAGCATGAGTTGCGGTTTGAAACAAAAGGTCCCTTGCCAGTCGATCGTCCCTGACTGCCCCTGTTATTGTCCTTGAGTGCACCATTTATCGGTGTTGATGGCCCCATTACTGGCCGCATTGTCCCTCGCAATGGCGTGAATCGCTGTTCAGCTTGCCATTGTCTCTGTCGAACTCCCCCTCTGGGTTCGACTACATGTTGGGGCATGCCTGACTGCCCTTGTCTGCCTGGAGAACTGTGTGCTGCTTTAACAATGTTGAATCTCTGTCCCAACCATTCCTTAACACAGTACCTCTCGTCTGTTCTGCTAGTGGCCATGCTCGCGTGGTTTAAATCCCAGTTTCTTGTCGCCATTGATACGTCCTTACTACACAGTATAAATGCACATGAGGCCCATGCTTGAGAGAAGGTCAGTCTGTAACCTGTCCTTTATTCCTTAGCACTCAAGTGATGAAGGTGGGTGGAGCTTCCCCTTTTATACCTGAAGGTCCAGGTTAGGAGTGTCTCCCACCTAGTGGTCAGTGTTCTCATGGTGTACAACTTAGGTCAGTTTATCCATGGGTTACAATGCTGTTAGATACATGACAGAGGGAGTGCAGCGAAGGTTCACCAGACTGATTCCAGGGAAGGCATATGAGGAGAGACTGGATTGACTGGGCCTTTATACACTGGAGTTTAGAAGGATGAAAGGGGATCTCGTAGAAACATATATAATTCTGACGGGACTGGACAGGTTAGATGTGGGAAGAATGTTCCCGATGTTGGGGAAGTCTAGAACCAGGGGACAAAGTCTTAGGATAAGGGGCAGACCATTTAGGACTGAGATGAGGAGAAACTTCTTCACTCAGAGAGTTGTTAACCTGTGGAATTCTCTGCCGCAGAAAGTTGTTGATGCCAGTTCATTGGATACATTCAAGAGTGAGTTAGATATGGCCCTTACGGCTAAAGGGATCAAGGGATATGGAGAGAAAGCAGGAAAGGGGTACTGAGGGAATGATCAGTCATGATCTTATTGAATGATGGTGTAGGCTCGAAGGGCCGAATAGCCTACTCCTGCACCTATTTTCGATGTTTCTATGTTTCTATGAACCTTCTCTGAACTGCCTCCAAAGCAAGTATAACCTTTCGTAAATATGGAAACCAAAACTGCACGCAGTATTCCAGGTCTGGCCTCACTAATACCCTGTATAACTGTAGCAAGATTTCCCTGCTTTTCTACTCCATCCCCTTTGCAATAAAGGTCAAGATTCCATTGCCCTTAGATCAGCAATGATCTTATTGAATGGCAGAGCAGGCTCGAGGGGCCAAATGGCCTAATCCTGCTCCTATTTCTTATGTTCTCATGTTCCTATGTTAGCGCTGGTTGACTTTTCACTACGACAAAATGCAGCTCATTCTATTTATTGTACCCTTTTACCATTACTTTTCCTTTTGACATCTGTGTTTCATACTTCTCCCAAATGCAAGACCTCACTCTCGGCATCCTCCAGAGTGTGTTCACGTTACTTAACATTGCGGTCAAAGATTTTAGCAAACCTGGAATATGAATGGAGAAAGCCTTTTCAGCCGCTGGTCCAATCTCATATCTCAACAACAACAGCTTGCATTTTAATAGCACCTTTAACATAGTAAAACATACCAAGGCGCTTCACAGGAGTGACAACAGACAATAAATTGATACCAAGACACATAGGTATGATCTGATAGCCATTACAGAGACGTGGTTGCAAGGGGACCTAGGCTGGGAACTGCATTTTCAGAGGTATTTGACAATTCGGAAGGATAGACAGAAAGGAAAAGGAGGTGGGGTAGCTCTGTTAATAAAGGCTGAGATCAGGGCATTAGTGAGAAATAATATTAGCTCAGAAGATCAAGATGTAGAATAAGCGTGGGTGGAGATAAGATATAATAAGGGAAAGTCACTGGCGTGCGTAGTCTAAAGACCCCCTAACAGTAGCTACACTGTAGGAAAGAGTATAAATCAAGAAATAATGGAGGCTTGTAAGAAAGGTATGGCAATAATCATGGGTGATTTTAATCTTCATATTGATTGGACAAAGCAAATTGGCAAAGGTAGGCAAAGGAAGAGATCACAGAGTGTATTTGGGATGGTTTCTTACAACAGTATGTTGTGGAACCAACCAAGGAGCAGGCTATTTTTGATCTGGTAATGTGCAACGAAACTAGATTAATTAATGATCTCATAATAATAGATCCTCTTGGGAAGAGTGATCATAACACAGTAGAATTTCAAATTCATAGAAACATAGAAAATAGGTGCAGGAGTAGGCCATTCGGCCCTTCGAGCCTGCACCGCCATTCAATGAGTTCATGCCTGAACATGCAATTTCAGTACCCCATTCCTGCTTTCTCGCCATACCCCTTGATCCCCCTAGTAGTAAGGACTACATCTAACTCCTTTTTGAATATATTTAGTGAATTGGCCTCAACATCTTTCTGTGGTAGAGAATTCCACAGGTTCACCACTCTCTGGGTGAAGAAGTTTCTCCTCATCTCGGTCCTAAATGGCTTACCCCTTATCCTTAGACTGTGACCCCTGGTTTTGGGCTTCCCCAACATTGGGAACATTCTTCCTGCATCTAACCTGTCGAAACCCATCAGAATTTTAAACGTTTCTATGAGATCCCCTCTCATTCTTCTGAACTCCAGTTAATACAAGCCCAGTTGATCCAGTCTTTCTTCATATGTCAGTCCCGCTATCCCGGGAATCAGTCTGGTGCACTCCCTCAATAGCAAGAATGTCCTTCCTCAAGTTAGGAGACCTAAACTGTACACAATACTCCAGGTGTGGCCTCACCAAGACGCTGTACAACTGTAGTAACACCTCCCTGCCCCTGTACTCAAATCCCCTCGCTATGAAGACCAACATGCCATTTGCTTTCTTAACCGCCTGCTGTACCTGCATGCCAACCTTCAATGACTGATGTACCATGACACCCAGGTCTCGTTGCACCTCCCCTTTTCCTAATCTGTCACCATTCAGATAATAGTCTGTCTCTCTGTTTTTACAACCAAAGTGGATAACCTCACATTTATCCACATTATACTTCATCTGCCATGCATTTGCCCACTCACCTAACCTATCCAAGTCGCTCTGCAGCCTCATAGCATCCTCCTCGCAGTTCGCAGCTCATTCAGTTTGAGGGTAAGAAAACTCGTTCTTAAACTAGTGTCCTGAACTTAAATGAAGGCTAGTACAAAGGTATGAAGACAGGTTTGACTAAAGTGGACTGGGAAAATAAACTTTTGGGTAAGACGGTCGATAAGCAGTGGCAAACATTTAATGAGATATGTCAGAACTCTCAGCAAAGATATATTCCCGTGAGAAAGAAAGACTCTAAGAGAAGCTTGAACTATCTGTGGCTAACTAAGGAAGTAAAGGATGGCACCAAATTGAAAACAAAGGCATACAATGTTAAACATAGAAAAATAGAAAATAGGTGCAGGAGTAGGCCATTCGGCCCTTCGAGCCTGCACCACCATTCAATATGATCATGGCTGATCATTCACCTCAGTACCCCTTTCCTGCTTTCTCTCCATACCCCTTGATCCCTTTAGCCGTAAGGGCCACATCTCGCTCCCTCTTGAATATATTTAACGAACTGGCATCAACAACTCTCTGCGGTAGAAATTTCCACAGGTTAACAACTCTCTGAGTGAAGAAGTTTCTCCTCATCTCAGTTCTAAAGGCTTACTCCTTATCCTTAGACTGTGTCCCCTGGTTCTGGACTTCCCCAACATCGGGAACATTCTTCCTGCATCTAATTTGTCCAGTCCCGTCAGTATTTTTTATGTTTCTGTGACATCTCCTCCATTCTTCTAAAGTCCAGTGAATACAGGCCCAGTCGATCCAGTCTCTCCTCATATGTCAGTCCTGCCTTCACGGGAATCAGTCTGGTGAACATTCGCTGCACTCCCTCAATAGCAAGAACGTCCTTCCTCAGATTAGGAGACCAAAACTGAACACAATATTCCAGGTAAGGCCTCACCAAGGCCCTGCACAACTGCAGTAAGACCTCCCTGCTCCTATACTCAAATCCCCTAGCTATGAAGGCCAACATGCCATTTGCCTTTTTCACCGCCTGCTGTACCTGCATGCCAACTTTCAATGAGTGATGTACCATGACACCCAGGTCTCGTTGCACCTCTCCTTTTCCAAACCTGCTGCCAATTCAGATAATATTCTGCCTTTGTGTTTTGCCACCCAAGTGGATAACCTCACATTTATCCACATTATACTGCATCTGCCATGCATTTGCCCACTCACCTAACCTGTCCAAGTCACCGTGCAGCCTCTTAGCGTCCTCCTCACAGCTCACACCGCCATTCAGCTTAGTGTCATCTGCAAACTTGGAGATATTACACTCAATTCCTTCATCTAAATTATTGATGTATATTGTAAATAGCTGGGGTCCCAGCACTGAGCCCTGCGGCACCCCACTCGTCACTGCCTGCAATTCTGAAAAGGACCCGTTTATCCCGACTCTCTGCTTCCTGTCTGCCAACCAGTTCTCTATCCACGCCAGTACATTACCCCCAATTACCATGTGCTTTAATTTTGCACACCAATCTCTTGTGTGGGACCTTGTCAAAAGCCTTTTGAAAGTCCAAATACACCACATCCACTGGTTCTCCCTTGTCCACTCTACTAGTTACATCCTCAAAAAATTCCAGAAGATTTGTCCCTTTCATAAATCCATGCTGACTTGGACCAATCCTGTCACTGCTTTCCAAATGTGTTGCTATTTCATCTTTAATAATTGATTCCAACAGTTTCCACACCACTGATGTCAGGCTAACCGGTCTATAATTTCTCTCTCCCGCCTTTCTTAAAAAGTGGTGTTACATTAGCTACCCTCCAGTCCATAGGAACTGATCCAGAGTCAATAGACTGCTGGAAAATGATTACCAATGCATCCACTATTTCTAGGGCTATTTCCTTAAGAAATCAGATTATCAGACCCGGGGTATTTATTGGCCTTCAATCCCATCAATTTCCCTAACACAATTTCCTAAATAATAAGGATTCCCTTCAGTTCCTCCTTCTCACTGGACCCTTGGTCCCCTAGTATTTGCCGGAAGGTTATTTGTATCTTTCTTCATGAAGACAGAACCAAAGTCTTTGTTCAATTGGTCTGCTATTTCTTTGTTCCCCATTATAAATTCACCTGATTCTGAATGCAAGGGACCTACATTTGTCTTCACTAATCTTTTTAGCTTCACATTTCTATAGAAGCTTTTGCAGTCAATTTTTATGTTCCCAGCATGCTTCCTCTCATACTCTATTTCCCCCTCCTAATTAAACCCTTCGTCCTCCTCTGCTGAATTCTAAATTTCTCCCAGTCCTCAGGTTTGATGCTTTTTCTGGCCCATGTCTATGCCTCTTCCTTGGATTTAACACTATCCTTAATTTCCCTTGTTAGCCACGGTTGAGCCACCTTCCCCATTTTATTTTTACTCCAGACAGGGATGTACAATTGCTGAAGTTCATCCATGTGATCTTTAAATGTTTGCCATTGCCTGTTCACCGTCAACCATTTAAGTATCATTTGCTAGTCTATTCTAGCCAATTCACGCCTCAAACCATCGAAGTTACATTTCCTTAAGTTCAGGACCCTAGTTTCTGAATTAACTGTGTCACTCTCCATCTTAATAAAGAATACTACCATGTTATGTTCACTCTTCCCCAAGGGGCCTCGCACAACAAGATTGCTAATTAGTCCTTTCTCATTACACATCACCCAGTCTAGGATGGCCAGCTCCCTAGTTGGTTCCTCGACATATTAGTCTAGAAAACCATCCCTAATACATTCCAGAAAATCCTCCTCCACCGTATTACTACCAGTTTGGTTAGCCCAATCTATATGTAGATTAAAGTCGACCATGATAACTACTGTGCCCTTATTGCATGCATCCCCAATGTTGCGAAGAATAGTGGAAGGCCAGAGGATTGGGAAATTTCTAGAAACCAGCAAAGAATGACTAAAAAACAATAAAGAGAGAGAAGATCATTTATGAGAGTAAACTAGCAAGAAATATAAAAACAGACAGTAAGATCTTCTACAGGTATACAGAAAAGGAAGAGATTAGCTAAAGTAAACGTTGGGCCCCTCGAGGATGAGAATGGGGAATTAATAATGGGAAACAAAGAAAAGGCAGAGACTTTGAACAAATATTTTATATCGGTCTTCACAGTAGACGACATTAAAAGCATCCCAATAATTGATAATCAGAGGGCTATTGGGAGGGGAAGCAATCACTATCACTAGAGAAAAAGTACTGGACAAACTAATGGTACTAAAGATGGACAAGTCCACTGGACCTAATGGCTTGCATCCCAGTGTCTTAAAAGAAGTGGCTACAGAGATAGTGAATGCATTGGTTATAATCTACAAAAATTCTCTGGATTCTGGAGAGGTCCCAGCGGATTGGAAAACCGCAAATGTAACGTGCCTATTTAAGAAAGGAGGCAGACAGAAAGCTGGAAACTATAGACCAGTTAGCCTAAAATCTGTCATTGGGAAAATGCTGGAGTCCATTATTAAGGAAGTAGTAGCAGGACATTTAGAAAATCATAATACATACATGCAGAGTCAGCATGGTTTTATGAAAGGGAAATCATGTTTGACAAATTTGCTCAAGTTCTTTGAGGATGTAATGAGCAGAGTGGATAAAGGGGAACCAGTAGATATCATGTATTTGGATTTCCAGAAAGCATTCGATGAAGTGCCACATAAAAGGTTACTGCACAAGATAAGAGCTCACGGGGTTGGGAGTAATATATTAGCATGGATAGAGGATTGGCTAACTAACAGAAAACAGAGGGTCGGGATAAATGGGTCATATTTAGTTTGGCAAACAGTAACTCGTGGGATGCCACACGGACCAATGCTGGGGCCTCAGCATTTACAATCTATATTAATGACTTGGATGAAGGGACTGAGTGTAATGTAGCCAAGTTTGTTGATGATACAAAGATAGGTAGGAAAGCAAGTTGTGAGGAGGATGCAAATAATCTGCAAAGTGATATAGATAGGCTAAGTGAGTCGGCAAAAACTTGGCAGATGGAGAATAATGTTGGAAATGTGAGGTTATCCACTTTGATCGGAAACATAAAAAAGCAAATTATTATTTAAATGGGGAGAGATTACAAATGCTGCAGTATCGAGTGATCTGGGGTCCTTGTACATGAAACACAAAACGGTAGCATGCAGATACAGCATGTAATTAGGATGGAAAATGGAATGTTGGCCTTTATTGCAAGGGGGATGGAATATAAAAGTGGGGAATTCCTGCTACAACTGTACAGGGTATTGGTGAGGTCACACCTGGAGTACTGCTTAGTTTTGGTCTCCTTATTTAAGGAGGGATATACTTGCATTGGAGGCAGTTCAGAGAAGGTTCACGAGGTTGACTCCTGAGTTGAAGGGGTTGCCTTATGAGGAAAGGTTGAGCACGTTGAGCCTATAGTCATTGGAGTTTAGAAGAATGAGAGGTGATCTTATTGAAATGTATAAGATTCTGAGGGTGCTTGACAGGTAGTTGCAGAGAGGATGTTTCCCCTCATGGGGGAATAGGCGGGATAGACTGAGAATAAGGGATTGCCCATTTAAAACGGAAATGAAGAGGAATTTCTTCTTTCAGAGGGTCGTGAATCTTTGGACTTCTGTACCCCAGAGAGTTATGGAGGCTGGGGTCATTGAATATATTTAAGGCAGAGATAGACAGATTTTTGAGCGATAAGGGAATAAAGGGTTATGGGGAGCGGGCAGCGAAGTGGAGCTGAGTCCATGATAGGATCAGCCATGATCTTATTGAATCGTGGAGCAATCTCGAGGGGCCAAAGAATCTACTCCTGTTCCTATTTCTTATGCTCTTGCAAGGAGGTATTAATACATAGGACCAAAAGCTTGGTGAAGGAGGTAGGTTTTAAGGAGCGCCTTAATGGAGGAGAGAGTGGGAGAGAGGTGGTGAGGTTTAGGGAAGGAATTTCTCTGTAGCTGCGGACACAGCCGCGAGCGATGAAAATCAGGGATATGCAAGTGGCCAGAGGCTTGAAATTGCCCCTTTCCTTAAGGCCTGTTACCACCAGAAATCAGCTTCGCTGCTGCGCACAACACCCAGGAGAAAAATAATCCGTGTATTGAAGAAAATTGTGTGCTTTAAAAAATGTTCTTTGAACACTATCATTTATTTATCATTTATGTAACCCCCAACTTCCGCCCCTCTAGTGTGCTCACCGCCGCACTACCACCCCCCACCATTATGAGCGACTTCCAGTCCGCCAGAAATAAGAAGCCAAAAAGCAGAATTTTGCTCGAGGCCACCTCACCCACCGTGGTGGTGAAAACACAAGAAATGTGGTGGGAGTGTCCCGTTAGCAGCGATGGTCAATTTCAGCCCCCAGAATTCCACAGAATCGTCCTCGTCTTCAAAAGGTGGCAGACAAGTCTGCCTTATTTTGGCTCTAAAAAAACAAACCATTTTATTAAACAATAAATACACTCGCGGACAACAGTAGAAACATGACATGTATACACTTTAATACTGCCTCATACTATAGGGAATAATAAATAGTTTACAATTCTCATGCCAAATATATGACTATAATTACTTTTTTGCAGTGCTGTTTGATTAATCTTTCCCATACCACCCATGGAAAGTGCCTGATTTATGGTGCGCTCTTCATTGTGCCCATCACACAATCTCTCTTTGAAAACTCCAGATTGAAACTCACTCATTTGAAAATCATCATTATCATAGGCAGTCCCTCGGAATCGAGGGAGACTTGCTTCCACTCCCAACGTGAGTTCTCTGGTGGCTGAACAGTCCAATACGAGAGCCACAGACCCTGAGACGGACACTCGTCGAGGGAAGGGGTGGGTGGGGCTGGTTTGCCGCGTGCTCCTTCCGCTGCCCGCGCCTGACCTCTTCACGCTCTTTGCGTTGAGACTCAAAGAGCTCAACGCCCTCCCGGATGCACTTTCTACACCTCGGGTGGTCTTCGGCCAGAGTTCCCAGGTGGTAGTGGTGATGTCGCACTTTATTCAGGCGAACACGTACCCCTAAAAACAGCAACCGGAAGCAAGTAAGTCTGTAAATTCACAAATGTTTCCATCAGATTAAATCGCACAGCATGTTTGTATTTGAATTGAGTGGTTTAACTCCTCCGACCAGCAAACTGCTTGGAGTCGAAAATCACTAATCATCACCACTTTGCATTGCATTGAATTGGGACAAATAACTGGCAAAGCAACTCTTGTCACGGGTTGGGCTCAGATCCCAACAGCCGTGGTGCCATTTCAATCAAGGTGTTCAATAGAATTTTTCGAGACGTTTATCTATATAACTTGCAGTAATGCCATTCAGCGCAAAAAAAAAGGATATCAGCGATACAGGAAAGTTGCAACGTTCATATCCATCTTTTAGGGGTGGGTGAATCTTGTGAACTATCTGTATCCACCCAGCACTCTATAAGACATCAGTAGCATCTGTGCATCTGTGCTCAGGCAAGCACTGTTGGTGAGAACAGAATCATAGAAATCTCGGCACCGAAGGAGGCCTTTCAGGTTAATTGTTTCTGTGCTGGAGTTCTCTCCATATCCTTGCTATCGCCTCTAATCCCCTCTCCCTGCAGTTTCCCCCTGCCCTTGAACAGATAGAATTATATTCTTCTCCCACTGTGTATTGTGATTGCTTCATCTGCAATAGCCATTCATGATAATGAATTCCATATTCTAATAACCTTGCGCCTGCAAAGAAAAAAATACCTCTGACCTCCCCCTTTATGATTCCGGTATTAATCTTAATTTTATGCCTCCCTCTTATGTTCTTCCCTTGTTACTGATTCACCGCCCAGTGGAAACGAACCTTCATTATCGCCCCTCTCAAACACTTTCAAAATCATAGCAATTTCTGCATAATTGGAGGCCATTTGGCCCACTCGAAACTGCAATTTTTTTTTATATACCGAGCTGATCTGAACCATAATTTTTTTTGCAGCTGTTGCTAGGCACTTATTACATGTAGATGCAGACTTGCGAATGTCAATACCGATCAGACTATACTTTTATCAGAACTGAGCCTAATGGACCTAATTGTGTGTAAGTATATTCTTGCTATACCCGGTGAACACATCCGAAACCAGATAAATGTTCCATCTACAGAAAAGCAATGAGCTACAATTTACTTAAGGTGGGTGCTTCTTGGCTGCAAATTGAATTGGGCCAGTCTCGCTGTTGAATGCATTATGACAGCGTGACACACTGTCAGATTTACGCTAATATAATGAGGCATTTGGGGCCAGGGAAGGCAGCAAGAACCAACCAAAAAATGCGAGTCAACAGTAATACATTCAACTATCTTATTTCATTCACTGACTGCTGCAGTCGCTCGGCAAACATTTTGCTGCCTTGACCTGCGACAAGAAATCCTTTCACAATCCCTTTGGTGCTGTGTTTACATAATGCGCATAGCTAAGACTGTGCCGGTCTCCAATGGAAGCCTTTGATCGTTCGATAGCATGTGGAGCTTCAGAAAGAAAAAGAATGCACTGATTAATCTGGCTTTTGCGAATTGCACCATGTCAGTTATTTGTTAAATTGCTTTAACCAGCTCGGGATAATGTGTGCGGTTCTGGCTGTGGTAACAGGTCATCACCAAAACATTGAGTTTGTACACTGGGTTTATTGGAGTTTTTGCAATTGCCCAGTTACGCTGCAGGTTCTGCATTGATGTGAAGTTGTTTTGGCTTTGAATTTGATGCATAATTGGGCTGTGAAGTCTCACATCTCTCCAGCTGACCATTGCAACCCTGCAAAAACATGCTTCAGGAAGTTCCTGGGCCATTAGAGGGAGCAGCGTGTGGCGGCCCGGCCTGGAAATTGGCACGGACCTGGCCTGCAAGACCATCAGCAGGCTGGGGCCATTAGAGGGAGCAGCGTGTGGCAGCATACCACTGCAGGGAGCAGCGCGTGCTGCTGCAGGAGGGCGACGGCTGATTGCAGTGCGGGCAGGTACAGCAGGAGCGGCGAGGTCGAGGCGAAGGAGCGGCGAATGATCGTAGAGGGATGTGACCGGGGTCCAGGAGAGGCGTGAGTTCGGGGCCCAGAAGAGGCAAGGGCCCAGGGGCTGCACGGGCCCAGCCCACACTGCGATATGTGTGCAAGCACTAGGTCCGTGCAGCAGAGCTGGTCTCCAGTCGTCTTGGTTAATCCTTGCCACTGGACTAAGACCTAGTTCTGTCAAGCCCGTGCGGTGGCTGGTGTGTAACGGTCACCCCACGTTAAAAAAATCCACACACAGGCATCTTCCACCCTTCAACATGTAGTTCAGGACCTGGAATATTAGTTCCTTCATTGAAACACCTGTGAACTCATCCCTTTTCAGCGTGGAAGCAAGTCATCCTCACTTCGAGGAACTGCCTATGATGATGATGATGGTGGGCCATCCAAATGAACTCCATTTTATCACCTTTACTGTTATCAGCTCTTTGCTAATATTGCAACCCAACATTTCCAAGCCGAGGATGTCATCATGATTTTAATGGCATCATCGGGAAGAAATATCATACGTTAGAAGAAAGTTTTGGAAAAAAAAGTTCAAAGGGAAGTAAATAAGGTTTGGAGAGGGTCTGGCCGTGATCAGGAGGAGGGGGGACTAGCCTCGATTGAGATGTGATCAGGGGAGTCTGGGGCAAGGGAGAACCAGGGTTTCCTCATGAGGCCTGGAGGAGCAATCCTGGCCCACAAAGAAAGCTGAAATAGTTATCATTCTTGCCTGCCCAGGCCCCTTCTGGTTCATGATACGGCTCACGGCAAGTCTGGCTGGACGGAGAAGCTGTCACTGATTATCCCGCTCAGGCCTCCGACTAAAATTACAGACCGAGTCCCGATTACATCATCGTGACCTGATCAGCATGTTTTAACAGAAGGACCCTGCTTGCTTCCTGTAGGTGCCCTGCTCCCTGACTCAAAAGAGCAGGTTAAGGTCGGGACACGGCGGAAATGCAGCGGGATCAGAGTGGGTAATTGACTGCCCCCATTTTAATTGTTCCCCCAGGCAAGGGGAGTTAAAATCGGGCCCAATGAATTACGTTTGCACTGAGTAAGCAAATGCAGCAGCCATTCTGCAGCACCAACAGTCCACAATCGAAACTGAACTGAATAGCCAAATCATCTGATTTTTTGATGAGGGGAAAGGTGTTTTAAAAAAAAATAATTCCTGGGATGTGGGCTTCACTGGCAAGGCTGGCATTTATTGCCCATCCCTAATTGTCCTTGAGAAGGTGGTGGTGAGCCACTTTCTTGAGCTGCTGCAGTCCGTGTGGTGAAGGTACTCCTACAGTGCTGTTAGGGAGGGAGTTCCAGGATTTGGACCCAGCAACAATTAAGGAACAGCGAAAAATTTCCAAGTCAGGATGGTGTGTGACTTTGAGGAGAACTTACAGGTGGTGGTGTTCCCCTGCACCCTGCTGCCCTTGTTCTTCTAGGTGGTAGAGGTCATTAGTTTGGGAGGTGCTGCCGAAGAAGCCTTGGCGAGTTGCTGCAGTGCATCTTGTGGATGATACACATTGCAGGCACGGTGCGCCGATGGTGGAGCTGGTGGATGGGGTGCCGATCAAGTGCACCGCTTTGTCCTGGATGGTGTCGAGCTTCTTGAGTGTTGTTGGAGCTGCACTCATCCAGGCCAGTGGAGAGTATTCCGTCACACTCCTGACTTGTGCCTTGTAGATGGTGGAAAGACTTTGGGAGTCAGGAGGTGAGACACTCGCCGCAGAATACCCAGCCTCTGGCCTGTTTTTGTTGCCACAGTATTTATGTGGCTGGTCCAGTTAAGTTTCTGGTCAATGGTGAGCCCCAGAATGTTGACAGTGGAGGATTCAGTGATGGTAATGCTGTTGAATGTCAAGGAGCGGTAGTTAGACTCTCGCTTGTTGGAGATGGTCATTGCCTGACAGTTGTGTGGCGCAAATGTTACTTGCCACTTATCAGCCCAAGGCTGAGTGTTGTCCAGGTCTTGCTGCATGCGGCACGGACTGCTCCATTATCTGAGGAGTTGCGAATGGCAGTGAACACTGTGCAGTCATCAGCGAACATCCCCACTTCTGACCTTATGATTGAAGGAAGGTAATTGATGAAGCAGCTGAAGATGGTTGGGCCGAGGACACTGCCCTGAGGAACTCCTGCAGCGATGTTCTGGGGCTGTGATGATTGACCTCCAACAACCACAACCATCTTCCTTTGTGCTAGGTATGACTCCAGCCAGTGGAGAGTTTCCCCCTGATTCCCATTGACTTCAGTTTTACTCGGGCTCCTTGATGCCACACTCAGTAAAATGCTGCCTTGATATCAAGAGCAGTCACTCTCACCTCACCTCTGGAATTCAACTCTTTTGTCCATGTTTGGACCAAGGCTGTAATGAGCTGAGTGGTCCTGGTGATACACAAACTGAGCTTCAGTGAGCAGTGTGCTATATTCACAGAGCACAGCACACACAGCTTCCTAACATGGCAGGCAGCTCTCTCGGAAGTCTCTGGAAATCTGCCTGGTTCTGTTTATTATTAACCCTGCACTTGCAGTACACAATACGTCCACAGTGTGGAACTACAAACATTACAAGCTTACAGACATTACACTTCTCCCTCCTTAATGAAGAAGCCATCATAACAAACATCATACATAACTTTCATGTTTATATGTAACACAGGATATAAACTTATTTTTTTTCTATATTTACAAATTTAACTTTACCACTTGTTTTCTGTTTCGAAGAGGATACCTTCGCTCTCGAACAGAACCTTCCAAACATGGTCTCAAATCTAAACTCATTCGAGGCTCATCCTGAGGAACGTTTTCCTCCATGGAATTTCCTTGATTTTTATTTGAAGTCACTCGAACTTCAGGCTCTTTGTTTTCCGGACTCGGACTCAGACTTTCATTCTGATTCTCTCCTGGATTTGTTTCCAGTACATTGGATTTAGGATTTGCTACTGGTATATCAAAACTATCTGATGTGTTAGAAATAATTGAATCATTCCCACCTTCAACTCCTTCCATGTCTGTAGGTAAAATATGAACAAACCTAACCTGTCCATTATCAAACATCTTTACCAAATATGTGCGAGGACCACATATCATCACCACTCTTCCAAGTAACCACTTTAACCATTTATGGTGATGATTCTTCAAAATTTCACTCTTCTCTCTTTTACTCTACCTTTATCATGATTCTCTTTCTGTCTTAATTTTGTCTCTTCTACGGACTGTGCAAAATTCGGCTTTAACAACAAGAATCTGGTTCGTGGCTGTCGTTTGGGAAACAACTCTGCTGGTGTTCTGCCAGTAGTTGAATGAGGAGTATTTCATAGAAACATAGAAACATAGAAAATAGGTGCAGGAGTAGGCCATTCGGCCCTTCTAGCCTGCACCGCCATTCAATGAGTTCATGGCTGAACATTCAACTTCAGTACCCCATTCCTGCTTTCTCGCCATACCCCTTGATCCCCCTAGTAGTAAGGACCTCATCTAACTCCTTTTTGAATATATTTAGTGAATTGGCCTCAACAACTTTCTGTGGTAGAGAATTCCACAGGTTCACCACTCTCTGGGTGAAGAAGTTCCTCCGCATCTCGGTCCTAAATGGCTTACCCCTTATCCTTAGACTGTGACCTCTGGTTCTGGACTTCTCAACATTGGGAACATTCTTCCTGCATCTAACCTGTCTAACCCCGTCAGAATTTTAAATGTTTCTATGAGGTCCCCTCTCATTCTTCTGAACTCCAGTGAATACAAGCCCAGTTGATCCAGTCTTTCTTGATAGGTCAGTCCCGCAATCCCGGGAATCAGTCTGGTGAACCTTCGCTGCACTCCCTCAATAGCAAGAATGTCCTTCCTCAGGTTAGGAGACCAAAACTGTACACAATACTCCAGGTGTGGCCTCACCAATGCCCTATACAACTGTAGCAACACCTCCCTGCCTGTACTCAAATCCCCTTGCTATGAAGGCCAACATGCCATTTGCTTTCTTAACCGCCTGCTGCACCTGCATGCCAACCTTCAATGACTGATGTACCATGACACCCAGGTCTCGTTGCACCTTCCCTTTTCCTAATCTGTCACCATTCAGATAATAGTCTGTCTCTCTGTTTTTACCACCAAAGTGGATAACCTCACATTTATCCACATTATACTTCATCTGCCATGCATTTGCCCACTCACCTAACCTATCCAAGTCGCTCTGCAGCCTCACAGCATCCTCCTCGCAGCTCACACTGCCACCCAACTTAGTGTCATCCGCAAATTTGGAGATACTACATTTAATCCCCTCATCTAAATTATTAATGTACAGTGTAAACAGCTGGGGCCCCAGCACAGAACCTTGCGGTACCCCACTAGTCACTGCCTGCCATTCTGAAAAGTACCCATTTACTCCTACTCTTTGCTTCCTGTCTGACAACCAGTTCTCAATCCATGTCAGTACACTACCCCCAATCCCATGTGCTCTAACTTTGCACATCAATCTCTTGTGTGGGACCTTGTCGAACGCCTTCTGAAAGTCCAAATATACCACATCAACTGGTTCTCCCTTATCCACTCTACTGAAAACATCCTCAAAAAATTCCAGAAGATTTGTCAAGCATAATTTCCCTTTCACAAATCCATGCTGACTTGGACCTATCATGTCACCTCTTTCCAAATGCACTGCTATGACATCCTTAATAATTGATTCCATCATTTTACCCACTACCGATGTCAGGCTGACCGGTCTATAATTCCCTGTTTTCTCTCTCCCTCCTTTTTTAAAAAGTGGGGTTACATTGGCTACCCTCCACTTCATAGGAACTGATCCAGAGTCAATGGAATGTTGGAAAATGACTGTCAACGCATCCACTATTTCCAAGGCCACCTCCTTAAGTACTCTGGGATGCAGTCCATCAGGCCCTGGGGACTTATCGGCCTTCAATCCCATCATATGTAATCGATATGTAATCAAAAAATTAGCCAACTTGTGATCCAATGACAACTGTCGTTTCCTTGGATTTGGATCTAACATTTGTTTTATGAGGGCACGTTTTACAATTTGTACAGTGCGCTCTGCTGCACCACTCGAAGCAGGATGGTATGGTGGAACCTTGGCATGTTTCACACCATTTTTGCTCATGAATTGTGCAAATTCTTCTGAACGAAATTGTGGTCCATTATCCGAAACAATCTCTTCAGGTAGGCCAAATGAAGAAATTAATTTTTGTAAAATGTCCAATGTTTTACTTTTTGTTATTTTCCACATTGGAAACATCTCAACCCACTTCGAATGGTTATCAATCACAATGAACAATTGTTGTCCTTCGAACTCAGAAAAATCAATATGTAGCCTTTGCCATACCCTGGGAGGCCATTTCAATGGCTGTAATGGTACTGATGATGTTTGCTTGCTTACCAATTGACATGTTGTACACTGACTCATGATGTACTCTATATCTTTATCAAGATCTGGCCACCATAAATAACTGCGTGCAAAATTCTTGTCAAGCACATTGCCAGGTGCTGGTCATAGAGGTCTCCTAATAATTTGGACCTGAATTTATTTGGTATAACCAATCTTGCACCCCACATGACACAATCTTTATCGACTGATAATTCATTACTACGAATGAAGAATGGACGTGTATCTTTGTCTGTTACCTGGTTTGGCCATCCATTTGCAATATACTCATATACCTTTGACATCACTGGGTCACGTTTGGTTGCTCTACCAATCTCTTCAGGTGTGACTGGCAGTTCATCAATGTATGAAAAATAAAACACTTTTTCCCTATTGGGTGTAACTTGTGATGGGGAAGGCAATCTAGACATTGCATCAGCATTATTGTGATCAGCTGATCATCTGTATTCAATATCATATGTATATGCTGACAAAATCAAAGCCCATCTCTGCATTCAGGCTGCAGCTAATGTTGGAACTGGGGACTTTGGATGGAGGATTGCTGTTAGGGGCTTAATGGACCACGATGGTAAACTTATGACCATACAAGTCTTTGTGGAACTTCTTGACCCCAAAAATTAATGCCAAAGCTTCCCTTTTAATTTGCGCATAATTATTCTCACTGGCACTGAGAGTGCGTGAAGCAAAAGCAATTGGTCTCTCCTCCCCACTACTTAATACATGAGAGTTACTGCCCCAACTCCATACGGAGAGGCATCACATGCTAGCTTAATCTCCTTAGATATGTCATAGTGAACTAAAATGGTGCTCTCTACCAATTTGCTTTTACACTCCTTGAATGCTGTATTGCATTCTTTTGACCACTTCCAATGGACCTGTTTTTTCAAAAGTTCATTCAGTGGATGTAATACTGCAGCCAAATTTGGTAGGAACTTCCCATAATAGTTCAAAAGACCCAAGAATGAACGAAGTTCAGTGATATTCCTGGGAGTGGGTGCATTTCTAATTGCATCCAATTTTCCCATGGTTGGATGTAAATCATCTTTGTCTACTCTGTACCCTAAGTACTCCACTGAGTTTTTAAATAACTCACACTTACGAGCAGACACTCGTACTCTGTGCTTCTCTAGCCGTTTGAGGACTTCATTCAATATGTTATTCTGAATTTGCCTATTTGGTGCTGAAATTAGTATGTCATCCAAATAACATACAACCTCTTCAATACCTTGCAAAATCTGGTTCATGACCCCTTGGAATATGGCAGGGGTGGAAGACACTCCAAACAGTAGCCTATTAAATTGATATAGGACAATATGAGTATTTATAGTCAAACATGACTTGGATACCTCATCTAGTTCAAGCTGTAAGTAGGCATTCGTAAGATCCAGTTTTGAGAAGATCTGACCACCTGTCAGTGTTGTGAACAAATCTTCTATATTCAGCAATCTATTGGGGACATTACACTCTCGAAGCTGGTTTACAGTTACTTTATGATCACCACACAATCTTACCTTACCATCGGACTTAGGTACAACAACAATGGGTGTAGCCCAATTACATAGATCTATCTTACAAATAATGTTCTCAGTCTCTAGTCTTTTGAGTTCTTGCTCAACTTTCTCCTTGAGTGCATATGGTACGGAACGTGGCTTGTAGTAAACCGATCTAGCGTCCTTCTGTACCCTGACACTCGCCTTGAAGCCTTGGATCGGACTGCCCGTTGTGCAGAACACCTTCAGATACTGTTTGATAACCTCATCCGTTGCTGAAAATCTCACTTCCACACAGAAAATCTTATTCCAATCCAGCTTCAGTGAGCTCAACCAATTTCTTCCTCGTAAGGCCGGCTTGTCTCCTTTCACTACTATTAGAGGCAAGTTCTGAAATTGATCTTTATATTTCACCGGTACGGTGATACGACCTACCACAGGAATTTTCTCTCCCGAGTAGCCTCGCAGCACTATCTTGGATTTCTCCAGTTGGAAATCACGCAATTTGTCACAGTATAGTGACTCCGATACTACACTCACGGATGCACCTGTGTCAATTTCCATTGGTATTTTGAATCCCGCAACATCTATGTGGATTTTGATGCTTTCCGAATCGCTGTCCGTTAACCTCATGCTCCTGATGACGTGTAACTCTAATATCTCCTCGTCCTGTTGTTGTTCTTCCATGCTATGTAGTCTCTTTGGGTTTCTACTCATAGCTTTGAACGCTGGACTCATAGCTTTGAACGCTGGTTTACCCTTCAGTCGGCATGCCTTCGCAAGATGCCCAGCCTTTCTGCAGAAGAAACACTCTGCCTTCATGTATGGGCAACTTTGAGCAATGTGTTGTCCCAGGCAACTATAGCACGACTTCGTGCCCCAACCGTCTTTTACTTTGAACCTGCAGGTGAGTTACCTCGGTTGACTGACGACCATAATTATTATTTAATTCTCGGGAATATTGTTCGGCCATGCCCATCGACCTCGCTGTCTGACAAGCAATCTCAAAAGTCAAGTTATCCGTCGTCAATAACTTCCTTCTGATCACATCATTTTTCACCCCACAAACAAAACGATCCCGTAATGCTCGGTTTTGAAAGTTTCCAAAGTTTGAAAGTTACAGTGCCTCGATAGCTTTTTTAATGCTACGATGTAATCACTAATACAATCACCAGTCTTTTGATTCCAAATCCCAAAACGATAGCTTTCAGCAATTTCTAACAGTTTGGGATTATAGTGCTGCTCCAGCTTCATTAAAATCTCTTTCAGCGTTGTGTCCTTTGACTCGTCAGGCACAAGCAGATTTACAAGGGTTTCGTATAATGTCGGACCCGCCTCCGATAAGAAGATCACTTTCTTACATTCCAACACAGCCTGGTTCTGGACTGCATAGTCTGGAACTTCCATTATGTTATTTGCAGTGAAATACATTTCTCGGCGATCCACATACGCTTTAAAACATTCCCGGTCGTGTCTATATTCCCCCGATTACACCTGCCATTTTAATCTCTAGATGTTCACACCATGCTGTATTTTACCTCGGTTTTTGTAGCTTTTTTCCAAAGACAGAAACTTTCAAAGTCTCTCTGTCGGCTGGCTGAATCCTTCACCAACAAAATTTAAGCTTTAAATCATCCGAAAAATCCCATCTCAATCGCCAAATGTGATATTTTCACAGAGCACAAGCACACACAGCTCCTAACATGACAGGCAGCTCTCTCGGAAGTCTCTGGAAATATGCCTGGTTCTGTTTATTATTAACCCTGCACTTGCAGTACACAATATGTCCACATCCACAGTGTGGGGCTACAAACATTACAAGTTTACAGACATTACAAGCAGGTTATCATAGAATTATAAAAATTTACAGCATGGAAGGAAGCCATTTTGGCCCATCGTGTCCGCACTGGCCGACCAAGAGCTACCCAGCCTAATCCCACTTTTCAGCTCTTGGTCCATAGCCCTGGAGGTTACGGCACTTCAAGTGCACATCCAAGTATTTTTTTAAATGTGGTGAAGGTTTCTGCCTCTACCATCCTTTCAGGCAGTGAGTTCCAGACCCGCACCACCCTCTGGGTAAAGAAATTTCCCCTCATATCTCCTCTAAATCTCCCCCCAATTACTTTAAATCTATGCCCCCTGGTTGTTGACCCCTGTGCCAAGGGAAACAGGTCCTTCCTATCCAATCTATCCAGGCCCCTCATAGTTTTATACACCTCAATCAGGTCTCCTCTCAGCCTCCTCTGTTCCAAAGAAAACAGACCCAGCATCTCCAATCTTTCCTCATAGCCAAAATTCTCCAACCCAGGCAACATTCTCTGCACCCTTTCCAGTGCAAACACATCTTTCCTGTAATGTGGTGACCAGAACTGCACGCAGTACTCCAGCTGCGGCCTAACCAGTGTTTTATACAGTTGAAGCAAAACCTCCTTGCTCTTGTATTCCATGCCTCGACTAATAAAGGTAAGCATTTCTTCTGCCTTCTTAACCACCGAATCAACCTGGCCTGCTACCTTCAGGGATCTGTGAACCTGCACTCCAAGGTCCCTTTGTTCCTCTACACTTTTCAGTGTCATACCATTTAATGTGTGTTCCCTTGCCTTGTTAGACCTTCCCAAATGCATTTCCTCACACTTATCTGGATTGAATTCTATTTGCCATTGTCCTGACCAATACATTGATATCTTCCTGCAGTCCACAGCTTCCTTCTTCATTATCAACTGCACAGCTGAATTTAGTGTCATCTGCAAACTTCTTAATCGTACCCTCAACATTCAAGTCCAGGTCATTGATATATACCGCAAAAAGTTAGTGGTGAGTAAGTGCTGCTTGATAGCTCTGTCAACGACACCATCCATCACTTTGCTGATGATTGAGAGTAAACTGATGGGATGGTAATTGGCCGGATTTATTTGTTCTGCTTTTTGTGGCCAGGACATACCTGGGCGGTTTTCCACATTGTCGGTCAGATGCCAGTGTTGGAACTGCTTGGCTCGAGGCGCAGCTAGTTCAGGAGCACAAGTCTTCAGCACGACAGCCAGGAGGAGCAATATTGGTTGGAGAAGTATCGGCCAGGACAATTTCCTGTGCTTTCAACATCAACAACAACAACAGTAATTTGTATTTATATAGCACCCTAACGTAATGAAACATCCCCAGGCGCTTCACAGAAGCATTATCAAACAAAAGTGAACACCAAGCCACAAAAGGAGATATGAGAAAAGCAGAATACTGCGGATGCTGGAAGCTGGAATAAAAACAGAAAATGCTGGAAATCTCAGCAGGTCAGGCAGCATCTGTGGAGAGGAAGCAGAGTTAACGTTTCATAGAAACATAGAAACATAGAAAATAGGTGCAGGAGTAGGCCATTCGGCCCTTCTAGCCTGCACCGCCATTCAATGAGTTCATGGCTGAACATTCAACTTCAGTACCCCATTCCTGCTTTCTCGCCATACCCCTTGATCCCCCTAGCAGTAAGGACCTCATCTAACTCCTTTTTGAATATATTTAGTGAATTAGCCTCAACAACTTTCTGTGGTAGAGAATTCCACAGGTTCACCACTCTCTGGTCATAAGGAGATATGAGGACAGGTGACCAAAAGCTTGGTCAGAGAGGTAGGCTTCAAGGAGTTTCTTAAAGGAGGAGCAAGAGTTGGAGGTTTAAAAAGGGAATTCCAGAACTTACAGCCTCGGCAGCTGAAGGCACGGTTCGCCAATGGTGGACCGATTAAAATCAGGGATGCCCAAGAGCCTGGAATTGGATGAGTGCAGAAATCTCGGATGGTTGTGGGGCTGGAGCAGTTCGCAGAGATAGGAAGGGGCAAGCCCATGAAAATGAGGATTTGAAATCAAGGATGAGAATTTTAAAATCAAGGCATTGCTGGACCAGGAGCCAATGTAGGTCGATAGGTGAACGGGATGGGTTAGGAAACGGGCAGCAGAGGTTTGGATGAGCTCAAAGTGGCACAAAGTGGGAAGCCAGCCAGGAGAGCATTGGAATAGTCAAGTTTAGAGATAACAAAGACATGAGAGCTGATCTTATCGAAACATATAAGATAATGAGGGGGCTCGATAAGGTGGAGGCAGAGAGGATATTTCCACTCAATAGGGGAATCTAAAACTAGGGGAAATAGTCTGAGAATAAAGGGCCGCCCATTTAAAACTGATGAGAAGGAATTTCTTCTCTCAGAGGGTTGCAGGGAAGTGGAGCTGAGTCCATGATCAGATCAGTCATGAGCTTATTAAATGGCAGAGCAGGCTCGAGGGGCCAAATGGCCTACTCCTGCTCCTATTTCTTACGTTCTTATGGATAAGGGTTTCAGCAACAGGTGAGCTTAGGCAGGGGCGGAGATGGGCGATGTTATGGAGGTCTTTGTGATGGAGAGGATATGAGGTCGGAAGTTCATCTCAAGGTCAAACAGGACATCAATAGCCTCAGAAGATCTCAAACTTAACCTCAATAGTGATACATTTTAGTAGAAAGCATGAGGAGAGTAAATATAAACTAAAGTGGGTGCATGAACAGAGAAACCTAGGGGTATATGCGCACAAATCGTTGAAGGTGGCAGAGCAGGTTGAGAAAGCACTTAATTAATCTTACGGGATTAATCCTGGGCTTCATGAATAGAGATATCGAGTACAAAAGCTTGGGTATTATGCTGAATCTTTATAAAACACTGGTTCGGCCTCAACCGGGTCCAATTCTGGGCACCGTACTTTAGGAAGGATGTGAAGGCCTTAGAGAGGGTGTAGAAAAGATTTATGAGAATGATTCCAGGGATGAGGGGCTTCATTTACGTGGATAGACTGGAGAAGCTGGGGTTGTTCTCCTTAGAGCAGAGAAGTTTGAGAGGAGATTTGATAGAAAATCATGAGTGGTCTTGACAGAGTAGATAGAGAGAAACTGTTCCCATTGGCGGAAGGGTGGAGAACCAGAGGACACAGATGTAAGGTGACTGGCAGAAGAACCAAAGGTGATATAAGGAAAAGCATTTTTACACAGCGAGTGGTTATGATCTGGAATGCACTGCCTGAAAGGATGGTGAAGGCAGACTTAATCGTGGCTTTCAAAAGGGAGTTGGATAAGTACCAAAAGGAAAAAAATTGCAAGGCTACGGGAAAAGGGCGGGAGAATGGGACTAGCTGAGATACTCTGGCAGAGAACCGGCATGGGCTCGACGGGCCGAATGGTCTCCTTCTGTTCTGTAAACCATTCCAGGATTCTATAATAGGAAGACAGGACCATGGTTTCGGATCTCATTGAAAGAAGCAATGAAGCACTTCATCAGTGCCGCACGGGAGTGTCAGCTTGAGTTATGAACTCAAGTTCTGGTGGAGCTAAGGCAGGAATCCACCACCTTCCGACTGAATACTGAACAGCAATACTATCTTCAGCAATCTCTTCATTCTCTGCATGATCCACTATCGCATCATGAAAACTAAATTATCTCAGTGTTCTCTTCTAGATCAAAGATGCTGACGCTGTGATGGATGGGGTGCACAGTTTATGCTAATGCCTCTCAATCAGTCATCCTGTGCAGAAATAAAGAGGAGTGGTATTTATCTGACTTGTCACTTAAACCTAAGTATTATTAAGATATGCAGCAGACTTGCAGACAGCCACAGTCATGTTGTGACTGCAGCAGGTTCTCGTTACATCACCACAGGGAGAAATTCAGTGTAGAGTGGCTACCTCTGAGGCACCTCTGATTATTGGCGGCAAGGTCAAAGGAACCAAACTAACCAGTGGTGGACGGGGTAGGGGTGGGGGCGCTTTGGAGCTGCAGAGGCGAATTCCTCCGTGAGTCATTAACCGGTTGACACAGAACATGTTTACACATTAAACACGCTTTGCACGTGAGAGTCCTATATTTCCATGAGGGTTCTCCCCATCAGTGGACACCCCGCAGGAACAATGTCAATGGCCGTTTTATTTAAGCATTTAGGTTGTCTCTCCAAGGGGGGGTTTTCCGCTGATCTCCCGTTAAAGCTTTCAGACTGTGACACTAATATTACCGTAATAAATATAATGTAGATTAGCTTCACTCCAGCGGGGAGCTTACTGAGGGTGAGGTGGAGCATTGCAGCAAGGGAGATTGAGAAGAGCATTGGTGCGATGACACAGCCCTGCTTGACCTCGGTCCGAACATGAATTGGGTCTGTGGTGGATCCGTTGGTCAGGATCACAGCTTGCATGGTGACAAACTTTTGAGAGCAGCTGAATTTGAGGAGGACACTCCATAATCCCTCACGGTTGACAGTGTCGAAGGCCTTTGTGGGGTCAAAGAAGGCCATGTACAAGGGTTGGTGCTGTTCCCTGCATTTCTCTTGGATTTGTCGCGCGGTGAAGATCATGTCCATTGTGCCCCTTAGTGGGCAGAATCCGCATTGCGACTCTGGGAGGAGCTCTTCAGCCACAGGAAGAAGGAGATTGAGGAGGATTCTTGCAATGACGTTCCATGTGGCAGACAGCAGGGAAACTCCTCTGTAATTACCGCAATTGGACTTGTCGCCTTTCTTGTAGCTGATCACGATTACGGTGTCTCTGAGATCCCCTCGCGTGCTCCCCTCCTTCCAGATAAGAGAATTGGAATCATGTATTCGCGCCAATAGTTCTTCTCCATCATGCTTTCGTGCTTTGGCGGGGATTCCAACTGGTCCTGAGGCCTTGTTGTTCTTCAGTTGTCGGATGGCCTTTGCTACCACATGCCGGTCTGGGGTTGTGCTGAGTTGGTGGCGAGTAGCATGCTGCGGGATGGAGTCGAGGACACTGTTCAACCTCTGCTGTCTCCAGGCCAGATCCAAGGTCGTCCCAACCTCTGTTGTTGAATTACAGTAAGCAGACGACGCTTGCGTCTGCGCATACTTGGAGGCCGAAATGCAAGCCATCGTCAACATCTTCACTGAGGCATACGAGAGCATGGGCCTTACACTGAACATCCGTAAGACAAAGGTCCTCTACCAACCTGCCCCCGCCACACAGCACTGCCTCCCAATTATCACAATCCACGACGAGTCCTTGGACAATGTGGACCATTTTCCATACCTCAGGAACCTACTGTCAGCAAGGGAAGACATCGATGACGAGGTCCAACACCGCCTTTAGTGTGCCAGTGCAGCCGTCGGTCGCCTCAGGAAGAGAGTGTTTGAAGACCAGGACATCAAACCTAGCACCAAGCTCATGGTCTACAGAACACTGCCCTCCTATATGCTCAGAGACATTGACTATGTACAGCAGACACTTCAAAGCATTAGAGAAGTACCACCAATGCTGCCTCCGCAAGATCCTGCAAATCCATTGGAGGATAGGCGCACCATTGTCAGTGTTCTTGATCAGGCCAACATTCCCAGCATCGAAGCACTCATCATACTCGATCAGCTCCTCTGGATGGGCCACAATATCTGTATGCCCAATACGAGAATCCCAAAACAAGCGCTCTACTCGGAGCTTCGACACGGCAAGCGAGCCCCAGGTGGGCACAGGAAACGTGTTGTATATGCAGACTATGATTGTACTCTCTGTGTAGTCACTGTGTGGTTGCATAAGATGGAGACATGTTACCTGATGTACTATCAATAAGGTTTACACTGTGTATATATATGCTGGCACCACTAGAGGGTGCAACTGGTGGAGACCGGGGGGTTTCCTGCCCTGGTGGCAGGGACTAGTAGAAAAGGCTGCACACCATGCTTGTCGGAATAAAGGACCAAGGTCACTACAGTTTGAGTACAACACATTGCCTCGTTGAGTCATTCATATCTACATTACAGACATAATAACTGGCGATGAGAATAAGGACTTTCACGCGATCATGGCTACCTTTGGCACACTAAAAGACTTCGCAGAGGGTGATGATTGGGATGCCTTCACGGAAAGGCTCGAGCTATATTTCGTGGCAAAGGACCTGGCAGGGGAGACGGACGTATCGGCGGAGAAGTACAACGGTATAATGCTGACCAGTTGTGGGCCTGAGGTCTACTGCATCATCATCGACTTGCTGGCACCTACAAAGGCCAAGGATAAGACATACGATGAGCTGACTGAACTAATTCGTGACCAACTAAAACCAAAAGAGAGCATCCTCACGGCCAGGCACAGATTATACACCCACCGCAGACCTGAGGGCCAGGAGGTTGCAAAATATGCTGCCGACCTCAGGAGACTTGTGGCACCATGTGATTTTGGCACGCACCTCAACGAAGCATTGCGAGACATCTTTGTTATAGGGATTGGCCACGAGGGCCTCCTTCAAAAGCTATTATCTGCCGACACCACAGTCAACTTGCAGAAGGCCATCAGCATCAGTCAGGTGTTAATGACCTCAATCTGCAGCACCAAGCAAATTGTTCATCCTGTGGACTCAAACCCAGCAAGTACTGCACACAGAATGGTGCCTTTCACAGGCAAGCCTGTAGAACGTGGCTCTGCCCAGGGCAGAGAGCACAGACCTCAGGGTTCCAGAACTCAGAGTCTGTCAAGGGGTGCTAATCGAGTATCACCGTGCTGGCATTACAGAGGAAACCATAGGGCTCACCAGTGTCGGTTTGCTGAGTACGTATGCAAAGCCTGTAACACAAAGGTCCACCTTCAGCCTATGTGTAAAAGAAATGTGACTCACCATCTAGCAGAGGAGTCAGTAGATGGGAGTATGATGATTTGGCCAGAGAGGCAGCTCAGCCCCAAGAAGAAATGTATGGAGTGTATACCTGCACATCCGATTGTCCTCTCGTGAAGATGGAAGTCGAGATAAATGGTGTTCCAGTCTTCATGGAAGTGGACATGGGAGCAAACCAGTCAGTGATGAGCCAGGATGCCTTTGAGAGGCCATGGAATGAAAATCGACCTGAGCTGGTTCAAGTACACGAATAGTTGCGCACCTACACCAAGGAGTTGATCCCAGTCCTCGGTAGTGCGGATTTAAGTATAATCCATGATGGCGTGGTGCACAAGTTACCTCTATGGATTTTTGCAGGTGATGGTCCAACGCTACTCGGAAGAAGGTGGATGGGGAAGATCCAGTGGAAATGGGAAGACCTCTTCACTCCAGCAATCGTTGCCCCCCAAGCTCAGAGGCAGAGCAAAACCTCACCTTCGCTTGGGCCAGGCACCAGAGAACAGACCAGCGCAGCACATGAGGCACAGAACGTCCAAGACGACTGTGTGGCAATGATCTGATCGGAACGACTTAAAAGTACATTCCCGGCTCCAGTGGCAGGACTCCTGGGGAGGAAGATCGAATTCACAGGCACTCTTCCAGCTTTTGTGGCAGAATTGTGGGAGATAAAATCAAGACAGTCAACCTCGAAGACAGAGGCAAGATGGAGTCCCTGCTGCAGCGAAGTGCAGCGTGAATGAAAAAAAAGATGGCCGCGGCAATATTTAAAGGACCGACATGTGGTGTCTAACAAAGGAGTTGTCTGGGGTAAAGCCAGCAGGGTTCTCTCAAAGGAGACCTGCAACCAACTGAACTTAAAGAGACATTGTATGCATGGCAATCAATGTAACGAGCCTATTAAGATTGTGAAAAAAATGCTGTTGCGAATTGTCGGTACTATTCCTAATGTAAAAAATAAAAAGCTGTTGAAAGCTGTCGGGAATAGAGTGTCCCCAAAAGTAACATAGAAACCTAGAAACATAGAAAATAGGTGCAGGAGTAAGCCATTCAATCCTTCGAGCCTGCACCACCATTCAATATGATCATGGCAGATCATTCACCTTAGTACCCCTTTCCTGCTTTGTCTCCACACCCCTTGATCCCTTTAGCCGTAAGGGCCATATCCAACTCCCTCTTGAATATATCGAACAAACTGGCATCAACAACTCTCTGCGGTAGAGAATTCCACAGATTAACAACTCTCTGAGTGAAGAAGTTCCTCCTCATCTCGGTCCTAAATGGCTTACCCCTTATCCTTAGACTGTGAGCCCAGGTTCTGGACTCCCCCAACATTGGGAACATTCTTCCTGCATCTAACCTGTCCAATCCCGTCAGAATTTTATATGTTTCTATGAGATCCCCTCTCATTCTTCTAAACTCGAGTGAGACAGTCGATCCAGTCTCTCCTCATGTCAGTCCTGCCATCCCGGGAATCAGTCTGGTGAACCTTCGCTGCACTCCCTCAATAGCAAGATTGTCCTTCCTCAGATTAGGAGACCAAAACTGAACACAATATTCAAGTGTGGCCTCACCAAGGTCTTGTACAGCTGCAACAAGACCTCCCTGCTCCTGTACTCAAATCCCCTAGCTATGAAGGCCAACATGCCATTTGCCTTCTTCACCGCCTGCTGCACCTGCATGCCAAACTTCAATGACTGATGTACCATGACACCCAGGTCTCGTAGCACCTCTCCTTTTCCTAATCTGCCGCCATTCAGATAATATTCTGCCTTCCTGTTTTTGCCACCAAAGTGGATAACCTCACATTTATCCACATTATACTGCATCTGCCATGCATTTGCCCACTCACCTAACCTTAGCATCCTCCTCATAGCTCACACCGCCACCCAGCTTAATGTCATCTGCAAACTTGGAGATATTACTCTCAATTCCTTCATCTAAATCATTGATGTATATTGTAAATAGTTGGGGTCCCAGCACTGAGCCCTGCGGTACCCCACTAGTCACTGCCTGCCATTCTGAAAAGGACCCGTTTATCCCGAATTTCTTCTTCCTGTCTGCCAACCAGTTCTCTATCCACGTCAGTATATTACCCCCAATAGCATGTGCTTTAATTTTGCACACCAATCTCTTGTGTGGGACCTTGTCAAAAGCCTTTTGAAAGTCCAAATACACCACATCCACTGGTTCTCCCTTGTCCACTCTACTAGTTACATCCTCAAAAAATTCTAGAAGTTTTGTCAAGCATGATTTTCCCTTCATAAATCCATGGCTTGGACCGAACCTGTCACTGCTTTCCAAATGCACTGCTATTTCATCTTTAATAATTGATTCCAACATTTTCCCCACCACTGATGTCAGTCTAACCGGTCTATAATTACCCGTTTTCTCTCTCCCTCCTTTTTTAAAATGTGACGTTACATGAGCTACCCTCCAGTCCATAGGAACAGATCCAGAGTTGATAGACTGTTGGAAAATGATCACCAATGCATCCACTATTTCTAGGGCCACTTCCTTAAATACTCTGGGATGCAGACTATCAGGCCCTGGGGATTTATTGGCCTTCAATCCCGTCAATTTCCCTAACACAATTTCCAGCCTAATAAGGATATCCTTCAGCTCCTCCTTCTCACTCGACTCTCGGTCCCCTAGTATTTCCGGAACATTATTTGTGTCTTCCTTCGTGAAGACAGAACCAAAGTATTTGTTCAATTGGTCTGCCATTTCTTTGTTCCCTATTATAAATTCACCTGATTCTGACTGCAAGGGACCTACGTTTGTCTTCACTAATCTTTTTCTCCACATATTTATAGAAGCTTTTGCAGTCAGTTTTTATGTTCCCAGCATGCTTCCTCTCATACTCTATTTTCCCCCTCCTACTTAAATCCTTTGTCCTCCTCTGCTGAATTCTAAATTTCTCCCAGTCCTCAGGTTTGCTGCTTTTTCTGGCCAACTTATATGCCCCTTCCTTGGATTTAACATTATCCCTAATTTCCCTTGTTAGTCACGGTTGAGCCACCTTCCCCATTTTATTTTTTACTCCAGACAGGAATGTACAATTGTTGAAGTTCATCCATGTGCTCTTTAAATGTTTGCCATTGCCTATCCACCATCAATCCTTTAAGTATCATTCGCCAGATCATTCTAGCCAATTCATGTCTCATACCATTGAAGTTACCTTTCCTTAATTTCAGGACCCTAGTCTCTGAATTAACTATGTCACTGTCCATCTTAATAAAGAATTCTACCATATTATGGTCACTCTTCCCCCAGGGGCCTCGCACAACAAGATTGTTCACATCACCCAGTCTAGGATGGCCAGCCCTCTAGTTGGTTCCTCGACATATTGGTCTAGAAAACCATCCCCAATACACTCCAGGAAATCCTCCTCCACCAGTATTGCTACCAGTTTGGTTAGCCCAATCTATATGTAGATTAAAGTCGCCCATGATAAATGCTGTATTGCATGCATCCCTAATTTCTTGCATGCACCCCTAATTTCTTGTTTGATGCTGTCCCCAACCTCACTACTACTGTTTGATGGTCTGTACACAACTCCCAATAGCGTTTTCTGCCCTTTGGTATTCCGCAGCTCTACCCATACAGATTCCACATCATCCAAGCTAATGTCCTTCCTTACTATTGCCTTAATTTCTTCTCTAACCAGCAATGCTACCCCACCTCCTTTTCCTTTCTGTCTATCCTTCCTGAATGTCGAATACCCCTGGATGTTGAGTTCCCAGCCTTGGTCACCCTGGAGCCATGTCTCTGTAATCCAAATTAAATCATATTCGTTAATAGCTGCCTGCGCAGTTAATTCATCCACTTTCTGATGCATACTCCTCGCACTGAGGCACAGATCCTTCAAGCTTGTCTTTTTAACACACTTTATCCCTTTAGACTTTTGCTATAATGTGGCCCTTTTTGATTTTTGCCTTGGGTTTCTCTGCCCTCCACTTTTACTTTTATTCTTTCTATCTTTTACTTCTGCCCCCATTCTACTTCCATCTGTCTCCCTGCATAGGTTCCCATCCCCCTGCCATATTAGTTGAACCCCTACCCAACAGCACTAGCAAATACTTCCCCTCGGACATTGGTTCTGGTCCTGCCCAGGTGCTCACCGTCCGGTTTGTACTGGTCCCACCTCCCCCAGAACTGGTTCCAATGTCCCAGGAATTTGAATCCCTTCCTCCTGCATCAATCCTCAAGCCACATATTCTTGGCTATCCTGCAATTCCTACTCTGACTAGCACGTGGCATTGGTAGCAATGCTGAGATTACTACCTTTGAGGTCCTGCTTTTTATTTATCTCCTAGCTACCTAAATTCAGCTTGTAGGATCTCATCCCATTTTTTACCTATATCGTTGATATCTATATGCACCACAACAACTGGCTGTTCACCTTCCCCCTCCAAAATATCCTGCAGCCGCTCTGAGACAGCCTTGACCCTTGCACCAGTGAGGCATCATGCCATCCTGGAGTCTCGATTGCGGCCGCTGAAACGCCTATCTATTCCCCTTACTATAGAATCCCCTACCACTTTAGCTCCTGTGTAGCAGAGCCACCCATGGTGCCATGAACTTGGCTGCTGCTGCCTTCCATGGCATGCAGGTGCAGCACGCGGTTAAGAAAGCAAATGGCATGTTGGCCTTCATAGCGAGGGGATTTGAGTACAGGGGCAGGGAGGTGTTGCTACAGTTGTACAGGGCCTTGGTGAGGCCACACCTGGAGTATTGTGTACAGTTTTGGTCTCCTAACTTGAGGAAGGACATTCTTGCTATTGAGGGAGTGCAGCGAAGATTCACCAGACTGATTCCCAGGATGGTGGGACTGACCTATCAAGAAAGACTGGATCAACTGGGCTTGTATTCACTGGAGTTCAGAAGAATGAGAGGGGACCTCATAGAAACGTTTAAAATTCTGACGGGGTTAGACAGGTTAGATGCAGGAAGAATGTTCCCAATGTTGGGGAAGTCCAGAACCAGGGGTCACAGTCTAAGGATAAGGGGTAAGCCATTTAGGACCGAGATGAGGAGAAACTTCTTCACCCAGAGAGTGGTGAATCTGTGGAATTCTCTACCACAGAAAGTAGTTGAGGCCAATTCACTAAATATATTCAAAAGGGAGTTCGATGAAGTCCTTACTACTCGGGGGATCAAGGGTTATGGCGAGAAAGCAGGATGGGGGTACTGAAGTTTCATGTTCAGCCATGAACTCATTGAATGGCGGTGCAGGCTAGAAGGGCTGAATGGCCTGCTCCTGCACCTATTTTCTATGTTTCTATGTTTCCTCTGATGAGTCATTCCCCCAACAGTACCCAAAACGGTGTATCTGTTTTGGAGGGGGATGACCGCAGGGGATCCCTGCACTACCTTCCTTCCACTGCTCTGCCTCATGGTCACCCATTCCTTATCTGCCTGAGTAACCTTTACCTGTGGTGTGACCAACTCACTAAACGTGCTATTCACGACATCCTCAGCATCACGGATGTTCTAGAGTGAGTCCATGTGCAGCTCCAGTGCCGCAATGTGGTCTGTGAGGAGCTGCTGCAGGGTACACTTCCTACACATGTGGTCATCAGAGACACTGGAAGCATCCCTGACTTTCCACATTGCACAGGAGGAGCATGACACTTGTCTGAGCTCTCCTGCCATGACTTAACCCTTAGGTTAACTTAATTTGGCAACAATGTCGAAGGTTACCTACTGATAATGAAATGAAAAGAAGAAAAATAAAGATTCATTACTCACCAATCCACCAAACAATCACTTACCCACTTGGCTGTGACATCACTCTTCGATTTCTTTCTATTTCTTTGTTTACCTTCTGCCCCTGCACCTGCACCAGCTGGCTCCTCCGACTCCCGCTGGCTGCTTCTTGATGGTCACGCCCTATTATGGGCCACACCTCCGACTCCCGCTGGCTTCTCCCTTACGGTCGCGCCCTTTTATGGGACACTCCTCCGACTCCTGCTGGCTGCTCCCTGACAATCGCGCCCTTTTATGGTATGCTCCTCCGCTGCGTGTATTGGTGCCGTAGCAAGCGACGACCTCAGGAGGGTGAAGGCACTGATCCTGATACCCTGCCCCAGGTCGAACCCACGCTGCAGGCACCCGATGGCACTATTCACCATGGATCCAGAAACAAAAACGGCGCCAACATGCACAGTCGGCCACTGTTGCCCACGACCCGGGTGGAGACGGCACAGCCCCCAGACCCAGTCGCTACCTCGGCCATGTCCCGGAGCGAAAGTTCAGAACCAACGAGGTCCCCAAATGGGACCTGGAACAGCCATGTTCCCAACACCATTAGAGAGCAGGCAGAAGACTCTGCAGCCCTCAAAGAAGGACAGGGAGGTCACACACATTTGTGGCTCTGCCCACCACTAGGCAATGGCAAAGACCCTGATTCCTGGCTAGGTGAGCAAACCAAGCCCACCCCGCTAGCAGGGGGTGCAGCACCACCATAGGACCTCGTCCGGTTGTTCTGGAACTAGCGCTCTCGCATACCTGTATTGCTACCTCAGTACTGACCATGATTGAACCATGAATGCAATCTACCCAATCCAGGCACACGACCGTAAAACATAACGAATGTAAGTCATTGAACCAAGGTGTCATGATACAAACTGTAAAAAAAAATGTTTTTCTTCCTTTCTTTGTATTGCACTGTGTCTGATCCCGTATGTTAATGTAACGGGCCTGCTGCATGATCTTGCTGTGTGGGGGGGGGGCGGGGGGGGAATGGATGAATGTAGCCATGGACACACACATGGATCTTACCCAGAACCCACTGGAACCTCCACTGCATCATCGAACAATCCAATCTGGTAGCTATGACACAATGTTGTGGCAAAAGGACTTGGGGGTTAACAGGGAGAGAGCCAAGCCAAAGCACAGTCAAGGTGCAAGGGCTATTGGCACTTAAGTCTGTGGAAAGCTAAGCCAGTGCACATAGTGCAAAGGTAATTGACATAAAGGACTTGGGGAAGAGTGATGTTGTATATGCAGACTATGGATGTACTCTCTGTGTAGTCACTGTGTGGTTGCATAAGATGGAGACATGCTACCTGATGTACTATTAATAAGGTTTACACTGTATATACATGCTGGCACCACGAGAGGGTGCAATTGGTGGAGACTGGGGTTTCTTGCCCTGGTGGCAGGGCCCAGTATAAAAGGCTGCACAGTATGCTTGTGACTCACTCTGCAGTTTGGAATAAAGGACCAAGGTCACTACAGTTTGAGTACAACACATTGCCTCGTGGAGTCATCCATAAGTACATTGCAGATGTAATAAACCGTTTCAAGAACACCCTCAAAGCCTCCTTGAAAATGTGCAACATCCCTTCCGATACCTGCAAATTTCTGGCCCAAGATCGCTCAAAGTGGAGGAGAAGCATCCGGGAAAGCACTGAACACCTCGATTCTCTTCACCGGGACCAAGCTGAAGCCAAGCGTCGACAGCGGAAGGAGCGTACGGCAACCCAAGCCCCCCACCCACCTATCCCTCCAAACACTGTCTGTCCCACCTCTGACAGCGACTGTAGGTACCGCATTGGGCTGTACAGTCACCTGAGGACTCATTAGTGTGGAAGCAAATCTTCATCGACTCCAAGGGACTGCATAAGAATAAGTAGAAGAAGAAATCTAATCAAACATCAGAAATAGTTTAATTACTGCAGTATTTAAAGATAAACTATTAAAGATATCAAAACTATAACTTGCATTTAAATAGCCTCTTTAACATAGGTAAACACTCCAAAATGCTTCAAAGAGGAGTACGAAAAAAATAGGATGCTGAGCCAAAGAAAGGAAAAGACCTGGATTTATATAGCATCTTTCGTGGCCTCAGGACATCCCACTGGGCTTTACAGCAAACAAAGTACTTTTGAACTGAAGTCACTGTCGTATTGAAGGGGAACACGGCAGCCAATTTGCGCACAGCAAGGTGCCACAAACAGCAATGTGTTAAATGACCAGACTGTCTGTGTTTTCAGGTGTTGGTTGAAGGATAAATGTCGGCCAGGATGTGAGGGAGAACTCCCCTGCTCTTCGGTGAAATAGTGCTACGGGATCTTTTACGTCCACCTGAGAGGCAGACGGGGCCTCGGTTTAACGTCTCATTCGAAAGACGGCATCTCCGACAGTGCACTGGGAGTCAGCCTGGGTTTCTGTGCTCAAGGGAGTAAAGGGAAATGGAACTGAATCCATGATCAGATCAGCCGTGATCTTATTGAATGGAGGAGCAGGCTCGAGGGGCAAAATGGCCTACTCCTGCTCCTATTTCTTATGTTCTTAAGTACCTGGAGTGGGACTTGAACCCACAACCTTCTGCCGAAGAGGCGAGGATGCTACCCACTGAGCCATGGGCTTAGAGGAAACTCAATTAACATTTGAAGAAAAAAAGTATTAAGAGTTGCAGGGAAATGTTAGGAGAGTGGCGAGCCTGGTTGGAGAGGAGCAGCATTGGTACAGACACGAGGGGCCAAATGGCCTCCTCCTGTGCTGAAATAGCCCATCGTTCTACAGATGTGCGTCGGTGTTATGACAATTAAGTTTAAAATAATGCTGCAGAAATTGCCACTCAACCCAGCTAAATGAGCAGAAAGTGTTCCAAATGACAGTGTTTTTTCTCTGGGCAACAGTTACTCAGAGAAAAAACACCAACAATCTCCTATGCAATCTTCCAAATGATTCATTAGATAATAAAGATTCATTTTGAAAGCAAAGTGAAAAGCAAAACACATTAAAAAGAACATGTTGACTGCAAATGGCAGCCCAAGTGGCATTGATTTCTGAAATTGCCCCCAGGCTAATAGATCTTTCTCCTTAACTCTTTCAACCAGATGGAGTGTGTGTGTACGTGTGTGCATGCGGGTATATATATATATGCACGGGCATGTTATGTGTGTACATCATCACCATAGGCAGTCCTTCGAAATCGAGGAAGACTTGCTTCCTCTCCAAAAGTGAGTTCTCAGGTAGCTGGACCGTCTAATACGGGAATTACAGTCTCTGTCACTGGTGGGATAAACAGTGGTTGAGGGAAAGGGTGGGTGGGACTGGTTTGTCGCATGCTCCTTCCGCTGCCTGTGCTTGTTTTCTGCATGCTCTCGGCGACGAGACTCGAGGTGCTCAGCGTTCTCCCGGATGCTCTTCCTCCACTTAGGACGGTCTTTGGCCAGGGTCTCCCAGGTGTCAGTGGGGATGTTGCACTTTATCAGGGAGGCTTTGAGGGTGTCCTTGAAACGTTTCCTCTGCCCACCTGGGGCTCGCTTGCCGTGTAGGAGTTCTGAGTAGAGCGCTTGCTTTGGGAGTCTCGTGTCGGGCGTGCGAAACAATGTGGCCCGCCCAGCGGAGCTGGTCGAGTGTGGTCAGTGCTTCAATGCTGGGGATGTTGGCCTGACCGAGAACAGTGATGTTGGTGCGTCTGTCCTCCCAGGGGACTTGCAGGATCTTGCGGCGGCGTCGCTGGTGGTATTTCTCCAGTGATTTGAGGTGTCTACTGCATATGTGTGTACGGATGCAGTTTCAGCAGTGGCTCAGTTGGTGGCACTCTCACATCCGAGTCAGAAGGTAATAAAAACAGAAAATGCTGGAAATACTCAGCAGGTCAAATAAATGCTTCGGGGCATTAATCCTTCATCAGAACTTTGTTTGTCTCTCCACAGATGCTGCCTGCCTGCTGAATATTTCCAGCATTTTCTGTTTTTATTTCAGATTTCCAGCATCTATAATATTTTGCTTTTGAGTCAGAAGGTCGTGTGTTCAAGTCCCACTCCAGAGACTTGAGCAACAAATCCAGGCTGACACTTCAGTGCCGTACTGAGGGAGTGCTGCACTGTCAGGGGTGCCGTTTTTCAGATAAGACATTAACCCAAAGCCTCCATCTGCCCTCTCAGGATAATTTAAAAGATTGCCTGAGGCTTTGCCTGAAAGAGAGTGCTGCCTCTTTTCATGCATTGCTGCTCAAAGGCTATCGCTTCTCGGCCTTTAGGCTAAGATCAAGGTTAGCTGCAGGAAGAATGTTCCCAATGTTGGGGAAGTCCAGAACCAGGGGTCACAGTCTCAGGATAAGGGGTAAGCCATTTAGGACCAAGATGAGGAGAAACTTCTTCACCCAGAGAGTGGTGAACCTGTGGAATTCTCTACCACAGAAAGTAGTTGAGGCCAATTCACTAAATATATTCAAAAAGGAGTTAGATGAAGTCCTTACTATTAGGGGGATCAAGGGGTATGGCCAGAAAGCAGGAAGTGGGTACTGAAGTTGCATGTTCAGCCATGAACTCATTGAATGGCGGTGCAGGCTAGAAGGACCGAATGGCCTACTCCTGCACCTATTTTCTATGTTTCTATGTTTTTATGTATCTGTTGATTGGGCATTCATATGCAAATTGATTGATTGCAGAAACTTGTTTTTCCAGTTTTGCTGGCTCTGGCCCTTTGACTTGGGCCAAGCGCCAATTGGAGAGAAGAGGAAAATCTGCATGTCGACCGACCATTGGGTGGGCCCGGAGACCCCCCAAGGTGCCGGACTGGCACAACGACAGATGGAAGGATTCGGCCACAATACACATCGAAAGGAGGAATCTGCAACCCGGATGGCAGCCAACCGAGTGGCGAACCAGGGCGTCCGAAACACCATCCGAGTGGCGGTGAAGAAAGTGGATGGACAGGCAACGGTCAACTGGGACCTGTTCATGAAGAAAATCCTGCTGGGAACATGCGGCAAGAAAGTAGCCGACATCTTGGCCTTGCAGGACCTCCCGAAGAGAGGTTACTTCGATGTGACCTTCAGAACCGTCACCCTCTGCCTGAAGTTCCTGAAGGGACTGAAGGAGGCGAGTGAACCGCTGCGCTCAGTGCTGACTTGGGAGCCACTGTTCACCCTCCCGTCGTAGAGAAGACGCACAATCACAGTGCAGATGTCCAACCCCCACATTCCCGTCATTGATGTGCTGACTTTCCTCGTCAGGTATGTCGATGGTGCAGGAAACAGCAGCAACCTGAAAGACCTCCAAGGGATTTGGACCAGCAAGCGCCAGATCCAGGTCACCATGAAGGTGGAAGCCAGCGGAACCATCCTGCACCCCCCCCCTCCAGCTTCGCCATCGGAGGAAGTCGGGGCTACATGGTGTACGCTGGCCAGCCCAATGTGTGCCGGACCTGCGGGAAGGCAGGCCATGTGGCGGCAAGCTGCAAAACCCTCATCTGCCGAAACTGGAAGAACGAAGGCCACCAGACAAAGGACTGTAAGGAGACCAAGTGCTGCAACCTCTGTGGTCTGGCTGGGCACCTTTACAAAAACTGTCCCAAACGCAACTTCAGCTATGCGCAGGCAGCAAAGAACATTGCACCAGAGGAGGAGGAAGCTGAGGAACACAACGCTCCAGAGGAGAGCCACACCCTCCCCCTGACCAATGCCCCCGTGGACTCGGAACAAGTCGGCGAGGAAGAGAAGCCTGCCACGGTGAGCTGCGAGACACCAGCAGCCAGCAGCGAAGCTCTCCCCCAGCGCACCGAGTCCAGCAACGAGGAGACAGCAGACGATGAAGCGGGATGGGAGACCGTCAAGAAAAAGGCCCGCAAGCGTAAGGAGAACAGGCGAGCAAGGGCCCCTGCGGAAACGACAGGGAAGAGGCGGCTACAAACCTCGACAGACAGCAGCGGCGGCAGCTCGTCTGATGAGGAAAGGTGAGAAAAAGCCTCTCACCACCGACACCAAAACAAGAGGCAATACACCATCCCACAGCCACAGGCGACCGGGAGCAGTGAAGCGACCAGCACAGACCGGCTCCAGGAACCCGCGAGCAGCGAAGCACCCAGCGCACACGAGCTCCGGAATACCGGGAGCGAAGAAGCGACCAACGCAGACCAGCTCCGGGATAACGGGAGCAGCGAAGTGCTCAGCACACCCCACCTCCGGAATACCGGGAGCGACGCAGCGATCGAAGCACACCAGCCCGAGACCGCCGCGACTGAGGAAAAGAGGGAACCACCAACACCAGGCGAGGACAGTGCAGAGGACATATCGGACTTTATCGCAGCACTGCAGCAGTCCCCTGGTCGAAACACTCCCACGGTAGAGGATGACGACCACGCCAGCCCAGGTGTCGTAGACTTTCATAGTAATAACCTACGCATGCTGGGACTGGCCATTGAGCAGTTCTCGGAGATAAAGGACAATTTATGTGAAGCGTAATGTTTGTAACTGTAAACAGTAACTTTAAAATGGATTTAAAAATTGCTACTATTAACGTGCGTAGCGTAAAATCTACTACGCGATGTGTTTCCACCTTGGCGTACCTCGCCAAGGTCAAAGCGGACCTGCTGTTCTTGCAGGAGTGTGGTCTGCCGCACTCCAGCAGTTACCGGCAGTGGTCAGGATGGTGGGCCCATGGACCATCCATATGGTCAGGAGGCAACGACTGCCGGTCCTCCGGCCTGGGCATTCTGCTGCGGGGAGGCCACTTCACCATCACCGAAGTTAAGGAGGTGGTGGGCAGCCGCCTCCTCGTAGCAGATGTAATGTACAAAAATTCCCCTCTAAGGCTAATTAACGTGTATGCCTCGCCTCTCAGATCAGAGCGGCTGGCCCTCTTCCAGCAGCTCCCATTGCTACTGGCAACGTCCAGGCCGGTCATTCTGGGCGGTGACTTCAACTGCATTATCGAGGCGGCTGGACGATCCAGCAGAGCCGACAGCAAGCTGGGCACCACGTCCAGACTCCTGATGGACGCGGTAAAAGATGCCAAGCTGTGCGACGTCTTCAGCAGACGGAGCACCGCTCAGATACACCTGGTCGAGACCAGACGGGTCCGTCCGTTCCAGAATAGACTTCCTGTTTGTGTCCCACACGCTCAAGGTCAGATCCACCGACGTCACGCCGGTGTTCTTCTCTGACCACTGCCTCCTACTGGCCGAATGTCGCCCACAGGAAAACCAGAAAGTTGGCAGAGGGATATGGAAGCTGAACGTGAAACTGTTGACTCCGGAAAATGTTGAAGAACTCAAGAGGGATTACAAAGGTTGGAGAACCGTAAAGCCCCTCTGCAATTCCCCGATGCACTGGTGGGAAACAATCAAGACGAACATCAAGAGGTTCTTCATGCTCAAAGGTGTTCAGGAGGCGAGAGGGAGACAGAGGGAATTGTCCCAACTCCAGAAGAGCATGCAAAACCTGCTCCTGCTGCAGTCGATGGGGGTCGATGTCGCGGAGGAACTCCAAGAGGTGAAGGGCCAGCAAGCCTCGCTCTTTGCCTCAGAGTCCTCCAAAATCATCTTCCGCTCCAGAGTCCGCTCCGTCGAGCAGGACGAGACGTGTTCGTGTTTCTTCTTCCAAAAGGTACACAGGGGGAGCTCTGTGATCAGCAACCTAAAGGAAGAAGATGGTTCTGTGACGTCTTCGCAGCCTGACATGCTGAGGATCAGCAAATCCTTCTATGCCAGGCTGTATGACGTCAAGCCCATAGACCGCGCGGCCTCCCAGTCCCAGGAGGTCCTAAACGACAGCGAGCGGGAGAGTCTGGACCACCCGTTAACTCTGGACGAGATGACAAAGGCCGTCCAGTCCCTTGCGACGATTAAAACTCCCGGAAGCGACGGCTTACCGGTCGAGTTGTATTCGCTCTGTGGGACTGGATGGACCCAGACCGGCTGGAAGTGTACGAGGATATGCTTCTGGCTGGTAGTATGTCAGAATCAATGAGGAAAGGCATCATCACCCTCATCTACAAGCAGAAGAGGGAGAGGGAGGAAATCAAAAACTGGCGGCCCATTTCGCTGCTCAATGTGGACTACAAGATCCTGTCAAAGGTCATCGCCAACAGGGTCAAGTCTGCTCTTGAGCTGGTGATTCACCCGGACCAGACCTGCGCTGTCCCCGGCAGGAAGATCGCTGATAGCCTCACGCTACTCAAGGATACGATCGCCTACGTGCGGGACAGGAGGGTGGACACCTGCTTAATCAGCTTAGACCAGGAGAAGGCCTTTGACAGGATATCGCACACGTACCTGATGGACGTGCTCTCCAAAAATGGGGTTTGGGGAGGGTATCCGCAATTGGATCCAACTGCTCTACAGAGACATCAGCAGCATAGTTCTAATCAACGGGTGGGAAACTGAAAGCTTTCCGATCAGATCTGGAGTCAGGCAAGGCTGTCCTCTCTCCTCTGTTTTGTTTGTGTGTTGTATCGAGCCCTTTGCCAGATCCATCAGGAAGGATGCGGGCATTAGAGGGGTGACGATCCCAGGCAGCGGAGGCGCTCAGGTCAAGACCTCCCCGTACGTGGACGACGTGACCATCTTTTGCTCAGATCTGCAGTCGGTCCGCAGATTGCTCACAATCTGCGACCAGTTTGAACTGACCTCAGGAGCGAAGGTCAATCGCAGCAAAAGCGAGGCCATGTTCTTCGGCAACTGGGCCGACTGATCCTTTATTCCCTTCACCGTTAAGCCAGATTACCTGAAGGTGCTGGGAATATGGCTCGGAGCGGACGGGGCGTGCGCCAAAAACTGGGAAGAGCATATCGTCAAAGTGAAGCAAAAACTGGGATGGTGGGAGCAGTGCTTCCTCTCCATGGCAGGAAAGAACCTGGTCATCAGGAGTGAGGTGCTCTCGGGGTTGCTGCACGTGGCACAGGTCTGGCCCATCTCACGCTCCTGTGCTGCGGCAGTCACCCGGGCCGTCTTCCACTGTGTCTGGAGGTCCAAAATGGACCGTGTCCGCAGAGACACGATGCACATATCTCTGGACAGTGGAGGAAAGGATGTTCCGAACGTGGCCCTCATCCTGATGGCCACCTTTGTGAGCGGCTGCATCAAGCTGTGCACAGACCCCCGGTACGCAAACAGCAAGTGTCACTACGTGCTGAGGTTCTACCTGTCCCCGGTGTTGCGAAGGATGGGCCTGGCCACGCTGCCGCGAAACGCCCCCACCAGCTGGACCATGCCTGTCCACCTGTCCTTCGTGGAAAAGTTTTTCACAAAAAACCCCTTTGACCACAAGGCCATAAAACAGTGGTCAGCACGTAAGGTCCTGGACGCCCTACGAAAGAAGAGGGTGGACCCTGTCGGGAGGTTCCCTGAGCGGACTGTCGAACTTGTTTGGCAGAACGTCTCATCGCCAGAGCTTTCACACAAGCACCAAGACGTAGCTTGGTTGGCGGTGAGGAGGGCCCTACCCGTCAGAGCGTTCATGCACAGCCGACGTCTCAGCAGCACGGCACGGTGCCCCCGAGTCGGCTGCGGGGCGGACGAGACTGTCACCCATCTCCTTCAGGATTGCGCCTTCGCAAGGCAGGTCTGGAAAGAGATGCAGTGGTTGCTGTCGAGGTTCATCCCAAGCAGCTCCGTAACACAGGACTCTGTGCTCTACGGGCTGTTCCCAGGGACACACGCCGAGACAGACATCACCTGCTGCTGGAGGGCCATCAACTCGGTCAAAGATGCTCTTTGGTCTTGCCGAAACTTGCTGGTCTTCCAGAGCAAGGAGATGACCACGTCTGCGTGTTGCAGACCGGTGTAATCCAAGACCCAGGAATATGTGCTGAGGGACGCAGTAAAAATTGGTGCAGTCGCCGCAAAGGCACGGTGGGGAAGGGCCACAGTTTAAAGCCCTTCTGCCACGGTAAACCCAGGGGGCAGGAATCAGTACAAAACCCCCCTCGGGCTGTACTTGTAACTTCTTTTTTGTGTACATGGAGCACCATGATCTGTAAACACCTATGTAGTGTCATGTACAATGCAAGGTCTGTTTCGTAATGCACGTTGAAAAGAAAAATGTAAATGTACTGTCACCCATTCCGTGTACTGTATAGTGACACGTGTAATGTAATTTGTTGAATGTACTACAAGGTATTCCGTATTGTACCGAAGTGTACTTGAACTGAAAAGCAAGGAAATGTATCGAACGGAACTGCCGTCAGCACCCAAATGTAGTGTATGGGATAGCTGACCGCAGCTAAATGTACTGAACTGCTGTTGAATGTACTGTACAAATTTTTATATGAATAAAGTATATTTTGAAATTAAAAAAAAGAGAATTTAAAAGATTCCATGGCACTATTTCGAGGAGGAGCAGGGGAGTTCTCCCTGGTGTCCAGGTGTAGAATTTACCAATATCTCGCAAAGATTCCAGGTACCTTTCCCCTGCAGAGGAGAAGAATCCCTTTCTGGGCTTTTAAAATGAGTTTAAAGGGGCAGATGAAGCCTGCGGGGGATAAAAGGGGGTGCATTCATGGAGACCCCCCCACAGTGTTTGGACTCATCAAGGGAATTCAAAATGGACCTAAATTATAGAAGCTTGATATCCCCTAAACATCTATGGGAAGGAGCATATCAATTTTAAGATTCTACAACATTTTGGCTGAGAAAAAGCATTACCAAATACAGGAGGTGGATTAAGGACCCCAGGCTATTCACCCTCTAAGAGATAATCGAATTACCCAATCAAGCACAATGGAAATCATGGTCAAGAAACTGGACAATCCTAAAACAATGCAAAACCAGTGAGAGCACATTCTCACACCCTAATCGAGTTACTGCTGACAAAGGAGACATTTGAAAATCAATGGACAGAACAGTGTAAACAGAGCCCAAGAGATTTGATGGGAGATAACGGAGCCTTTTTTTGGGGATATATCTATCCCCCAGTTTTACAAGGAAAGACTAGCAGAACACAGAAAGTAGCAGAACACAGGAGAGAAGCAGAACACAGACTGTAACTCGCACAGACTCAAGCAGAGCACAGACTAGCAGAACACAGACTTGAAGAAGAACACAGACTGGAGCAGAACACAAACTAGCAGAACACAGACTCGAACAGAACACAGACTCGAAAGGAACAAGCAGCCGGAGCTGGGAAGTGAAGAAATGGAGTCGTGAAGGAAACTACAAGAAATCGTCAAGGACCGACTGAGCACGAGGCCCACGAAACAGAAGGTTGTCAGCAACCAAATTGACAAACCTGGGCCACCACAACCAGCGAAACGACCAACCAAAACCAACTCAGCAAAAACCGAAGAATCGACATTTATTTCCACTCTACAATCTACTTCTGAACGGCCAACGGGTGAGAAATTACCTGAAAGGACTAACTAAAACCAAAGAAAGTGGGTACTTATCCCATACATCCGTAACGCAACTTAGCGCATCAACAGACGCACCCCAACCGAAGACTACGCAGTCCGAAGTCCTCTCCTCCGTCCGGGGTACGGCTCGCCGAGAAGGCCAAGTGCAGCGAACCCCAAAACCGTGATTCACCGGCAACTGTCTAAAGGGATTGGTGAGCATAGCCCCTGAACCCCCAGAGCTATAACTTAGTTAGTTAGGGGAATTGGGAGGGGGGAGTCTGGGATAACTTGTGTAAATGTAGCTGCATTCTCCTCTTTACCCCATTTAGAGTTTAAGCTGTATTCTTTTCCCCAAAGGCTGTAATTTGACATTTTATTCAATGTGTTGTACCCCTCAGTGTGTATTGGTCTGTGTGTGTGTTATTAAAGGTGTGCCTTTTACTTCTTTTTAAACACAATAAAGCCATACCTGCTTCCTACCTTGATACCGATTGTCTGTCCAAGTCTGTCACAGTCCCTTCATAATTCCAGTATCTAGAACCAAAGGTGTGGGAGCGATTCGGAACCGCTCATATAAGGTCAGAAGGGAAAGCTCACCCGCTGCAAACCACCCCTTACACAGGCCAATATTTATCCCTCAATCAACATCACTGAAACAGATTATCTGGTCATTATCACATTGTTGCTTGTGGGAGCTTGCTGTGCGCAAATTGGCTGCCGCATTTCACGCATTACAACAGTGGCTACACTCCAAAAGAACTTTGGCTTGAAAGCACCCTGAGGTCGTGAAAGGCGCTATATAAATGCAAGTTTTTCTTTCTTTCGTGTGTGTGTGTGTGTGTGTGTGTGTGTGTATGTAAGGTCGTTCGGTCAGGCCAGGATTAGCCAAATAGCCCAATTAGATTCGCCATTCAGGCTCACGCCATGAAGAGCAGAGGGTTGCCAGCACCACTGGAGATGTACGCCTGGCTCTCCAACCTGCAGTGTGATCCTGGTGAATTGTTGTCTTGTGGAGTCATGGCCTCCATTCGGAGTTAATCACAGTCATGTTAGCTGAGGCGCGGGCTGCCTTCCTGGCCAGCCAATTAAGCAGCAAAGGGGACAGGTGCTCATATGGACAACTCGATTTTAAACAGATTCAAATGAGTTCCTGCTTAGTTTGTACCAACTGATTAATCACTGTAATCACAGTGCACCGTATTGCCTGATTCCACCCATCTGGTGTCGTTTATGGCCTTCACTCCCAATAGCAGCGACAATGATTCTGTATTATTGTGCCGTCTGCCCGCGATGTAGTAACTTTAGCAACAACTGAGAAACAGCAACGCAGTGTAATTTCCACATCCTTTCACAACCATTGTAAATGAGCAATAACACCGGCACTTAATTCCTTATTTATATTGCAGTATTATTTCCATCGGCTCCCACGAGGCACCCGCAACTTTATCATTCTGCCAGCAGATACTTTGTCAATGTTACAGAGCGGCCTGCACTGTGAATTAAATCACTTTGCAGGAGAGTCAGCTGTGGCACCCTCATCATCATCATCATAGGCAGTCCCTCGAACCCGAGGAAGACTTGCTTCCACTCAGAAGAATGAGAGGGGATCTCATAGAAACGTTTAAAATTCTGACGGGTTTGGACAGGTTAGATGCAGGAAGAATGTTCCCAATGTTGGGGAAGTCCAGAACCAGGGGTCACAGTCTAAGGATAAGGGGTAAGCCATTTAGGACCGAGATGAGGAGAAACTTCTTCACCCAGAGAGTGGTGAACCTGTGGAATTCTCTACCACAGAAAGTTGTTGAGGCCAATTCACTAAAATATATTCAAAAAGGAGTTAGATGTAGTCCTTACTACTCGGGGGATCAAAGGGTATGGCGAGAAAGCAGGAATGGGGTACTGAAGTTGCATGTTCAGCCATGAACTCATTGAATGGTTGTGCAGGCTCGAAGGGCCGAATAGCCTACTCCTGCACCTATTTTCTATGTTTCTAAAAGTGAGTTCTCAGGTGACTGAACAGTCCAATATGGGAATTACAGTCTCTGTCACAGGTGGGACAGACAGTGGTTGGAGGAAAGGGTGGGTGAGACTGGTTTGACGCACGCTCCTTCCGCTGCCTGCGCTTGCTTTCTGCATGCTCAAGGCGACGAGACTCGAGGTGCTCAGCGCCCTCCCGGATGCACTTCCTCCACTTAGGGCGATCTTGGGCCAGGGACTCCCAGGTACCGGTGGGGATGTTGCACTTTATCAGGGAGGCTTTGAGGGTGTCCTTGTGGGAAACATAGCAACAGGAGAAGGCCATTCAGCGCCTTGAGCTCTCTACCCAGGGAGAAACCCGTGGGTTCAGGTCCCACTGCAGAGACTTGAGCATAAAAACCAGGCTGATACTCCCAGTGCACTGCTGAGGGGGTGCTACACAGTCGGAGGTGTCATCTTTCAGAGGCCCCGAGACCTCGTCCACCCAGAGGGGCGGACGTCAAAAAATCCAACGGCCCTATTTCAAAGAGAGCAGGGTAGTTCTCCCCAGTGTCTGACCAATATTTCTCCCTCAAACAACATCACTAAAAAAAAACAGATTAACTAATCTCATTGATGTTTTGTGGGAGCTTGCTGTGCACAAATTGTCTGCCCTGTTTCCTACATTGCAATAGTGACTCCACTTCAAAAGTACTTAATTCGCTGTAAAATGCTTTGTGACATCCTGAGGTCATGAGAGGCGCTATCTAAATGCAAGTCTTTTCCTTTCTGCCCAGGTGGGCTGGTAGTTTACCTTTGTGATGACACAGCAAGCGAGCCCCAGGTGGGCAGAGGCGACGTTTCAAGGGCACCCTCAAAGCCTCCCTGATAAAGTGCAACATGCCCACCGACACCTGGGAGTCCCTGGCCAAAGACCGCCCTAAGTGGAGGAAGTGCATCCGGGAGGGGGCTGAGCACCTCGAGTCTCATCGTCGAGAGCATACAGAAAACAAGCGCAGGCAGCGGAAGGAGCGTGCGGCAAACCAGACTCCCCCACCCACCCTTTCCTTCAACCACTGTCTGTCCCACCTGTGAAATAGACTGTAATTCCCGTATTGGACTGTTCAGTCACCTGAGAACTCACTTTTAGAGTGGAAGCAAGTCTTCCTCGATTTTGAGGGACTGCCTATGATGATGATGATGATGATACAGTGTGAGCTTTATTAAACATTCATTTCTTTCAGTAAGTGTCAATGTTTCATGTTCGTTTGAACATGAAATTTGGAGATGTTCCCTTAACAGGAGACTATTTGCCAATGGACCAATGAAGCAAACGGACTGCGGGGCTAGGCTGCTTCAGCCGCAGGTTGAAGAGGGAATTTTGTTAATCAAGTCTGAACTGCTGTTCCATGTATTGTTTGGAATCTTAATAAAGTTATTCCTTTGTTATTCAAGTTTTGAATTGCAAAGGTACCTGAAGCAAGTTCATACCGACTGCAAAACAAAATAGGCAGCACAGCAATCATTTGCCTCAGCCCTTGAGGGCAGTTTATGCTCCTTGCATCATTCGTACCCTCAGCTATTTGCCTCAGCTCTTGAGGGCAGTTCATGCTCCTTGCATCAGGAGACATGTACACACCAAGCAGCGATGTTCTACAAATACAATATAAGTAGACATCAGTGCACGAGGCATATATTAGGAAAGCTGCAATTTAGAGGGAGGCCTGAGTTTTCAGAGACTGTACCACCTGTAACATCAGAACAGGAGGAGGCCATTCAGCCTCTCGAGCCTGCTCTGCCATTCAGACCCATATCCTAACCCCAGCTACCCGCCTTGGTTCCGTAACCCTTAATACCCTTGCCAAACAAAAACCTATAAATCCCAGTTTTTAACTTTTTCAATGGACCCCCCAGCCTGAGAAGCTTTTTGGGGGAGAGTTCCAGTTTTCCCCTGCACTTTGTGTGAAGAAGCGCTTCCCGACATCACCCCTGAACAGCCTGGCTTTAAGGTTATGCCCCCCTTGTTTTGGACTACCCCCCAACCAGAGGAAATAGTTTCTCTCTATCAACCCTATCAACTACTTTGATCATCTTAAAGACCTCAATTAGATTTCCCCTTAATCTTCTATACTCGAGGCAATAGAAGCCCCGTCTACTCAAAAGGTCCCCATCATTTAACACTTTTAGCCCAGGTATCATTCCGGTGAATTATTGAAGTCAAAACTAAACCGGCAGTCTCAATTATGGAGACGTATGCCACCTCTACAGGTAGAGAACAACAACAACAACAACAACGTTTATTTATATTGCACCTTGAACATAGTAAAACATCCCAAAGTGCTTCACAGGAGGGTTACAAAACAAAATTGGACACCGAGCCATGTAAGGAAATATCAAGCCATATGACCAAAATCTTGGTCAAAGAAGTACATTTTAAGAACATAAGTGTCATGTATGTAACCTTCATGTAACTGTAACCTTCATGTAACAGCACTGCATACTGTATACACCTAAGAAATGCACACCTTGACCACAGGAGGTGAACTTGTGGGAGACACTCCTCACCTGGTCATCCAGGTATATAAAGGGAGGTCCCACGCAGGGTCATCACTTCTTGGTCCTGTGAATAAAGGTACAGGTCACAGAGTGACCTTGTCTGCAGAATGTGCCTCGTGTGAATTTATAGTAGTGTGTAAGGACATTATATTTGGCGACGAGAAACGGGAATCAACGTCTCACGAGAATAGCCACCAGTAGCACAGAGGAACGGTACTGTGTTGGCGAGGACGGGGATGATTTCGTTGAGAGGCTCCAACAGAGCTTTGTCACAAAGGACTGGCTGGGAGCGGCAGCGGCTGACAAGCGAAGGGTGCATCTACTGACCAGCTGTGGACCTAAGACGTACGCGCTGATGAAAGACCTGCTCGCACCCGAGAAGCCGGCGGACAAAACCTTTGAAGAGCTCAGCATACTGATCGGTGAGTACCTCAAACCGGTGAGCAGTATACACATGGCCCGACACTGATTCTATACACACCGACGTCGGGAAGGACAGAGCATACCGGACTTTGTTGCGGACCTTCGGCGCTTGGCCAGCCTCTGTAAGTTCACAGAAGCCTGCAGGGGGGAGATGTTAAGAGATTTCTTTATTGAGGGCATTGGTCATGCCGGGATTTTCAGAAAGCTAATTGAGACCAAGGACTTGACCTTGGAAGCGGCGGCGTTGATGGCTCAGACCTTCATGGCGGGGGAGGAGGAAACCAAGAAAATATGCGCGCGCAATTCTGCTTCCAACGTGGCGATGGATCAGGGAGTTAACATTGTAAACGCGACTCAGAACCCCGCAGGCAGGCAAGGGCAATTCAACACCACCCAGGCAGCAACAGACTCCAGAGTGGGTCCTCAACAGAGACAATGGCAGGTTGAACGGACATTTACACCATCACGGTGGACAATGCGTCCTGGGATGGGGCCATTGACATCCACTAACAGAGTGCTCAAGAGTAATCAAAGAGACAATCAGAGAGGAATGCCTGGTAACAGCCCTTTTGTTCACAACAATTTCAGCTCATGCTGGAGGTGCGGGGGGCAGACATGCTGCAAAAACCTGTAGGTTTCAACAATTTATCTGTAGAAATTAGAACTTCAGTGGACATTTAGCCAGAATGTGCAGGAATCCCGCAGCGAGGTTAATTTACGAGGCAGATGAACCAGAAGAGGGGTCTGCAAGGAAGGTTGATGCTTGGGACAAAGCAATGGATGCTGAAGTTCAGCGGGTTCATGTGGCAAACATCCACAGCTCATATACCAAAACGTCACCTATGGTGATGAAAGTCCGATTAAACGGCATCCCGGTATGCATGGAGCTGGACACAGGGGCCAGCCAGTCACTTATGAGTGTCCAGCAATTCGAGAAACTATGGCCACTCAGAGCTAGCAGACCCAAACTAGAACGCATTGACACGCAATTACGGACGTACACCAAAGAGATCATCCCAGTGCTAGGCAGTGCAGTGTTGGTGGTCACACATAATGGATCAGAGAACCGGCTGCCAGTCTGGATTGTCCCGGGAAATGGTCCCGCGCTTTTCGGGAGGAGCTGGCTAGCCGAGATGAACTGGAAATGGGGGGATGTGCACGCCATTTCATCTGTGGAGCGAAGTTCATGCTCACAGGTCCTACAGAAATTTGAGTCACTATTTCAACCTGGTGTCGGGACTTTCAAGGGTACCAACGTAGTGATACACATCACCCCGGACGCCAGACCAGTGCACCACAAAGCCAGAGCTGTGCCGTATGTGATGCAGGAGAAAATTGAGAATGAGTTGGACAGGTTGCTAAGAGAGGGCATAATTTCACCTGTTGAATTCAGCGACTGGGCAAGCCCCATCGTCACTGTCCTAAAATCGGATGGCTCGGTCAGGATCTGTGGCGACTACAAGGCCACTATCAACCGAGTGTCACGACAAGACCAATACCCGCTTCCGAGAGCGGAGGATCTTTTTGCCACGCTGGCAGGTGGCAAGCTGTTCACCAAGTTGGACCTCACTTCAGCCTACATGACCCAGGAACTGGCCAAAGAATCCAAGCTATTGACCACCATCGCCACGCACAAGGGGCTGTTTGTCTACAACAGGTGTCCGTTTGGCATTCGTTCAGTGGCCGCTATCTTTCAAAGGAACATGGAAAGCCTGCTCAAATCCATCCCTGGAACAATCGTATTTCAGGACGACATCCTTATCACGGGTCGAGACACCGAGGAACACCTCCACAACCTGGAGGAGGTGCTACGCCGACTGGACTAGGTAGGCCTGCGACTAAAGAAGTCCAAGTGTGTGTTTTTGGCCCGAGAGGTCGAGTTTTTGGGCAGGAGGGTTGCTGCAGACGGGATCCGGCCGACCGAATCCAAAACGGAGGCGATTCGTTGTGCGCCCAGGCCCGGCAACACATCGGAGTTCATTTCTGGGACTCTTGAACTATTTCAGGAACTTTCTGCCGAACTTAAGTACATTGTTGGAGCCGCTACACATGCTCCTGCATAAGGGTTGTGATTGGTTTTGGGGGACTGTCAGGAACGGGCTTTCAATCGGGTGCGGATACTGCTTTGTTCGAGTAAGCTGTTGACCCTGTACAACCCCTGTAAGAAATTGGTTTTGACATGTGATGCATCATCCTATGGGCTTGGGTGCGTGTTGCAGCAGAGTAATGATGAGGGCCAACTGCAACCTGTGGCTTATGCCTCCAGATCGCTCTCCTAAGCAGAACGGGGATATGGGATGGTTGAAAAGGAAGCATTTACATGTGTTTACAGGGTGAAAAAGATGCATCAGTACCTTTTTGGCAGAAGGTTCGAATTAAAAACGGACCACAAGCCATTAACATCCCTGTTGTCAGACAGCAAAGCTGTCAATGCCAATGCGTCAGCTCGCATAGAGTGATCGACTCTCACGCTGGCTACGTTGACTACACCATACGGCACCGGCCAGGCACCGAAAATTGCGCTGACGTGCTCAGCAGGCTTCCACTGGCCACCACTGAGGGGGCAGCTGAGCAAAGTGCTTTGATGGTCACGGAGCATGCCCCAAGGAGGTCAGACCGTTTCACAGACGGATGGATGAGCTCTCCATCCCAGCCGACTGCCTACTATGGGGCAGCCGGGTAGTCATGTACCAGAAGGGAAGGGAAACATTCATCAGGGAACTCCACAGCGAGCATCCAGGCATCGTGCTAATGAAGGCCATTGCCCGGTCACATGTATGGTAGCCGGGAATTGACTCAGACCTGGAACACAGTGTTCGCAGGTGCACGACATGTGCCCAGCTGGGCAATGCCCCCAGGGTGGCCCCACTCAGCCGGTCGCCCTGGCTTACCAATCCATGGTCACATATTCACGTAGACTTCGCGGGCCCATTCATGGGAAAAATGTTCCTCATTGTTGTCGATGCGTACTCGAAATGGATCGAGTGCATGATATTGAATTCGTGCATGACATCCACCACTGTGGAGCATCTGCATGCGGTCTTTGCGACTCACGGCTTGCCGGACATCCTGGTTAGTGACAACAGCCCGTGTTTCACCAGCTATGAATTCCGGGAGTTCATGTCGGGTAATTGCATCAAACATGTGAGGATCGGCACCGTTCAAGCCGGCTTCCAATGGCCAGGCGGAACGTGCGGTCCAAATCATAAAACAGGGATTCAAGGACCCTCCCTTCAATGCTGCCTATCGCGCCTCCTGCTGACCTATAGGTCCCGACCGCATTCGCTCACGGGGGTCCCACCCGCGGAACTACTCATGAAACGTACACTTAAAACTCGGCTGTCCCTCATTCATCCAGTCCTGTCGGACATTGTTGAGGGCAAGCGCCAGCCCCAAAATGAGTGCCATGACCGTAACTCAAAGGGGAGATGTGTAGAAATCGATGACCCTGTATTTGTTCTTAATGACGCTTTGGGGCCCAAATGGCTTGAGGGTACTGAAATTGGCAAAGAGGGGAATAGGATCATAGTGGTCAGACTTAACAATGAACAGATATGCCGCAAGCATCTGAACCAAGTTAAAAAAAAGGTTCAGCATGGACACTGAGGAACCTGAGGAGAATCATGAGATGTTGCCCACACCACCGCCAGTGAACGAGCAACAAGAGCCTTCAGCAGCATGCACAGTTCCTGCGGCCAGCCCGGACAGGCCGGAATCACCACAGGTGACAGAGATGCATGCCAAGGCTCAACAACCAGAGCCCCAACTGCGGCGCTCCACGAGAGAGAGCGTCGACCGCCTGAAAGACCCAATCTTTGACCCCATAAATGTTGTGGGGGGGCGGGAAGGAGGTGATGTCATGTATGTAACCTTCATGTAACTGTAACCTTCATGTAACAACACTGCATACTGTATACACCTAAGAAATGCACACCTTGACCACAGGGGATGAACTTGTGGGAGACACTCCTCACCTGGTCATCCAGGTATATAAAGGGAGGTTCCATGCAGAATCATCACTCCTTGGTCTTGTGCATAAAGGTTCAGGTCATGGAGTGACCTTGTCTGCAGAATGTGGCTCGTGTGATTTTATAGTAGTGTGTAAGGACATTACAATAAGAAATAGAAGCAGGAGTAGGCCATGTGGCCCCTTGAGCCTGCTTCGGCATTTAATAAGATCAAGGCTGATCTGATCATGGACTCAGCTCCACTTCCCTGCCCGCTCCCCATAACCCTTTATTCCCTTATCGCTCAAAAATCTGACTACTTCTGCCTTAAATATATTCACTGACTCAGCCTCCACAGCTCTCTGGGGCAGAGAATTCCATAGATTTACAACCCTCTGAGAGAAGAAATTCCTCATCATTTCAGTTTTAAATGGGAGACCCATTATTCTGTAACTATGTCCCCTAGTTCTAGTCTCCCCCACGAGTGGAAACACCCTGCATCTTGTAATCTGCATCTACCTTGTCGAACCCCCTCAGTATCCTATATGTTTCAATAAGATCACCTCTCATTCTTCTAAACTCCAATGAGTATAGGCCCAACCTGCTCAAACCTTCTTCATGTCAACTCTTTCATCTCAGGAATCAACCTCGTGAACCTTCTCTGAACTGTCTCCAATGCAAGTATATCTCTCCTTAAATAAGGAGACCAAAACTATACGAAGTACTCTAGGTGTGGTCTCACCAATATCCTGGACAGTTGTAGCAGGACTTCCCTGCTTTTTTACTCCATCCCCCTTGCAATAAAGGCCAACATTCCATTTGCTTTCCTGATTACTTGCTGTACATACGTACTAACTTTTTGAGTTTCATGCTCAAGTCCCTCTGTACTGCAACATTTTGTAATCTCTCTCCATTTAAATAATAATTTGCTTTTTTATTTTTCCTGGCAAAATGGATAACCTCACACTTTCCCACATTATACTCCATCTGCCAAATGTTTACCCACTCACTTTAGCCTATCTATTTCCCTCTGCAGATTCTGTGTGCCCTCCTCACAATTTGCTTTCCCACCCATCTTTACATCATCAGCAAACTTGGCTACATTACCCTCGGTCCCTTCATAGAAACATAGAAACATAGAAAATAGGTGCAGGAATAGGCCATTCGCCCTTTTGAGCCTGCACCACCATTCAATAAGATCATGGCTGATCATTCCCTCAGTACCCCTTTCCTGCTTTCTCTCCATAACCCTTGATCCCTTTAGCCGTAAGGGCCATATCTAATTCCCTCTTGAATATATCCAAGTCATCCAAGTCATTCATATAGATTGTAAATAGTTGGGGTCCCAGCACCGATCCCTGCGGCACCCCACTAGTCACTATTTGCCAACTGGAAAATTACCCATTTATCTCGACTCTCTGCTTTCTGTTAGTTAGCCAAACTTCATATCCATGCGAATATATTACCCACAACCCCGTGAGCTTGTATCTTGTGCAGTAACATTTTATGTGGCACCTTATTAAATGCCTTCTGGAAATCCAAATACACAACATCCACTGGTTCCCCTTTACCCACCCTGCTTGTTACATCCTCAAAGAACTCCAGCAAATTTGTCAAACATGATTTCCCTTTCATAAAACCATGCTGACTCGGCTTGATTGAACTATGCTTTTCCAAATGTCCTGCTACTGCTTCCTTAATAATGGACTCCAGCATTTCCCCAACCACAGATGTTAGGCTAACTGGTCTATTGTTCCCTGCTTTCTGTCCGCCTCCTTTTTGAAATAGGGGTATTTTCCAATTTTCCAATCCACTGGGATTTATGGAGCGTCTTAAAGGAAAAAAGAGTCGAGAGGTGGAGACGGTTAGGGAGGGAATTCCAGAGCTTAAGCCTAGGCAGCTGAAGGCACGACCAACGGTGGTGGAGCGATTCAAATCGGGGATGCTCAAGAGGGCAGAATTAGAGGAGGGCAGATATCGCGGAGGGTTGTGGGGCTGGAGGAGATTACAGAGATAGGGAGGGGCGAGGCCATGGAGGGATTTGTAAACAAGGATAAGAATTTTAAAATCAAGGCGTTGCTTAACTGGGAGCTAATGTAGGTCAGCGAGCACAGGGCTAATGGGCATGATGGGAGATGGATGAGAACATGAATGCTTTTTCTTCCACACAGAGATAGTCTTGTGTACCAGTCAGCAACAACAACAACTTAGATTTCACAGTTTAATTAGCATTCCTTTCCCAGCATTCAGTAGAAGTACTGCCTCCATTTTAAGGATGCTGTTAAGGCCATTCCTTGTGCGCTGTTTGCGTGGGTTGAATGCACAGTTGCAGATCTTTGAGATTCAATAATTCTGCTTTATGCTTTTCCAATCCTCCTTGTTAAGTGGGTCAGGTAGTCTTGCCATCAGCAACCCTTTTAAAATCAACCATTCTTAAAAAAAATAGCTTTGCAACTTTGCTATCATTTTGATTTGGTTTCTTTCATTTCTATTGAGTTTCGGGTTTTTATTTTGCTTGGATTATTATTTTAAAATTAGGCTTTTCAATATTAGCAATGGACATGATACTGTATTTGTAGGAAATTCCCCTGTCTGTTATTTTAACAAAGGCATTAATAGGTTCATGAATAATATCACAGAAACCGATGTAAATCCATCACATCTTGCAGATTTATAAAATAAAAATGTTCACGTCATTGAAATATTAACTACCTAAGGTAAAATCACTTAATATTTGCCTGACTAGATTGCAAAATTCTTATCCTTGTTTTCAAATCCCTCCATGGCCTCGCCCCTCTCTAACTCTGTAATCTCCTCCAGCCCCACAATCCCCCGACATGTCTGCGCTCCTCTAATTCTGCCTTTTTGAGCATCCCTGATTATAATCTGTCAACCATTGGTGGCTGTGCCTTCTGTTGCCTGGGCCCCAAGCTCTGGAACTCCCTGCTTAAACCTCACCTCCTCGTTACCTCCCTTTCCTCCTACAAGACGCTCCTTAAAACCTACCTCGTCACCTGCCCTAACTTCTCCTTATGCGGCTCGGTGTCAAATTTATACCTCATAACCCTCCTGTGAAGCGCCTTGGGACATTTCACTACGTTAAAGGCACTTTGTAAATTCAAGTCGTTGTAAATAAATCTAAGTGTAGAAACAATTCAATTCTGCATTTCACGTGGACTAATATTGCACTGAAAGAGTGGAAATTTAGAAATATATATACTTTTTACAATACAGGTATAAACAAAGCCAGCCAAACTATGGGCCAAGTCGTAAATACAAAATATACCAGGCTCTTCGGCATTCAAAAGAGCTACATCTCCAACACTATTCTCATTAAATACAAAGGATATTGGAGAAAGAGATTTAGCCCCATCAAGGCAAATTGTTCCTTCTACAGAATCTGTTCATATTGAGATCTCCACTACATGAGCTTGGTGTGGTGCCAGACAGAGTCAATCAATGACCCTGTGGGATGTAATAGTTTGGCTCAGTTATTCTTATCTCTGAATCAGAAGGTTATGAATCAATACCTCGCACACTGACTTCTAGCTTTACACCGGAACGCAGTATGGCGGGGGGGGCAGCTGTTGTATTGTCAGAGGGGCTTTCTTTTAGATTAGACATTGGAGGTGCCAAAGGAGCTGCCGTGGATCGATCGCCTGTTTTGTACCTTTCCCGATTCCCGTTCCGTCGAAGTCAGCGGGGCCGATGTGCTAATGCCCGTCTTGTGAGCCCCTGAAGTTGAACTTCACACCCCCCCCCTCCCCCCACCCTAACTATTAAATAAAAACATTCTCACTTGGTGTCAGTTGGAGTTAAAAGATTCCTGCAGCGAATATCCTGTGCGGTTCCCCCGATCTTCTGCCGTGACTTTGACGGAAAAACAGGGAAAGCATCCACTGTTTGCCATTGACCCATTTCTCGGGGAATTCCGCAGATTTTTTACATAGAATGCATAGCACAGAAACAAGCCTCTGGGCCCAACTGGTCCATGCCCTTGCTTAAGCTCCACGCGAGCCTCCTCCCAAACTATTTCATGTAATCCGATCACCGTCTCCTTCTATTCCTTTTATCCCTCATGTACTTATCTAGATTCCTCTTCAATGCATTTATGCTATCCATCTCAATTGCTCCCTGCGGTAGCAAATTCCACTTTCTAACCACTCTCTGGGTCAAAATGTTTCTCCTAATTCCTTATTGGATTTATTAATGACTATCTTATATTTGCACAATTGCATGTGTCAGCTGTGGCTCAGTGGGCAGTACACTTGCCTCTGAGTCAGGCGGTCATGAGTTCAAGTCCCACTCCAAAGACTTGAGCACAAAAATCTCGGCTGACACTCCAGTGCAGTGCTGAGGGGGTGCCGTCTTTCAGATGGGATGTTAAACCGAGGCCCTGTTTGCCCTCTCAGGTGGATGGAAAAGGTACTATTTTTGAAGAAGAGCAGGGGAGTTATTCCCAGTGTTCTGGCCAATATTTAGGGGAGCGGACGGGGAAGTGGACCTGAGTTCATGATCAGATCAGCCATGACCTTATTGAATGGCAGAGCAGGCTCAAGGGGCCAAATGGCCTACTTCTGCTCCTAGTTCTTATGAATGACCCCTAGTGTAGGACTGCCCCACAAGTGGAAACATCTTCTCTATGTCTACCTTATCAAACCACTTCACAAAGTTAAAGATGTCTACTAGAGTTACAGCAGTAGATCAGAAGAACAGCTCCCCACCCTCTGAAAGTTACTCATGCCCATGATTCTATTTGAGGAACAATAGGTTCTCCCAGTCCCCCAGCCCCTATTCTTCCCTCGAGAGTAAAGGGTCATTCACCTTGCTGCTGCTCATACCGCTGTGTAACCACTGCTTCTCCAACTCAAAGTAATTCAGTATATGTGCAGTGGTTTCAGACACTTCTGAACGGAATGATCAAGTGCTGTATAAACACAGGTCTTTTCTTTTTGACTACATAACAATAAATGCCTGAGTTTATGGCTTCGTTGTTCAGTTAGGTTCATACCTATTCGATGTGATTGTGCCTGTTCAGGAACCTGGGATTCAGGTCTACCCAAGGAGTGCAATCCTTCTGGACATGACCTCCTCAGCTACAAACTACAGCTCCTTATTTTCAGAAATTTATCAGCAATGGTTTCTGCCTTTATTTGCAGAAATTGTGGGTGATTTTAACCCTACTCCTTTAGAGGTGATCTTATAAGATAATGAGCGGGCTCGACAAGGTGGATGCATAGAGGATAGTTCCACTTATAGGGGAAACTAAAACTAGAGGACATAGTCTTAGAATAAGGGGTCGCCCATTTAAAACTGAGATGAGGAGAAATTTCTTCTCTCAGAGGGTTGTAAATCCGTGGAATTCTCTGCCCCAGAGAGCTGTGGAGATAGACAGATTTTTGTGCGAGAAGGGAGTAAAGGGTTATGGGGAGCAGGCAGGGAAGTGGAGCTGAGTCCATGATCAGATCAGCCATGATATTATTGAATGGCGGAGCAGCTCGAGGGGCCAAATGGCCGACTCCTGCTCCTATTTCTTATGTTCTTATGTAGCAGGAACCTGGCGAGTGGACAGTTAAAATCGCCCTGGCTCTTACCTGTCTGAAAGCCGCCATGATTGTGGGGGTGATAGCAGAGTGGTTATCTTGCTGGACTGGTAATCCGGAGGCCTGGACTATTAATCATTAATAGTGACCATGAAAACTACCAATGTTGTTAAAACCCACCTGGCTCACTGATGTCCCTAAGGGAAGGAAATCTGCTGTCCTTACCCGGTCTGGACCTCTATGTGACTCCAGACCCACAGCAATATGGGCAACTCTAACTACCCTCAGAAATGGTCCACCAAGCCACTCTCTCAGGTCAAAAAAAAGGGGAAGGATGGACTGCATCGGTTCAAGAAGGCGGCTCACCTCCACCTTCTCAAGGGGAATTAGGATGGGCAATAAATGCTGGCCTTGCCAGCAATGCCCACATCCCATGAATGAATAAATAAAAAGAAGACTGCAATTTCAACCTGCTCTCCTGAGCAGGCAGCAAGGACATGCGCCCTAATATGTCCTTGCTATACAGTATAAATGCACACGAGGCCCATACTTGAGAGAAGGTCACTCTGTGACCAGTAACCTTTATTAGCCAGCACTGAAGTGATGAAGGTGGGTGGAGCTTCCCCTTTTATAGCTGAAAGTCCAGGTTTGGAGTGTCTCCCACAAGTTCACCACCTAGTGGTCAATGTTCTCACAGTTTAGCTTAGGTCAGTTTATACATGGGTTACAATGACAGTTAAATACATGAAATTACCTCCCCCTCCAAAGTCTTATTGGGATCACAGGTTAAGTCTCTCTGGTGGTTTACGCTCCCTTGTAGAGCGCCTGAGTTGGGGCTCCGGTTGTTGGGCGCTGGCCTGAGTGTCTGCTGTTTGCGGTGCCTCAGACCTGTCCGGACTGCCCACAGTGACTGGGCTCTCCTCCCTTTGGTTCCAGTGTTCGGTCACCTGTGGTGGAGTGAACTCTACATCGTGTTCTTCCTCTGCTTCTTCTATGGGATTGCTGAACCTCCTTTTTGTTTGATCCACATGTTTGCGGAGATTTGTCCATTGGTACGTTTAATTGCTGAGTGCATCGGCGCAGTTTTCAGTGCCCAGTCTGTGCCGATTGTATAGTCATAGGCGGCTAATGTGAGTGCCCACCTCTGTATGTGGGCCAATGCATTTGCATTTATGGCCTTGTTGTCTGCCAAAAGGGACATTATGGGTTTGTAATCTGTCTCCAGCTCAAATTTCCTGCCAAACAGGTACTGGTGCATTTTTTTTGCAGCATATACACATGCAAGCGCTTCCTTTTCTACCATCCCGTAGCCCCGTTCTGCCTGGGACAGACTTCTGGAGCCATAAGCTACCACTATAGCTGACCCTTGGCATTAACATGCTGCAACACACACCTGACCACATAGGACGATGTGTCGCACATTAAAACGAGTTTCTTACATGCTTCATATAGCGTTAACAGATTGTTGGAACATTACAAATTGCGTGCTCTATCAAAAGCCCTTTCCTGGCTGTCCCTCCAGACCCATTCACGACCTTTGCATAGGAGCACGTGTAGCGGCTATAACAGCGTGCTCAATTTGGGAAGAAAGTTACCAAAATAGTTCAGGAGCCCTAGGAAAGAATGCAGCTCTATCGTGTTACGGGGTTTGGGTGCTCTCTGAATCGCTTTTGTTTTGGACGCAGTAGGTCTAATCCCGTCTGCTGCTACTCTCATCCCCAGGAATTTTACCTCTGGAGCTAGGAAGACGCACTTCGCCTTTTTCAGTCGCAGACCTACCCGGTCCTGTCTGCTTAGCACCTCCTCCAGGTTGCGGAGGTGTTCTTCAGTATCACATCCCATGATGAAGATGTCGTCTTGAAAAACCACTGTCCTTGGAATCGACTTGAGGAGGCTTTCCATAATTTGTTGAAAGATCGCGGCGGCCGAGCGAATCCCAAACAGACATCTGTTGTACTCAAACAACCCCTTGTGTGTCGTGATGGTGGTCAGCTTCTTTGACTCACTCAACAGCTCCTGGGTCATGTAAGCTGAGGTCAGGTCCAATTTTGAAAAAAGTTGCCACCGGATAGTGTCGGAAAGAGGTCCTCCGCTCTCCGTAGCGGGTACTGGTCTTGGAGTGACACCCGATTGATGGTGGCCTTGTAATCGCCACATATCCTGACCAACCCATCCGCCTTGAGCACCGGCACAATCGGGCTCGCCCAGTCACTGAATTCGACTGGCGAGATGATGCCTTCCCTCAGCAGACGGTCCAATTCGCCTTCTATCTTTTCCCGCAGCACGTACGGCACCACTCTGGCCTTGTGGTGTACTGGCCTGGCGTCCGGGTTTATGTGAATCACTACCTTGGTCCCCATGAAAGTGCCAATGCCGGGTTGAAATAGTGAGTCAAATTTGTCCAGGACCTATGAGCATAATATTCGATCCACAGAAGAAATTGCATTGACATCGCCCCATTTCCAGTTCATGACAGCAAGCCAACTCCTCCCCAGCAGTGCAGAACTGTCCCCTGGGATAATCCAGAGTGGCAACCTGTTCTCCGAATCTTTGTGGGTCACGACTACCGTGGCGCTGCCTATACCGGAATGATCTCCTTTGTATATGTCCGTAGCTGTGTGTCAATTGGCAATAATTTTGGCCTCCTGGCCTTGGACGCCCACAACTTGTCGAACTGTTTGATACTCATCAGGGACTGGCTGGCCCCCGTGTTTAGCTCCATTGATAATGGGATGCCATTGAGGAGCACTTTCATCATTATCGGTGGCGTCCCTGGTGTATGAACTGTATACGTGCTCCACATGAACTCGCTGAACTTCAGCTTCCAACGATTTCCCCCGGTGTCCATTTGGCCTCGTAGGGCTTACATCAGGCCCGTCCTTCTCGTACATCAACCTGGCTGCAGGCTTCCTGCACATACGCGCCAAGTGACCGCTGATGTTGCAGTTTCTGCAGGTATATTGCTGATACCTGCAAGCTCTGGCTGTGTGTTTACCTCCACACCTCCAACATGAGCCATTGTTGGAAACAAAAGGTCCATTACCAGTTGATCATCTCTGACTGTCTCTGTAACTGTCCTTAAGCGCACCATTGACAGATGTTGATGGCTCCATTACTGGCCGCATTGTCCCTTGCAATGGCATGAATTGCCGTTCAGCTAGCCATTGTCTCTGTTGAAATCCCCCTTTGGGTTCGACTACATGCTCGGGCATGTCCGATTGCCCCTGTCTGCCTGGAGAACTGTGTGCTGTGTTAACAATGTTGACTCCCTGTCTATTTGCTGCATTTAAACCAAGATTTTTGTCAAACATCATTCTGGTCTCTTCCTCCCCTGAGATAAATGTCTGGGACATCAAAGCCGCCATTTCCAGGGTCAAGTCTTTGGTCTCAATCAGTTTCCTGAAAACCCCAGTGTGCCCGATGCCCTCAATAAAAAAGTCTCACAGCATCTCCGCTCTGCATGCATCTGGGAACTTACATAGGCTCGCCAGTCGCCGGAGGTCTGCCACGAAGTCTGGAACGCTTTGCCCTTCTCGCTGCCGGTGCGTGTAAAACCGGTGTCTCACCATGTGCATGCTGCTCGCAGGTTTAAAATGTTCCCCGATCAACTTACTGAGCTCTTCAAAAGTCTTGTCCGCCGGCTTCTGTGGCGCTAGAAGGTCCTTCATCAGGGAGTACGTCCTGGATCCACAAACCGTCAGGAGATGAGCCCTGCGTTTGTCGGCCGAATCCTGTCCCAGCCATTCCTTAGTGATGAAACTTTGCTGTAGTCTCTCAATAAAATCGTCCCAATCATCACCAACACAGTACCTCTCGTCTGTGCTGCTAGTGGCCATGCTCGCGTGGTTTAAATCCCATCCTCGTTGCCAATAATATGTTCTTACTATACAGTATAAATGCACACGAGGCCCATACTTGAGAGAAGGTCACTCTGTGACCAGTAACCTTTATTAGCCAGCACTGAAGTGATGAAGGTGGTGGAGCTTCCCCTTTTGTACCTAAAAGTCCAGGTTTGGAGTGTCTTCCACAAGTTCACCAACTAGTGGTCAGTGTTCTCACGGTGTACAACTTGGGTCAGTTTATACATGGGTTACAATGACAGTTAAATACATGACACACCCAAAGCCAACAGGGTCCTTCTTTGCATGTTGCGGCCCGATGACATCATTGAGATTCACCTTTAATTTTAACTCAAACCGGAACGGGGAATCCGCCCGGTGTTAAAATTGGGGTCAATACATCATTATAAAGGCCAAGGGGCATTTCTGCTTTCTTGCCGTCGTCAATAGCGATTGTTTGATGAACGTCTCATTGAACTCCCACCGTTTAATGGTGGAGAACTAACACTGTGACAGATCCACAAGCCTCACTTTTCGATCCACTCCCTAAATCTGGTACCGCATGCACCCTGGTACCTCTGGGATGTGGATGTTGCTGGCAAGGCTTGCATTGATTGGCCATCCATGCTTGCCCTGAACTGAGTGGCTTGTTACCACTTCAGAGTGCAGATATGAGCCAATCACATTGGTGTAGGACTGAAAAAGAAAGAGTTGCATTTATATAGCTCCTTTCAGGACTTCAGGATATCCCAAGAGGTGATGTTATTGAAACGTATAAGATATTGAGGGGGCTCGATGAGGTGGGTGCAGAGAGGATGTTTCCACTCATAGGGGAAGCTAAAACTAGGGGACCAAGGCCTAGAACCTCCACTTTTTTTGCATGCTTAACGCCCACTTAATGCCCATTTTACCGCTGAAATGACGTATAAGGCCCATATATCGCCCATTTTGGCACAAAATGGAAACTGACGGGTATTTTTAGGAAACTTATTGGCGAGCGTTACTTTCCCCATGTGCTTAACGCTGGGGAAAAATATTACAGCCCACCCACTTTTTTGTGGCGGAATCATCAGAATGGGCGAAATCAATGCCCATAATATCGCCCAGCGTTAATTTCCACACAACATTGACGCTGAGGATGCAATAATACAGCCCGCCCACTTTTTATTGTCGTAAAGAGCACGTTTGGCGAAACTAACCGCCCACAATATCGCTCGCCCCAAAAAAATGCCCAGAAAACGTGGAACTGTTCTAAACTAAAGCCAGCAGTGTGGCTGCCATTTTTTAAATCGCAGGTCGCTTCATTCAAAAGGCTGCTTCAACTTCGGGGGAGTTTGCATTAACTCTGGAGTTCTTCTCAGGTGAAGTGACCATCTCAACAGACATATTTTCAGGCATTGGACTATTGGGGATTTACTGTAGGTGTATTTTAGTGAGGAAATCATTGGTTCTGATGAATCGATATTATACTTTCATTGCAATGGGGCCAGCCATTTCTCAGCCTGCATCGATTAACACGCAGATGCTGCAGAACGCAAATGGCTCAATGTGTGATGTACATCATTATGTCCCCAATTTAAGACGTGCAAGAATGAGGAGGAGGGCCAGACCATAGACACCCTGCTCGTACAAGGAAAAGAGGTCTTACCTCGACGTCTCTTGTAAAGTCCTTACACAATACCACAAATCCACAGGAGGCACATTTTGCAGACAAGGTCACTCCATCACCTGAACCTTTATTCACAGGACCAAGAAGTGATGACCCTGCGTGGGACCTCCCTTTATATACCTGGATGACCAGGTAAGGAGTGTCTCCCACAAGTTCACCCCCTGTGGTCATGGTGTGCATTGCTTAAGTATATAAAGTATTGCAGTGGTGTTAAATCGAGGTTACATACATGACATCTCCGACCACACCTGCCTTCGGAGACTGCACTTCCACAAGGTGGTGATCAATGAAATATGTGAGCTCATCAGGCCACCTTTGCAGCCTGCCATCAGGACATCAGTGTCGGTCGAGGTCAAGATCACCACGACACTGTCTTTCTATGCATCCGGTTCCTTTCGGGCCTCCGAAGTCGAGATTTGCCCTCTGTCTCACCATGCAACCCATCGCTGCATTAGACAGGTCACAGAGGCTCTGTACGCGAGAGGGATGGACTTTTTCAGCTTCCCCATGACCACGGAGGCTCAATCTGACAGGATTGGAGCATTCTACCGAATTGCTAAGTCCCCCAGAGTGCAGGGAGCTATACAGTGCACTCACATCGCCACCCGACCACCTTTTCAGGACCTGGAGCGTTTTCATAACAGAAAAGGATTTCACTCCCTGAAGGTCCAACTAGTTGTCGACCACAACCAAATCATACTGGCAGTGAATGCCAAATGTCTGGGCACCTTCGATGAGGCTCACATCCTGCGTGAGAGCGCTGACTCTGACATGTTTAAGAGTCAGCAACAAGGATAATGCTGGATGTTTGGTGATAACCGATATGGCCTAGCCACCTGGCTGATGATCCCCCTGCGTGACACCAAGGCCGAGAATTGATACAACCGGAGCCAGAGCAACACACGCAATGTGGTCCAGAAAACTATAACTGTGAATAAGCATCGCTTCAGATGTCTGGACCACTCAGGAGGGGAGCTACAATACAACCCTGAGCAAGTAGGTAAATTCGTGGTCGTGTGCTCCATGCTGCACAACCTGGCTATCAGGAGGGGCCAAGAATTGCCAGAAGGCACTGATGCTCCACCTCAGGAGAGAGAGGAAGAGGACGATGAGGGGCTGGATGCTGAGATAGGGCCAGACAATCAGGCTGGCTATGCAGCCACGCCCATGACCCCTTCCAGACCGCAGGAAAGGGCCCATGGTGGCTACATAGCTGCAAGACTCTTACGTGAGGAGCTGATATCTGAACGATTTGCCTGAAAGAACATTGATGTGAGTGACAACGCTGACACACTGTTGTGTATGTACAGCTCAGACATCAATGGTGCCCATCACCTTGGTGCCAGTTAAAGTTTATATTGATTGACGTTAAGTTGTATTTAACCCTTTCATGTTAAGGAATCACCAGTGTGTAATAGTCCAGCTATCTGAGACAATGCGCAACAAGGTTATGTTCAATAAAAAAAATTTATACCAACATTGGTCTGAAACCATAATTTTCACAGGCAATAACATCCAACCCTCGCCCACACCCCACTTTTTCCACCATTGACATCAATCAAATGTTCAACATGTCCAGCAACACAGAATACAAAGGCAAAACAGGAGGGTGGTCCCCAGCCCCCATACATTGCAACAAATTGCATACACCCAGGTGGAGATATAACACAGCCATCACCTGAGCACATGCACCTCACTTTCCCCCTGCCCTTCTTCTCCCCACCTCTACCCCTTCCCCTCCTCGCTCCATGGTACCTGGCCAAGGAGCTCCTCAGGCGGTGCCTCATTGGGGGGGATAAAGGCAGATGTGGTGGTTGCATGGGTACGGGAGTGGGGGGTGCCGAGGGGACAACCTTCTCTGATGCAGAAGCAGGATCTTGGTCCTTGCTCTCATCTGTCGTTCGCGGTGGTGGTGCGGAACCTAGGGGTGGAGTGCCGCGCTCTGGGACCACCGGGAAGCCTATGGCAGCAGTGTTCCTGGCTATCGCATCCACGGCTTCTGCCAGAATGTGCTCAGTCATGGTGGCCAGCTGTTGGGATATGCCCCACAATGCTTCGATGAGCTGGTCACCAATGTCTACAGTCCTCCTGGACAACTGTACCATCTCTCCGCTCTCATGTGGCGCTCGTGGAACAGACCTGCCACGTCCACGAGACCTCTGCGGGGTCAGCGCTGTCCTGGGGACAAATGGGGTGCCCTGTGGCGAGGTGCTTGGGGCCGGTACCTCCAGAGTGGAGGCGGGAATGACCGGAGGACCACCAGATGACCTTGGGGTGGAATGGCTTCTGGAGCGTGACGATGCAGGTACCTCGAAGTCCACGCTCTCTTCCGTGGAGACAATCGGAGCTCCGCAGCACCAGACGTAGGATTGTCCGGAGAGTCGGGCCTCGCGCCCAAATCTTCTGGCCTCTGTGGTCTTGCCTTGGTCCGCGCTGCTGGCCGAGCTGAAAAACACAAATGAGGTTATTAGAGGAGAAGGGGGGTGCTCGGGTCACAAGGTGAGTCCAACGTTACACACAGCATATGCATGACAAAAGCACCACCACTATTAAAATCATCACAGACATCACATTTCATGACCATCAACACATTTGCATTGCAATAATTTTCATTAGGCCATCATTATTTCTATGACAAATTTAGAAATCATCTATCATATACGATTGTTCAGGTATGAGTGGGTGTGGCATCTATTGACTTTACATTACGCAATGGTGTAAGCTTTACTCACGTGGCATCACTTCAGGATCTGCAGATGCGTCCGTGGCTGTCCGGGGGTGCTTCCCCACGAGTGTGAGCACCCGCTCCTCCATCTCAGTGATGTCGCTGGGGACTGGTGGCCCCCCACCCGTTCACCTCTGCACGGACCTCATCGTCGAGAGCTTCTTCTGTAAAAGGTGTGACAGGACGACATGGCATGAGGTCATTGCGTGATAACATTGCTAGTTACTGTCACAGAGACTGATACAACACATAACCGACAGATGTAATCATGATTATTATGAAAATGATCATTCTTTACCGAAAGATGTGCACCGTGACCACAGGCTTTGAGTAAAACATTCCCGGTAAAAGTGAAAGACCTCACACCTGCTGATAGTCACTCATGACTGTTACAAATTAAATTATATAAATACATAAATACATGTAAATCAATGTAATACTTACTCTTGCGGCTCCCACAAGGTCGTTTCATCCTTTGTGGCATTGGAAGCCCTCATGAACCTCATTGGTCGTCGACGAGACCACCTCTGCTATCTCGGTCCATATCTTCTGGTAGGCCTTTGAGATGGGCTTCCCACGCCCTCACTGTGTCAAATCACCCTAGCGTAACTCGACCTCCTGCAGGAGGGAGGCATTTGCCTTGGCTGAGAACCTCCTGGCTCTTTTGCGCCCTCCAATGTGCTCCTCTCCCACCTCACTGCTCTTTCCAGTGTCAGTCTCCACAGCGTGCTGTGATGCCTCCTCCTCTCCCTCCATTGTAGGCCAAATTCGGTCAAATATGTGGCTGGTAACAGCTCATTTTTCTTTCCCTACTTGCTGTGAAGCTTTAAAGTTTCCTTCCTTCTTCCCAAAGCAGCCACACCACACCCAGACACACCTTCAATCCCTCTGAGCTCCCTCTCTGTCTCCTCTTCTGCTCATGTCATGATGACCCTTGACCCCCTGAATCGTGGGAATCGACCATTGCCATTCCGTTGTTAAGGACGGCGACACTTTATGGCAGAAGGTCAGCGAGATTTAACGCTACTGCCCATTTCATATCGCTCGCGGTAAAGCCTATTTTAGAAAATGGGGACTAGGTGCTTTGAGAATGGGCGAGAAGCCGGTGATCTGAAAACCCATTTTTACCGCCCACGCTGGAAATAACACCCATTTTTGGGTGATAAGCACAAAAGTGGAAAATCTAGCCCATAGTCTCAAAATAAGGGGCTGCCCATTTAAAACTGAGATAAGAAGAAATTTCTTCTCTCACTTGCTTGTAAATCTGTGCAATTCTCTGCCCCAGAGAGCTGAGGAGGCTGGGTCATTGAATATATTTAAGGCGGAGATCGACAGATTTTTGAGCGATAAGGGAATAAAGAGTTATGGGGAGCGGGCGGGGAAGTGGAGCTGAGGCCGTGATCAGATCAGCCATGATCTTATTGAATGACGGAGCAGGCTCGAGGGGCCAGCTGGCCGACTCCTGCTCCTATTTCTTATGTTCTTCTGTTCAAGGTGCTTTACAGCCAATTAAGTATTATTGAAGAGTAGTCACTGTTGTAGGAAGTGCGGCAGGCAATTTGCGTACAGCAAGCTCCCACAAACAGCAATATGATAATGATCAGATGATCTGGAGTCACACAGCGGCCAGACCAGGTAATGATGGCTGGTTTGCTTCCCGAAAGGACATGAACGAACCAGTTGGGTTTTTACAATTGTCTGTTGTCATAAGAAGCAGTCGGTCTGTGAATTTGCTTATACTTTCACCAGGTTGATTCACTCTGTTCTGTCTCTGTCTTTGGTGCACTAAAATCCCCATGACTATAAGGTTATTCTTCTTCACAACATCTCACTGTTGTCTGAGCAGCAATTTGTTCACTTTGAGCTGGTAGTCAATACTAGTTGCCGACTATTATGCAACCGTACAAATTTCTACAGCTACCGTTTCCGAATCACCTGTTTCTTGCTGCTGTAACCACTCTTTCGATTGATGTAATGTGTGCACCATTGCGTGTGCTCACAGGTTTGTAGAGCTGTTGAGTTGTGAGTGGCTTAGCCAGCCACGTGATGTTCACAAGACTCAATAAAACCCCAGCCAGTTGGGTTCAGGGGATCCACGATGAGGCAGGTGGTTGTGAGCCTGGTGGATGAACTGATAATGTGCAGTGTGATTGTTAAACCTTTGCTGATAAACCAACTGGTTCTTAATAGCAATGTGTCGCCATGAATTCTTAAGCAAAAAACCCATGAGGCAAATCATCATCATAATAGGCAGTCCCTCAGAATCGAGGAAGACTTGCTTCCACTCTTAAAATGAGTCCTTGGGTGGCTGAACAGTCCAATGTAAGAACCACAGTCCCTGTCACAGGTGGGACAGATAGTCGCTGAGGGTAAGGGTGGGTGAGACTAGTTTGTCACATGCTCTTTCCGCTGCCTGCACTTGTTTTCTGCATGCTCTCGGTGATAAGACTCGAGGTGCTCAGCGCCCTCCCAGATGCACTTCCTCCACTTAGGGCGGTCTTTGGCCAGGGATTTCCAGGTGTCAGTGAGGATTTTGCACTTTATCAGGGAGGCTTTGAGGGTGGCCTTGTAATGTTTCCTGTGCCCATACATTACAAGTGGTATCTTACACTTCTTAATAGGTCCATGTTTGCAAACCTCCTCTTATCTCCCTTTCCTGTGCCTGTTTTACTGACAACCATATGTCTCTGAGTCAAAAATATCAATATGTTCACTGGCTGCCTACATCTCTAATTCCAATAGTCTATCCCTAATCCTCCTTGCCTTGGAGTGAGAGCATTTAAGCTTCTCTTTCAAGGGGTTCTTATCCCTATTTCAACCTTTCATTCTACTTTCTTCGCCTGACGTACGTCTTGATCAGTAGTAACATTGCTCATTTAATGTTTACCAATCTATTGACTGCTCTCATAAATCCAGTTTAAATGAATCTCATTTTCTGATTTTGTACTTTGCACCAACAGCTTGAGTCCCCGTCTAGCTATAAAAGCTGTTCTTCATGTATGCATTCCTGCTCCTTGAGAAAAATCATCGTCTCGCTTCAAATACTCTCCGGCGCAGTCACATTATGAGGGAAACGGATTTAGCACAAATACACAAACTTCTCTCACTCACTCACTCTTCATTCACTCACACACCCACTCAAACTCACTCACTCACTCACTCCCTCACTCTCACTCACTCTCTCACTCTCACACTCACTCTCACACTCACTCACTCATTCACTCACTCACACACTCACTCATTCACTCACTCACTCACTCTCACACTCACTCTCACACTCACTCATTCACTCACTCACTCATTCACTCACACACTCACTCAATCACTCACACACTCACTCACACTCATACATACTCACACTCATACACACTCACACTCACACACTCATTCAAGCACACACTCACTCAAACACATACACACTCACTCAAACACACACTCACTCACTCAATCACACTCACGCGCAAACACACACACTCACTCACACTCACTCTCTCAAACACATATTTACTCACTCAAAGACACACACTCACACAATCAAACACACACACACTTACTCAAACATACACTCACTCACTCAAATGCACACTCACACAAACAGACAGAAACTCACTCACTCTCACACAGACTCACACTCACTCACTCAAACACACATTCACTCTCTCAAAGGCACACACTCTCACACTCATTCACTCAGACACACACTCACTCACAAACACACTCCAACACACACACACTCGAACACACACACACACACACTCACTCATTCAAACACATACACACTCACTCAAACACATGCACACTCATTCACATTCACTCACACTTACTCACACTCATTCACACTCAATCAAACACACACACTCATTCAAACGCGCACACTCTCACTCTCACTCATACTCATTCACTCAAACACACACACACTCACTCAAACACAGACACACTCACTCACTCAAACACATACACACACTCATTCAAACATACACACTCACTCACACAAGCACACACTCACTCACACTCACTCACACACACACACACTCACTCACACTCACTTGCTCAAACACACACACTGACTCATACACACACACATATAAAAAGACACTCACTTAGAAACGCACATTCGCTCACACTCACTCACTCAAACACACACATACTCACTCACTCACGCAAACACACATACACTCACTTATTCACTCACCCAAACACATACACACATTCACTCACTCATGCAAACACACACACACTCACTCACTCACTCATGCAAACACACACTCAAACATCTCGAAATATGAAGCGACCTACTGACAGCAACAATATCAATTGTGATCTCTTCAATCAGCTTGCACTGCTAGTACCAGGCAGAGCCTAGTCCTTCAATGCCTCTTTACCCCTGGCCCTTGCAAGATAATCTATTCCATGTGTTTTTGTGTTTCCATTCAACACCCATCTGACTGTGGATTGTCACCTGAACTGGAATGTTATGTTAGATTTGGTCTTGGGATATGTGCGATGGACCAAGGCTGATTTATTGCCCATTCCTCCGCTCCCATAACTTTGATGCAGGGTCAGCTGAGACCCTATTGATGCACATGAATAGGTTCCCCGTTGAACTTTGGCCAATGTTACTCCAGCGGGGTTAAGGAGCCCTGAGGAAATTCCTAGCATCACTTGAACACAACAATCCCAAACCTTTTCATGAGGATACCAAACAATCATAATCCTGGACGTTGAGAGGTGCATTGAACGGTACAGAGGAAAGGTTCATCGAGAGCAATACGTCAAGATCAACCTTCACAGTAAGGCCAAAGGTTGCAGCTTCAAATTGGTGAAGGTCGAATTTCAGAACGAGTTCAGGAAGGTCTTCAAGGCAAAGTGTGATGAGCACATAGGATGGACCTCTGGGTAAGACACTGAAGATAAATAAACTCAGGTATTAACTGTGGCTCAGTGGGCAGCACTCACTCGCCTCTGACTCAGAAGTGTTGTGGGTTCCACTCCCACTCCAGAGATTTTAGCACAAAATCAAGGCTGACACTCCCAGCGCAATGCTGAGGGAGTGCTGCACTGTTGGAGATGCCGTCTTTAAGATGAGATGTTGAACTGAGACCCAGTCTGCTATGGCACTATTTTGAAGAAGAGCAGGGGAGTTATCCCCGGTGTCCTGGCCAAAATTTATCCCTCAGCCAGCATCACTAGAAACAGATTATTTGGTCATTTGTACATCCCTGTCTGGAGTAAAAATAAAACGGGGAAGGTGGCTCAACTGTGGCTAACAAAGGAAATTAAGGATAGTATTAATTCCAAACAAGAGGCATACAAATTAGCTGGAAAAAGCAGCAAACCTGAGGACTGGGAGAAATTTAGAATTCAGCAGAGGAGGACAAAGGGTTTAATTAGGAGAGGGAAAATAGATTAAGAGAGGAAGCTTGCCGGAAACATAAAAACTGACTACAAAAGCTTCTATAGGTATGTGAAGAGAAAAAGATTGGTGAAAACAAACGTAGGTCCATTGCAGTCAGATTTGGGTGAATTTATAATGGGGAACAAAGAAATGGCAGACCAGTTGAACAAATACTTTGGTTCTGTCTTCACAAAGGAAGACAGAAATAACCTTCCGGAAATACGAGGGGACTGAAAGTCGAGTGAGAAGGAGGAGCTGAAGGATATCCTTATTAGGCTGGAAATTGTGTTAGGGAAATTGACGGGATTGAAGGCCAATAAATCCCCAGGGCCTGATAGTCTGCATCCCAGAGTACTTAAGGAAGTGGCCCTAGAAATAGTGGATGCATTGGTGATAATTTTCCAACAGTCTATTGACTCTGGATCAGTTCCTATGGACTGGAGGGTTGCTAATGTAACACCACTTTTTAAAAAAGGAGGGAGAGAGAAAACGGATAATTATAGACGGTTAGCCTGACATCGGTGGTGGGGAAAATGTTGGAATCAATCATTAAGGATGAAATAGCAGCGCATTTGGAGAGCAGTGATAGGATTGGTCCAAGTCAGCATGGATTTATGAAAGGGAAATCATGCTTGACAAATCTTCTGAAATTTTTTGAGGATGTAACTAGTAGAGTGCACAAGGGAGAACCAGTGGATGTGGTGTATTTGGACTTTCAAAAGGCTTTTAACAAGGTCCCACACAGGAGATTGGTGTGCAAAATCAAAGCGCATGGTATTGGGGGTAATGTACTGACATGGATAGAGAACTGGTTGGCAGACAGGAAGCAGAGAGTCGGGATTAACGGGTCCTAGCTAGAATGGCAGGCAGTGACTAGTGGAGTGCCACAGGGCTCAGTGCTGGGACCCCAGCTCTTTACAATATATATTAATGATTTAGATGAAGGAATTGGGTGTAATAGCTCCAAGTTTTCAGATGATACTAAACTGCGTGGCGGTGTGAGCTGTGAGGAGGATGCTAAGAGACTGCAGGGTGACTTGGATAGGTTAGGCGAGTGGGAAAATGCATGGCAGATGCAGTATAATGTGGATAAATGTGAAGTTATCCACTTTGGGGGCAAAAACACAAGGGCAGAATATTATCTGAATGGCGGCAGATTAGGAAAAGGGGAGGAGCAATGAGACCTGGGTGTCATGGTTCATCAGTCATTGAAAGTTGGCATGCAAATACAGCAGGTGGTGAAGAAGGCAAATGGTATGTTGGCCTTCATAGCAAGGGGATTTCAGTATAGGAGCAGGGAAGTCTTGCTGCAGTTGTACAGGGCCCTGGTGAGGCCCCACCTGGAATATTGTGTTCAGTTTTGGTCTCCTAATCTGAGGAAGGACGTTCTTGCTATTGAGGGAGTGCAGCGAAGGTTCACCAGACTGATTCCAGGGATGGCTGGACTGACAGATGAGGAGAGACTGGATCAACTGGGCCTTTATACACTGGAGTTTAGAAGGATGAGAGGGGATCTCATAGAAACATATAAGATTCTGACTGGATTGGACAGGCTAGATGCGGGAAGAATGTTCCCGATGTTGGGGAAGTCCAGAACCAGGGGACACAGTCGGAGGATAAGGGGCAGGCCATTTAGGACTGAGATGAGGAGAAACTTCTTCACTCAGAGAGTTGTTAACCTGTGCTATTCCCTGCTGCAGAAAGTTGTTGATGCCAGTTCATTGGATATATTCAAGAGGAAGTTAGCTATGGCCCTTATGGCTAAAGGGATCAAGGGGTATGGAGAGAAAGCAGGAAGGGGGTACTGAAGAATGTTCAGCCATGATCTTATTGAATGGCGGTGCAGGCTCGAAGGGCCGAATGGCCTACTCCTGCACCTATTTTCTATGTTTCTATGTTATCACATTGATGCATTGATGTTTGTGAGAGTTTGCTGTGTGCAATTTGGCTGCCGTGTTTCCTGCATTGTAACAATGACTGCACTTCAAGTGAAGCACTTCAAGATATCCTGAAGTCACTGAAGGAGCTATATAAATGCAAGTCTTTCTGTCTTAGAAACAGGTAAGAGACAGTTGGATGTTGTGATGAGCAAGATGCAAGAAGACAGATGTGCTCAGATTACATGGGGTATACGGCACAGAAACAGGCCATTCGGCCCAACCAGTCCATGCTGGCGTTTATGCACCGCTCGAGACTCCTCCCGTCTTTCCTCATCTAACTCTATCAGCAAAATCCTCTATTCCCTTCTCCCTCATCTGCTTGTCTAGCCTTCCCTTAAATGCATCGATAATATTCACTTCAACCACTCCCTGTGGTAGCGAGTTCCACATTCTCACCAGTCTCTGGATAAACAAAGAAAGAAACAAAGAAAATAGGTGCAGGAGTAGGCCATTCGGCCCTTCTAGCCTGCACCGCCATTCAATGAGTTCATGGCTGAACATGCAACTGCAGTACCCCCTTCCTGCTTTCTCGCCATACTCCTTGATCCCCCGAGTAGTAAGGACTACATCCAACTCCTTTTTGAATATATTTAGTGAATTGACCTCAACAACTTTCTGTGGTAGAGAATTCCACAGGTTCACCACTCTCTGGGTGAAGAAGTTTCTCCTCATCTCAGTCCTAAATGGCTTGCCCCTTATCTTTAGACTGTGTCCCTGATTCTGGACTTCCCCAACATTGAGAAACATGTTGGTGGTGGGCCCGGTTTTCAGACGCTAAACGTGCGCGTAAGCCTCATTATGAACTGTACGCGCACCGCCCACCATATTGGTGTAGGCTAAAATAGAGGTGTCCAGGGCCACATCTGACATGGGTGAGGGTTTCAGCAGCAGATGAGCCGAGGCAGGGGCGGAGACGGGCAATGATAAGTATAGACTACGGAGGCCATCTGGGGGATTCGAATTGCTTCTTAAATGCGCTAAATGGAAGACCATTTGTGTGAAGGAGTGCTTTCTGACATCAGACCCGAGTCCTTGGAAGCCAGCAGTAGGTTTTGCCTCGGGGTACTCAGGACACATTGTGGCGTTGGCCTCTCAGTAACAAAGCACTGGGATGTGTGACAATATATAACTCATTACCACTGCATTCGTTTTTCCATGCAGTCAAGAAGTGAGTTAAACATCTGTTAATTATACCTGAATTATAGTAAAGCAATAACCTGTGCTACTCCCAAGTGCATTACAGTAATAAATCGTCCCCATGCTAATTAAGTACTGAGGCTACAGGCTAAAGCATTTAATCAAAATGTGAGAGCTGTTTTTAACTAAGCACACAGAGACTGGGGAGTAGCTGACAGGTTAACACTAATATTCGCTTTGACTTTTATAAAAATTAAATTGGGTAATAATGAACAATGGAGGGGATATAGTAACGACACATTTATATTAAAAAAAAACATGGATGAATAAAACACTTAGACAGCCAAAATTTTAGGGGCTGATCGATTGCACGGTTAGAAGGCAGAAAGTGGGCATTACTGGTCGTAAAGTTTAGCCGAGCTCCCTCCCATTTGAGCGCACTGTGCATACGCCTGGTGCTGAGACAGTCAGCAGAAAGAAGGTCGTGTCTGAATCAGGTCAAATTCCCAGCGCAGTGTACCGAGGGACCTCAGCGCCCGTATCAAACGTGGCAACTGTGGATCAAGCCGTGTGCGTTACCTTCATTTAAAGTAGCAAGATTCTGCGGACAATTTCCCAAGCCACCATTTTCCTTTCCGGCCTTTCGGGGGCCAATTTTCCACGTGGCTGATCTTTGGCGCGGTTGGAGAGGTACGTCCGATTATTTAGTGGCCCGACTGCGCCAAAAAAAAAAAGTAGCAAGTTTCGCCGGAATAAACTTTCATTTTGGAACGGTGCAGATTGTCCTTCAGCTCTGTGGGTGGAGCTTAAGGTCAGCGCCGAAAAACTGAGGTTGCCAGGGTAACGAGGGGTGCACTGAAGGACCGAGGCTGGAAAGTGAAAGATGCAAAATGCAGCAAGACAGATGCAGGTCCATGTTATATGTACCATTGCCGAGATCGCTTCACTTTTGTTTATTGGAAGATTGCAGTGACAAAGTATCATACTCTGCAATATTTATTTCTTTAATTTTAGATGAAACAGGCCTAATAAAATGAAAGTCATTCTACACACAAGCGCATATTAGGTTACTGCTTTTTTGTACAGCCCCGGTGCTGCTGCTATCCCGGGGAAAAATGCCCAGCCCCCCCCGACCCTGCCCGGTGCTGCTCCTCTCCCAAGCTGAAAGGCCCCCCCCCGCCCCCGGTGCCGCTGTTGCTCCTATCCCTCTGCAAAAAGACTTCCCTCCCTCCAAAAGCTAACCCAGCTCCGGTGAAACAATGGTGTCTTCTCTGCGTCGATTTTCTTAAGTGCAGTTGAGGTTTTCCAGAACGGTGCACTGCGCCGTTTTTGAAAAAAAACCCTAGTTGGCCAAACTCGCTGAAATGGCCAGAAATGGCGCACCCGTCAGGTTCCGCCCCACACTCAGTGACGACAAAAAATCAGGAGCTAAAAAAATCGGCCGTAAGTAGTTTACGATGGCGCAGAAACCTTGGCGAAACTTGCAGATTTGGGTCTGCTCCAAACAAAACAGCGGATGTCGAAAAAAACAGCGCGGAATGGTGACAAAAATAGGGCCCATGGTTTTCAGGACCTCTGGGTGCCGATTGTTCACCCAGAGTGCCACGTTGAGTTCCCCCCATGGGAATTTAATGCATCTCTCTCTCGAGGAGGTTTTTGGAGGGAGATGAGGGGGGGAGGGGTGGGGTGGCAATGAAAGGAGGCCAGGCTGGTCTGGCTGTACTAGGGGCACTCTGAACCCATCCACTGAGACCCCTTAACCAGACGTTATAGGCCAAGGTAAGATGACTCCATTTGCCTTCAGAAGCTACATTTTACAACAGACGCTGTACTCCAATCAGATCCACATCCAAACTCCCTCACAGAACTGAGTGGTTAGAACTATCAGGAAAGACTGAATAGGCTGAGGCTCTTTCCTCTAGAAAAGAGAAGGCTGAGGGGTGACCTGATAGAGGTCTTTCAAATTATGAAAGGCTTTGATCGGGTCGATGCAGGGAAGATGTCTCCACTTGCTTGGGCGACCACAACTCGGTGCCATAACTATAAGGTAGTCACTAATAAATCCAATCGGGAATTCAGAAGAAACGTCTTTACCCAGAGAGTGGTGAGAATGTGAAGCTCTCGACCACAGGAAGTGGTTAAGGCGAGCAGCATAGATGCATTTAAGGGGAAGTTAGATAAACAGATGAAGGGGAAAGGAACAGGAATAGAGTTGGCATAAACACCAGCACGGAGCAGTTGGGCCGAATGGCCTGTTTCTGTGCTGTAAATACCATGTAATTCTATGGAAACTGACACGGGTTGTCATAGAAACATAGAAACAGAGAAAATTGGTGCAGGAGTAGGCCGTACGGCCCTTCGAGCCTGCACCGCCATTCAATGAGTTCATGGCTGAACATGCAACTTGAGTACCCCATTCCTGCTTTCTCACCATACCCCTTGATCCCCCTAGTAGTAAGGACTACATCTAACTCCTTTTTGAATATATTTAGTGAATTGGCATCAACAACTTTCTGTGGTAGAGAATTCCACAGGTTCACCACTCTCTGGGTGAAGAAGTTTCTCCTCATCTCGGTCCTAAATGGTTTTACCCCTTATCCTAAGACTGTGACCCCTGGTTCTGGACTTCCCCAACATTGGGATCATTCTTCCTTCATCGAACCTGTCTGAACCCGTCAGAATTTTAAACGTTTCTATGAGATCCCCTCTCATTCTTCTGAAATCCAGTGAATACAAGCCCAGTTGATCCAATCTTTCTTGATATGTCAGTCCCGCCATCCCGGGAATCAGTCTGGTGAACCTTCGCTGCACTCCCTCAATAGCAAGAATGTCCTTCCTCAAGTTAGGAGAGGAAAACTGTACACAATACTCCAGGTGTGGCCTCACCAAGGCCCTGTACAACTGTCATTTGCTTTCTTAAAAGCCTGCTGCACCTGCATGCCAACCTTCAATGACTGATGTACCATGACACCCAGGTCTCGTTGCACCTCCCCTTTTCCTAATCTGTCACCATTCAGATAATAGTCTGTCTCTTTGTTTTTACCACCAAAGTGGATAACCTCACATTTATCCACATCATACTTCATCTGCCATAGATTTGCCCACTCACCTAACCTATCCAAGCCACTCTGCAGCCTCATAGCATCCTCCTCGCAGCTCACACTGCCACCCAACTTAGTGTCATCCGCAAATTTGGAGATACTACATTTAATGCGCTCGTCTAAATCATTAATGTACAATGTAAACAGCTGGGGCCCCAGCACAGAACCTTGCGGTACCCCACTAGTCACTGCATGCCATTCTGGAAAGTAACCATTTACTCCTACTCTTTGCTTCCTGTCTGCCAACCAGTTCTCAATCCACATCAGCACACTACCCCCAATCCCGTGTGCTTTAACTTTGCACAATAATCTTTTGTGTGGGACCTTGTCGAAAGCCTTCTGAACGTCCAAATACACCACATCAACTGGTTCTCCCTTGTCGACTCTACTGGAAACATCCTCAAAAAATTCCAGAAGATTTGTCAAGCATGATTTCCCTTTCACAAATCCATGCTGACTTGGACGTATCATGTCACCTCTTTCCAAATGCGCTGCTATGACATCCTTAATAATTGATTCCATCATTTTACCCACTAATGATGTCAGGCTGACCGGTCTATAATTCCCTGTTTTCTCTCTCCCTCCTTTTTTAAAAAGTGGGGTTACATTGGCTACCCTCCACTCCATAGGAACTGATCCAGAGTCTATGGAATGTTGGAAAATGCCTGTCAATGCATCCGTTATTTCCAAGGCCACCTCCTTAATTATTCTGGGATGCAGTCCATCAGGCCCTGGGGATATATCGGCCTTCAATCCCATCAATTTCCCCAACACAATTTCCCGACTAATAAGGATTTCCCTCAGTTCCTCCTTGTTACTAGACCCTCTGACCCCTTTTATATCCGGAAGGTTGTTTGTGTCCTCCTTAGTGAATACCGAACCAAAGTACTTGTTCAATTGGTCTGCCATTTCTTTGTTCCCAGTTATGACTTCCCCTGATTCTGACTGCAGGGGACCGACGTTTGTCTTTACTAACCTTTTTCTCTTTACATATCTATAGAAGCTTTTGCAGTCCATTTTAATGTTCCCTGCAAGCTTCCTCTCGTACTCTATTTTCCCTGCCCTAATCAAACCCTTTGTCATCCTTTGCTGAATTCTAAATTTCTCCCAGTCCCCGGGTTCGCTGCTATTTCTGGCCAATTTGTATGCCACTTCCTTGGCTTCAATACTATCCCTGATTTCCCTTGATAGCCACGGTTGAGCCACCTTCCCTTTTTTATTTTTACGCCAGGCAGGGATGTACAATTGTTGTAGTTCATCCATGCGGTCTCTAAATGTCTGCCATTGCCCATCCACTGTCAACCCCTTAAGTATCATTCGCCAATCTATCCGAGCCAATTCACGCCTCATACCTTCAAAGTTACCCTTCTTTAAGTTCTGGACCATGGTCTCTGAATTAACTGTTTCATTCTCCATCCTAATGTAGAATTCCATCATATTATGGTCACTCTTCCCCAAGGGGCCTCGCAAAATGAGATTGCTAATTAATCCTCTACCATTACACAACACCCAGTCTAAGATGCTCTCCCCCCTATTTGGTTCCTCGACATATTGGTCTAGAAAACCATCCCTTATGCACTCCAGGAAATCCTCCTCCACCGTATTGCTTCCAGTTTGGTTAGTCCAATCTATATGCATATTAAAGTCACCCATGATAACTGCTGCACCTTTATTGCATGCACCCCTAATTTCCTGTTTGATGCTACTACTGTGTGGAGGTCTGTACACAAAGGCCATAACCAGTTTGAACTTTTTAGCCTTAAGAACCACTTTGGACATCAGCCACGTGAGTTCCCTGGAGATGGAGCACGCGTCACGCTCGAGGTTTTCCGTGACCGGTGGGCACAATGGGGCGCTGGAGTACCTCACCACCACCGGATATAGGATTTTAATGTAATTTGTTATGCTTCATTTAAACGTTTCCGGTTAATTTACAGGATTTATTGGTTGTGTCCCTTTAACAAGGGGTACATGGTTGACTTTTAAGTAACGAAAGAGTCAGCAACGTGAGCGATTCCCACAGGGAAGCCCGTTCCGGCACACTTAGAGCTGTTGAGAAAAAAATAGGCAGTACCACGACACCTGTTCCACCATCAGGCACTGTGGCTCCAGTATGTGCAATCGGCAAGGTGCACTGTAGCAGTTCATCGGCAATGTATTTGCTTCATGGGTTATTTGCTTAAGAATTCATAGCTATTAAGAACTGGACCAGTTGGGTTTATTAGCAAAATGTTTAACAATCACACTACACATTACCATTTCAACCACCAGGCTCACAACCACCTGCTTGCTACATTGTGGACCCCCCGACTCCAACTGGCTGGGCTTTTATTGAGTCTTGTGAACATCATGCGACTGGCTGAGCCACTCGCAACTTGACAGCTCTACAAACCGGTGAGCATACTCACAGGTGCATACCTTACATCATCCAATTTACTTGGGCTGCACCTCCCTGCCCGACAACCTCTACTGCCAAGAAGGGCAAGAGCAGTAAATGGTGTCGGTGCACCACTCCCTCCCAGTAACTTCCACCGCCATATGTCATGTCAACTTAGACATCGAGAAACAAAGAAAGAAAACATCGAACTTTACAACGCAGGAGGAGGCCATTTCAGCCCATCGAATCCATCGTGTCCGCGCCGGCCGACAAAGAGCCGCACGGTCCTCAGTCAGCAGCTCTGAAGATTACATCTAAACCTATGAACAATGAACAATGACGGAAAGGTAAAGAGCACCCAGCCCAACCAGTCTGCCCCACGCAACTGCAGCACCCCTTACACCGAAACATTCTACACTCCACCCCAACCGGAGCCATGGGATCTCCTGGGAGAGGCAAAAAACAGATCAAAACCCAGGCCAATTGGGGGAAAACGAAATCTGGGAAAATTCCTCTCTGTTGGAGAGAAATTTCTTAAACTATAACCTTTGTAACTTTTATAATGTGTAGCCAGCTCCTCTGTCTTTCTCTGATGAATTATGGGACAAGGAGAGTAGTCAAGTAAAAAATGTATACTTCAGCAAAAAGCAAGTATAGTCTCAAGTCCGGTGACCCTGAGTCATGAAGATAGGGGAAGTAGGGAAACGGACGGTTGGAAAGGCAACAGATGTATCCTTGTTTTTCTGCTGATGCGAGGAAAATAACCCCACTTGTGTGTGCGTATGCTAGTTAACCTTTGACTTACCACAATGTAAAGATAGATTGTCATAGCATTACCAGATAGGGTAAGACGTTACAAAAATGTTAGATAATTGGACAATGGTGTAAGGGGGCGGGACCGCCCCCAAAGGTATAATTGTAACTTGGAAACTTCGCTCGGAGAGAAGGTGTGGCGAAGCTGCGGAGTTTTCCCACTTCTCCCAGAGCGCTCTGTACGAATAAACTGTGACGTTTCCCTTACTGTTCTCGGACTTGGTGTGGAATTTATTTCCCTTACACTCTCCGACCCATCCAGGCAATTGAAACTAGTCCAAGAGATCACCCTGGCTGTATTCGATTCCCTGCAGTACTTACCATCGTATCTGCACTGGCCAACAAGAGGCTATCCAGTCGAATCTCACTTACCAGCTCTAGGTCCGTAACCCTGCAGGTTACAGCATTTCAAGTGCCCATCCAAGCACTTTTTAAATGTGGTGAGGGTTTCTGCATCCACCACCCTTCCAGGCAGTGAGTTCCAGATCCCCACAACCCTCTGCATGAAGAAGCTACTCCTCAAATTCCCTCTAAACCTTCCAACAACCACCTTAAAACTATGCCCCCTCGTAATTGACCCCTCTACCAAGGAAAATAGGCCCTTGCTGTCCACTATGTCCAGGCCCCTCAAAATTTTGTACACCTCAATGAGGTTTCCTCTCACCTCCTCTTTCCAATGAGAACAAACCCAGCCTATCCAATCTGTCCTCCTAACTAAGATTCTCCATTCCAGGCAGCATCCTCATAAATCTCCTCTGCACCCGCAATATACCGTTGTTCCTTCAGCGTTGTGTCAAAATTTTGGAATATGTTATGTCACACCAGCATGGGAGAACCATTACCACAGAGATCAAAACTGTTCAAGAGCTTTTAAGGACACTCCGTTTGTGTAATAAATGTCACACTGTAGGGTGTTCGTTTTACACTCTACTTTGATTCGTAGACCTCGGGAATTACAGGAAAGGACTACACATGATACAAAGTTCAAGCTGAACCCAACTGTCAGTTTTATTACGCAAAACCAACTAAAAATTACAGTTCTGAGAGAATTGATTGAAGACATACAATCACACGTCCAGTTAGTTGCTGTAACCGTAGATTGTAGGTTCGTGGTCGTTGGTTCCGCGACCGCTTGTTCCTCTTCAATGTTCCCTCTTCTGGTTGTTCTCTTCTCTTCCATTTCTTTTGGGTTTGTTCCATTCCCTTTTCGTTCGCCCTCGAGCTGCTCCTAGCTCATGTGTATATATCCATTTTATCAATAAATCACCCCCTGAGTCACTCCCAGTTCATGTATATATATCCATTTTATCAATAAATCACCCTGAGCCACTCCCAGTTCATGTATATATATCCATTTTATCAATAAATCACCCTGAGCCACTCCCAGTTCATGTATATATATCCATTTTATCAATAAATCACCCTGAGCCACTCCCAGTTCATGTATATATATCCATTTTATCAATAAATCACCCCCTGAGCCACTCCCAGTTCATGTATATATATCCATTTTATCAATAAATCACCCCCTGAGTCACTCCCAGTTCATGTGTATATATCCATTTTATCAATAAATCACCCTGAGCCACTCCCAGTTCATGTATATATATCCATTTTATCAATAAATCACCCTGAGCCACTCCCAGTTCATGTATATATATCCATTTTATCAATAAATCACCCTGAGCCACTCCCAGTTCATGTATATATATCCATTTTATCAATAAATCACCCCCTGAGTCACTCCCAGTTCATGTATATATATCCATTTTATCAATAAATCACCCTGAGCCACTCCCAGTTCATGTATATATATCCATTTTATCAATAAATCACCCCGAGCCACTCCGAGCTCGTGTATATATATCTATTTTATCAATAAATCACCCCCTGAGCCACTCCCAGCTCATGTATATATATCCATTTTATCAATAAATCACCCTGAGCCACTCCGAGCTCGTGTATATATATCTATTTTATCAATAAATCACCCCCTGAGCCACTCCCAGCTCGTGTATATATATCCATTTTATCAATAAATCACTCTCTGAGACACTCCCAGCTCGTGTATATATATCCATTTTATCAATAAATCACCCTCTGAGCCACTCCCAGCTCGTGTATATATATCCATTTTATCAATAAATCACCCCGAGCCACTCCCAGCTCGTGTATATATATCCATTTTATCAATAAATCACCCCGAGCCACTCCGAGCTCGTGTATATATATCTATTTTATCAATAAATCATCCTGAGCCACTCCCAGCTCATGTATATATATCCATTTTATCAATAAATCATCTTGAGCCACTCCCAGCTCATGTATATATATCCATTTTATCAATAAATCACCCTGAGCCAATCCGAGCTCGTGTATATATATCCATTTTATCAATAAATCACCCCCTGAGCCACTCCCAGCTCGTGTATATATATCGATTTTATCAATAAATCACTCTCTGAGACACTCCCAGCTCGTGTATATATATCCATTTTATCAATAAATCACCCTGAGCCACTCCGAGCTCGTGTATATATATCCATTTTATCAATAAATCACCCCCTGAGCCACTCCCAGCTCGTGTATATATATCCATTTTATCAATAAATCACCCTGAGCCACTCCCAGCTCGTGTATATATATCCATTTTATCAATAAATCACCCTCTGAGCCACTCCCAGCTCGTGTATATATATCCATTTTATCAATAAATCACCCTGAGCCACTCCCAGCTCGTGTATATATATCCATTTTATCAATAAATCACCCTCTGAGCTACTCGCAGCTCGTGTATATATATATCCATTTTATCAATAAATCACCCTCTGAGACACTCCCAGCTCATGTATATATATCCATTTTATCAATAAATCATCACACGAGCCACTCCCAGCTCGTGTATATATATCCATTTTATCAATAAATCATCACACGAGCCACTCCCAGATCATGTATATATATCCATTTTATCAATAAATCACCCTGAGCCACTCCGAGCTTGTGTATATATATCCATTTTATCAATAAATCATCCTGAGCCACTCCCAGCTCGTGTATATATATCCATTTTATCAATAAATCACCACCCGAGCCGCTCCCAGCTCGTGTATATATATCCATTTTATCAATAAATGTCCCACTGAGCTGGGTTTCCGTTAATGTGTCTGGATCGATTCGTTGTTTGTGGTGATCTTGGTTGACTGACTGCGATCATGGGTCTGGATCTCCACAATTTGCACACGGAGTCTACAGGTCAAAAGATAACTCCTCATCGAAAGTGCCCCGTTCTCCAAAAATGCATGCCTTGTGGGATCCTTGGTTGTCTTGCTTTCTTGCAGACTTGGAGTCTCCAGAGAGAATTGTTTTTCCCCTCTGGCCAATCAATCCAGGGGCTCCTCGGTGGGATTGCATCAATCCCTTTGTTTTGATGCATAAGCAGGTCTGGCTCCTGACCGCAGAGATTGTTTTAATTGGTGATGAGTCACCACCTGTCCCAGGCTGGCGCCCTTTCCTCCCTTTCCCAGTCAGTCCCAAAAGATTGTTTTAAACCATTTTTAGTTTATGGCCTCCTCCTATGCCTTTTGTGAAAGTGTGTAAGCCTTACACCCTCACCAACACCGCCTACATCCTGAGATCAAATATTATCAATCAGCTGTTCATAGACATACAAATAGACATATAAAGCAAATTACTTGGTTGTTCAAGCAAGCAACTTCACCTCCTACCCAATGGATACGTGACGACATGAAGGGGCTGCGTGATTTTATAGTGACAGGGCTCCGAAAGTTAAGAGTGTGTTCTAGATTACACCCATGTGAACCTATGTGCTCCATTGCACAACACTACTACTGTAATGTATCTTCACATAATTTGCCAATGTTGCATAGACATCTGCTTTCTTCCATTCACGACTTACTTTATTTTGAGCTTGAACACTCGCATCTGCACCTTCGGTCTCAATAATGTTATTGGCCCCTAAAAAAACATCTCCTTCTGTTCAACGTAAGAATTGACTGGTTCGTGAGCTCGCTCGCTTACGGTGAATCCTGTAGGTGCGGCCATGATTGTCCCGACCCCGTCAAACAGTGACTCAACTCGCTACCCGTGTATCTGTGAGAATCAATGCCCCTGTTGCCATGGATACACATGCGCGAAGGCGAAACACAGACGATTCTGCATCAGCATTAACGGTAAAACATCGCAAACATTCAGTTTAGGTGTCACAAATTCACCTTAAGCTTGTCATCTTGAAGGTTGAATAACTGTGTCCTTCCATGATCCCTAAATATAGCTTTGAGATCCCATCCTCGTCGCCAAAATATAATATACGTGGGAAGAACAAAAGAAGGACAGAGACACGATGAGTTGCTCGTCCATGTGTTTGTTTTATTAGGCCAGAGCGAACTGAGCATGCTCATACCAAACCATGTGACGAAAAATGTAAACTACCTCCATCATGTGAAAGGATTCCCATCTCAACATTCAATTAATTTGTGAGCATCATGACCATCTCATGCAAACTGAATGCTCTCTTCCCGAGCAGTTGTTGCAATGATTTCATTTTAAAGCCGCTAACCATCTCGCCAAGATTTGACCCACAAGGAAAGATAGAAAGAATATGTATTTATATGATGTCTTTCGTGATCTCAAGACATCCCAAAGCACTTTACAGCCAATGTAATGCAGCCACTGTTGTAATGTAGGAAACAAAGGCGCAGTCAAGCTGATCCTCTCCAGTCATGATTAATGACTCCTGCATGGTGCAAGAAATCGTGAATTGGAATAAATAACTTGAGAACAAGATGTCCCTTCAGCCTGGTGTTAGAATTGGAGGGTTCATTCCATGGTACAATAGCTAAAGCCACTTCAACAGCGTGAACATAAATAACTGATAACAGGCAGCTCCAAACATCTGAAGGCCAGGAACAGCTTGTCTGACTCCAACCCTGGGAGGATAAACACGAAAGACAGGAGGGTTTCACTTAAGAGTTGAGCCAAAGAACTCGGCATATTGTAGGTTAAATGGTCCTGTCCATATCCTACCCCAGGCCCACCCCTAAAAAGAGAATGAAAGAAAGACCCAGCAGGCATTTCAGGGCAGACGATGAAGATAAGAACTGTTTGTGCTATCAGCCGTCTGTCCAATCGGGACTAATAACAGTCAGTTGTCACAGTCGTAAGTCGACTATGTCTATCCTGATTGTGTGTTGTGTTTGACTATTTTTGAACAACCGCTCCTTTAATAAAATGCCATATAACTCCTAAGACCCTTTGGGTATCTGTGTGTGATGTGTGATTCTAATTTTACAACGGTATTCCAGATAACATCTGACACCACAATATAACGAGATGCTGGTAAATCTTATTTGCACCTTCTCCAGTGCCTGAAGATATAAAAGAACATTGGTGGAAGGCACAGGAAACAATTAGTCAAGATGATTAATGCAGTCACCTTATGTGCAAGCTGTTCTGTATTAGAGTTTCTCGAACGGCTATCTCGCCCAGAGTACCAAAGTAACACATTCAGTACACTATGGGTATGTTGAGGCAGTGCTTCAGGTGCTTGGATAGATCTGGGGGGCATCCGATAGTTTGGCCGAGGGTTCATGGACTCTTGAGTTCTGCATGCTGCACAACATTGGTCTACAGAGGAATCTCATCTTAATGTACCTGGAGGAGGAGGCCACAGGTTCATCAAGGGGGCAATATAGGGAAGCAGGAGGAGCATGAAGGGGCAACTCAATTCTGGTCGAGATATCCTTTTATGTCCACCTGAGAGAGCAGACAGGGCCTCGGTTTAACGTCTCATCCAATAAGACAGCACCTCCGACAGTGCAGCACTCCCTCAGTTCTTCACTGGAGTGTCAGCCTAGATTTGTTTGTGCTCAAGTCTCTGGAACATAAGAGCATAACTACATAAGAAATAGGAACAGGAGTAGGCCATACGGCCCCGTGAGCCTGCTCCGTCATTCAATAAGATCATGGCTGATGTGATCATGGACTTAGCTCCACTTCCCCGCCCCCCTCTCCATAACCCCTTATCCCCTTATCGTTTAAGAAACTGTCTATTTCTGTCTTAAATTTATTCAATGTCCCAGCTTCCACAGCTCTCTGAGGCAGCAAATTCCACAGATCCATAATCCTCTGAGAGAAGAAATTTCTCCTCATCTCTGTTTTAAATGGCGGCCCCTTATTCTAAGATAATGCCCTCTAGTTCTAGTCTCCCCCATCAGTGGAAACATTCTCTCCGCATCCACCTTGTCAAGCCCCCTCATAATCTTATACATTTCGATAAGATCACCTCTCATTCTTCTCAATTCCAATGAGTAGAGGCCCAACCTACTCAACCTTTCCTCATAAGTCAATCCCTCATCCCCAAAATCAACCTAGTGAACCTTCTCTGAACTGCCTCCAAAGCAAGTATATCCTTTCATAAATATGGAAACCAAAACTGCACGCAGTATTCCAGGTGTGGCCTCACCAATACCCTGTATAACTGTTGCAAGATTTCCCTGCTTTTATACTCCATCCCCTTTGCAATAAAGGGCAAGATACTATTGGCCTTCCTGATCACTTGCTCTACCTGCATACTAACCTTTTGTGTTTCATGCACAAGTACCCCCAGGTCCCGCTGTGCTGCAGCACTTTGCAATCTTTCTCCATTTAAATAATAACTTGCTCTTTGATTTTTTTCTGCCAAAGTGCATGACCTCACACTTTCCAACATTATACTCCATCTGCCAAATTTTCACCCACTAACTTAGCCTGTCTATGTCCTTTTGCAGATTTTTTTGTGCCATCCTCGTGCATTGCTGTTCCTCCCATCTTTGTATCGTCAGCAAACTTGACTACATTACACTTGGTCCCTTCTTCCAAGTTGTTAATGTAGATTGGGACTGGAGTGGGACTTAAACCCACAACCTTCAGACTAGGTGCGGGTGGGGGGAGGTGCGTAGGGGGGGCGGGGGGCATACTTAGCAGGCTCCGACCAGCTCTTATCTAAAACGTCATATGACCCCCCCACTTCCACATAAAATGGGGCTGATCGTCTGAAAAAGCCCGGTGTTTGGGACCCCCATTTCAAAACGGCGGCGGCCGTGTCGCCAGCCGTAAAGGCGCAGTAAGATGGCCGACTGTTTTCAAGCCGCTACCTTCCCGTTAATGGCAAGCGAGGGCCACTCAAAATGGGCCTCTTAATGTGCTGGGCTACCCAGCCTCTGCACTGGCTGGAGAAATAGCCACACACTCTGGTAGGACAGCGCAGGAGTTTGGGGCGGGAGCCAGTATAACCGCGGTGGTCCCCTTTTTCCAAATTCTGCTGGAGGTGCGGTGGCCTGGCGCCTCTTGCGGAGGTCACTGAACAAAGAGACAACTGGCGGGATGAAGTCATCCATCAGAATGCCTTCTCCCCTCTGTACCCACGGCAGAGATTCGGTCCAGCTTGCTGTGGGTATTGATAGCAAGGCATGGAAGTCGGCCGTCAAAAAAAAAAAAAAATGGCGGCCGCAGCATTGGGCCCTCGCCTTTAATGGCCGCCGCACAGCCAGGACTTACGGAGGTAATCACAGGTGCACCGACAGAGAAAGCTGTCGGGGGCACCGCTCGGTGGCATTACGATTCTGCTTGCTAAGTTTGGCGGGAGGTGGGAGTGGAGACATCCAGGAACCCACCACCCCCCCCGAGCTGAATTTGCTTGCGGCGGCCATTCGACCAGAAATCGGCGGCCGCTCGACTCTGCCGCATGGCCGTCACTAACGGGCCGTAATGGGCAGTAACGGGCCTTATTCGTGAGCTGAGCTTTGGTCACATTGGTTCAGTTGCTCGCACTTTCTCATCAGAACCTTAAGTGTTCCACCCCTACCACAAGTCTTAAGTGCACAAACTATGCTAACACTCCAAGGCAGTACAAAAGGAGTACTGTATGGTCAGAGGTGCTGTCTTTCAGATGAGATGTTAAAGTGAGAGTCCTACCACACGTTAAAAAAAAATCCACGCATGGGCATCTTCCAACGCTTGAGTTAGGACTGGATTATTGGGTCCTTCATGGAAACATCTGCAAACTCATTCCTTTTGGTGTGGAAGCAAGTAATCCACGTTCGAGGGATCGCCGATGATGATGATGATGATGGTAAGTGGCTAAAATGCACAGACAGTAATTCCGTTACACAGCATCCATTGGAACCAGTGTTGGACAAAAACCTCCATTATACTTTAGGTGCTCCTTCCCTTTGCCTCCATGCATACTGGACACTTGGAATTACTGCCTCCTTATCGAGTGCATTCACATGCTACCCTGCCCCCTTTACCCAGGACCACTACCCCACACTGGATATGTATCAGTTGGATCACTGCCTCCACTTCCTGCTGTCCTGGTACCCCAAGCATCAACATGAGCTGTGCCTGAGATTCCACAAAACTGTGCGAAGGGGCTGACCTCACTTTATCTGGAGTCTTCTGGCAATCAGTAGGTGGACGTAAAGGATCCCACGGCACTTTTTCGAAGAAGCACAGGAGAGTTAGCCCCGGTGTCCTGGCCAATATTTATCCCTCAATCAACATAACAAAAACAGATTATCTGGGTCATTATGTTTGTGGAAGCTTGATGCATTTCCCACATTACTGCAGTGACTACACTTCCTCCCACCCTGCATCCCGCAGGGCTCCATTCCATTCTCTCGGTTTCTCTATCTCCGCCACCTTCCACACTCGTGCCTCTGACACGTTTTCCTTTTGTCTCAACAGAGGATTACCTTCCGCCATGGTTAACATGGCCTTTGACTGTGTCCGTTCTATTTCCTGCACCTCTACTCTAACTCTTTCCCTTCCCTCTTAGAATCATGACAGGGTTCCCCTTGTCCTCACCTTTCACCCCACCAGCCTTCACGTTCAATGGATCATCTTCCGCCATTTCCGCCACCTCCAGCGTGATCCCACCATCAATTATATCTTCCCCTCCCCTCCCCTCTCAGCATTCCAAAGGGAACGCTCCCTCCGCGACACCCTGGTCCATTCCGCAGTCACCCCCAGCACCCCCTCCCCTTCCCATGGCACCTTCCCGTGCAAGCGCAGGAGATGCAACACCTGCCCTTTTACCCCCTCCCTTCCCACTATCCAGGGCCCCAAACACTCCTTCCAGGTGAAACAGCGATTTACTTGTACTTCTTTCAATTTAGTATACTGTATTCGCTGCTCACGATGTGGTCTCCTCTACATTGGGGAGGCCAAGCGTAGATTGGGTGACCGCTTTGTGGAGCACCTCCGTTCAGTCCGCAAGTGTGACCCTGAGCTTCCGGTCGCCTGTCACTTTAATTCCCTGCTCCATTCCCACTCTGACCTCTCCGTCCTCAGTCTCCTGCACTGTTCCAACGAAGCTCAACGCAAGCTCGAGGAACAGCACCTCTTCTTTCGTTTTGGCACTTTACAGCCTCTGGACTCGACATCGAGTTCAACAATTTCAGGACATAACCTATGTCTATTTTTGGCTCCTTTCCCCACCACCACCAGCCCTCCCCACCCTCCTGATCTTATATTTTTTTCTCTCTGTCTCCAGTGGCAGCTGGTCATTACTCTGCCATATACACCCTATCTAGACTAACCTTTTTCTAACTTCTGCCATTACCATTTCAAGTCGGCCCATCGTCCCTTTCGTCTCTCTAATCTCTCCTGCCTTCCACCCTATCACAGACCTTCCCTTTTGTTCTTTCCTCCCCTCCCCCTTTCAGTGCTCCTTACGATCTGTTGTTTTCGAACATTCGCCGGTCCTGACGAAAGGTCATCGACCTGAAACCTTAATTCAGGTTTTTCTCTACACTGATGCTGCCTGACCCGCTGAGATTTCCAGCATTTTCTGTTTTTACTCCGAAAGTACTTCATTGGCTGTAAAGTGCTTTGAGACATCCGGTGGTCGTGAATGGTACTATATAAATCCAGGTCTTTCTTTCTTTCCCCAGCGACTTACTTTTCTAGCAGAAGCTCCAACCCTCTTCCTTTTGCCCAATATGGACGTGTGCGAGGCAAATGTTTGGTACCCTGCAGCTCACCTGAATATTAATGAGGCCAGAACCTCAAAATCACGAGGGTCACTTTGCCACTTAATGGACACCCCCCCCAACCCCTCCCCCCCATCCCAACCCCCCCGAAGGTCAAAATCTGCCTCCTTGTGTGCGAAGAGGGTCTGTAGGAGGGGTTTTGGGTGCACCGAGTCTGGAAAGATACCAACCTCATTTGAACAATGGACGGTTTATGGAAATCCCTCTTTACCCGTCCTAATTGGATGAAGAAGAGGAGGTGGTCGACCTAGAGGGAGCTGTGGTACATCATTATCTTCTTGACCGCATATACCTGCGTCTGTTGTGGTCAGAGGAGCAATGCGTACAGAGGCTGCAATTCCTCCGAGGGAGGCGGTGACGGAGTTGCCTTGTACCCTGCAAGGTGATCTTCCTTCAGGGGCACGGTATCGTCTGTCGTTGTGAAGATCTCTGAGCTGTGCCTCGGGCTCATTCCAGGCTGCCACTGGGGACCTCGGCAACGTCAATCAATCCGTGTTCTGCACCAGAATCTCACTGCAACAATGGTCACCATGGGAAACAACCTCGCTTTCACAACAGACGGCCAGGAAGCAAAGGAGCGGAAGCGGACCGATGGTTTTTCCCAAGTTCTCCGCAAGTTCTGGGCGTCATAGATTGAACATATTGCAGTGGAGTCTCCCGCTGACAATTTTAACAAATATTTGTTCCTGGGATGTGTGTGTCGCTGTCAACCGGTCCAGGCAGCGGGCGGTCGAGGGGGTCGTTCAGCCCAACTGCCTGCCTCTCTTCCGCGGTTACATCCGAGCCAGGGTGTCCCTGGCGATGGAGCACGCGGTGTCCACCGGTACGCTAGTGGCCTTCCGCGAGAGGTGGGCACCGGAGGGATTGGAGTGCATCGTCACCCCCGGCAATCAAATTTTAATTTGATCCATTTTTGTTAAAAAGTACTTTTGTTTAATTTGTTGATTTTAGTGCCCCTTTAATAAGGGGGCACGATCTTTGGTTTTACAAAATAGTTGTGGTGTCGTTGGCATGGCCAGCATTTACTGCCCGTCCCTAATTGCCCCTGGGAAGGGACAAATTATTGTAACACTTTCTGTGGCTCGGCCTCCATAAGGACATGGCTCAATGTTACAGGACCTTTATCTGATGTCAGTATTTATGTAAACTGGGACATTACGAATAAGCATCATTGCAACTACTACTAATTATTAGCGAATCGTTCAAGAAGGTGGGCACAGCTACTGTAGGTCTTCTGCATACCAAAAGTCTGTAGGGAAATGGTCCGCACTAACCCGGTCGACATCGAGATAACCAAACACAGTGTGGCTGAAAATGACCCCGCGCCCCGTTTTGGGGGGGAGGTAACCTTCCGGAAGTCCCGCCCCCGGCAGAAATTGGGCCATGCGCCCCTCAAAGGAGGCGGATCGCTGTCTCAGGCACACTGCCTCGTTGGAGGGGCGCTGATACGCTACAATGCCCCACCACTTCAGTTACAGGGGAGGTTTGCGGTGCACTCTGTAGGCCTTTTGGTGGCCGCGACCGGGCCGACGGGTCAACATTCGACCGGGCCAACGTTCCGACACCCGAAAGGTAGTGCCGGGCTGCATGAGAGGTGCCCGTCAAGGTGAGGGCCGCTACTGTCGGGTTAACCGATGAGTAGGCCGACAAAAAAAAGGCGGCCAGGGGCAGACGCGGCCTCTCCTTTAAGGGGGCGCCCTGGACGGATGTCAGGGCCGCCCGGGAAGCTGCCACTGACATCAGCCTGCAGCAGCCTAGCCGCCCGCGGGGAAATTTCCCCCACAGGGTTCAAAGAGGTTGGTGTACAGCAGTGAGGGGTCAGCGGACACTCCGATGACATCATTGCCAGTCGTGTGCCGGACCGGGGTGCTAATCGCAGGACGCGGCTCTGCCGGGACGGCACCTCCCAAAAACTCCGGGACAATTAACCCGGTCTCTCCCCATGGCGAAAATACCATTGTGTCCCATTAGAATATAAGAACATAAGAAATCGGAGCAGGAGTAGGCCATTCAATACGATCATGGCTGATCTGATCATGGACTCAGCTCCACTTCTCTGCCCACTCCCCATAAACCCTTATCCCCTTATCGTTTAAGAAACTGTCTATTTCTGTCTTAAATTTATTCAATGTGTCAGCTTCCACAGCTCTCTGAGGCAACAAACTCCATAGATTCACAACCCTCTGAGGGAAGAAATTTCTCCTCATCTCATTTCTAAATACATGGCCCCTTATTCTAAGATCATGCCCTCTAGGTTTTAGTCTCCCCCACCAGTGGAAACATTCCCTCTGCATCCACCTTGTCAAGACCCCTCATAATCTTATACATTTCATAGAAACATAGAAACATAGAAAATAGGTGCAGGAGTATGCCATTTGGCCCTTCGAGCCTGCACCACCATTCAATCAGGTCATGGCTGAACATGCAACTTCAGTATCCCATTCCTGCTTTCTCGCCATACCCCTTGATCCCCTTGATCCCCTCTCATTCTTCTGAATTCCAATGAGTAGAGGTCCAACCTACTCAACCATTCCTCATAAGTCAACCCCATCATCACCGGAATCAACCTAGTGAACCTTCTCTGAACTGCCTCCAAAGCATGCATATCCTTTCATAAATATGGAAACCAAAACTGCATGCAGTATTCCAGGTGCGGCCTCACCAATACCCTGTACAGCTAAAACAAGACTTTCTTGCTTTTATACTCCATCCACTTTGCAATAAAGGGCAAGATACCATTGGCCTTCCTGATCACTTGCTGTACCTGCATACTATCCTTTTGTGTTTCATGCACAAGTACCCCCAGGTCCCTCTGTACTGCGGCACTTTGCAATCTTTCTCCATTTAAATAATAACTTGCTCTTTGATTTTTTTCTGCCAAAGTGCATGACCACACACTTTCCAACATTATCCATCTGCCAAATTTTTGCCCACTCACTTAGCCTGTCTATGTCCTTTTGCAGGTTTTTTGTGTCCTCCTCACACATTGCTTTTTCTCCCATCTTTGTATTGTCAGCAAACCTGGCTACGTTATACTCAGTCCCTTCTCCCAAATCGTTAATATAGATTGTAAATAGTTGGGGTCCCAGCACTGATCCCTGCGGCACCCCACTTGTTCCTGATTGCCAACCAGAGAATGATCCATTTATCCCGAGTCTCTGTTTTCTGTTTGTTAGCCAATCCTCTATCCATGCTAATATATTACCCCCAACCCCGTGAACTTTTATCTTGTGCAATAACCTTTTATGTGGCACCTTGTCAAATGCCTTCTGGAAGTCCAAATACACCACATCCACTGGTTCCCCCTTTATCCACCCTGTTTGTTACATCCTCAAAGAATTCCAGCGAATTTATCAAACATGACTTCCCCTTCATAATTCCATGCTGATCTGCCTGACCAAATTTTTCTTTTCCAAATATCCTGCTGCTGCTTCTTTAAGAATGGACTCCAACATTTTCCCAACCACAGATGTTAGGCTAACTGGTATATAGTTTCCTGCTTTTTCTCTGCCTCCTTTTTTGAATAAGGGCGTTACATTTGCAGTTTTCCAATCTGCTGGGAGGCGCTAATGGTGCTATAAAAAGCGGCAATAATGTCAATAGACACTGATATTGTGGCCAATGCATTGTTAAAAATGTTCACTTCAGTTGGGTTCCGAAAAGAGTTTCTGTCTGACTGGGAAACTAGATTCATGTCCTTGCTTCTCACTCACATGTGACAGTAGCAAATATAATTGCTTCAATCCACCCTGTCCAACGGTCGAAAAAATGGCTGGTGGAGAGGGTGAATAGAACGCCAACTTATGTGCTGCATTTATATGCTCAGCGGAACCCCAAGGATTGGGATTAACATATTATCTGCTAGCCTGCAGGGTGAAGAATTTACACGTTTCTCACCATTTGTACTGTTATTCAGACTTCAAAGAGTATGGTATGCTCATGCTAGTCAGAGACATATGGTCAGGGTGAGCACGAACGAAGACAGAAATGTAAAAATATGCCCAGTTTTGCTGAGCATGCAAAGGAGAATGCAGGATGTCTCAGGGTTTCCAGTAATACTGGCACGACCACAATGACAGGCACTGAAAGTACCAGGTGGGCCAGAGTCTATAGAATCTGGAAAAAAAAGAAGGTAGTGGTGAGCCGCTGCCTTGAACCGCTGCAGTCCGTGTGGTGAAGGAGCTCCCACAGTGCTGTTACCGAGGGTGTTCCGGGATTTTGACCCAGTGACGATGAAGGAACGGCCGATATATTTCCAAGTCAGGATGGTGCGTAACTTTTAGGGAATGTGGAGCTGGTGGTGTTCCCATGTGCCTGCTGCCCTTGTCCTTCTAGGCGGTAGAGTTCACGGGTTTGGGAGGGGTTGTCGGAGAATGTTGTAGCTTTTGTTAACTGCAAGGGCTTCCATGTGTTCAGTAAAAAAAAGTATACTACTACAACTACAATTACTAGTAATACTACTACTATTCCTGCCACTAATATTACTATACAACAACAAGCATTTTATATTGTACCTTTAACATGAAAAACTGACTCCAGATGCTTCACAGAAATGTGAGGAAAATAGACATCAAACAAAAGAAGGAATTAGCAATGGATAGCCAAAAGTTTAGTCAGAGGTGGGTTTCAACGAGGCATTTAAAGGAGGAGATGTGAGGTGAAGGGCCTTAGGGAGAGCAAGGCATTCAAGACAGTGTAAACAAGGCAGCTAAAGGTACGGAGGACAATGATGCAATGCACGGGAGGCTGAGGCAGAGAAGTGGGTGGTGGAGTTGTATGTTGGAGGTAGGAAGATAGGAAGGGATAAGGTCTCAGTGGGATTTAAATACAAGGATGGCAATCTTAAATTTGAAGCATTGGTGGACTACGGGGAGGGGGGGAAGGGTGCGGAGGAGGAGCAATTTAGATCAGCAAGTTTGGGTGCAATGGATGAGTCTGTCATTGTGGATTAGGAGGAAAGTAGCTTGTTTGTAACGTTTGTAATGTTTGGAGCGTACAAGTGAATAGCTGCTTAGGCGATAGTGGTCATTGTGATGCTCTTGTGTTATAGCAGCCCACTGTGCCCTCATTGTTTCACACTGGAAGTAAGTGTAAGTTTGGCTCTTTGGAGACCAAGACTGCCCTCTGCAGGCCTAGCGTATAGCAATGGTAACCATCCACACACACACAGGCACCCCATCTACCCATCCACACACACACACTTGCCAAACACAGGTCCATACACTGATGAAAGTCAACATCAGGGATAGCACAAGCTTTGTGCCAATAATTCCTCTCCTAATTCCCCCATGTACTGGTGTTCTCCCCTAATTCCCTCATGTACTGGTGTTCTCCCCTAATTCCCCAATTTACTGGTGTTCTCTCCGAATCCCCCCATTTACTAGTGTTCTCTCCGAATTCCCCCATTTACTGACCTTCACCCCAATTCCCCCATTTACTAGTGTTCTTTCCAAATTCCCCAATTTACTAGTGTTCTCTCCGAATTCCCCCATTTACTGGTGTTCTCTCCGAATTCCCCCATTTACTGACCTTCACCCCAATTCCCCCATTTACTAGTGTTCTCTCCGAATTCCCCCATTTACTGACCTTCACCCCAATTCCCCCATTTACTAGTGTTCTCTCCGAATTCCCCCATTTACTGGTGTTCTCTCCAAATTCCCCCATTTACTAGTGTTCTCTCCGAATTCCCCCATTTACTGGTGTTCTCTCCGAATTCCCCCATTTACTGGTGTTCTCTCCGAATTCCCCCATTTACTGACCTTCACCCCAATTCCCCCATTTACTGAAATAAAAACAGAAAATGCTGAAAATACTCAGCAAGTCAGGCAGCAGCTGTGGAGAGAGAAGCAGAGTTAATGTTTCAGGTCGATGACCTTGGAACTGGAAAAAGTTAGAGATGTAACAGGTTTTTAAGCAAGTGCGCGGGGCAGGGAAAGGGCGGGGGCAGGGGGGAGGAAAGAACAAAAGGAAAGGTCTGTGATCGGGTGGAAGGCAGGTGAGATTAAGGGCCAAAGGGACGATGGTGCAAGGCAAAGATGTAACAGGGCAAGCTAAGAAAAAAAAGATGAGTCTCGATAGGATGTAAATGAAAATGGCAGAATCATCAACAGCTGCCGTGGGAAATAGAGAAAAAAACAACTGGGGCTATGGTCTGAAATTGTTGAACTCGATGTTGAGTCCACAAGGCTGTAAAATGCCTAAACAAAAGAGGTGCTGTTCCTCGAGCTTACGTTGAGTTACAAAGGTGTGAGGGCAGATTTGGCTAAAGTGGACTGGGAAAATAAATTACAATATGGGACGGTTGATGAGCAGTGGCAGACATTTAAGGAGATATTTCATAACTCGCAACAAAAATATATCCCAATGAGAAGGAAAGACTAAGAGAAGGGATAACCATCCGTGGCTAACTAAGGAAATAAGGGAGGGTATCAAATTGAAAACAAGGGCATAAAATGTGGTCAAGACTAGTGGGAGGCCAGAGGATTGGGAAACTTTTAAAAGCCAGCAAAGAATGACTACAAAAATAATAAAGAGAGGGAAGATAGATTATGAAAGTAAACTAGCATGAAATATAAAAAGAGTTAGTAAGAGTTTCTACAGGTACATAAAAAGCAAAAGAGTGGCTAAAATCGATGTTGGTCCCCTGGAGAATGAGACTGGGGAATTAATAATTGGGAATAGGAAATGGCAGAGACGTTGAACAAATATTTTGTATCGGTCTTCACAGTTGAAGCATAATCAAGGTGCTGTAGGGAAGGAGGAACTTAATACAATCACTATCACTAAAGAAGTAGTACTCGGTAAAACAATGGGACTAAAGGCGGACAAGTCCCCTGGACCTGATGGCTTACATCCTAGGTCCTCTTAAAATAAGTGGCTGCAGAGATAGAGGATGCATTGGTTGTAATTTATCAAAATTCCCTGGATTGGAAAACAGCAAGTGTAACGCCTCTGTTTAAAAAAGGAGGCAGACAGAAAGTAGGAAACTACAGACCAGTTAGCCTAACATCTGTAGTTGGGAAAATGCTGGAGTCCATTATTAGGGAAGCAGTAGCAGGACATTTGGAAAAGCATGATTCAATCAAGCAGCGTCAGCATGGTTTTATGAAAAGGAAATCCTGTTTGACAAATTTGCTGGAATTCTTTGAGGATGTAACGAGAAAGGTGGATAAAGGGGAACCAGTGGATGTGGTGTATTTGGATTCCGAGAAGGCATTTGACAAGGTGCCACATAAAAAGTTACTGCACAAGATAAAAGTTCACGGGGTTGGGGGTAATATATTAGCATGGATAGAAGATTGGCTAACAAACAGAAAACAGAGAGTCGGGATAAACGGGTCATTTTCCGGTTGGCAAACAATAACAAGTGGGGTGCCACAGGGATCAGTGCTGGGGCCTCAACTATTTACAATCTATATTAATGATTTGGATGAAGGGTCGAGTATAAGGTGGCCAAGTTTGCTGATGATACAAAGATGGATGGGAAAGCAAATTGTGAGGAGGACACAAAAAATCTGCAAAGGGATATAGACGGGCTAAGTGATTGAGCAAACAGTTGGCAGATAGAGTATAATGTGGGAAAATGTGAGGTTATCCACTTTGGCAGAAATAATAGAAAAGCAAATTATTTTTTTAAATGGAGAAAAATTGCAAAATGCTGAAGTACAGGGTGACCTGGGGGTCCTTGTGCATGGAACACAAAAAGTTAGTATGCAGGTACAGCAAGTAATCAGGAAGGCAAATGGAATGTTGGCCTTTATTGTAAGTGGGATAGCAGAGGAGTCAGATATAAAAGCAGAGGAGTCCTGCAACAACTGTACAGCATATTGGTGAGGCCACACCTGGAGTATTGCATACAGTTTTGGTCTCCATATTTAAGGAAGGATATACTTTCATTGGAGGCAGTTCATAGAAAGTTCACTACATTGATTCCAGAGATGAGGGGGTTGACTTATGAAGATAGGTTGAGTAGGTTGGGCCTATACTCATTTTTAGTTCAGAAGAATGAGAGGCGATCTTATCGAAACTTATAAGATAATGAGAGGGCTCAACAAGGTGGATGCAGAGAGGATATTTCCACTCATAGGGGAAACTAAAACTAGGGGCATAGTCTCAGAATAAAGGGCCGCCCATTAAAAACTGAGAAGAGGAGGAATTTCTTCTCTCAGAGGGTTATAAAATTGTGGAATTCTCTGCCTCAGAGAGCTGTAGTGGCTGGGTCATTGAATATATTTAAGGCAGAGATAGACAGATTTTTAAGCGATAAAGGGAGTAAAGGGTTATGGGGAGCGGGCAGGGAAGTGGAGATGAGTCCATGATCAGATCAGCCATGATCTTATTAAATGGCGGAGCAGGCTCGAGGGGCCAAATGGCCGACTCCTGCTCCTATTTCTTATGTTTTAATTCCCCCATTTACTGGTGCCCTTCCCAATTCTCCATTTGTTTTCCCACTTTTTAAACTCAGGATCGGACAGGTAACTGATTTGATCTCGAAGGGGAACTAGAGAGTTTTGCAGAGGTAAGTTGTGATACTCTTTAAATTACTACCAGTGTGCTTGTCGAACAGCTATGCAAACTCAAGGTGAATTGTTCTCGAGGGTTGCATAAGATGCATCCATGGATCCTTGAGGAAATGCAGAACATTGCAGGAACTCTGGAACAAGTCTTCCAGAATTCATTCAATACTGGAGAGAGGCCTGGGGACTGGGGAGAGACAGATGTTGGGCCGATTTTTTTTTAAATAGCAAAGAAACGACAGACCAGTGAGCTTGACGTCCATTTTGGGCAAAGTTATGTGGGAAAGGCTTATTAAACATAAGATCATTGAGCTTGTGAATAGAAACAAAATCATAAAAGATAGTAACTATGATGAGGAAGTCTTGCCTATCTGACTTACTATTTTCTTTTAAGGAGGGTCACATAGGAGCTTGGTCGGGGTAAGGCAGTGGATTTCAGTAAGGCCTCTGATACAGCTCCTGTAGAAAGGCTGGTAATGGAATTAAAGAGAGAATGAGTGGAAATAGAATCATAGAATGGTTACAGCACAGAAGGAGGCCATTCGGCCCGCCGAGCCCGTGCCGGCTCTCTGCAAGAGCACCTCAGCTAATCCCACTCCCCCGCCCTTTCCCCGTAACCCTGCCATTTTTGTTTCCTTCAGGCACTTATCCAATTCCCTTTTGAAAGCCTCGATTGAGTCTGCCTCCATCACCCTCTCAGGCAGTGAATTCCAGATCCTAAACACTCGCTGCGTAAAAAATGTTTTTCCTCATGTCGCCTTTATTTCTTCTGCCAATCACCTTAAATCTGTGTTCTCTGGTTTGTGACCCTTCTGCCAATGGGAACAGCTTCTCTCTATCTACTGTGTCCAGAGCCCTCATGATCTTGAAATATTTTACAATGGATATGTCATCGATTGCCCGATAGAACTCAGAGGGTGGTGGTAAATGGATTGTCAGCAGCCTGGCAGACTGTTACCAGTGGGGTCCCACAGGGGTCCGTTTCGGAACCTCTTTTGCTGAATATCTTTATAAATAACCTGGAGCCAGAAGTCACAAGCACAATGGCTAAATTTGCAGAGGATACCAAGCCAATGTAGGTACAGGTTCAACATCCCTTATCCGACAGCCTTGGGACCTGGCCTGTGCCGAATAAGAGATTTTGCCAGATAAAGGGAGGTCAGCCCAAGGACGGGAGGGGAGACAGCCCGAGGTCAGGGGGGGTGGGGGAAGAAGGTCGGTGCCCCGGGCGGGCTAAGTATCTGCAGGCCCCAGTTGGCCGGGTGTCGGCAGGCCCCAGCAGGCTGAGTGTCAGCGGGCACCAAAGTCAGGGTGGAGGTTGGCCGCGTTTTGCGCATGCGTTCCCGGCCACCAGAATCATGCCGGACGAGGGGTGGTGCCGGATAAGGGAGTCCCGGATAAGGGAAGTCCAACCTGTAGTAGACTCCACAGGTGAACATGATAAGCCACAGGAGGATTTGACTATTCTTGGGAATTGGGCAGATAAAATTCAATGTAGAGAAAGGCAACGTGCTTCACATTGAGATAAAAGACGCAGGAAGGGAATATTACTCAAATGGAGGAAAATGAAAGAGATCTGGGGGGGTTTCCTGATTAACAATAATTTAAAGCAATTGCAGCAATGCTCGGTGTCAGTGAGTAAAGGAAATCAGAACTTTGGACGTATTAAAAGTCAATATTGATCCGAAATAGTGAGGCAATCCTAACACTTAAATCATTGGTGTGATCGTACTTAGAAAAGGGTGTACAGTTCTTGTTGCCGCAGTACCAAAGGGAGAGTGCAGCTATTGAATTACATAGAAACATAGAAAATAGGTGCAGGAGTAGTTCATTCGGCCCTTCGAGCCTGCACCACCATTCAATAAGATCATGGCTGATCATTACCTCAGTACCCCTTTCCTGCTTTCTCTCTATAACATAAGAACATAAGAACATAAGAATTAGGAACAGGAATAGGCCATCTAGCCCCTCGAGCCTGCTCCGCCATTCAACAAGATCATGGCTGATCTGGCCGTGGACTCAGCTCCACTTACCCGCCCGCTCCCCGTAACCCTTAATTCCCTTATTGGTTAAAAATCTATCTATCTGTGACTTGAATACATTCAATGAGCTAGCCTCAACTGCTTCCTTGGGCAGAGAATTCCACAGATTCACAACCCTCTGGAAGAAGAAATTCCTTCTCAACTCGGTTTGAAATTGGCTCCCTCGTATTTTGAGGCTGTGCCCCCTAGTTCTAGTCTCACCGACCAGTGGAAACAACCTCTTTGCCTCTATCTTGTCTATCCCATTCATGATTTTAAATGTTTCTATAAGATCACCCCTCATCCTTCTGAACTCCAACAAGTAAAGACCCAGCCTGCTCAATCTATCATCATAAGGTAACCGCATCATCGCCGGAATCAGCCCAGTGAATCGTCTCTGTACCCCCTCCAAAGTTAGTATATCCTTCCTGAAGTAAGGTGACCAAAACTGCATGCAGTACTCCAGGTGCGGCCTCACCAATACCCTATACAGTTGCAGAAGGACCTCCCTGCTTTTGTACTCCATCCCTCTCGCAATGAAGGCCAACATTCCATTTGCCTTCCTGATTACCTGCTGCACCTGCAAACTAACTTTTTGGGATTCACGCACAAGGAAGAGGTGGGCACCAGAGGGACTGGAGTGCATCATCACGCCCGGCAACCAAATTTTAATTTGATTTTACGTTTTTTAAGTTTAATTTGTTTTAATTGCCGGTGCTCTTAGTGTCCCCCTTCCCTTTTAGAGGGGGCACTGGGGAAAATTGTGATTTTAGTGCCCAAAAAAAAACCAAAAAAAGAAAAACACAAAAAAAAAAAGGGGAAAAAAAAAAAAGGGCCTTGTATATGTCTGGAGTGTCACCCAGGTCGGGTGGCACCATTTAATGTTTTAGGTTTTCGCAGGTAAACTCAAAAGAGTTTCATGCACAAGGACCCCCAGGTCCCTCTGCACCACAGCATGTTGTAATTTCTCCCCATTCAAATAGTATTTCCTTTCTTTGTTTTTTTTCCCAAGGTGGATGACCTCACAAATTAGCTAAACATGATTTCCCCTTCATGAATCCATGCTGCGTCTGCTTGATTGCACTATTCCTATCTAGATGTCCCGCTATTTCTTCCTTAAATGATAGTTTCAAGCATTTTCCCCACTACAGATGTTAAACTAACCGGCCTATAGTTACCACCTTTTGTCTGCCCCCTTTTCTAAACAGAAGCGTTATATTTGCTGCTTTCCAATCCGCTGGTACCTCCCCAGAGTCCAGAGAATTTTGGTAGATTATAACGAATGCATCTGCTATAACTTCTGCCATCTCTTTTAATACCCTGGGATGCATTTCATCAGGACCAGGGGACTTGTCTACCTTGAGTCCCATTAGCCTGTCCAGCACTACCCACCTAGTGAGAGTGATTGTCTCAAGGTCCTCCCTTCCCACATTCCTGTGACCAGCAATTTTTGGCATGGTTTCTGTGTCTTGCACTGTGAAAACCGAAGCAAAATAATTGTTTAAGGTCTCAGCCATTTCCACATTTCCCATTATTAAATCCCCCTTCTCATCTTCTAAGGGACCAACATTTACTTTAGTCACTCTTTTCCGTTTTATATATCTGTAAAAGCTTTTATAATCTGTTTTTATGTTTTGCGCAAGTTTACCTTCGTAATCTATCTTTCGTTTCTTTATTGCTTTCTTAGTCATTCTTTGCTGTCGTTTAAAATTTTCCCTTGATCCCTTTCGCCGTAAGGGCCACATCTAACTCCCTCTTGAATATATCTAACGAACTGGCATCAACAATCTCTGCGGAAAAAAATTCCACAGATTAACAACTCTCTGAGTGAAGAAGTTTCACCTCATCTCGGTCCTAAATGGCTTACCCCTTATCCTTAGACTGTGACCCCTGGTTCCGGACTTCCCAACATTGGGAACATTCTTCCTGCACCTAACCTGTCCAGTCCCGTCAGAATTTTATATGTTTCTATGAGATCCCCTCTCATTCTTCTAAACTCAAGTGAATACAGGCCCATTCGATCCGGTCTCTCCACATATGTCAGTCCTGCCATCCCTGGAATCACTCTGGTGAACCTTCGCTGCACTCCCTCAATGGCAAGAACCTCCTTCCTCAGATTAGGAGACCAAAACTGAACATAATATTCCAGGTGAGACCTCACCAAATTTGGATACAGAAGACAGCAACCGGGATGATTGAGCGATGGAGGATGATATAAATTGGGCACATTATGCTGGAAAAGGGAAGGTTGTGAGGTGATATGATTGCTGTTCCAAGGAGCATATTGAGTCGGGGTAGCCTGATATGAGTATCTTTGGTACATAGAAACATAGCAACATAGAAAAGAGGTGCAGGAGTAGGCCATTCGGCCCTTCAAGCCTGCACCACCATTCAATATAATCATGGCTGATCATTCACCTCAGTACCCCTTTCCCGTTTTCTCTCTATACCCCTTGATCCCTTTAGCCATAAGGGCCACATCTAACTCCCTCTTGAATATATCTAACGAACTGGCATCAACAATCTCTGCGGAAGAAAATTCCACAGGTTAACAACTCTCTGAGTGAAGAAGTTTCTCCTCATCTCGGTCCTAAATGGCCTACCCCTTATCCTTAGACTATGTCCCCTGGTTCTGGACTTCCCCAACATCGGGAACATTCTTCCCGCATCTAACCTGTTCCGTCCCGTCAGAATCTTATACGTTTTTATGAGATCCCCTCTCATCCTTCTAAACTCCAGTGTATAAAGGCCCAGTTGATCCAGTCTCTCCTCATATGTCAGTCCAGCCATCCCTGGAATCAGTCTGGTGAACCTTCGCTGCACTCCTTCAATAGCAAGAACGTCCTTCCTCAGATCAGGAAAACAAAACTGAACACAATATTCCAGGTGAGGCCTCACCAAGGCCCTGTACAACTGCAGTAAGTCCTCTCTGCTCCTATACTCAAATCCCCTAGCTATGAAGGCCAACATACCATTTGCCTTCTTCACCGCCTGTTGTGCCTGCATGCCAACTTTCAATGACTGATGAACCATGACACCCAGGTCTCGTTGCACCTCCCCTTTTCCTAATCTGCCGCCATTCAGATAATATTCTGCTTTCATGTTTTTGCCACCAAAGTGGATAACCTCACATTTATCCGCATTATACTGCATCTGCCATGTATTTGCCCACTCTCCTAACCTGTCCAAATCACCCTGCAGCCTCTTAGCATTCTCCTCACAGCTCACACCGCCACCCAGTTTAGTGTCATCTGCAAACTTGGAGATATTACTCTCAATTCCTTCATCCAAATCATAAATGTATATTGTGAAGAGCTGGGATCCCAGCACTGAACCCTGCGGTACTCCACTAGTTACTGCCTCCCATTCCAAAAAGGACCCGTTTATCCCGGCTCTCTGCTTCCTGCCTGCCAACCAATTCTCTATCCACGTCAGTACATTACCCCCAATACCATGTGCCTTGTTCTTGTGGTACCTTGTCAAAGGCCTTTTGAAATTCCAAATACACCACATCCACTGGTTCTCCCTTGTCCACTCTACTAGTTACATCCTCAAAAAATTCCAGAAGATTGGTCAAGCATGATTTCCCCTTCATAAATCCATGCTGACTTGGACCGATCCGATCACCGCTTTCCAAATGCGCTGCTATTTCATCCTTAATAATAGATTTCAACATTTTCCCCACTACTGATGTCGGGCTAACCAGTCTATAATTACCCGTTTTCTCTCTCCCTCCTTTTTTAAAAAGGTGTGCTACATTAGCTAGCCTCCAGTACATAGGAACTGATCCAGAGTCGATAGACTGTTGGAAAATGATTACCAATGCATCCACTATTTCTAGGGCCACTTCCTTAAGTACTCTAGTGCAGACCATCAGGCCCTGGGGATTTATCGGCCTTCAATCCCATCAATTTCCCCAACACAATTTCCCGCCTAATAACGATATCCTTCAGTTCCTCGTTCTCACTAGACTCTCGGTCCCCTCGTACATCCGGAAGGTCATTTGTGTCTTCCTTCGTGAAGACAGAATCAAAGTATTTGTTCAATTGGTCTGCCATTTCTTTGTTCCCCATTATTAATTTTCCTGAGTCCGACTGCAAGGGACCTATGTTTGTTTTCATCAATCTTTTTCTCTTCACATATCTACAGAAGCTTTTGCAGACAGTTTTTATGTTCCCGGCAAGTTTCCTCTCATACTCTATTTTCGCCCTCCTAATTACACCCTTTGTCCTCTTCTGCTGAATTCTAAATTTCTCCCAGTCCTCAGGTTTGCTACTTTTTCTGGCCAATTTATATGTCTCTTCCTTGGATCTAACACTATCCTTAATTTCCCTTGATAGCCACGGTTGAGCCACCTTCCCTGTTTTATTTTTACTCCAGACAGGGATGTACAACTGTTGAAGTTCATCCATGTGATCTATAAATGTTTGCCATTGCCTATCCACCCTCAACCCTTTGAGTATCATTTGCCAGTCTATTCTAGCCAATTTACACCTCATGCCATCGAAGTTAGCTTTCCTTAAGTTTAGGATCCTAGTTTCTGAATTAACTGTGTCACTCTCAACCTTAATAAAGAATTCTACCATGTTATGGTCACTCTTCCCCAAGGGGCCTCGCACAACAAGATTGATAATTAGTCCCTTCTCATTACACATCACCTAGTCTAGGATGGCCAGCTCTCTAGTCTGTTCCTCCACATATTGGTCAAGAAAACTATCCCTAATACACTCCAGGGAATCCTCCTCTACCACATTGCTACCAGTTTGGTTAACCCAATCTACATGTAATTTAAAGTCGCCCATGATAACTGCTGTACCTTTATTGCACACATCCCTTATTTTTTGTTTTATGCATTCCCCAACCTCACTACTACTGTTTGGTGGCCTGTACACAACTCCCACCAGCGTTTTCTGCCCTTTGGTATTCCGTAGCTCCACCCATACAGATTCCACGTCATCCAATCTAATGCCCTTCCTCACTATTGCATTAATTTCTTCTTTAACCAGCAATGCCACCCCACCTCCTTTTCCTCTCTGTCTATCCTTCCTAAATGCTGAATACCCCTGGATGTTGAGTTCCCAGCCTGTCTAGATTAGTTTTACCTTTATCGGAGTGTCTAGAGTGGAACTGAACTTCGATTTAAGACCATAGAAATTTGTCCGTGAGGTGCCCGTTTTCCGGGTTCAAACCGGTCTCAATATGGCGACAGGAAGTGCATTTACATCTCCAGCCAGAAGTACATCGACTGCCGTATTGGATCAGGTTGAGGTGCCGGCGGCAGGCATTAATGTCGGGAACATTTAAAGGCCAGAATGATTTAGGTTCTGCTCCTCTTCCGGGACCCATTCCATCACTCTTGTCACCACCTGCTGACCTTGCACAGCACACCGTGGCACTCAGAGGCAGGACCTTGCCAACACCTCCGAATATAAGCTCCTTCCGAGCGTACATTAAAATACCAGGCCACTACGCCCGGCCACTGATCGCCTTATGACCTGTACACCAATCATCCTCTGACCAGTTTAATAATCACCCTTTGACCTATCCACCAATCGCCCTCCGACCTGTCCACAAATCGCCCTCTGACCTGTCCACTAATCGCCCTCCGACCTGTCCACTAATCGCCCTCCGGCCTCTCCGCTAATCACCTCTGACCTGTCCACTAATCGCCTTCCGACCTGTCCAGTATTCGCCCTCTGACCTATCCACTAATCGCCTTCCGACCTGTCCACAAATCGCCCTCCGACCTGTCCACCAATCGCCCTCTGACCTGTCCACTAATCGCCTTACGACCTGTCCACTAATCGCCCTCCGACCTGTTCACCAATTGCCCTCTGACCTGTCCACTAATCGCCTTCCGACCTGAGCACTAATCGCATTCCGACCTGCCAACATAAATCACCCTCCTACCTGTCCACTAATCGCCCACTGACCTGTCCACTAATCGCCTTCCGACCTGCCCACTAATCGCATTCCGACCTGTCCACTAATCGCCCTCAGACCTGTCCACCAATCGCCCTCCGACCTGTCCACCAATCGCCCTCTGACCTGTCCACTAATCGCCTTCCGACCTGTCCACCAATCACCCTCCGACCTGTCGACCAATCGCCTTCCGACCTGTCCACTAATCGCCTTCAGACCTGTCCACTAATCGCCTTCCGACCTGTCCACTAATCGCCCTTTGACCTGTCCACTAATCGCCTTCCGACCACTCCACTAATCGCCCTCTGACCTGTCCACTAATCGCCCTCCGACCTGTCCACTAATCACCCTCTGACCTGTCCACTAATCGTCTTCTGACCTGTCCACTAATCGCCCTCTGACCTGTCCACTAATCATCTTCCGACCTGTCCACTAATCACCCTCTGACCTGTCCACTAATCGCCCTCTGACCTGTCCACAATCGACTTCCGACCTATCCACTAATCGCCCTCCGACCTGTCCACTAATCGCCCTCTGACCTGTCCACTAATTGCCCTCCGACCTGTCCACTAATCGCCCTCTGACCTGTCAACTAATCGCCCTCCGACCTGTCTACTAATCGCCCTCTGACCTGTCAACTAATCGCCCTCCGACCTGTCTACTAATCACCCTCCGACCTGTACACTAATTGCCCTCCGACCTGTCCACTAATCGCCTTCCGACCTGTCCACTAATCGCCCTTTGACCTGTCCACTAATCGCCTTCCGACCTCTCCATTAATCGCCCTCTGACCTGTCCACTAATCGCCCTCCGACCTGTCCACTAATCACCCTCTGACCTGTCCACTAATCCTCTTCCGACCTGTCCACTAATCGCCCTCTGACCTGTCCACTAATCGCCTTCCGACCTGTCCACTAATCACCCTCCGACCTGTCCACTAATCGCCCTCTGACCTGTCCACTAATCGCCTTCTGACCTGTCCACTAATCACCCTCTGACCTGTCCACTAATCGCCCTCTGACCTGTCCACTAATCGCCCTCCGACCTGTCCACTAATCGCCCTCTGACCTGTCAACTAATCGCCCTCCGACCTGTCTACTAATCACCCTCTGACCTGTCCACTAATCGTCCTCTGACCTGCCCACTAATCGCCCTCCGACCTGTCCACTAATCGCCCTCTGACATGTCCAGTAATCGCACTCCGACCTGTCCACTAATCGCCCTCCGACCTGTCCACCAATCGCCCTCCGACCTGTCCTGGAATCGCCCTCTGACGTGTCCACTAATTGCCCTCGACCTATCCACTAATCACCCTCGACCTGTCCACTAATCACCCTCTGACCTGTCCACCAATCGCCCTCTGACCTGTCCACTAATCGCCTTCGGACCTGTTCACTAATCGCCCGCTGACCTGTCCACTAATCGCCCTCTGACCTGTCCACTAATCGCCCTCCGACCTGTCCACTAATCGCCCTCTGACTTGTCGACTAATCGCCTTCCGACCTGTGCACTAATCGCCTTCCGACCTGTCCACTAATCGCCCTCAGACCTGTCTGCTTATCGCCCTCTGACCTGTCCACTAATCGTCTTCCAACCTATCCACTAATCGCCCTCCGACCTGTCCACTAATCGCCCTCTGACCTGTCCGCAAATCGCCCTCTGACCTGTCTGCTAATCGCCTTCCAAACTGTCCACCAATCGCCCTCCGGCCTGTCCACTAATCACCCTCTGACCTGTCCACTAATCACACTCCGACCTGTCCACTAATTTCCCTCTGACCTGTCCACTAATCGCCCTCTGACCTGTCCACTAATCGCCCTCCGACCTGTCCACTAATCGCCCTCCGGCCTCTCCGCTAATCACCTCTGACCTGTCCACTAATCGCCCTCTGACCTGTCCACTAATCGCCTTCCGACCTGTCCACTAATCGCCCTCTGACCTATCCACTAATCGCCTTCCGACCTGTCCACTAATCGCCCTCCGACCTGTCCACCAATCGCCCTCTGACCTGTCCACTAATCGCCTTACGACCTGTCCACTAATCGCCCTCCGACCTGTTCACCAATCGCACTCTGACCTGTCCACTAATCGCCTTCCGACCTGCCCACTAATCGCATTCCGACCTGTCCACAAATCGCCCTCCGACCTGTCCACTAATCGCCCACTGGCCTGTCCACTAATCGCCTTCCGACCTGCCCACTAATCGCATTCCGACCTGTCCACTAATCGCCCTCCGACCTGTCCACCAATCGCCCTCCGACCTGTCCACCAATCGCCCTCTGACCTGTCCACTAATCGCCTTCCGACCTGTCCACCAATCACCCTCCGACCTGTCCACCAATCGCCTTCCGACCTGTCCACTAATCGCCCTCCGACCTGTCCACTAATCGCCTTCCGACCTGTCCACTAATCGCCCTTTGACCTGTCCACTAATTGCCTTCCGACCACTCCACTAATCGCCCTCTGACCTGTCCACTAATCGCCCTCCGACCTGTCCACTAATCACACTCTGACCTGTCCACTAATCGTCTTCCAACCTGTCCACTAATCGCCCTCTGACCTGTCCACTAATCGTCTTCCGACCTGTCCACTAATCACCCTCCGACCTGTCCACTAATCGCCCTCTGACCTGTCCACTAATCGCCTTAGGACCTGTTCACTAATCACCCTCTGACCTGTCCACTAATCGCCCTCTGACCTATCCACTAATCACCCTCCGACCGGTCCACTCGTCGCCTTCCGACCTGTCCACTAATCGCCCTCTGACCTATCCACTAATCGCCCTCCGACCTGTCCACTAATCGCCCTCTGACTTGTTCACTAATCGCCTTCCGACCTGTAAACTAATCGCCTTCCGACCTGTCCACTAATCGCCCTCTGACCTGTCCGCTAATCGCCCGCTGACCTGTCCACTAATCGTCTTCCAACCTGTCCACTAATCGCCCTCCGACCTGTCCACTAATCCCCCTTCGACCTGTCCGCAAATCGCCCTCTGACCTGTCTGCTAATCGCCTTCCAACTTGTCCACCAATCGCCCTCCGGCCTGTCCACTAATCGCCCTCTGACCTGTGCACTAATCACCCTCCGACCTGTCCACTAATCACCCTCCGACCTGTCCACTAATCGCCCTCTGACCTGCCCACTAATCTCCCTCCGACCTGTCCACTAATCACCCTCCGACCTGTCCACCAATCGCCTTCCGACCTGTCCACTAATCGCCCTCCGACCTGTCCACTAATCGCCTTCCGACCTGTCCACTAATCGCCCTTTGACCTGTCCACTAATCACCTTCCGACCTCTCCACTAATCGCCCTTTGACCTGTCCACTAATCGTCTTCCGACCTGTCCACTAATCGCCCTCTGACCTGTCCACTAATCGCCTTCCGACCTGTCCACTAATCACCCTCCGACCTGTCCACTAATCGCCCTCTGACCTGTCCACTAATCGCCTTCCGACCTGTCCACTAATCACCCTCCGACCTGTCCACTAATCGCCCTCTGACCTGTCCACTAATCGCCCTCCGACCTGTCCACTAATCGCCCTCTGACCTGTCAACTAATCGCCCTCCGACCTGTCTACTAATCACAATCTGACCTGTCCACTAATCGCCCTCTGACCTGCCCACTAATCGCCCTCCGACCTGTCCACTAATCGCCCTCTGACATGTCCAGTAATCGCCCTCCGACCTGTCCACTAATCGCCCTCCGACCTGTCCACCAATCGCCCTCCGTCCTGTCCTGTAATCGCCCTCTGACGTGTCCATTAATCGCCCTCAACCTATCCACTAATCACCCTCGACCTGTCCACTAATCACCCTCCGACCTGTCCACCAATCGCCCTCTGACCTGTCCACTAATCGCCCTCTGACCTGTCCACTAATCGCCTTCCGACCTGTCCACTAATCGCCCTCTGACCTGTCCACTAATCGCCCTCTGACCTATCCACTAATCACCCTCCGACCGGTCCACTAGTCGCCTTCCGACCTGTCCACTAATCGCCCTCTGACTTGTCCACTAATCGCCTTCCGACCTGTCCACTAATCGCCCTCTGACCTGTCCACTAATCGCCCTCTGACCTGTCCGCTAATCGCCCTCTGACCTGTCTGCTAATCGCCCTCCGACCTGTCCACTAATCCCCCTTCGACCTGTCTGCAAATCGCCCTCTGACCTGTCTGCTAATCGCCTTCCAACTTGTCCATCAATCGCCCTCCGGCCTGTCCACTAATCGCCCTCTGACCTGTGCACTAATCGCCCTCCGACCTGTCCACTAATCACCCTCCGACCTGTCCACTAATCGCCCTCTGACCTGCCCACTAATCGCCCTCCGACCTGTCCACTAATCACCCTCCGACCTGTCCACCAATCGCCTTCCGACCTGTCCACTAATCGCCCTCCGACCTGTCCACTAATCGCCTTCTGACCTGTCCACTAATCGCCCTTTGACCTGTCCACTAATCGTCTTCCGACCTGTCCACTAATCGCCCTCTGACCTGTCCACTAATCGCCTTCCGACCTGTCCACTAATCACCCTCCGACCTGTCCACTAATCGCCCTCTGACCTGTCCACTAATCGCCTTCCGACCTGTCCACTAATCACCCTCCGACCTGTCCACTAATCGCACTCTGACCTGTCCACTAATCGCCCTCCGACCTGTCCACTAATCGCCCTCTGACCTGTCAACTAATCGCCCTCCGACCTGTCTACTAATCACCCTCTGACCTGTCCACTAATCGCCCTCTGACCTGCCCACTAATCGCCCTCCGACCTGTCCACTAATCGCCCTCTGACATGTCCAGTAATCGCCCTCCGACCTGTCCACTAATCGCCCTCCGACCTGTCCACCAATCGCCCTCCGTCCTGTCCTGTAATCGTCTCTGACGTGTCCACTAATCGCCGTCGACCTATCCACCAATCACCCTCGACCTGTCCACTAATCACCCTCCGACCTGTCCACCAATCGCCCTCTGACCTGTCCACTAATCGCCTTCCGACCTGTTCACTAATCGCCCTCTGACCTGTCCACTAATCGCCTTCCGACCTGTCCACTAATCGCCCTCTGACCTGTCCACTAATCGCCCTCTGACCTATCCACTAATCACCCTCCGACCGGTCCACTAGTCGCTTTCCGACCTGTCCACTAATCGCCCTCTGACCTGTCCACTAATCGCCCTCCGACCTGTCCACTAATCGCCCTCTGACTTGTCCACTAATCGCCTTCCGACCTGTACACTAATCACCTTCCGATCTGTCCACTAATCGCCCTCTGACCGTCCGCTAATCGCCCTCTGACCTGTTCACTAATCGCCTTCCGACCTGTCCACTAATCACCCTCCGACCTGTCCACTAATCGCCCTCCGACCTGTCCACTAATCGCCCTCCGACTTAACCACTAATCGCCCTCCGACCTGTCCACTAATTGCCCTTCGACCTGTCCACTAATTGCCCTTCGACCTGTCCACTAATCGCCCTCCGACCTGTCCACTAATCGCCCTCCGACTTAACCACTAATCGCCCTCTGACCTGTCCACTAATCGCCCTCCGACCTGTCCACTAATCGCCCTCCGACCTGTCCATTAATCGCCCTCTGACCTGTCCACTAATCGCCCTCTGACCTGTCCACTAATCGCCCCACCTGGCCATCATCTCACCCACACCAGCCATCGATCACCAAACCAATATTATTTGCTTCCATCGTCTTCACAAGGAGACTGTCTCACACAATGTCCACTCACTGACTGAAATATTGGACCCCAATTTACGAGAACACGGCACTACGATATGATCTTTATGACATCACAAACACACACTTACAAGATGGCTCCATTATACAGGCACTTGTCAGGTGACCCAGCCTCCACAGCTCTCTGGAGCAGAGAATTCATAGAAACATAGAAACATCGAAAATAGGTGCAGGAGCAGGCCATTCAGCCCTTCTAGCCTGCACCGCCATTCAATGAGTTCATGGCTGAACATGAAACTTCAGTACCCCCTTCCTGCTTTCTCGCCATAACCCTTGATCCCCCGAGTAGTAAGGACTTCATCTAACTCCCTTTTGAATATATTTAGTGAATTGGCCTCAACTACTTTCTGTGGTAGAGAATTCCACAGGTTCACCACTCTCTGGGTGAAGAAGTTTCTCCTCATCTCGGTCCTAAATGGCTTACCCCTTATCCTCAGACTGTGACCCCTGGTTCTGGACTTCCACAACATTGGGAACATTCTTCCTGCATTTAACCTGTCTAAACCCGTCAGAATTTTAAACGTTTCTATGAGGTCCCCTCTCATTCTTCTGAACTCCAGTGAATACAAGCCCAGTTGATCCAGTCTTTCTTGATAGGTCAGTCCCGCCATCCCGGGAATCAGTCTGGTGAATCTTCGCTGCACTCCCTCAATAGCAAGAATGTCCTTCCTCAAGTTAGGAGACCAAAACTGTACACAATACTCCAGGTGTGGCCTCACCAAGGCCCTGTACAACTGTAGCAACACCTCCCTGCCCCTGTATTCACCAACATGCCATTTGCTTTCTTAACCGCCTGCTGTACCTGCATGCTAACCTTCAATGACTGATGTACCATGACACCCAGGTCTCGTTGCGCCTTCCCTTTTCCTAATCTGTCACCATTCAGATAATAGTCCATGCATTTGCCCACTCACCGAACCTATCCAAGTCACTCTGCAGCCTAATAGCATCCTCCTCGCAGCTCACACTGCCACCCAACTTAGTGTCATCCGCAAATTTGGAGATACTGCATTTAATCCCCTCGTCTAAATCATTAATGTACAATGTAAACAGCTGGGGCCCCAGCACAGAACCTTGCGGTACCCCACTAGTCACTGCTTGCCATTCTGAAAAGTACCCGTTTACTCCTACTCTTTGCTTCCTGTGTGACAACCAGTTCTCAATCCACGTCAGCACACTACCCCCAATCCCATGTGCTTTAACTTTGCACATTAATCTCTTGTGTGGGACCTTGTCGAAAGCCTTCTGAAAGTCCAAATATACCACATCAACTGGTTCTTCTTTGTCCACTTTACTGGAAACATCCTCAAAAAATTCCAGAAGATTTGTCAAGCATGATTTCCCTTTCACAAATCCATGCTGACTTAGACCTATCATATCACCATTTTCCAGATGCACTGCTATGACATCCTTAATAATTGATTCCATCATTTTACTGAAGTTGCATGTTCAGCCATGAACTCATTGAATGGTGGTGCAGGCTAGAAGGGACGAATAGCCTACTCCTGCACCTATTTTTTATGTTTCTATGTTTCTATGTTTCTACCCACTACTGAGGTCAGGCTGACCGGTCTATAATTCCCTGCTTTCTCTCTACCTCCTTTTTTAAAAAGTGGGGTTACATTGGCTACCCTCCACTCCATAGGAACTGATCCAGAGTCAATGGAATGTTGGAAAATGACTGTCAATGCATCCGCTATTTCCAAGGCCACCTCCTTAAGTACTCTGGGATGCAGTCCATCAGGCCCTGGGGATTTATCGGCCTTCAATCCCATCAATTTCCCCAACACAATTTCCCGACTAATAAAGATTTCCCTCAGTTCCCCCTCCTTACTAGACCCTCTGACCCCTTTTATATCCGGAAGGTTGTTTGTATCCTCCTTAGTGAATACCGAACCAAAGTACTTGTTCAATTGGTCTGCCATTTCTTTGTTCCCCGTTATGACTTCCCCTGATTCTGACTGCAGGGGACCTACGTTTGTCTTTACTAACCTTTTTCTCTTTACATACCTATAGAAACTTTTGCAATCCACCTTAATGTTCCCTGCAAGCTTCTTCTCGTACTCCATTTTTCCTGCCCTAATCAAACCCTTTGTCCTCCTCTGCTGAGTTCTAAATTTCTCCCAGTCCCCAGGTTCGCTGCTATTTCTGGCCAATTTGTATGCCACTTCCTTGGCTTTAATACTATCCCTGATTTCCCTAGATAGCCACGGTTGAGCCACCTTCCCTTTTTTATTTTTACGCCAGACAGGAATGTACAATTGTTGTAATTCATCCATGCGGTCTCTAAATGTCTGCCATTGCCCATCCACAGTCAACCCCCTAAGTATCATTCACCAATCTATCCTTGCCAATTCACGCCTCATACCTTCAAAGTTACCCTTCTTTTAGTTCTGGACCATGGTCTCTGAATTTACTGTTTCATTCTCCATCCTAATGCAGAATTCCACCATATTATGGTCACTCTTCCCCAAGGGGCCTCGCACAATGAGATTGCTAATTAATCCTCTCTCATTACACAACACCCAGTCTAAGATGGCCTCCCCCCTAGTTGGTTCCTCAACATACTGGTCTAGAAAACCATCCCTTATGCACTCCAGGAAATCCTCCTCCACCGTATTGCTTCCAGTTTGGCTAGCCCAATCTATGTGCATATTAAAGTCACCCATTATAACTGCTACACATTTATTGCATGCACCCCTAATTTCCTGTTTGATGCCCTCCCCAACATCCCTATTACTGTTTGGAGGTCTGTACACAACTCCTACTAACGTTTTTTGCCCTTTGGTGTTCTGCAGCTCTACCCATATAGATTCCACATCATCCAAGCTAATGTGTTTCCTAAATATTGCATTAATCTCCTCTTTAACCAACAATGCTACCCCACCTCCTTTTCCCTTTACTCTATCCTTCCTGAATGTCGAATACCCCTGAATGTTGAGTTCCCAGCCCTGATCATCCTGGAGCCACGTCTCCGTAATCCCAATCACATCATATTTATTAACATCTATTTGCACAGTTAATTCATCCACCTTATTGCGGATACTCCTTGCATTAAGACACAAAGCCTTCAGGCTTGTTTTTTTAACACCCTTTGTCCTTTTAGAATTTTGCTGTACAGTGGCCCTTTTTGTTCTTTGCCTTGGGTTTCTCCGCCCTCCACTTTTCCTCATCTCCTTTCTGTCTTTTGCTTTTTCCTCCTTTTTGTTTCCCTCTGTCTCCCTGCATTGGTTCCCATCCCCCTGCCATATTAGTTTAAATCCTCCCCAACAGCACTAGCAAACACTCCCCCTAGGACATTGGTTCCGGTCCTGCCCAGGTGCAGACCGTCCGGTTTGTACTGGTCCCACCTCCCCCAGAACCGGTCCCAATGCCCCAGGAATTTGAATCCCTCCCTGCTGCACCACTGCTCAAGCCACGTATTCATCTGCGCTATCCTGCGATTCCTACTCTGACTATCACGTGGCACTGGTAGCAATCCCGAGATTACTACTTTTGAGGTCCTACTTTTTAATTTAGCTCCTAGCTCCTTAAATTCGTTTCGTAGGACCTCATCCCTTTTTTTACCTATGTCGTTGGTACCAATGTGCACCACGACAACTGGCTGTTCTCCCTCCCATTTCAGAATGTCCTGCACCCGCTCCGAGACATCCTTGACCCTTGCACCAGGGAGGCAACATACCATCCTGGATTCCACAGATTTACAACCCTCTGAGAGAAGAAATTTATCCACATCTCAGTTTTAAATGAGCGGCCCCTTATTCTAAGACTATGTCCCCTAGTTTTAGTTTCCCCTATGAGTGGAAATATCCTCTCTGCATCCACCTTGTCAAGCCCCCTCATTATCTTATATGTTTCAATAAGATCACCTCTCCGATAAGTAGAGGTCCAACCTACTCAACCTATCCTCATGTCATCTCTGAGATCAACCTCGTGAACCTTCTCTGAACAGCCTCCAATGCAAATATATCCTTCCTTAAATACCTGTCCAATTAAAGTACCCTGGATGGTGGAACCAATCAGTGGACCGCATTGGACCACATCTTACCATTAAAGTATGCTACTCTACTGAATGACACACACATTAAACAATATTCCCTCCCTTTCCCCACCGCTCATTGACCCAACAGAGAAAAGCTGGATTTCCGGAATAATACTCTGTTTCTCTCTCTCCACAGATGCTGCCCGACCTGCTGAGTGTTTCCGGCATTTTGTGTTTTTATTTCTGATTCCAGCCTCCGCAGTATTTTGCTTTTGTCCCACCTAATTAGCGGATTACCCGTGCCTGCCTGCTACAAGTACGGCTGTGTCTCACTTGGACTTTAGCTGACGGTTGCTCTCGGTGTGGGAGTTAGTGTATATTATGTATGGAGAAAGAGTCAGACTGAACACTGTGAGCTCAAAGTAAAGTGTGACCTTAGTTTCTTATTGCAGGTCTCCAGAGTGCCTCTCCAACCTGTGAAGCCTTATTAAATACCTGTGCTAGCAAGGGATTATGGGATCCCTTGGGACTCCAGGGGATGAGCCCTCTGGTGGCTGTATAAAGTAAATACAAGTCCACATATGAAACAACACTTCCCCCCCCAAAGTCGATAGTGTATTTATTTACAATGTGAGTTGATCTGGGGCCCTTCTTGCCCTGGTTGATCGTCTCAGTGTGAAAGCTGGTGTTGTTGAATCATTTGTTGGGCCCTCGCTGGGCTGCTATGCAGATCGCCTTGCTGGGCTGCCTGGTGTGTTGGGCCCTGCAGGGCTGCTGTGGATGATGGGTTCTGCTTCATGGTCAACCGTGGTGCCGGTTGCCACTGGTGTGTATGTTGGGGGATCAAAAAAATTAGGGTCCAAGGTGGGTTGCTCAGGATAGTCCGTGAATCTGAGTTTGATTTGGTCCAAGTGTTTCCGGTGATTGAGTCCATTTGAAAGTTTGACCCGAAACACCCTGCTCCCCTTTTTGGCCGCGACAGTGCCGGGAAGCCATTTGGGACCTTGTCATAATTCAATACAGATACAGGATCATTGATTTCAATCTCGGGTGACACATTTGCGCTATCATGGTGTGCACTTTGTTGAAGCCGCCTGCTCGCGACCTATTCATAGATCAGGGTGAACTAACGAGAGCCTTGTCTTAAGTGCTCTTTTCATGAGCAGTTCAGCAGGTGGGATCCCAATGAGTGAGTGGGGTCTCATGCGGTAGCTAAGCAAGACTCGGGATAGGCGAGTCTGCAGTGAGCATTCAGTTATCCTCTTCAAGCCTTGCTTGATGGTTTGCACTGCTCTCTCTGCCTGACCATTGGACGCTGGTTTAAATGGGGCAGATGTGACATGTTTGATCCCATTACGGGTCATGAATTCTTTGAACTCAGCACTGGTAAAACATGGCCCGTTGTCGCTCACCAGGACATTGGGTAAGCTGTGAGTGGCAAACATGGCCCGCAGGCTTTCAGTAGTGGCAGCGGACATGCTAGCCGACATTATCTCACATTCAATCCACTTGGAATACGCTTCTACAACCGCAAGGAACATTTTACCCAAGAACGGGCCTGCATAGTTGACGTGTACCCTAGACCATGGTTTAGAGGGCCAAGACCATAAACTTAGCGACACCTCCCTGGGCACATTGCTTAACTGCGAGCATGTATTACATCTGCGAACGCAGGACTCTAAGTCCGCATCGATACCGGGCCACCACACGTGGGGTCTGGCTATCCCTTTCATCATTATGATGCCTGGGTGGGTACTGTGGAGGTCATTGATGAAGGTGTCTCTGCCCTTCTTGTGGACCACTACTCGATTGCCCCACAGAAGGCAGTCTGCCTGTATAGACATTTCATCTTTGCGCCGCTGGAATGGCTTTATCTCTTCCTGCATTTCCACTAGACCAGCTCCTGTGAAGCACACAGCTTTTGAATAGTGATAATAAGGGGTCTTGGCTTGTCCAGGTTTTGATCTGCCGGGCAGTGACGGGTGATTGCTCACTCTCAAATGCTTCCATAACCATGGCTAGATTTCCACCCCTGTGGTGGGCAATGGCAGCCTACTGAGACCATCAGCGCAGTTTTCTGTGCCTGGCGTGTGGCGGATGGCCGAGTTGTATGCGGACAACGTGAGCACCCATCTCTGGATGGGGGCCGATGCGTTGGTATTCATCCCTTTACTCTCGGAGAACAGGGATATAAGTGGCTTATGGTCAGTTGCCAATTCGAATTTTAGCCCAAACAGTTATTGATGCATTTTCTTTACTCCATAGACACACGCTAATGCCCCTTTTTCAATCATGCTGTAGGCTCTCTCAGCCTTAGACAGACTCTTGGATGCATAAGCAACCAGTTGCACTTTCCTGAAATCATTAGCTTGTTGCAATACACAGCTGACGACATATGACGATGCATCACATGCTAGTACCAAACGCTTACATGGATCATACAACACAAGCAATTTGTTTGAGCATAACAATTTTCTCGCTTTTACAAAGGCATTTTCTTGGCTTTTGCCCCAAACCCATTCGTCTCTTTCTCATAGTAAGACATGCAGTGGTTTCTAACAGTGTGCTGAGACCAGGTAAGAAGTTACCAAAGTAGTTCAGGCGTCCTAGAATTGTCCGCAGCTTCGTCACGTTCTGTGGCCTCGGTGCGTTCTCGATTGCCTCCGTCTTTGCATTGGTGGCCTGATGCCGTCCACCGCAATCCTCCTTCCCAAGAACTCCACTTCAGGTGCCAGGAAAACGCAGTTGAGTCGACTAAGCATCTCCTCCAGGTGCTGCAGGTGCTGGACTGTGTTCCGACCTGTGACCAAGATGTCGTCCTGGTAGACCACGGTGTGCGGGACCGACTTCAGTAAGCTTTCCATGTTTCTCTGGAATATCACCGCCGCCGATCGGATTCCAAACAGGCATCTGTTATAAACAAAAAGACCTTTGTGCGAGTTGATGCAGGTGAGGGCCTTTGATGATTCCTCCAGTTCCTGCGTCATGTCGGCTGTAGTCAGATCCAGCTTCGTGAACGTCTTTCCTCCCGCCAGCGTTGCTAAGAGGTCATCGGCCTTTGGTAGTGGGTATTGGTCGTGCAGGGAGAAACGATTGATTGTTACTTTGTAATCACCACAGATTCTGACGGTGCCATCTCCCTTGAGGACTGGGACGATAGGACTGGCCCACTCGCTGAACTCGATCGGTGAAGTGATGCCCTCTCTTTGCAGCTGGTCTAGCTCGATCTCTACTCTTTCTCTCATCATGTACGGTACTGCTCTCGCCTTGTGATGGATGGGTCGCGCCCCCGGAATTAGGCGGATCTGCACTTTTGCTGCTTGGTATTTCCCGATGCTTGGTTCGAACAGCGAAGGAAATTTGTTTAAGACCTGGGCACACGAAGTGTCGTCAGCAGGCGATAGCGCTCGGACGTTGTCCCAGTTCCAGCGTATCTTTCCCAACCAGCTCCTGCCGAGCAGCGTGGGACCATCGCCCGGTACCACCCAGAGTGGTAGCTTGTGCACCGCTCCATCGTAGGAGACCTTTAGGGTAGCACTGCCGATTACAGGAATCAGTTCTTTCGTGTAAGTTCTTAGATCCGTGCGAACTGGAGTTAAGACTGGCCTTGAAGCTTTGTTGCACCTCAACCTTTTGAAAGTTGTTTTGCACATGATGGTCTGGCTCATGACCGTGTCCAGCTGCATTTACACCGGGAGTCCATTTAGTTCAACATTCAGCATTATCGGGGGACAATTCGTGGAGAATGTGTGCACCCCATGTACCTCTGCCTCCTCGGTCTGGTTCGTCGTGATCCTCCGTGGATCTGTCCTCCTCTGCAACATGGTGGTTTGCAGGTTTAACAGGATTTGCAGCTCACCTGCACACTCGTTGGAGGTGTCCCATTGTTCCACAGCCCTTGCAAACGTACTCTTTTAATCGGCATGAATGGAAACGTTGATCACTCCCGCAGCGCCAACAAGGTGTTAATGGCCTTGCATTCATCACCCTTGATGGTGGATTCTGAGTCATCTGCGGACGTGCAGCTCCAGGTATGTGTGACCTGCCCTGTACATTGCAATTCGAAACAACATCACTTTGTTCACAGTACTTGTAGCAGCACTTGTGTGCTGAGAGATTTGCTTCGTATTGTCACTGGTGGCAATGAACGCCTGGGCTATCGCTATGGCCTTACTCGAGATTGGAGTCTCTGCAGTCAAAATTTTGCGAGGTATGGTTTCATGGCCAATGCCAAGTACGAAAAAGTCTCTGAGCATGTGCTCCAAATGACCTTCAAATTCATAATGTCCTGCAAGGCTTCTTTGCTCGGTGACATAACTCGCCACTTCCTGGCCTTCAGACCTTTGTTAGGTTTCGAACCAGTACCTCACCATCAGAACGCTTTCCTTCGGGTTCAAATGCTCTCGGACCAGTGTGCACAAATCATCATACGATTTCTCCGTGGGTTTCGCTGGAGTGAGCAGACTCTTCATGAGGCCATACGTTGGTGCCCCACAGACGGTGAGGAGGATCGCACTTCGTTTGGCACCGTTCTCTTCCCCATCTAGCTCGTTGGCCACGAAGTATTGGTCGAGTCGCTCCACAAAATTTTCCCAATCATCTCCCTCCGAGAATTTCTCCAGGATGCTCACTGTTCTCTGCATCTTTGGGTTCGCTATCTGTATCTCGTCGCCAGTTATTATGTATGGAGAAACAGTCAGACTGAACACTGTGAGCTCAAGTAAAGTGTGACCTTAGTGTTTTGTTGCAGGTCTCCTGAGTGCCTCTCCAACCTATGAGCCCTCCTTAAATACCTGTGCTCCCAAGGGATTCTGGGAACCCTTAGGACTCCAGGGGATGAGCCCTGTGGCGGCTGTACAGAGTAAATACAAGTTTACATATATAACAGTGTATAGCTAATCATTGCCACTAAAGGACGCTTTATATTTTCTCTCAGATTGATTGCCTTGAACACAGCACATACAGACATAACTGCCTCTGGAAATCCAGCTTTTCTCTGTTGGGTCAATGAGCAGTGGGGAGGGGGAAGGAATATTGATTTATGTGTGTATCATTCAATACAGTAGCGTACTTTAATGGTAAGATGTGGTCCACTGATTGGTTCCACCGTCCAGGCTACTTTAATTGTGTTTGCATGTGGACACAGGATGATCCCAAAAACACCGACAACAAAAGATCCTTGAAATCCCACATGAGGGAAAAAGAATTTCACTCGCTCTCAGCGAACCAGCAGTCCAATAATCCAAAACTTTATAGAAAGTGAAATCGCTTCTTGTTCGACCTTTTCTTTTTGAACAGTTGGTTGTCGAAAACTTAGCAAAACCCGTGCTTGAGAGTTTCCAAGCCAAACTGCTGAGAACTCCACTGAAGTTGACTTTTTGTATCCCAGTCAGTGCAATCGAGGATGAATCACCTGCACACCAACCACTTTCAGCACAGAAAAGTGATCGAGTGATCACTTACGCGTAGCAGAAAGATACATTCTGTACTTAACACGCCAGTTGCCTTTTGTTTTATACACAGAATGGCAGCATACCATAAATAATATTTTAGCAATGAGCTTTCAGGGACTGTTTTCCCTCACCGTGACTTTCTTCATATTGAGACTTCTGCTGACCTCTTTGTGAATTTGCGCACGTCAACATGAAGGATTTCAACCCCTGGAATGTAAATAGTTTCACACTTTATTAGGGTATAGACCAGACGCAGAATAAAGCTCCCTCTGCATTGCGTCAACAATGTGCTATGGCTTGAAACTCCCCCCATTCCTGCACTAACGTGACATTTCCATTTTCTACACACCGATCCTTTTGATGTCGCCTAGTCCTTGAAATGTGGTGCAAGAATGTGCGATTGTAAAAAATGTTTGTCTGAAATTCCTCTGCCTGCTATTTTGACAGGGTTGCAAAAGGACGTGATTAAATTCTTCTGTTAAAATAACACGAGGGAATCTCAGATAAGCATGTTCAACATTCAGACATTAATATTCACACAGAGCCAATTCTAGAGCTACATGAGATTGCAACTTTAGTGCGAAAATGTGCTGAATTTTGCCAGCTTTTGCATGGAGAAGAAACTGCCCAAACCCATGCACCCTATCTCTCTAACCTCTTCCGGCCCTCCGAGATCTCTGCGTCGCTCCAATTCTGACCTCTTGCGCATCCTTGATATTCATCACCCCACCCTTGGTGGCGTGCTGAGCTCTAGACTCCCCTCCCTCAACCTCTCCGCCTCTCTATCTTTCTGTCCGTTAAGACGCTCATTAAAACCTACCACTTTGGCCAAGTTTTTGGTCACCTGTCCTAATATTTCCTAATGTAGCTCGGTGTTTGATAAAGCTCTTGTGAAATGCCTTGAGGCATTTTCTTCCCTCTCTTAGACAGTCCCCCGGAGACGAGGATGACTTGCTTCCACACTAATATGACTTCTCAGGTGACTGATGAGTCCAATGTGGGACCTACAGTCTCTGTCACAGGTGGGGCAGGAGCTGGTTGAAGGGACGGGTGGGTGAGGTGCTTGGATTATCGTACGTTCCTTCCGCTGTCTGTGCTTGGCATTTTACTATGTTAAAGGCATGATTATAAATGCAAGCCTTTGTTGTTATTGTTATGGAATGTCCTACTCGAAACAACGGTGAGAGCAGAATATTAGGAAACTAACTGGGTCAGGCTCATAGTGGTCAAATGAGACTATAATACCCAATGTTGCAGTGAGAGAGGAACAGCAGTGTGAGCAATGGAAGTATGTCAAATGAAATGACATCCGACTGCGGAACCAGTGCATGAATTTCCCTCACGTAACATTGACGTTTGAGAGGTTTATAAATGGGTTAATGGACCATTGAATTAAACATAGTGAAAGTTTATGAGTCCTCTCTTTGTTTCATTCCCTGTCTGCTGTGCATCATCCAGGAAGATGGGGCCCGAGGCGGAGGTGGTTAATTAACCTTCCATTCGCATCGAGACGATAAATTAAATACTCTAAATTCACTGCGCTATCAGTTTGATTGACTCTGGCACTCTTCCACCAACCAAAATGAGGCTTCATCTTATTTCCTGGAAATTAGAAACAGCAAATGCTGGAAATAAAGAAAATCTTGGACTTATTTAGTGCCTTTCATGACCACCGTACGTCTCAAAGCGCTTTACAGCCAATGAAGTGCCTTTGAAGAGTAGTCACTGTTGTAATGTGGGAAAGGCGTCAGCCAATTTGCACACAGCAAGCTCCCACAAACATCAATGTGACAATGACCAGATAATTTTTTTTTTGTTACGTTGATTGAGGGATAAATATTGGCCAGGACACCGGGGAGAACTTCCCTGCTCTTCTTCGAAATAGTGCCATGGGATCTTTTACGTCCACCTGAGAGGGCAGACGGGGCCTCGGTTTAACGTCTCATCCAAAAGAAATAAGCAGTTGTCCTGCCAACATCTGAAAAAAATGGAAGGTTCACAACAAAAACAACTTGAATTTGTATAGCACCTTTAACATCGTAGAAAAACATCTCAAGGCGCTTTACCATACCAAGCTTTGACACCGAGCCTCATGGGTAGATGTTAGGGCAGGGAACCAGAAGCTTGGTCAAAGAGGTAGATTTTAAGGAGACCCTTTATCCGAACTGGAGGCAAGAGACACCCTGTGTATGACCAACTCAGAGCTGGAAACTGAGAATCACAGGGAAAGGCAAAGAATACTAGTATGTTAAGAACATAAGAGGAGCAGGATTGGCCAATCTGCCATCCGAACCCACCTGCAATCACAACGGGCCAGCTGCTGGATTTACTAGCCTGTAAACATATCTTTTTTAATCTTTAAAAGCTGTGAGGGTTTGAAAAAAGTCCTGGATGATTTACAAAGGTCACCGCAATCAGATTGTGGAAAACGCAGCACAACGACAAAAGGAAATGGAAGGGGTTACAGTGGCTGAGAGAAACCGGCAAGGAAATTGCATGAGACAGCTAAGGTCTGAGTTTGCTAAATTCAATGGTCAGACAAAAGGACTGTTCCACTTGGTCGTTCTTCACTTTATCTCGCCCTTATTCAAGGCCCCGTTCGGCTGGAGGAGCACACTGTTGTGTTTGTTGATTTGTGATTGTTGCTTATTTATTGGAAAATGACAGAAGCCATTTCACACTTGATTCAAACAATACAAAGAATGGTTTCTCACATTCGTACGCCATTCATCTGTCTATTCTTTTATTGGTGCTGTTGACTGGTTAATTCGGTTGTTGTTGTTTCCATAGCGTCACACTCTTCCCTGGAGAATAGTGGATGGATTTGCAGGATTAGCAGTCAAACAGTCCGCCACGTGAACACTGTAACCATCTTTACACCAGCCAGTAGGGTGGCTTGTCCTACACGGCAAGAAAGAAAGACTTGTATTTATTGTAGAACTTTTCACATACACCGGACGAGCTTTACAGCCAATGAAGTACCTTTGAAGTGTAGTCACTGTTATAATGTGGGAAATGCAGCAGCCAATTTGCGTGCAGCAAGCTCCCACAAACAGCAATGTGATAATGACCATGTAATCTGCTTTTTGTTATGCTGAATGAGGGATAAATATTGGCCAGGACACTGAGGATAACGCCCCTGCTCTTCTTCGAAATAGTGCCATGGGATCTTTTACGTCCACTTGAGAGAGTTGACGGGGCCTTGGTTTAACATCTTATCTGAAAGGTAGCACCTCCGACAGTGTAGCGCTCCCTCAGCACTGCACTGGAGTGCCAACTCAGATTTTTTTTGTGCTCAAGTCCCTGGAGTGGGACTTGAACCCACAACCTCCTGACTCAGAGACAATAGTGCCACCCACTGAGCCACAGCTGACACAAGAGGGTTTAATGGGCTTCCAGAAGCCCCACTATGAGGAGGTGGGCCACCCATGCCCACCTGACACAAGTATCCTGCTGTATGCCAACCTGGAATTCAGGCCTGGAGCTCCAGTCTCTGACTATCTGATTACAAACTCAGGGACAAAAAATGCTACCTCGAAGTTAAAGGCTTGCTCCTATTTTGAAAGGCTGTAGGTTTTTCACCTCCGTATCTCAACACTCTTCAAATTTTATTTTAATTCACACAATTCTTAATACAACAGTCAGCGTAATAGTGTGATGCAGCCGTGGTTCATCGGGTAGCACTCTCGCCGCTGATATCAGCTGTCAGTTCAAGTCCCACTCCAGAAGTTTTGAGCACAAAAATCGAGACTGACACTCCAGGGAGTGCAGCCCCGTCAGAGATGCCCATCTGCCCTCTCAAGTGAATGCAAAAGATCCCATGGCACTATTCGAAGAAGAGCAAGGGAGTTCTCCCCGGTATCCTGGCCAGTATTTATCCCTCAACCAACATCACTAAAACAGATTATCTAGCTATTATCATATTGCTGTTTGTGGGAGCTTGCTGTGTAAAAAATAGCTGCCGTGTTTCCTACATTACAACAGAAACTACATTTCAAAAGTACTTCATTGTCTATCAAGCGCTTTGGGATGTCCTGAGGTCATGAAGGAATATTTAAATGCAAGTCCTTCTTTCTTACAGTTCCCTCATCTTTAACGGATTGGATGCGTACAACCTCAGCTGGACTGCACTGCATTCGGGGCGGGGAGCTGATCAGTCTCTTCATTCCTCAGGGTCCTCCCAATATCAATATTCTTGGATGGCATGTTTCCCCCCACTGCCGGCTCACACCAATATGTCTGACGTTACCTTGCTTGATCCTTCCTCAGTGGAATGGACAGCACCTGATGGCCAGCATTGTTGCCCTCCTCGACCCCCTCTTGGTCTGTCGTTTTGGTGTTCACCTCTCCTGAGAGGTTGTCATGGCCTGCCGCCACGCTTCTTCCTGCCATTGTTACCCTGTTCTCCTGTCAGTAAAATTTCTGCTAATCTTGACACACCACCCACCGCCCTGCGCACTTACAGTTTGAACAGATTGCGGCTAACTACAGCTCGTGGACAAGTCCAGAGTGCACGTTCTGCTGACTTGTTGGCTCGATGGTGTAATGGTGAGCACTCTGGATTTTGAATCTAGCGATCTGAGTTCAAATCTTGGTAAAAGCTGAATTTTACAAAAGTGAGGTTTTCCACTTTGGTGGTAAAAACAGAGAGACAGACTATTATCTGAATGGTGACAGATTAGGAAAAAGGGAGGTGCAACGAGACCTGGGTATCATGGTACATCAGTCATTGAAGGTTGGCATTCAGGTACAGCAGGCAGTTAAGAAAGCAAATGGCATGTTGGCCTTCATAGCAAGGGGATTTGAGTACCGGGGCAGGGAGGTGTTGCTACAGTTGTACAGGGCCTTGGTGAGGCCACACCTGGAGTATTGTGTACAGTTTTGGTCTCCTAACTTGAGGAAGGACATTCTTGCTATTGAGGGAGTGCAGCGAAGGTTCACCAGACTGATTCCCGGGATGGCGGGACTGACCTATCAAGAAAGACTGGATCAACTGGGCTTGTATTCACTGGAGTTCAGAAGAATGAGAGGGGACCTCATAGAAACGTTTAAAATTCTGACGGGTTTAGACAGGTTAGATGCAGGAAGAATGTTCCCAATGTTGGGGAAGTCCAGAACCAGGGGTCACAGTCTGAGGATAAGGGGTAAGCCATTTAGGACCAAGATGAGGAGAAACTTCTTCACCCAGAGAGTGGTGAACCTGTGGAATTCTCTACCACAGAAAGTAGTTGAGGCCAATTCACTAAATATATTCAAAAGGGAGTTAGATGAAGTCCTTATACTAGGGGGATCAAGGGGTATGGTGAGAAAGCAGGAAGGGGGTACTGAAGTTGCATGTTCAGCCATGAACTCATTGAATGGCGGTGCAGGCTAGAAGGGCCGAATGGCCTACTCCTGCACCTATTTTCTATGTTTCTATGTTTCTATGACTCACTCCAGCCCTTTCAAGAAATGTCATGTTGACGGTCTCAGACTCCTTGGTGAGTTAACACAATAGTCACAAGAGGGAAGGAGTGGAATGTTCATAAACACACTGGGGTACTTGTTCGCTATTATCCCAGAAGTCATTTCTAGCCTTCTAATTCTTTTGGTGGAGGAGGGTGAAAATTCTACTGAAGGGCTTGAACTCATTCCAAGAATTAAAAGTGCCTCAGTCATTAGATTATAATTCATTATCTGTTCTGAATAAAACACAAAGGCCAGGATTTTGCCGGCGCTCAGAAGGCGGATTAGGAGAAAGGTCCGCTGCCAAAATATAAAAGATTGCCAGCGGGTCGGGATCCTGCTCTGAAGTCACCTCCACATCAGTTTCCCAAGTGCCGGGTTTGTCTGCACTTTAAAGAGCCAACAACCAGCGGCGGGCGAGCCAATTGACATTGTTAAGAGTTAGTTAAAAGATACTTAAACAGCATTTTATCATGTACTTACTAATGTTCCAGCTCTTTGATGAGTTTCATGGTGCTCGGGGATCACGTCAGTTAAGTACATCACGTTTTCAATTACTCTCCATCTTCTGAATAGGTGACAGCTGCAAAAGTAATATAAAAGCTATCATTTCACAACTGTTCACTTTCCAATGTTAGAAGCTCGCGCCTTCAATATTTGGAGTACACGTTTCAGCTTTAGGAAGGTTGGAAGTGTTCGCTGTCGCCTTCTTGGAGCAATCTCTCTCACCATTGACAGATCGCTTCTGTCACCTCAACTTCAGCTGCCATCTATTCCAGCAGCATCGGTGCCCTTGAAAAAATATCATCTTGATCCTCAGAATCCCATCAGGAACACCGCCAACACCTTCATCACCAGGCACACCAGCAGCACCAGGCACACCAGCAGCACCAACAACAACACCAACCTTCTCCGCAATCACCTGATGCTGCACAGGACACAGGGCATCAATACTTGACCACATTGCTGCCTGGAAGGCCAGGGATTGTGCTGCCTGGAAGGCCAGGGATTGTCTCACTATGGCCAGATTTACTTCACTTGACGCTGTACACTCTGGTTGCCACATGATGCACCAGGTTGACACCACCCCACACCAACACCATAACGCATCTGTGCAATGCCCAACCCATTCCTTTCACACTCATCATCACTGTGCAGGGTACTCTTATATCTCATCATTCACTACAACTCATTAAGCCACTTCCAAAGGTGCACACAAATCTGTCCAAGAACACAAAGTGGTCAAAATAAAGATTTCAATGTTTTGACAACAGATTAGTAGAAATTCTACATGTACATTGGCTAAAAGACTCAAGTGCATACCCATATCCGTCTACTGCTCTCGCACCTGATCTCCCTTCACGCAAACTGTCACCATCCTGGTATCACAGCGAGTAACCGTAACATGCTGAGATTTGAAAACTGCCGGAAATAACACAAAGAAAGAACTTTTCATTTCTATAGCTCCTTTCACGACCTCAGCACATCCCAAAGCAAGCGAGCCAAAGGTGGGCAGAGGAAACGTTACAGGGCCACCCTCAAAGCCTCCCTGATAAAGTGCAACATCCCCACTGACACCTGGGAGTCCCTGGCCCAAGACCACCCTAAGTGGAGGAAGTGCATCCGGGAGAATGCTGAGCACCTTGAATCTCATCGCCGAGAATATGCAGAAATCAAGCGCAGGCAGTGGAAGGAGCATGCGGTTAACTAGTCCCACCCACCCCTTCCCTCAACGACTATGTGTTCCACCAGTGACAGGGTTTGTGACTCTCGTATTAGACTGTTCAGCCACAAAGAACTCACTTCAGGAGTGGAAGCAAGTCTTCCTCGATTCCAAGGGACTGCCTATGATGATGATGATTTGACGTGTAGTTCACTGATCTAAAGTAGAAAATGCAGCCGCCAATTTTTGGCACAGCAAGGTCCCATAAGCAACAATGAGATAATGACCAGTGTTGTTGGTCAACACAGAACAGTTTCAGATTGGGTGGTGGAACCATGCTCTCTCAGAACTGGGCTGAGACTCCTTCAATTAACGTCACATAGGCCCTCAAGCCCAGCAGACTTTCACCACAATCAGCTACTGGCTGCCTTCATGGTGGAGAGTGTGATGCTTTTGTCTCAGTGGGTGGCACTCTGGCTTCTGAGTCAGAAGGTTGTGGATTCACGTCCCACTCCAAATACTTCAGCACGCAATCTAGGATGGCCCTCCAGCGTAGTGCTGAGGATGGTGTTTTCCTCTGGATGAAACATTAAAACTGAGGTCCATCAGGTGGATGTGAAAGATCCCATGGCACTATTTTGAAGAAGAGCAAGGCAGTTCTCCCCAATTTAATTAACGTCTCATAGGACCCTCAAGCCCAGCAAACTTTCACCACAATCTAAGACAGTTTCTTAACCAGGAATAAGGGGCTATGGGGAGTGGGCAGGGAATTGGACCTGAGTCCATGATCTTATTAAATGGTGGAGCAGGCTTGCGGGGCCGTATGGCCTACTCCTGCTCCTATTTCTTTTGTTCTTATGTTTTTATGGTCAATATTTATCCCTCAACCAGCACCACTAAAACAGATTATCTGGTCATTATCACATTGCTGTTCATGGGAGCTTGGTGTGTGCAAATTGGCTGCCGTGTTTCCTACATTACAACAGTGACTACACTTCAAAAAGTACTTCATGGGCTCCAAAGTTTTTTGGGATGTCCTGAGGTCATGAAAGGCACTATATAAATTCAAGTCTTTCTTTAATTGATGACACAATGCTATCTATTTACTGAAGCTAGAGGAACATTTCACTTTATTACAAAATATAACAAAAAGGATATAGAAGCACTGGAGAAGACGCAAAAACAGATTTACATTCTGGGCCGCCCATTTAAAACTCCCATTTAAAACTGAGATGAGGAGGAATTTCTTCTCTCAAAGGGTTCTAAATCTGTGGAATTCGCTGCCTCAGAGAGCTGTGGAAGCTGGGTCATTGAATCAATTTAAGACAGAGATAGACAGTTTCTTAACTGATAAGGGGATAAGGGGTTATAGGGAACGGGCAGGGAAGTGGAACTGAGTCCATGATCAATTCAGCCATGATCGTATTAAATGGCGGAGCAGGCTCGAGGGGCCGTATGGCCTACTCCTGCTCCTATTACTTATGTTCTTATGATTTTATGTACAAGAATGAAACCAGAACTAAGAGGGTACAACTATCGGGAAAGACTGAATAGTCTGAGTCTCTTTTCTCTACAAAAGAGAAGAAAGAGAGGCGAAATACAAACACTCAGCAGGCCAGACAGCATCTGTGGAGAGAGTAACAGAGTTTCAGGCCTGTTACCTTTTGTTGGAACTGGGAAAAGTTCAACATGTAACAGGTTTTAAGGAAGTGCAAGCTCAAAGAAACGGGTTAGGGGAGGAAAGAACAAACAGGAAGGTCTGTGATTGGGTGGAAGGCAGGAGAGATTAAATGACAAAAGGTATGATAGTACAAAGCAAATTACCATGGGAGGAGGCCCATGTGGTGTATAAACACCAGCATAGACCTGTTGGGCCAAAAGATCTGTTTCTGTGGTGTAAAATCCAATATAATTCTATGTAATACCCCAAAAAACCAATTGCACATCCAAAGGAGGAGAGGCTCGGATACTGCAGCGACTTGAACACTGCCCTTTCACCTCTGAGACCGAGGTCCGAACACCATCCAAGACCGATGGAAAGAATGGTCTCCTCTATACGCATCTTATGTCAGGTGACCAAGTCTTGCTCTCCCACGACCGCTGTGCTCGCTGACCTACATTGGCTACCGATTAAGCAATGCCTCGATTTCAAAATTCTCATCCTTGCTTTCAAATCCCTCCATGGCCCTCGCCCCTCCCTATCTCTGTAATCACCTCCAGCCCCACAACCCCTCGAGATGTCTGCGCTCCTCTAATTCTGCTCTCTTGAGCATCCCTGATTATAATCGTTCAACCATCGTTGGCCGTGCCTTCCGATGCCGAGGCCCCAAGCTCTCAAACTCCCTGCCTAAACCTCTCCGTCTCTCTACCTCTCTTTTCACCTTTAAGACGCTCGTTAAAATCTACCTCTCTGACCAAGCCTTTGGTCACTTGCCCTTATTTCTCCTTTTTCGCTGTCAAATTTTATCTCATAATACTCCTGTGAAGCACCTTGGGACGTTTCGCTACATTAAAGGCGCTATATAAATACACGTTGCTATTGTTGAAGTGAGCTAGGACTGTCTGAATGATCTCAAAGAGTGCCGACTCTTGCTAGGATTCCCCGCAATACACAAACATTTCTGTTAGCGTTCACATCTTAAGTTATTTCTCTTTGCAATAAGCAAGTAGCTACATGACATAAACAGATCTTGTTCACAACACGACTAGCAATTTGATCAAAGGAAATGGTTTCATTTTTTGTCATAAAAGTCTATTCATCCATAAAGAATGTGCCGTACTTACAGAAAGCTATTTCCCTGTTGTTTTATGATTACATTACTTCACTATTGATTTTATATTTTAGTACATAGGTCGTGGAAATTTCCATCATATAACTTAAACGAGCTATTCTACTCCTTTGATACACATTATTGCCACTTATGCTCAGTACTGCTGTATTTCCAGTACTCCTTTTGCTCCCTGTGTTGTCCAGGCTAGTTCCCTTTTGATTTACCATCAATTTGAAGAACATAAGAAATAGGAGCAGGAGTAGGCCACCTGGCCCCTCGAGCCTGCTCCGCCATTCAATAAGATCATGGCTGATCTGATCATGGACTCAGCTCCACTTCTCTGCCCACTCCCCATAACCCTTTACTCCCTTAGCGTTCAAAAATCGGTCTATCTCCACCTTAAATATATTCAATAGCCCAGCCTCCACAGCTCTCTGGGGCAGAGAATTTCACAGATTCTGAGAGAAGAAATTCCTCCTTTTATCAGTTTTAAATGGGCGGCCCCTTATTCTAAATCTATGTCGCCAAATATTAGTTTCCCCTATGAGTGGAAATATCCTCTCTGCATGCACCTTGTCGAGCCCCCTCATTATCTTATGTTTCGATAAGATCATCTCTCATGCTTCTGAACTCCAATGTGTATAGGCCCAACCTACTCAACCTATCCTCATAAGTTAACCCTCTCATCTCCGGAATCAACCTAGTGAACCTTCTCTAAACAGCCTCCTATGAAAGTATATCCTTCCTTAAATAACAAGACCAAAACTGTACACAGTACTCCAGGTGTGGCCTCACCAATACCCTGTACAGTTGTAGCAGGACTTCTCTGCTTTTATGCTCTATCCCCCTTGCAATAAAGGCCAACATTCCATTTGCCTTCCTGATCACTTGCTGTACCTGTATACTAACTTTTTGTGTTTCATGCACAAGGACTCCCAGATCTCTCTGTACTGGAGCAGTGTCTGCACTCTTGCCTTTGAATCAGAAGGTTGTGGATTCAAGCTGGCATTCCTGACAGTGCAGCACACCCTCAGTAGTGCACTGGAATGGCATCCTGGATTTGGTGCTCAGCGAGTTGTTACGATCTACTTGAGGCTGAATCTAGAACCGGGGGCATAGTCTCAGAAGAAAGGGCCGCCTATTTAAAACTGAGATGCGCTGGGACCCCACCTATTTACAATATACATTAATGATTTAGATGAAGGAATTGAGTGTAATATCTCCAAGTTTGCAGATGACACTAAGCTGGGTGGCAGCGTCAGCTGAGAGGAGAATGCTAAGAGGCTGCAGGGTGACTTGGACAGGTTAGGTGAGTGGGCAAATGCATGGCAGATACAGTATAATGTGGATAAATTTGAGTTTATCCACTTTGGTGGCAAAAACAGGAAGGCGGAATACTATCTGAATGGTGACAGATTAGGAGAAAGGGAGGTGCAACGAGACCTGGGTGTCATGATACATCAGTCATTGAAGGTTGGCATGCAGGTACAGCAGGCGGTGAAGAAGGCAAATGGCATGTTGGCCTTCATAGCGAGAGGATTTGAGTATAGGAGCAGGGAGGTCTTATTGCAATTGTAGAGGGCCTTGGTGAGGCCTCACCTGGAATATTGTGTTCAGTTTTAGTCTCCTAATCTGAGGAAGGACATTCTTACTATTGAGGGAGTGCAGCGAAGGTTCACCAGACTGATTCCCGGGATTGCAGGACTGAAATACGAAGAAAGACTGGATCGACTAGGCTTATACACTGGAATTTAGAAGAATGAGAGGGGATCTCATTGAAACATATAAATTTCTGATGGGATTGGACAGGTTAGATGCAGGAAGAATGTTCCTGATGTTGGGGAAGTCCAGAACCAGGGGTCACAGTCTAAGGATAAGGGCTAAGCCAATTAGGACCGAGATGAGGAGAAACTTCTTCACTCGAAGAATTGTGAACCTGTGGAATTCTCTACCACAGAAAAGTTTTTGAGGCTAGTTCGTTAGATATATTCAAAAGGGAGTCAGATGTGGCCCTTACGTCTAAAGGGATCAAAGGGTATGGAGAGAAAGCAGGAATGGGATACTGAAGTTGCATGATCAGCCATGATCATATTGAATGGTGGTGCAGGCTCGAGGGGCCAGGTTTGGCCCACTCCTGCTCCTATTTCTATGTTTCAATGTTTCTACGCAATGGACCACCAACTGAGTTTGAGCGCGAAAAGGCCAGAAATAAATTGGTGATAGGACCTACAGAACCACTGGGGGGGTGTAGAAGCAGCAGGGTGTGGAAGCAGTTGGAGAGCTTGGAGCTTGGAGCTTGCAGCTTGCAGCTTGTACCTAGAGAGAGCTCTCTCTCCCTCTCGCTCGCGCTCCACCAGAGGAAGAAGCAGCAGTTCCGCAGACGAAGCCACCGAGACTGAGAACCAGCAGGCAGTGGCAGTGACTTCCCACAGCTGAGCTGAGCAAGGAAACCAACCAGAGGTTGGAGGTTGGAGTCAGCTTTTGGGAGTTGAGTCAGCTTTTCACAGGGCCCTCGCTCTGGGGAAGGTGTGCTTAACTCCAGCAGCTTTTTGCTTAGGAGCCAACCGAAAGGCAAAGAGAAGAAACCGGCGCAACATCGAGGAGGAAAACCGAACCGACCAACAACGTAAAACCCACCCCAGAGGGACCCCGAGCTGAAATAAGTGCCCCCAGAACCCCGGAGTTGATAGGATTGTGAGTACAGCCCAAACCCCCTCACAGACTCAATTTAGGATAGGAATTGGTAAGAAGGGTGGAAGTGGGAGGTGTGGTTGTGTGTGAGTGGAATGTTTTAACCTCTTATTTTCCCCTTCCCTGTTGCGAGATTTTTCGTGTTGTTGATTGAGATTATGCCATTACTGCTATTTATGACCTCTTCCTATGCCCTCTATCTTGGTGTTTACTATTCTAAATAAACAACATTAGCCATTTTGTATTTTTACCCACTGTGTCTAGTGCCTCGTTACTCACCCATCCTCATAAATCGCACTTACAGAACCCCAGGGGAGTGTGGATTCGAACCCACACCCCAAGCTCCCCTTACAGTTAGAAAGGGAGTTCCAAGACTTTGACCAAGTGATGATGAAGGAACGGCCGATATGTTTCCAAGTCAGGATGGTGTGTGACTTGGAGGAGAACTTGGAGGTGGTGGCGTTCCCATGCGCCTGCTGCCCTTGTCCTTCTAGGTGGTAGAGGTCGCGGGTTTGGGAGGTGCTGCCGAAGAAGCCTTGGCGAGTTGCTGCAGTGCATCTTATAGATGGTGCACACTGCAGCTACGATGCACTGGTGGTGGAGGGAGTGAATGTTTAATGTGGTGGATGGGCTGCCAATCAAATGGGCTGCTTTGTCCTGGATGGTGTCGAGCCTCTTGTGTTGTTGGAGCTGCACTCAGCCAGGCAAGTGGAGAGTATTCCATCACACTCCTGACTTGTGCCTTGTAGATGGTGGAAAGGCTTTGGGGAATCAGGAGGTGACACTCACCACGGAATGCCCAGCCTCTGAAAAACTATAGCCTAATTTTTCTGCTAATAACTGCTTGCTTGACCATTTTTAATGACCCAGAATGCTTTAAGCAAAAATGAACTTTGAAGAGATCCTACAGCTGCGAACAGAATTTCCCCCAGGCAGTCGGAGACTTTCCCTCCGCAATAGGAAATGTCCTTGAATTGTCTACTGGCTATGGCAATAAGAAATGACAAGACTTCTATTCATGGGAACAATTCGTTGAAGAACATTTCCTTTGTTTTAAACTCTACAATTACGTACACACCTTTGGTTTACATCCAGAAAAACGGCATAATTATTGGGACTTGGGAAAGGGTCGCTGCTGCAGTCTTACAGAAGCGGTGACCTAGTCAGTTACTAAAGGGAGTTATTTTCCAATCGCTCATCACGGCTGGAATTAACTCAGAATAAGTAACTTTGCTTTTTCATGAATCATTAAGGGAGAGGCAATTGTAACCGTTTCAGAGGGAATAACGGGATAGTTTGATGCAAGTTAATAATTAAGAGATGATTGTGCATTTGATGGTATTGTGGATTGCTTGTATTTCTTTTGATCATTCCAAGTAAAAGATTGAACCCTTGATTGGGGAATTTGAAGAAAAATCCTGTGTCTGCATTGTTTTGAACCCTGAAAGTTTGGAGATAAGCTATGACTCCATTGATAATTAAGACAAGTTTTACATTGGTCAAGTCGTAAATAAGGCTTGATCTGTCTTAATTAAAGAGTTGGGAGTGAAAGTCTCTTATAGCCACAGTATTTATGTGGTTGGTCCTGTTAAGTTTCTGTTCAATGGTGACCCCAGGTTGTTGATTGTGGGGGATTTGGCGATGTACATTATAAGGCAGTCTAATTCATCCCTGACAAGGGTTCAATCCTTGAACCTTCCTGGTCTGTATGAGACTAACACACTGGGTGTTAAACCTACCAACTGAGCAATTGAGGGATTCTCGCCATGGCATCAGATACAAAGCACTGTAAAAGACTCCAACATGGATGCCGGTGTAACAGTGAAATTCTAAGACCAGCAGAGATGAATCTTTACAGCATAAACGCGTTGAAATTCAGTCTCGCGATCTTGATTCGGTGACACCGGCTGAGTGCAGATGTTAACACCAGGCTGCGTTGGCCGCCTGGAACTGCAAAATTCAGTTTTACCGCCTGAAAAGTGGATCGCAGCTTTAAATCCAGGTTTGGCACGCTACTCTGGAGGCGTTCAGTGGGCCGTTCAGAGGGGCAGCAGCAGCAGCATGTTTACAAAATTGCCGCGTTTGCCACCTTTCTGGGATAATGATTTGCCACTTTCGGCCAATGCATTGAGCGGCCTTTGGAGCTGCGTTCAATCGAGGCTGTGATTGGGTGCCTCACCGGCTCATGGTTATATTCACTTCCTACGCAGTCAGTTAGAGAGTGAAAGTGGCAGGTGCAGCAGCAACTCGCTAATGCGCTCACCGCTTCTCGGACACCGCCATCGAATCACTCATTCGTGCCCTGGAGAGGCGTCGGGAACTTCTGAGGACAAAGTGGGAGGAGGCCACATGTCATTTGCCGCCTATGGGGAAGTGGCTGATAGAGTGTCAGTGAGTGACACGGTGCCCAGGACAGCCACCCAATACCGCAAGGACTGGAACGACATGACGCGGCTACTGAGGCTGAGTATCTTTAACGTTAACCTGACCGTGACATGCTGTCAGCTCAATGTGCAGTCTGTCCTCATGTGAATGTGTCAGTGTGATATCTTCTCTACGACATCACAAACATACACGTAAAAGATGGCTCTATATGAACCTAGTCACCTGATGCTTTTATTGTATTAACATTAGCAGCATGCATTACCACAGTAGTCGCTTAGGTGGAGCTATATATTGCACTCGGGCCCCATGCTCAACATGGGTGAGGCTAGATACAGGGTTCGCATTGTGTGCCCGCCAGCGCTCCGCGGCGCACTGTGTAGTGCTGGTAACCTTCCTCATCCGTTCTTCACACCCACCCCTCATCTTCTTTTCTCCTCACTCTTCATATGCGTGGGGAAGGCAGTCGCCTCACCATTACTGTTAGGTCCTGGCCCCCTCATTGGAGAATTGGCAAATCAAGGACACGCAACTAATCTACGTTTCCTCGACCTGTGAGGACGCTCATCTACTCAACTCTGTAAGGCACTTGGGACCGACCGATAAGAAGGACACTATCTCGGACATTCTCTTTAATCTTGCAGGCCAAGCTCGCCCACAATCGAAGGGAGCAGATGAGGACTGGAGTAGGGGACCCTGTCCTCCGGACCCTCATTGCATTGGAAGATTGCATCTCGGCCCTGATGGACCCTCAATTTGGTGCGATGGCGGTGTTTGAGGCCGAGACCCATTGGGCCAGTGACGGTAAGTTGAGTTCCTTTGCAGCACTTAGCAGGCCATTTAGCCTTGACAAGACAACCCTTCAGCTCTTTCCATGAGACTGGCATTACCATCTGCCTTTCCTGTCGTGGCCCCTCCCCTGCAGGTAAACATTCTTCTCTGGCTTTGTGCTTTCAGGTGATCAACCAGACGGACCGGAGCCTGCACGCCAGCCTTCGACTGTGGGAGATGTTGTACAGGAGGAGGAGGAGGAGGAGGAGGAGGAGGACACCTCGATTGATGTCCCACAGGAAACAGTGGCCTCGGAGAGTGGGGCCACAGGTTTCGGGAGGAAGGTGTGGTCGGGGAGCTGGAGGTGGGTGATACTCTGGGACCCAGTGGCCTGCAGCAACGCAACGAAGGAGGGCAATTCTGGGAGCCAGCTCCCCGGAGGGTGAGTACACGTCTGAGTGAAGCTCAGCAGCACTCTGATGAGGAGGCTGAATTACGGGTTGTTGCAAGACAATCATTGCAGTTGCACAGCAATCTGCTGGGTGCACTGGCAAGGGTGCCCGAGAGTCTCTGTGCACCTGCCTCACAGCAGCCCACCGAGTCCATCCTTGGTAGAGACCAACGGATGGTAGATGCATCAAGTGACCATTGGGTCCCAGACGTGGTGGCACGGGCTGTGGCTGGCGTTTCAGTAGCCATTGAGCACCAGGCCGACGCTATTGGATGCCTGCATAATGTAATGTCGCCAGTGCGAGCTTGCATCAATCAGCTCTGTGGTGTGCTGCAGTCGCAGTCAGTCTTAATGCAGGGGCAACTTGATGCCATGGATGCACTGACCGCTGCCATTGTGTCTGGGGCCCCATCAGTTCAACGGCGACCTAACATTGCCGAAGCACGGCAGCACTCGATGCTCACCCAGATTGCTCTGCCCCGGGGGAGTAGCAGCATGTTGGGTCTGTTGGAACATGAGGTCCTCTCTCAGGATGACATCATTCCACCCTTGCCCCTGCCGTTCCCTGCAACCCACCCACACCAGAGTGTTGCCGCCCATGCTGAGGTGATGCAGTCCTCAGCCTGGCCTTCCAGGTCCCGAGCTGGTCGAGGACGTCCTGCTCGGCCTTCATATGTGGCAGCGGCTCAAAGTGAGCAACTGACTACTGGCCTCGCTGTAGGCCCTGAGACCCCACTGAGGAGCAGCAGCAGGCGTGGGAGGGAGGAGAAGGGACAGGGTGGGAAAGCACTCAGCAAAACCCATTAACCAACTGGGGTATCTTGGCCACAGATGCTGGCCATGTTAAACCTGGTTTAAATCTGAACTCATGTAAACAGTTTCATTTTGGATGAACCATCGAGCAATTGTTTGATAGTCACCAGAGATGGCTATCTTGTTGGAAAATGGAACTCATGTAAATCATTGCACTTGGACGTCGCTGGCAATGTTTGAAGGGGTCTTCTGTGTTTGATTATTTGCTGAGGATTAGGGCGTTATGTTGTGTTATTTTACAGCACACTATGGTTTTTCTGTTAAATAAATGAATTTTTGATTTTTTAAGTCTTTGCCGCTGGACGACATGGTTTGCCATCACTGCCCCCATTGAGTTGCAAAGGTAACAGTGAGACACGGGTTGCCAATGTCAACGACCTGAAGCCCACCAATCTTTGGGAAATCCCAGTGGTTAAGCTGAGTAGTCAGCAGACGCAGCACGCCAACACCTAGGCACTGTGCGAGGACCAAACGCTGCACTGACCGTGACCTCGGTGCCCCTGGCTGTAACTCCGTTTAAATGCCGCCCCAGCAACTTAACCCGCCTTGTGAACGCCAACTTTTTGTGGCATGTTGGCCGCCAGCTGGTAAGTGAGGTGGCAAAAGTGAATTTGGCGAGACGTCATGATTTTCTTGGCGGTAGTCACTGGGGCGGCAATTCTCAATGCCCTTGAAAAACCAGAACCGAATTTCGTACCAGGCGTTAACATTGCCGCAAAGCCACTGCTGCCCAGTCAACGCCTTCTGCCGGCATTATCAGCTGGCATCAGTAACCGAGTTTCAGCCCTGAGATGTTTGGTTAGCCAGTCTTGGTACATTATAGTTAGATATTGGTAGTGTTTGTTTTAAAGATGAAAATATTGATCAGTTGTATATGACTGTTCCACTTCATTATGCTACTATTTAATTCCTGTTTGCAGGGGTCATTGGAGTGTGCTGGTCTTAATATAGTGCACTCTGCTTCATTATTTCTATGGCACTCCTTATTATCAATGTCTTCCTATTATTATTCATTGTGATCATTTGAAGCTGTACAGCGCCTAATATTTAATGATCAATTGTGCTGTCAGCTGAGTTTAAAGTTAATAGTCAACGCTCTATTGGTGCAATACTCGCTTCATACAAAGGATGACCCTCTTCAGCCTTCTTCATTATTGTTTTCTTCCATTTTCTGCTCCTTTCTGAAAGATATATCTTCCTTTAGTCGGGAAAGTCTCTCCACTCACCTTTGCCTCCTTCTCCGGCAAGGAATAGGAAACCACGGTGATCTCCTGTCCACCATGCATCTTCTTCCACTCACTATGTACCAAGTATCGCCTCAGTGCTGTGGGTGCTCGGTGGCCCCTGACTCCACCAAACATCTCCTCCGGTATGCAGGATGGCAGATCTACGCCTCAGTTACAAATTTTGAATCTGCCTTCATACGCTCACGGGTTTCGTGCTGGCTGCTTTGGGACAAACCAAGATCGCGAGAGGGGACCTGAAGCAAGCATTAGGCCCTGCATTTACATATGCAAATGGCCTAAATCCTGCTTCAGGTGTGGGTAAAAGACACCTCGTGTATGTCCTGTCCGAATTTGACGGGCAGAGCACTTCCAGTTGAAGGTGTGAGCACGCTTCCTGCTCACATATTTTGGTGTTGTAAGATGCCGTGTAGAGGTCTAAAAAAATGGGCGCAATTCAGCCCAATTTAACCCCTGTGTCTTTCATGTGATCTCACATATACTTTGTAATATAGCTGCAGCAAGCGGACGACTGCTCCAACTAGTAGACTAAAGTGGTATTGCAACTGCTGATGTATAATAATAAAAGGGTCATGTGACCAGATCTTGTAGTCTGTGTGTTTATGATATTGTAAAGAAGATATCACATTGTCGACATAGGATAGGATAATCGGATACACTAGCTGAAATTTTTGTTGGTGGATGATCCAGCCAACCGACAGAGTGACTTAGAGAGGTTCTTTGTTTGCAGAACTGCTAACAATCCAAAGTAAATCACAAGCACATTTGGCTGAACTCTCAGAGTCCAGATGGCCATGCCTATGGGAATAATAGAGTGCTTGGGTGAGTTCCATTGTGACCGAGAGATTTTTGGAGCATATGTGGGGTGGCTAGAAATGTCTTTCACCGCAAATAGTATCATCAAAGTCCCCAATGATGAAAACCGTAACTGGGTGGAGTTAGAAAGAAAGCAGGCTATTTTCCTGACTGAAGCAGGCCCCAGGATGAATGAAACACTGAAATATTTGCTTGTTCCTACCAAGCCACGGGACACGCCACTGACGGAGATTCTAACCAAGTTAGAACAGCACTAGAGTCCTGAGCCCCTGGAAATTGCTGAAAATTATCATTTTGGAATAGATCAATTACACGATGAAAGTATCAGTGAATACGTTGTAGCTTTAAAAAAGCTATCTATTCATTGTCATTTCGGAAATTTTCAGGACCAAGCATTGCGTGACCGATTTGTTTGTGGGATGAAAAATGAAGCAATCAGAAGAAAGTTGTTGACAACCCCTAACTTGACTTTTGATTTAGCTTGTCAGACAGCTATGTTAATGGATATGGCCGAAAAATATTCCCGAGAATTTCGTACTATTTCCAGTCGCCAGACAACCGAGGTGAATTGCCTGCAGGTTAAAAGTAAAATGGGCAGTTGGGCTCCAAGGCCTCACCAACTGGCCATTGAAGTCATGCTATCGGTGCCTGGGACAACACGTTGCTCAAAGTTGTCCATATGTAAAGGCAGAGTGTTTCTTCTGCAAGAAAACTGGGCATCTTGCGAAGGCATGCTGACTGAAGAGTAAGCAAATTTTCAAGGCTAGAAGTAGAAATCGCCAGAGAGTACATAGCATTGAAGTGAAGCAACAGGACGAGGAGGTTTGAGAGCACGTCATCAGGAGCACGAGGGTACCTAACGGCGATTCACAAATTATCATCAAGTAGACGTTGCAGGAAGCAGGATACCAATGGAAATCGACACTGGCGCATCCATGAGCATAGTACCAGAATCGACATATCGCGACGAGTTGCGTGATTTCCCATTGGAGGAATTGAAGATAGAGCTGCGTGGCTACTCAGGAGAATAAATTCCTGTTGTAGGATGTATCACTGTACTGATGAAATAGAAACATAGAAACATAGAAAATAGTTGAGGAGTAGGCCATTCGGCCCTTCGAGCCTGCACCACCTTTCGATAAGATCATGGCTGATCATTCACCTCAGCACCCCTTTCCTGCTTTCTCTCAATACCCCTTGATCCCTTTAGCCGTAAGGGCCATATCTAACTCTCTCTTCAATATATCCAATGAACTGGTATCAACAACTCTCTGCGGCATGGCATTCCACAGGTTAACAACTCTCTGAGTGAAGAAGTTTCTCCTCATCTCAGTCCTAAATGGCCTGCCCCTTATCCTAAGACTGTGTCCCCTGGTTCTGGACTTACCCAACATCGGGAACAATCTACCCGCATCTAACCTGTCCCATCCCGTCAGAATCTTGTATGTTTCTATGAGATCCCCTCTCAACCTTCTAAACTCCAATGTACAAAGGCACAGTTGATCCAGTCTCTCCTCATATGTCAGTCTGGTGAACCTTCGCTGCACTTCCTCAATAGCAAGAACGTCCTTCCTCAGATTAGGAGACCAAAATTGAACACAATATTCCAGGTGAGACCTCACCAAGACCCTGTACAACTGCAGCAAGACCTCCCTGCTCCTATACTCAAATCCCCTAGCTATGAAGGCCAACATACCATTTGTCTTCTTCACCACCTGCTGCACCTGTATGCCAACTTTCAATGACTGATGAACCATAACACCCAGGTCTCATTGCACCTCCCCTTTTCCTAATCTGCCACCATTCAGATAATATTCTGTCTTCGCGTTTTTGCCCCCAAAGTGGATAACCTCACATTTATCCATATTATACTGCATCTGCCATGCATTTGCCCACTCATCTAATCTGTCTAAGTCACCCTGCAGCCTCATAGCGTCCTCCTCACAGCTCACACTGCTACCCAGTTTAGTGTCATCTGCAAACTTGGAGATATTACACTCAATTCCTTCATCCAAATCATTGATGTACATTGTAAAGAGCTGGGGTCTCAGCACTGAGCCCTGCGGCACTCCACTAGTTACTGCCTGCCATTCTGAAAAGAACCCGTTTATCCCAACTCTCTGCTTCCTGTCTGCCAACCAGTTCTCTATCCATGTCAGTATATTACCCCCAATACCATGTGCTTTAATTTTGCACACCAATCTCTTGTGTGGGATCTTGTCAAAAGCCTTTTGAAAGTCCAAATATACCACATCACTGGTTCTCCCTTGTCCACTCTACTAGTTACATCCTCAAAAAATTCCAGAAGATTTGTCAAGCATGATTTCCCCTTCATAAATCCATGCTGACTTGGACTGATCCTGTCACTGCTTTCCAAATGCGCTGCTATTTCATCCTTCATAATTGATTCCAACATTTTCCCCACCAATGATGTCAGGCGAACCGATCTATAAATACCCACATAAGCTTCAGTGCTTGCCTCTCTTAGTAGAGTCAGGAGACAAGCCTGCCTTAATAAGTAGAAATTGGGTCAGATCGCTCAAGCTGGATTGGAATGAGGTTTTTCGTGTTGGAGTGAGATTTGCATCGAAGGATGATGTCATCAAACAATATCCAAAGTTGTTCCATGAAATAGGCAGTCGGATCCAAGGCTTCAAGGCGAGTCTCAGAGTACAGAAGGATGCTAGACCAGTTTACTGCAAGTCACACACCATGCCATATGCACTCAAGGAGAAAGTTGAGCAAGAACTGAAAAGACTAGAGATTGAGAACATTATCTCCAAGATAGATCTATGTAATTGGGCTACACCCATTGTTGTACCTAAGTCCGATAGTAAGATAAGGTTGTCTGGTGATTATAAAGTTCCACCATAGCACTCTGCTTCAAATGGTGCAGCAGAGTGCACAGTATAAATTGTAAAATGTGCCTTATCAAGCAAATGTTGGATCCAAATCCAAAGAAAAGGCAGTTGTCGTTGTTCCACAAGTTGCCTAATTTTCTGATTACTTATTGTAATACTGCTCATACAACTACTGGTAGAACACCAACAGAGTTGTTTCTCAAATGACAGCCACGAACCAGATTCTCGTTGTTGAAGTCAAACCTGGCACAGTCAGAAGAAGAGAAACAATTAGGACAGAAAGAGAATCATGATAGAGGTAGAGTAAGCGAGAGAAGTGTGAATTTGAATCAGAAGGGTGAGAGTGAAGAACCATCACCATAAATGGCTAAAGTGGTTGCCAGGAAGAGTAGTGAGGATATGAGATCCTCGCACATATTTGGTCAAGATGTTTGATCATGGAACGGTTAGGTTTGTTTACATAGATTATATTTTACCTACAGATTGGAAGGAGTTGAAAATTGGAATGATTCGATTATTTCTGGTGAGTCAGATAGTCTTGTTACAAGTAGTGTACCAATAGCAATTCTTACATCAGATGTACTAGAAATAAGTCCAAGAGAAAGTCAGGATTTAAGGCTGAGTCCGAGTCAAACAGGCTGTAGAGAGCTCAAATGTAAATCAAGGGTTGCCCTTGGAGACAAACTCTCCTCAGGATGTTTTGTCTCCTCAGGATTAGCCTCGAATGAGTCTAAGTTCGACACCACGTTTGGAAAGTTCTGTTCGAGAGCGAAGGTATCCTCTTTGGAATAGGAAGCAAATGGTTACGTTTGATTTGTAAATATGGCAAAATAAGTCCATATTTTTTGTTGTGTATAAACATGTATGATGATAACTTTGTTATGATTACTTCTTCAATAAGGAGGAAGAAGTGTAATATAAAGCTCCCCCTAGTGGACTACTGTGGTAAGACAACTGCTGATGTATAATAATAAAAGGATTATGTGAAAAGATCACCTGACAAGTTTTTGATAGAGCCATTTTATATTCTGTGTGTTTATGATGTCTGAAAGAAGATATCACATACTTCTCCAATCTTTCAGTAGGAAAACTAAAAATACTTTGGCGAGACGCTTAACTTTGCTCTGTCTGGCTACTTCCCAAAGTTAACTGAACTGTGACATTTGTCTTCCTGTGTTCACCAGAGGTTTCCTTTCATTTTAAAATAATGAAAGGGATAGACAAGATAGAGGCAGAGAGGTTTTTTCCACTGGTCGGTGAGACTAGAACTAGGGGGCACAGCCTCAAAATACGAGGGAGCCAATTTAAAACCAAGTTGAGAAGGAATTTCTTCTCCCAGAGGGTTGTGAATCTCTGGAATTCTCTGCCTAAGGAAGCAGTTGAGGCTAGCTCATTGAATGTATTCAAGTCACAGATAGATAGATTTTTAACCAATAAGGGAATTAAGAGTTACGGGGAGCGGGCAGGTAAGTGGAGCTGAGTCCACGGCCAGATCAGCCATGATCTTGTTGAATGGCGGAGCAGGCTCGAGGGGCTAGATGGCCTACTCCTGTTCCTAATTCTTATGTTCTTATGTTCTTATGTTCTTACGCATCCATCATCATCATCATAGGCGGTCCCTCGGAATCAAGGAAGACTTGCTTCCACTCTAAAAGTGAGTTCTTAGGTGACTATCCAATACGGGAATTACAGTCTCTGTCACAGGTGGGACAGACGTGGTTGAAGGAAAGGGTGGGTGGGGAGTCTGGTTTGCCACACGCTCCTTCCGCTGATTGCGCTTGTTTTCTGCATGCTCTTGGCGACGAGACTCGAGGCACTCAGTGCCCTCCCGAATGCTCTTCCTCCACTTAGGGTGATCTTTGGCCAGGGACTTCCAGGTGCAGGTGGGGATGTTGCACTTTATCAAGGAGGCTTTGAGGGTGTCCTTGAAATGTTTCCTTTGCCCACCAGGGGCTCGCTTGCCATGTAGGAGTTCTGAGTAGAGCGTTTGCTTTGGGAGTCTTGTGTCCGGCATGCAAACAATGTGGCCCGCCCAATGGAGCTAGTCGAGTGTGGTCAGTGCTTCAATGCTGGGGATGTTGGCCTGATTAAGAACACTGACTTTGGTGCGCCTATCCTCCCAGTGGATTTGCAGGATCTTGCGGAGACATCGTTGGTGGTATTTCTCCAACGATTTGAGGTGTCTAGTGTATATGGTTCACGTATCTGGGCAACACAGGAGAGCGGGTATCACTACAGCCCTGTAGACTATAAGCCCGTCCAGGGATTCACCAGTAGGCCTGTCAATAAAACTGGCCAACTCCACCCTCCGGGACGTGGGTCTCTAAACATTTTGTCCTGCTAATCTCAAAATGAAGAGGTTGATCCTGATGAGTCTGAGGAAGGTCAATTGACTCTGAGGGGAGAATTATATTATGGCAGAAACCAGGCAGGGGGGCTGTTTAAAAAGGATGGGGTGAATTACCCACTCCACGGGGATTTTAACACCGTTGTATTGTGACAGCGGATGAGGTGCCTGCTTAAATCATTTTCAGCAGTCAGGGGGCCAGTGGGATTTCAATGAGGCTTGGTATTTAAAATAGCCCAGTGCTCAAATTCATGGCCCTGTCTGAAATACCCACTTTGAGTTAAAATGTGGTTCTTCCTGTCTCTGTTCGAAGTGATCTGTGTGCAGTGACATTTCACAAATTGCTCCGTTTACCGTTTATACCCAAATTCAAGGATTGGCCCATTGAGCAATAAACTCCTCTTTGTCTCACCGTCTCCAAGGAGGATTTTAAACCTCTACAAATTCAATTTTAAAACATACATCCTTAAGCATAACTCATTGACTCTGAGACAGAAGGTTATGGATTCAAGCCCCACTCCAGCCTCTTGAGCACCTAATCTAGGCTGACACTCCAGTGCAGTACTGAGGGAGTGCCGGACTGTCGGAGGTGCTGAGTTACAGATGAGACATAGAAACATAGAAAATAGGTGCAGGAGTAGGCCATTCGGCCATTTGAGCCTGCACCACCATTCAATAAGATCATGGCTGATCCTCACCTCAGTACCCCTTTCCTGCTTTCTCTCCATACCCCTTGATCCCTTCAGCATAAAGGCCATATCTAACTCCCTCTTGAATATATCCAACAAACTGGCATCAACAACTCTCTGCGCCAGAGAATTCCACAGGTTAACAACTCTCTGAGTGAAGAAGTTTCTCCTCATCTCAGTCCTAAATGGCTTACCCCTTATCCTTAGACTGTATCCCCTGGTTCTGGACTTCCCCAACATCGGGAACATTTTTCCTGCATCTAACCTGTCCAGTCCCATCAGCATTTTATATGTTTCTATGAGATCCCCTCTCATCCTTCTAAACTCCAGTGAATAAAGGCCCAGTCGATCCAGTCTCTCCTCATATGTCAGTCCTGCCATCCCGGGAATCAGTCTGGTGAACCTTCGCTGCATTCCCTCAATAGCAAGAACGTCCTTCCTCAGATTAGGAGACCAAAACTGAACACAATATTCCAGGTGAGGCCTCACCAAGGCCCTGTACAACAGCAGTAAGACCTCCCTGCTCCTATACTCAAATCCCCTAGCTATGAAGGCCTACATACCATTTGCCTTCTTCACCGCCTACGTTGAATAGGGGCCCCGTTTGCCCTGTGGGTTGAAGTAAAAGATCTCACAGCACTACTCCGAAGAATAACAGGGGAGCTCTGGCCCAGCTAATATTTATCCATCAACCATCATTGCTGAACAAACCCACATTATCTGGTGATTGATTTCATTGCTGTTCGTGGGATCTTGCAGTGCGGTCCCTTGCGGCCCCGTTTCCTACATCGCAACAGTGGCTACACTTCAAAAGCACTTTATTGGCTGTGAAGTGCTTTGGGAGGTGTTGAGGTTGTGGAAGGCGCAATGTAAATGCAAGTTACTTTTCTTCTCTTTGACTTGAAAAGAAAATGCTGCAAAGCTGGGCAGAGAGGCACAATAGACACATCTGGAAATAGATATGCTGTTCTTGTGCATTCATCCATTGCGTAATTGAGCTCTGCGAGTCAGAAAGGTCTAAGAGTGAAGGTTCAATCCCCCGCACCCTCCCCCCAGTCTGTGCTAGGTTAACTAATTTCAACCGTTTACTAGCAGTCCTGACACTACAAATGAGTTAGGGAGAGGAAATCTGGCAATGGTTCCCATTTCTGATCGTGGTGCAGAGACCCCTGTTGGAAATGTTGGGTGAGGACAGGATTGGAGTCAGCTGTGATCAGCCCTGCATTGAATGGCCTGTCTGCATTTACTGTCAAAGCTCACAAATGAGCAGTGTGACACTTGGAGCAGCGTGGAGGCATACTACTTCAAGGGAGCAGCGTGAGCTGGTGCAGGAGGGTGACAGCAGCGAAGAGTGACGTCATCAAGGTCCAGGTCGGTGATTGGAGCATGGGCAGACACAGCGGGAGTGGCAAGATCGGGGCGAAGGAGCGGCGAGAGACTGTAGCGGGACGTGATCGGGTCCCAGGAGAGGCGTGAGTTCGGGGCCGAGGAGAGGCGTGAGTTCGGGGCCCAGGAGAGGCGTGAGTTCGGGGCCCAGGAGAGGCGTGAGTTCGGGCCCAGGGGCAGCACGGGCCAGCCCACACTGCGATATGTGGGCGCACTAGGTCCGTGCAGCAGAGCTGGTCTCCAGTCGTCTTGGTTAACCCTTGCCACTGGACCAAGACCTAGCTCTGTCAAGCCCGTGTGGTGGCTGGTGTGCAACGGCCACCACACGTTAAAAAAATCCACACACAGGCATCTTCCACCCTTCAACATGTAGTTCAGGATCTGGAATATTAGGTCCTTCATTGAAACACCTTTGAACTCATCCTTTTTTGGTGTGGAAACAAGTCATCCTCGCTTCGAGGGACTGCCTATGATGATGATGATGATGGAGGGTGTTTTTCTGTCAAACAGGGACATTCACTATTATATTAGGTTGGAACTGTCGGGACATTACTGAATGTAAATGTGTGGGATAGTGGTAAAGAACACATACCTGACCTGGTGTTCTTATACAAAAGGAAAATACCGCGGATGCTGGAAATCGAAAATAAAATCAGAAAATGCTGGATTTACTCAGCGGGTCAGGCAGCATCTGTGGAGAGAGAGTTAACGCCAGAACTGGGAAAAGTTAGAGATGTAACAGTTTTTTCAGCAAGTGTAGGGGATGGGAAAGGAGAAGTGGAGGAAAGAACAAAAGGGAAGGTCTATGATAGGGTGGAAGGCAGGAGAGATTAGAGAGTCAAAAGGGAAGGTCTATGATAGGGTGGAAGGCAGGAGAGATTAGAGAGTCAAAAGGGAAGGTCTATGATAGGGTGGAAGGCAGGAGAGATTAGAGAGTCAAAAGGGAAGATGGTGCAAGGCGAAAGGCGATGATAATTGGGCAAACTAGGAAACAAAAGATGCATCTAGATAGGGTGTAAATGGGGATGGCAGACTCATCAACAGCTGCCGTGGTGTGGGGGAGTGGGGGGGGGGAGTAGGAGCAGAGGTTATGGTCTGAAATTGTTGAACTCGATGTTGAGTTACCGAAGGCTGTAAAGTGCCTAATTGAAAGATGAGGTGCTGTTCCTCGAGCTTAGGTTGAGTTTTATTGGAACAGTGCAGGAGGCCGAGGACAGAGAGGTCAGAGTGGGAGTGGAGCGGAGAATTAAAGTGACAGGCGACCGGAAGCTCAGGGTCACACTTATGGACTGAACGGAGGTGCTCTGCAAAGCAATCACCCAATCTGCATTTGGTCTCCCCATTGCAGAGGAGATCACATCGTGAGCAGCGAATACTAAATTGAAAGAAGTACAAGTAAATCGCTGTTTCAGCTGGAAGGAGTGTTTGGGGCCCTGGACAGTGGGAAGGGAGGGGGTAAAAGGGCAGGTGTTGCATCTCCTGCGCTTGCACGGGAGGGTGCCGGGGGAAGGGGAGGGGGTGCTGTGGGTGACTGCGGAATGGACCAGGGTGTCGCAGAGGGAGCAGTCCCGTTGGAATGCTGAGAGGGGAGGGGAGGGGAAGATGTGATTGGTGGTGGGATCACGCTGGAGGTGGCGGAAATGGCGGAGGATGATCCGTTGAATGTGGAGACTGATGGGGTGAAAGGTGAGGACAAGGGGAACCCTGTCGTGGTTCCGGGAGAGAGGGGATGGGGTGAGAGCAGAGGTGCAGGAAATAGAACGGACACAGTCGAGGGCCATGTCAACCACAGTAAATGGGAATCCTCGGTTGAGGAAGACATGTTGGAAGCCCTAGTATGGAAGGTGGTGTCATCAGAGCAGATGCAATCGAGCCGGAGAAACACTCCATCTCACCATCTGCATCACGTTCTCATTCTCCACACCCCCACACCTTTAGACCTGCATCACATGCTTCAGCCATCCCCACTGTGTTTTGTCCTTCCCTCCCCCCTCCCCACATTGAGTTCCTGACCTCTTCTCTCCTCCCCTCTCCCCCCTCTCTCTCCCCTCTGATCCCCTCTCCCCACCCCTCTTTCTCTCTGCCTCCTCCCAGTCTCTGCCCTCTCTCTCTCTCTCTCTGTCCCACTTGCTCTCTCTGCCCCTCTCTCTCTCTGCCCCTCTCTCTCGCACCCTCTCTCTCTCTCTCTGCCCCACTCTCTCTCTTGCTCCCCCACTCTCTCTCTCGCTCCCCCTCTCTCTCTCTCTGCCCCACTCTCTCTCTCGCTCACCCACTCTCTCTCTCTGCCCCACTCTCCCTTTCTGCCCCACTCTCTCTCGCTCCCCCCTCTCTCTCTCAATATGCCCCACTCTCTCTCTCTCCCCCCTCTCTCTCTCTCTCTGCTCCACTTACTCTCCCTCCCCCACTCTTTCTCACTCCCCTACTCTCTCTCTCTGCCCCACTCTCTCTCGCTCCCCCACTCTCTCTCTAGCTCCCCCAGTCTCTCTCTGCCCCACGCTCTCTCACTCCCACACTCTCTCTCGCTCCCCCAGTCTCTCTCTGCCCCACGCTCTCTCACTCCCCCACTCTCTCTCTGCCCCACGCTCTCTCACTCCCACAATCTCTCTCGCTTCCCCACTCTCTCTCTCTCTGCCCCATTCTCTCTCGCTCCCCCACTCTCTCTCCTTCTGCCCCACTCTCTTTCTCCGCCCCACTCTTTCTCGCTCCCCCATTCTCTCTCTCTCTTCCCCACTCTCTCTCTCACTCCCCCACTCTCTCTCTCACTCCCCCACTCTCTCTCTCTCTCTCTGCCCCACTCTCTCTCGCACCCCCACCCCACTCTCTCTTTCCCACCTCCGATTTTGTATCTCTCTTAGAAGGCCGTAAAATTATTTGTGTAGATAATCACAGTGATATTCTAGGCAAATGTTCTGGAGGCTCCATTAATATAGGCATTGATTTGCGAAATATAACCCAAATGCTTCAGTAGCCGGATCAGACTCCAGGCTCCGAGCTCCGGGCTCCGGGCTCCGGGCTGCAGGCTCCAGGCTCCAGGCTCCAGACTCCATACTCCAGGCTCCAGACTCCAGGCTCCTGACTCAGGCTCCAGGCTCCAGGCTGCGGGCTCCAGACTCCAGGCTCCAGGCTCCAGGCTCCAGACTCCAGACTCAGGCTCCAGGCTCCAGGCTCCAGACTCAGGCTCCAGGCTCCAGGCTCCAGACTCCAGACTCAGGCTCCAGGCTCCAGGCTCCAGACTCAGGCTCCAGGCTCCAGACTCAGGCTCCAGGCTCCAGACTCCAGACTCCAGGCTCCAGGCTCCAGACTCAGGCTCCAGGCTCCAGACTCCAGGCTCCAGTTCCAGACTCCAGGCTCCAGGTTCCAGACTCCAGACTCCAGGCTCCAGACTCAGGCTCCAGGCTCCAGACTCCAGGCTCCAGGTTCCAGACTCCAGACTCCAGACTCCAGGCTCCAGTTCCAGACTCCAGGCTCCAGACTCAGGCTCCAGGCTCCAGGCTCCAGACTCCAGGCTCCAGTTCCAGACTCCAGACTCCAGGCTCCAGTTCCAGACTCCAGGCTCCAGGTTCCAGACTCCAGACTCCAGACTCCAGGCTCCAGGTTCCAGGCTCCAGGCTCCAGGCTCCAGACTCCAGATTCCAGACTCCAGGCTCCAGGCTCCAGACTCCAGGCTCCAGACTCCAGACTCCAGACTCCAGACTCCAGACTCCAGACTCCAGGCTCCAGGCTCCAGGCTCCAGGCTCCAGACTCCAGACTCCAGGCTCCAGACTCCAGGCTCCAGGCTCCAGGCTCCAGACTCCAGGCTCCAGGCTCCAGACTCCAGACTCCAGGCTCCAGGCTCCAGGCTCCAGGCTCCAGACTACAGACTCCAGGCTCCAGACTACAGACTCCAGGCTCCAGACTCCAGACTCCAGACTCCAGGCAACAGACTCCAGACTCCAGACTCCAGGCTCCAGGCTCCAGGCTCCAGGCTCCAGGCTCCAGACTCCAGGCTCCAGGCTCCAGGCTCCAGACTCCAGGCTCCAGACTCCAGACTCCAGGCCCAAGGTTCCAGACTCCAGACTCCAGACTCCAGGCTCCAGGCTCCAGACTCCAGGCTCCAGGCTCCAGACTCCAGGCTCCAGGCTCCAGGCTCCAGACTCCAGGCTCCAGACTCCAGGCTCCAGGCTCCAGACTCCAGGCTCCAGGCTCCAGGTTCCAGACTCCAGGCTCCAGGCTCCAGACTCCAGACTCCAGGCTCCAGGCTCCAGACTCCAGGCTCCAGACTCCAGACTCCAGACTCCAGGCTCCAGGTTCCAGACTCCAGACTCCAGACTCCAGGCTCCAGGCTCCAGACTCCAGACTCCAGGCTCCAGACTCCAGGCTCCAGGCTCCAGACTCCAGGCTCCAGACTCAGGCTCCAGGCTCCAGACTCCAGACTCCAGACTCCAGACTCCAGGCTCCAGGTTCCAGACTCCAGGCTCCAGGCTCCAGACTCCAGACTCCAGGCTCCAGGCTCCAGGCTCCAGGCTCCAGACTCCAGGCTCCAGACTCCAGGTTCCAGACTCAGGCTCCAGGCTCCAGGCTCCAGTTCCAGCATCCAGGCTCCAGGTTCCAGACTCCAGACTCCAGACTCCAGGCTCCAGACTCAGGCTCCAGGCTCCAGTTCCAGACTCCAGGCTCCAGGCTCCAGGCTCCAGGTTCCAGACTCCAGGTTCCAGACTCCAGGCTCCAGGCTCCAGGCTCCAGACTCCAGACTTCAGGCTCCAGGCTCCAGACTCCAGACTCCAGGCTCCAGGCTCCAGACTCCAGGCTCCAGACTCCAGGCTCCAGGCTCCAGATTCCAGACTCCAGACTCCAGACTCCAGACTCGGGCTCCAGGCTCCAGGCTCCAGACTCCAGACTCCAGGCTCCAGGCTCCAGGCTCCAGGCTCCAGACTCCAGGCTCCAGACTCCAGACTCCAGGCTCCAGACTCGGGCTCCAGGCTCCAGGCTCCAGACTACAGACTCCAGGCTCCAGGCTCCAGACTCGGGCTCCAGGCTCCAGACTCCAGGCTCCAGTTCCAGACTCCAGGCTCCAGGTTCCAGACTCCAGAATCCAGACTCCAGGCTCCAGACTCAGGCTCCAGGCTCCAGACTCAGGCTCCAGGCTCCAGGTTCCAGACTCCAGGCTCCAGACTCCAGGCTCCAGGTTCCAGACTCCAGGTTCCAGACTCCAGACTCCAAACTCCAGACTCCAAGCTCCAGACTCAGGCTCCAGGTTCCAGACTCCAGGCTCCAGACTTCAGGCTCCAGGCTCCAGGCTCCAGGCTCCAGGCTCCAGGCTCCAGACTCCAGGCTCGGGCTCCAGGCTCGAGGCTCTGGCTCCAGGCTCGTGCTCTGGCTCCAGGCTCCAGGCTCCAGGCTCCAGGCTCCAGGCTCCAGACTCGGGCTCCAGACTCAGGCTCCGGGCTCCGGGCTCCGGGCTCCGGGTTCCAGGCTCTGGCTCCAGGCTCCAGGCTCCAGGCTCCGGGTTCCAGGCTCTGGCTCCAGGCTCCAGGCTCCAGGCTCCGGGTTCCAGGCTCTGGCTCCAGGCTCCAGGCTCCAGGCTCCGGGTTCCAGGCTCTGGCTCCAGGCTCCAGGCTCGGGCTCAAGTGGCAACGTAGTCTGCCCCCACTTCCGGCTTCCTCATATATCGCACTGAGCATGTGCAGCCCGATCGAGTGTGCATGCACAAAAAAGGATGGGATCCCTGCGCACATGCACCGAAGAACACAGACATTTGCAGATAATCACTTTGCAGGATTTATCTGTTCAATAGAACAACAACTTATATTTATACAACATCTTTAACATAGTGAAACGTCCCAAGGTGCTTCACAGGAGCATTATCAGACAAAATGTGACAACAAGGAGATATTAGGACAGGTGACCAAAAGCCTGGTCAAAGATGTAGATTTCAAGGAGCGTCTTAAAGTAGGAAAGGGAGGAAGAGTGGCAGAGAGATATAGGGAGGGAATTCCAGAGCTTAGAGTCTGGGCAACAGAAGGCACAGCCACCAATGGAGGAGTGATGGAAAGGGATGCACAAGAGGCCAGAATTCGAGGGGAACAGAGATCTCAGGGAGGAGGAGGTCACAGAGGAGGAGGGGCGAGGCCAAGAAGGGATATGAAAACAAGGCTGGGAATTTTAAAATCGAGGCGTTGTCAGACCGGGAGCCGATTTAGGTCAGCGAACACAGGGGTGACTGGGACTTGGCGTGAGTTAGGACATGGGCAGCCGAGTTTTAGATGATCTCAAGTTTATGGAGACTGGAAGATAAGAGGCTGCCCAGGAGAGCACTGGAGTCGTCCAGGCTAGAGTTAACAAAGGTATGGACGAGGGTTCCAGCAGCAGAAGGGCTGAGGTAGAGACTGAGTTGGATGATGTTACAGAGGCGGTCTTGTAGACTCCCAGGTCCTGAATTTCCTCGGACTTTCTGTCGCTGTGCTTTTGTAACTTCATCAGAACTTTTCTGCCTTATTTATGTATTGATTTATTGCCCGTTCCAAGTTGCCCTAAGGTGGTGGAGGTGGGCCTTCTTGAATCACTGCAGTCTGTGCAGTGAAGACGCAGCAGTTTGAGTGGCTCGCTAGGCTACTTCGCAGGTCAGTTAAGAGTTAAACACATTGGTGTAGGACTGGAGTCACATAGCGGTGAGACCGGGTAAGGACAGCAGGCAACCTTCCCTCACTGTCATTTTTTTTTCACGGGCGGTCCCTTTATCTAGCTACGTCGCCCATTCAAATTTTCACGCGGGGGCACGGTTTCTCCCACGTAAAAGCTGGCGAGCGGCCTGCGCGGAACCTCCAGACCGCTGCACAGCCGCGCAACTTAGCGGGAACGTTGATGACAGGTTTCCTTCCGTCAGGTGACAATAGTGGACCAGTTGGGTTTTTACAATCACCTGACAGTTTCGTGGTCACTTTCACTGAAATCAGCCGTCAACGGGGTTTTCCAACGTGCTTCTGCCGAACTTCCAGGGTCAGTAAGTTCGAGGCAATTCAGAGACCGAGTCTCTCCTGACAATTCTTTTACGTCCCTTACATGAGCTGGGAGGTGCGAGGCGGAGGGAGGGAGATGCTGTCTAGCAACGATGCTCCGGCCATCGTGAGCGAGGTGCAGGCTTGGTGGGCCAGCGGGTCTTTACCTGCCCGTCAATGCTGTGTGCTCGGAGTTCAATCCGTGCGGCTCTTCGCTCTACTGCCCCTGGTGGCTGAGATTGTTACGTGCAAACCTTTGAGTGGAAAGATTCTCCCGACGCCCCTTTGATCGCTTGAAAAGTGGGACAACGAGTGAGTGGGCAAGAACATGGCAAATGAAATATAATGTGGAGAAATTTGAAGTTATCCACTTTAGTAGGAAAAATAGAACAGCAAATTATTTTTTAAATGGTGAGAAATTGGGAAATGTTGGTGTTCAGAGGGACCTGGGTGTTCTTGTACACCAATCACTGAACGTTAACATGCAGGTACAGCAAGTGATTAAGAAAGCAAATGGTATGTTGGCCTTTAAGTATAAGAAGATTTAAGTATAAGAGTAATGATGTCTTACTGCAATTATATTGAGAGGATGTTTCCACTGATGGGGAAGACTAGAACTAGGGGGTATAAACTTAGAATAAGGGGCCGCCCAATTAAAACTGAGATGAGGAGGAATTTCTTCTCCCAGAGGGTTGTAAATCTGTCGAATTCGCTGCTTGAGAGCTGTGGAATAAGTTTCATTGAATAAATTTAAGACAGAGATAAACAGTTTCTTAACCGATAAGTGAATAAGGGGTTATGGGGAGCGGACAGGGAATTGGAGCTGAGTCCATGATTGGATCAGCCATGATCGTATTAAATGGCGAAGCAGGCTCGAGAGGCCATATGGCCTACTCCTGCTCCTATTTCTTATGTTCTCATGTTCTTATTTAAGGCCCTGGTGAGACCACACCTGGAGTATTGTGTACAGTTTTGATCTCCTTACCTAAGGAAGAATATACTTGCCATAGAGGGAGTGCAATGAAGGTTCACCAGACTGATTCCTGGAATGGGGAGGATTGTCCTATGAGGAGAGATTGAGTAGAATAGGCCTGTATTCTCTAGAGTTTAGAAGAATGAGAGGTAATCTTATTGAAACATACAAAATTCTTACAGGGCTTGACGCGGTAAATCTGGCTGGGGTGTCTAGAACCAGGGGTCACAGTCTCAGAATAAGTGTCGGTCATTTAGGACTGAGATGAGGAGAATCTTTGGAATTATCTACCCTAGTGGGCGGTGGAGGCTCAGTCTTTGAGTATATTCAAGACAGAGATGGATAGATTTTTGGATATTAAAGGAATGAAGGGATATGGGGATAGTGCAGGCAAGTGGAGTTGAGGTCGAAGGTTAGCCATGATCCTATTGAATGGCGGAGCAGGCTCGAGGGGCCGAGTGACCTACTCCTGCTCCTATTTCTTATGTAAACGACTTTAAACCATAATATTGTCACCAAAGGGACAAATCAGAAGCAAAAACAAGTTCTGCTTGCCTGCTTCTGTCCCACGATGTGTATGTGTTCTCGCAAGGCTTGATATTTATAAGCCCCTCCCCCAGGTAGGTGTGCCATTAAATAAAACATGCAACCCGATGACGTTGGTGGCACAGCGCGCTTGGATCCCGTTACCGAGGGGACGGTGAGTAGCTTTTATCCCAGAGAACGAGTGCAGCATGTCGCACGACCCAGTGGTGCCCAGAGAGGGTGTAGTAGCCAGCTCCGCCACTAGGGGCTTGCCCAGCCTCAAAGCCACTGAGAGACAGCGCGGAACCGGCAAAGAGGAGCAGCGTCTGCACGTAATCAATTGTCAACCGCACATAACTCAGGGAAGTAGCAGCTTAAGAGAGGAATAGAGAATGCGGGTGCTGATGCGTGACGTCTTTGCCATCAAAACTCTGATGAATTAGACTGATCTTTGGTTGAAACAGTGATTAGCTGGGCATTATGTCTGCAGCATCTGACATGTCAACTAAGACTTGCAATCTCAGTAACATGTTAAACATCCAATAACGAGAACCCAACAATCTGTTGACAAGCTGGCCTATAAGCACTTTTAAATTGGTTTTCAAATCACTCCACATACATATCCGTTTACATTCACGCTCGGTGTCGAATATATTCCAGGCCGCACTTATCACATACACACACACACAGACACACACACATTCGATAAGTCCCTCTTACACACAGTGCAGTCGGCGTTTAAATTTACTGATGCAACCTCAAGATTGCAGGTTTCCAAACTGCTGTGAGGACAGATCAACTTTCGCAAGTTCCCACTGTGAACAGATGAGCTGTTACCACAGCCGCATTCTCCCTCTTTTTTGTGCAACTGCTGTTTGATTGGCTCCCCACCGCTGCCCCCGGCCCCACATCCCCACACCCACACCTCACACCCAGTTTTCGCTGGGCATCAATTTTGCTTTTTTGAAGCAGTTTAGTCTCCACAAAATGATCAGTGCTGTGTGTTGCCGCTTACCGATTCTATCTGCTTACCTTCTAATGGGTTAGTGCAACAATTACATAGAATGTACAGCATGGACACAGACCATTCACCCAAACTGGTCCATGCAAGTGTTTATGCTCCAAACGAGCCTCCTCCCACCCCTCATCATCGAACCCGAACCACCCATCAACATCGACCCCAAGCCACCCTTCATCATCGAACACCAACATTCCCTCATCATCGAACCGTGAACACCCCTCATCATCGAGCCCCAACCACTCCTCATCATCGAACCCCATCACTCCCTCATCATCGAACCCCAAACACCTCTCATCATCAAACACCAAACACCCCTCATCATCGAACACCAACCACCCCTCATCATTGAATCCCGAACACCCCTCAGCATTGAACCCCAAACACCCCTCATCATCGAACCGCGAACACCCCTCATCATCGAACCCCAAACACCCCTCATCATCGAATCCCATCACTCCATCATCATCGAACCCCAAACACCTCTCATCATCAAACACCAAACACCCCTCATCATCAAACACCAACCACCCCTCATCATTGAATCCCGAACACCCCTCAGCATCGAACCCCAAACACCCCTCATCATCGAACACCAAACACCCCTCATCATCGAATCACGAACACCCCTCATCATCAAACCCCAAACACCCCTCATCATCGAACACCAACCACCCTTCATCATTGAACCCCGACCACCCCTCATCATTGAACCCTGACCACTCCTCATCATCGAACCCCAAACACCCCTCATCATTGAACCCCAAACACCCCTCATCATCGAACCCCAAACACCCCTCATCATCGAACATCAACCACCCCTCATCATCAAACACCAACCACCCCTCATCATCGAACCCCAAACACCCCTCATCATCGAACCCCAAACACCCCTCATCATCGAACATCAACCACCCCTCATCATCAAACACCAACCACCCCTCATCATCGAACCCCAACCACCCCTCATCATCGAACCCCAAACACCCCTCATCATCGAACCCCAACCACCCCTCATCATCGAACACTAACCACCCCTCATCATCGAACCCCAAACACCCCTCATCATCGAACCCCAAACACCCCTCATCATCGAACACCAACCACGCCTCATCATCGAACCCCAACCACCCCTCATCATCGAACCCCAAACACCCCTCATCATCGAACCCCAAACACCCCTCATCATCGAACCCCAAACACCCCTCATCATCGAACACTAACCACCCCTCATCATCGAACATCAACCACCCCTCATCATCGAACCCCAAACACCCCTCATCATCGAACCCCAAACACCCCTCATCATCGAACATCAACCACCCCTCATCATCGAACCCCAAACACCCCTCATCATCGAACCCCAAACACCCCTCATCATCGAACATCAACCACCCCTCATCATCGAACCCCAACCACCCCTCATCATCGAACACTAACCACCCCTCATCATCGAACCCCAAACACCCCTCATCATCGAACCCCAAACACCCCTCATCATCGAACACCAACCACGCCTCATCATCGAACCCCAACCACCCCTCATCATCGAACCCCAAACACCCCTCATCATCGAACCCCAAACACCCCTCATCATCGAACACTAACCACCCCTCATCATCGAACATCAACCACCCCTCATCATCGAACCCCAAACACCCCTCATCATCGAACCCCAAACACCCCTCATCATCGAACCCCAAACACCCCTCATCATCGAACACTAACCACCCCTCATCATCAAACACCAACCACCCCTCATCATCGAACCCCAAACACCCCTCATCATCGAACCCCAAACACCCCTCATCATCGAACACCAACCACCCTTCATCATTGAACCCTGACCACTCCTCATCATCGAACACCAACCACCCCTCATCATCGAACACCAACCACCCCTCATCATCGAACCCCAAACACCCCTCATCATCAAACCCCAAACACCCCTCATCATCGAACCCCAAACACCCCTCATCATCGAACCCCAAACACCCCTCATCATCGAACCCCAAACACCCCTCATCATCGAACCCCAAACACCCCTCATCATCAAACCCCAAACACCCCTCATCATCGAACCCCAAACACCCCTCATCATCGAACCCCAAACACCCCTCATCATCGAACCCCAAACACCCCTCATCATCGAACCCCAAACACCCCTCATCATCGAACCCCAAACACCCCTCATCATCGAACCCCAAACACCCCTCATCATCGAACACCAACCACCCCTCATCATCAAACACCAAACAGCCCTCATCATCAAACCCCAAACACCCCTCATCATCGAACCCCAACCACCCCTCATCATCAAACCCCAAACACCCCTCACCATCGAACCCCAAACACCCCTCATCATCGAACCCCAAACACCCCTCATCATCGAACACCAACCACCCCTCATCATTGAATCCCGAACACCCCTCAGCATTGAACCCCAAACACCCCTCATCATCGAACCGCGAACACCCCTCATCATCGAACCCCAAACACCCCTCATCATCGAATCCCATCACTCCATCATCATCGAACCCCAAACACCTCTCATCATCAAACACCAAACACCCCTCATCATCAAACACCAACCACCCCTCATCATTGAATCCCGAACACCCCTCAGCATCGAACCCCAAACACCCCTCATCATCGAACACCAAACACCCCTCATCATCGAATCACGAACACCCCTCATCATCAAACCCCAAACACCCCTCATCATCGAACACCAACCACCCTTCATCATTGAACCCCGACCACCCCTCATCATTGAACCCTGACCACTCCTCATCATCGAACCCCAAACACCCCTCATCATTGAACCCCAAACACCCCTCATCATCGAACCCCAAACACCCCTCATCATCGAACATCAACCACCCCTCATCATCAAACACCAACCACCCCTCATCATCGAACCCCAAACACCCCTCATCATCGAACCCCAAACACCCCTCATCATCGAACATCAACCACCCCTCATCATCAAACACCAACCACCCCTCATCATCGAACCCCAACCACCCCTCATCATCGAACCCCAAACACCCCTCATCATCGAACCCCAACCACCCCTCATCATCGAACACTAACCACCCCTCATCATCGAACCCCAAACACCCCTCATCATCGAACCCCAAACACCCCTCATCATCGAACACCAACCACGCCTCATCATCGAACCCCAACCACCCCTCATCATCGAACCCCAAACACCCCTCATCATCGAACCCCAAACACCCCTCATCATCGAACCCCAAACACCCCTCATCATCGAACACTAACCACCCCTCATCATCGAACATCAACCACCCCTCATCATCGAACCCCAAACACCCCTCATCATCGAACCCCAAACACCCCTCATCATCGAACATCAACCACCCCTCATCATCGAACCCCAAACACCCCTCATCATCGAACCCCAAACACCCCTCATCATCGAACATCAACCACCCCTCATCATCGAACCCCAACCACCCCTCATCATCGAACACTAACCACCCCTCATCATCGAACCCCAAACACCCCTCATCATCGAACCCCAAACACCCCTCATCATCGAACACCAACCACGCCTCATCATCGAACCCCAACCACCCCTCATCATCGAACCCCAAACACCCCTCATCATCGAACCCCAAACACCCCTCATCATCGAACACTAACCACCCCTCATCATCGAACATCAACCACCCCTCATCATCGAACCCCAAACACCCCTCATCATCGAACCCCAAACACCCCTCATCATCGAACCCCAAACACCCCTCATCATCGAACACTAACCACCCCTCATCATCAAACACCAACCACCCCTCATCATCGAACCCCAAACACCCCTCATCATCGAACCCCAAACACCCCTCATCATCGAACACCAACCACCCTTCATCATTGAACCCTGACCACTCCTCATCATCGAACACCAACCACCCCTCATCATCGAACACCAACCACCCCTCATCATCGAACCCCAAACACCCCTCATCATCAAACCCCAAACACCCCTCATCATCGAACCCCAAACACCCCTCATCATCGAACCCCAAACACCCCTCATCATCGAACCCCAAACACCCCTCATCATCGAACCCCAAACACCCCTCATCATCAAACCCCAAACACCCCTCATCATCGAACCCCAAACACCCCTCATCATCGAACCCCAAACACCCCTCATCATCGAACCCCAAACACCCCTCATCATCGAACCCCAAACACCCCTCATCATCGAACCCCAAACACCCCTCATCATCGAACCCCAAACACCCCTCATCATCGAACACCAACCACCCCTCATCATCAAACACCAAACAGCCCTCATCATCAAACCCCAAACACCCCTCATCATCGAACCCCAACCACCCCTCATCATCAAACCCCAAACACCCCTCACCATCGAACCCCAAACACCCCTCATCATCGAACCCCAAACACCCCTCATCATCGAACCCCAAACACCCCTCATCATCGAACTCCAAACACTCCTCATCATCGAACCCCAACATATATTCTTCTATTCTTTCCTCCCTCATACGTTTATCGAGCTACCCCATAAATCCATGCTGTTCGCCTCAACCACTCCCTGTGGCAGCGAGTTCCATATTCGAACCACTCTCTGGATAAAGATGTTTCTCCTGAATTCCCTATTTGTAACTTTTTAAATATTTATGGCCACTGGTTTTTGTCTCCCTTGCAAGTGGAAATGTCTTCTCTATATCTACCCGATCAAACCCTTTCATCATTTTAAAGACCTCTATCAGTTCACCCCTCAGCCTTTTGTTTTTTTCTGGAGAAAAGAGTCCCAACCTATTCAATCATTCCTGATAGATATAATCTCTTAGTTCTGGTATCATTCTTGTAAATCAGTTATTAGGCTGTCAAAATGAAAGACTTTTTTGAAAAGAAATTCAACACTTATTTCAACTTTCTTCCTTCTTCCGTGATTTATGAAGTTGCTACCCGTCTGTGAGTTAGGGATCCGGAGGCCCGGATACACCTCCGGTACTGGATCCTAGGATTCAGAAGGGATTCAATATAGTGAGCAGGCAATTCCATCTTGGGGGTATCCCTGGCTTTGCCTAGATCCACAATAGGTGGGGGGGTTAGAGTTAGTCACTAGTCCATACTCAGGAGCAAGAAACTTTGACCGATTTTTATAGGATTACATAGGATTATATCGGATATACAGCACAGAAACAGGCCATTCGGTCCAACCAGTCCATGCCGGCATTTATGCTCCACTCGAGCCTCCTCCCGTCTTTCCTCATCTAAATCTATCAGCATAACCCTCTATTACCTTCTCCCTCATATCCTTGTCTAGCCTCCCCTTCAACGTGTCGATGCTATTCACCTCAACCACTCCCTGTGTTAGCGAGTTCCACATTCTCACCACTCTGAATTCCCTATTGGATTTCTTGGTGACTAACTTATATTGATGGCCTCTGGTTATGCTCTTCCCCACAAGTGGAAACATTCTCTCTGTAACCACTCTATCAAAACCTTTCTTAATTTTAAAGCCCTCTATTAGGTCACCACTCAGCCTTCTTTCAAGAGAAAAGTGATCCAGCCTGTTCATCCTTCCCTGATATTTATACCCTCACATTTCTGGTATCATCCTTGTAAATCTCCGCACCCTCTCCAGTGCCTCTCTATCCTTTTTATAATATGGCGACCAGAACTGTACGCAGTACTCCAAGAGGCCAAAATTCAGGTCTGCCCAAAACGATCACACCTACTGCATTTGAATTGTTTTTTCCGCTGCTGTGGATGAGGGGGCCTCATTTGCGAAATTCACCTCTTTGGCAATTTTTTTGGAGCAGACTAGAAGTCGGTCATAATGGGGGCGGAAGTGCGGCGGTGAGTGTTCTAGAGGGACGGAAGTGGAGGCGGGGAGGAGTGTCTGCCGCTGTCCGCCATCAACCTGGCGCTGATGACATCATTACCCGTGTGTGTCACCCCGTCTCACCCCTTTACTTAAAGAGGAGAGCCTTCGCCATTTTTAAGCTTTGGCCCACTGGGCCAGCAGGGAGGGTTTCGGCCGGGCCAGCGGCCTGGCACCCAAGAGGGGATGCAAGGCTGCCTGTTGGAGGCCCGGCTGGACGCGGGCATAATTGTTGGCCCAACCTGGCAGTCGGCCGACAAAACAAAAAGCATGCCGGCCGTGGCAGTGTGCCCGCCCCTCGAATAACCGCCGCACAGCCAGGGCGCAACACCCACAATATAAACACAATGCACCCACAATATAAAGCTGTCAGGGGCACTGCGCAGCAGGACGAAGAGCTTTCATGGTGAATTTAGACGGAGGTGCGGGAGATTGGCGGTGTGCACTTTGATGACGCACTTAGGATGGTCGGCAGCAGCGGGGCAGAAGTGGAGACCGCTGGAAAAACCCGCAAAGTGAATTTCACTGGTGGCGGCCATTCGACCCCAAATCGGCGGCCGCTACACTCTGCCTCTTGGCCACCCCTTTCCGGCAGTAAGAGGCCTTTTCGGGAGGCTGAATTTCGGCCCCTAAGTGTGGTATAACCAAGCTTCAATACAGATTTAGCATAACGTGCCTGCTTTTCAATTCTATATTTTTATTTTGCTTTCCAACCCGGGTGTATTGCGTCTATTTTTATTGAAGGTTTTTTCTTCCCACATCCTCTTGCTTAGATCTCCTGTTATGATAACCCAGGTGAGGTAGTGGCTAAGGTGTGCTATGGTCACTGTGTGACCAAACGGTTGCTTTGGAAATGGGGCATGTGGCATATTTAATGACCAAGCTTTCAGTCGCCTGTCCTATTATCTCCTTATGTGGCTGGGTGTCAACTTTTGTTTGATAACATTCCTGTGGAGCACCTGAGGATGTTTTACTATGTTAAAGGCACTATATAAATGTTGTTGCTGCTGGTGAATGGAGGGAGCAGCCGTTGTAAGTGCAATGTGGTGCAAGTACGAGTGGGTTCCATTCATTTCAAATTTAGTAGGCCGACTCACAGCCTGAGCCCTCTGTAAATTTCTATCCCAGTGTGAGGGACTGCTGAAACAAAGGGTCAAATTTTAACCCCCAAAAACAGGTGGGTTGGGTTCAGGTCGGATGTAACAATGTAAAAGATCTGAATCCCGACCCTAAACTACCCTCAACCTGCCTACTTCCGATTTTAACGGGGGTGGGACGTGATATGAGCAACCGACCCGCTCCAACATCTTGCACTAATATAGCACCTTTAACATAATCAATTGTCCCAATGCGCTTCACGAGAGCGTTATCAGACATAAGTTTGACACTGAGCCAAGTAAGACAATATTAGGGCCAGGCGACAGTCAAAGAGACAGGTTTTAAGAAGCACCTTAAAGGAAGAGAGAGAGAAGCGGAGAGGTTTAGGAAAGGAATTGCAGAGCCTGGGGCCTAGGCAGCTGAAGGCACAGCCACCAATGGTGGACCGATGAAAATTGGGGATGCTCAAAGAGGCCAGAATTGGAGGAGCGCAAAGATTTTGGAGGGTTGTGGAGCTGGAGGAACTTACAGAGATGGGGAGGGGTGAGGCCATGGAGGTATTTGAACAGAAGGATGGGAATTTTAAAATCGAGATACTGCCGGACCGCGAGCCAATGTAGGTCAGCGAGCACAGGGGTGATGGGTGAGCGGGACTGGGTGCGAGTTAGGACACGGGCAGCCGAGTTTTAGATGAGCTCAATTTTGGGAAGCCAGCCAGGAGAGTCTTAGAATAGTCTAGAATCACAGAATAGTACAGCACAGAAGGAGGCCATTTAGCCCAATGTCAGAGCTAGTTTCAGCTGTGGCTCAGTGGGCAACATGCTCGCCTCTGAGTCAGAAGGTTGTGGGTTCAAGTCCCACTCCAGGGACTTGAGCACAAAAATCTAGGCTGACGCGCCAGTGCAGTACTGAGGGAGCACTGCACTGTCAGAGGTGCTGTCTTTCAGATGAGACGTTAAACTGAGGCCCCGTCTGCTCTCTACAGTGGATGTAAAAGATCCCATGGCACAATTTCGAAGAAGTGCAGGGGAATTATCCCTCAGTTAACATAACAAAAAAGCAGATTATCTGGTCATTATCACATTTCTGTTTGTGGGAGCTTGCTGTGTGCAAATTGAGTGCCATGTTTCCTACATTACAACAGTGACTACATTCCAAAAGTACTTCCTTGGCTGTAAAGTGCTTTGAGACGTCCGGTGGTTGTGAAAGGTGCTATATAAATGCAAGTCTTTCTTTCACTGGATCTGCGCTGGCTCTTTTGAAGAGTAGTCCCACTTCCCTGCTCTTTCCCCATATCCCTGCAATTTTTTCTCTGTATTTATCCAATTCCCTTTTGAAGGCTGTATTGACCACCCTATCAGGCAGTGCATTTCAATCCTAACCCTATCAGGCAGTGCATTTCAATCCTAACCCTATCAGGCAGTGCATTTCAATCCTAACCCTATCAGGCAGTGCATTTCAATCCTAACCCTATCAGGCAGTGCATTTCAATCCTAACCCTATCAGGCAGTGCATTTCAATCCTAACCCTATCAGGCAGTGCATTTCAATCCTAACCACTCGTTGCGTAAAAATGTTTTTCCTCGTGTCGCTTCTGGTTCTTTTGCCAATCACCTTAAATCTGTGAGCCCTGGTTATCGATCCTTCAGACATTGGAAACAATTTCTCTTTATTTACTCTATCTAAATCTTTCTTGATTTTAAACACCGCCATCAAATCTGCTCTTCACCTTCTCTGCTCCAAGGAGAACAACCCCAGCTTCTCTCGTTTACCCCCATGCCTGGAACCATTCTAGTAATCCTCTTGCGTACCCTCTCCAAAGCCGTAACGTCCTTCCTAAAGTGTAGTGCCCAGAATTGGGCACAGTACTCCAGCTGGGGCTAGAAACCAGAAATGCCTGGATGTGGGTTTCAGCAGCAGATGAGCTGGCGCGGGGCGGAGATGGGCAAAGTTAGGGAGGTGGAAGTAGGCGCTCTTGGTGATGGCGAGGTTATGGGGGTCAGAGGATCAACTCAGGTTCAAATAGGATGCAAGGTTGAGAAGGGTTTGGTTTTGGCCTCTGACGCTGGCCAGGAAGAGGGATGGAGTCAACGGCTTGCGAATATAGCGTATAGCGGGGACCAAAGACAATGGCCTGGACCCCCTGCGAGGATCGACACTTTGCGCCAGGCGGGCCGCGCGGCTTGCCTCTACTAGGCACTGGGCCGTATAGCAATGCCGAGTACGAGGGGCTCTTCCCTGAATTAACGGGAAGGGCCCGAGCTACACACTCTGCATGATAGAAGCCCACCTACCTGGCATAACCAGGGAGGCGGTCGCCGAGCTGAGCGATCGCGGCAACGACACCGCGACCAAAGCACGACCGGAGCAGGAGAGGAAACGGCTGATTTCTTTCAGCAGCAGCCGGCCACCTCACCTTTAAATTTCGCCCCGCTAGTGGCCGGCCGGCTGCCCGGTTTGTGTCTCCTGAAGCGGTCACTGTCACCGCCTGCCGCTGCTTCAGGGGGAGCCGCCCAATTTAGGGCGATGCGCACGGTGATGATATTCCGATCGGCGGGTGCAAGAGATCGGAGCGCAATGCTGCAGCGTCGCCGCTAAGCTCCCGCTGAATTTAGCGGGAGTCGTTAGCGGCATTGTGCCTGGTCGCAAATTTGCGACCCCCTCGTTACCGTGCCCCAGAGATGCAATTGCACCCGATTTCTCCCCTCATGGATTTGGCCTTCCCAATATTTAATTGGAGGAAACGCAACGTGACATATCAAAGGCAGTGGGGGGGGGGGGTAATGGGTGCATGATTGAACTTAAACTCATCCAGTCGCTCTCTACCTGCCTTCTATCCCTTAGCTAAGACCTACTTACCGATCTCCACTGGCTGCCCATCGCTCAAAGTATTGATTCCAATTCCTCGTCAACAAATCCTCCCGTGGTCATGCTCCACCCTACCTCTGCAACTCCTCCAGCCCTACATTCCAGCTTGTGCCTTCTGCTCTTGGTGAGTCTGTACTCCTGTGTCCTGTCCTCCCACTCCTTTCCCTCTGTTCTCGCGGTGGTGGCAGGGCATTCAGCCATCAACAGTCCTGCACTCAAATTCTGTCCCGAAACCAGCTTGACTTCGGTCTCTCCCCATCTTCAGAAGTCTCCTCAAAGCCTACACCTCGGAGCTCCCCGAACTCTTCTCTGACCATCGTCCTTCCTCTCTTGTGAAGTGTTTTGGGGTATTCTGTTACATTAAAGGCGTATACAAGGGTCAGCTGTTGATGCTGTGACAGATCTATGGGCCAAAGTGAACAATTTAAAACCTGAAATACAGACAATGCTGGAAAAGTGCAGCATGTTGATCAACATTCGAAAAAGAATGAAAGGTGAATCTTTTTTTGAGTTGGGTGCTTCTCCAGTGCCAATGAAGGCCCCCATCTGAAGTATTAACCTTTTGTTCTTTTTCAAACACTGACTTTCCAGCATTTTGTTTATTTCAGGCTACTGGATTTGTGATTGTATTTTTCTCTCTCAGAATTAAAACGTTTCTGCTGGGAGATCAGACAGTGGCCCTTGTGGAGTATTAACATAATGCTCTTCAAACATTGCGGGGGAGAAGGGATGAGAAAAGTATTTTAATATTTTGCAATACATCAAAGCCAGACACAGATTTCATCCATGGTCTGGGCTGCGTTAACTGATCACAACTGAGACAGTAATTGTAGTCTCGATACCCTAGGATAGAGAGGGGGAAAAGTCTGTAACCAACGTCACTAAAACAGATTATCTGTTCATTATCACATTGCTGTTTGCGGGAGCTTGCTGTGTGCAATTAGCCGCCTAACCTTCAAGAGAGGGGGTGGAGAGGAAACTTGCCATTGATTTTATATTAAAAGTAGCCAGGAATTCATGCTGATCCAATTAAAATTATTGAATTAAAATTGCAACTTTGGTATGAATAGGTGCACTGTTCCATAGTAAGAAACATGTTGCAAGTCATTGCTGTGTATGCGGTATTATGGGGTGGCTGCAATGTCTATAAGACGCACCTGCACATCTCAATATGGAGTATGAGGTGCCTGAATATTTGCCTGAATCAAAAATAAATCAATGTCGTATAAAATGTGGGAAGAACTGGAGTCAGTCGTTTAAAAGAGGAGGCTTGACAGGGCAGATGCAGAGACTACAATTACTGAGACAGTAATTGTAGTCTCGATACCCTAGGATAGGGAGGGGGAATCTAGAACTAGGGGGCATAGTTTCAGAATAAGGGGTAGCCCATTTAAAACGGAAATGAGGAATTTCTTCTCTGAGGGTCGTGAATCTTTGGAATTCTCAAGAACAATGGAGGCTGGGTCATTGAATATATTTAAGGTGGGGATAGACAGATTGTTGAGCGATAAGGGGTGAGCCAAGTGTTATGGGGAGCGGGCAAGGAAGTAGAGTTAAAGCCAAGATCAGATCAGCCATGTTCTTATTGAATGGCGGAGCAGGCTCGAGAGGCCTAATGGCCTACTCCTGTTCTTATTTCTTATGTTCTATGATACTGCCGACTGTGTGAGGCAGAATTGTCGACACAACACAGGGTGGGACGTTGGTATTGGAAGAAAACCCTATTGCAGGCATCTCCATTTGCCACTGCTCTCAACATAAAAATACTAGGAATACAATTAGCATGAACGATGATAACTGCACTTGTCACAGAGCTTTTCCATTAACACAAACTTCCATTTTTCAGTTCTGTCTCATTAGAATCTACTTAGCACCGCTCTAATTGTGCCCCATACTGTTTATTATCCAGCTCAGCATCGTGGCATGATGCCCACCTGCAGAGCTGCTGCCCTGCACAGCATTGCAATGTGATTATTAGACCATTAATATTTTTGCTATTCTCCCTCAAGCTGACTAATTTAGTTTCTGTATCCTTTCATTCACCCACCTCCTGTTCTTTTGTTCTTTTTAATTCTGGAAGCTCTATGTGTCAGTTAAGGTCCCCCCTCTGTCTGAGTTAAGCCATCCCACTTGTTACATCCGCCATTTTCAGATTTCCCTGCCCCCCGCCCCGCCACCATTCGTTCTCGAGGAACTCCCGAAGAAAGTCCAAGGCTCATAGTGCAGGGAGTCACCGATGTTTGAAGAGTAAAAACAGAAGAGACAAGTCAGAATGTAATGATTAAAGGGCGTACAAAGATTGGGGAACCCAAAGGAGATAAAAGATCATATTTTTAGAGCACGGTATCGCTTCTCTCAGAAAGGTCAGTTGGAACATTGATGGAACGCTGCACTACCTTAGCTGGAGAGGAGAGAGGGGAGAGGAGAGGACGGACAGGTGAGGGGAGAGGAGAGGGAGGGGAGGGGAGGGAATGGGGAAGATGCAAGGGTAGAGGATAGGAGGGGAGGAGAGGCAAGGAGTGGAGGAGTGGAGAGGATAGGAGATGGGAGGAGAGAGGAGAGGGGATGGGAGGGTAGGGGAGGAGAGGAGAAGGTATGGAAGGAGAGGAACAGCAGAGAGGGGATGAGAGGAGGAGGGGAGAGGAACAGAAATCAGTGGGAGTTCTTTCTCTGACAACTATCCTCCTCCTCGACAGCTCATCAATAAAAACAACAGAGCACCATTCATGTGGAGAAATATCCTGAGACCCTTCATCAGAGAAAGGTGCAGTGACCCCTGGTGCAAGTATCTGTATCTAGGTTTATGGCAGTGAGTTGGAAGTCCAGCAGAAACAGGAGTTGCGGATGAGAAGAGCAGTTGAATCATCAAGAGGCAGCAGCAGTAATCATTCTTGGCCCGGTACTAATAGCAGTCGCCCGAATAAATTTGAATTTTACTTGTATTTCAGCTCCCTCCTCTGAGCCACAATTACTTCGTTCTTCGAGTGGGAAATTCAGCTTAGTGAGGAGAAAGGAAATCTGCTTCAATACCAGTTTGCACTCTAAGGAGAGGAAAAAGCTCCTGTGATTTCTCACATTGTGTATATTATTTACAGTCGTGCACTGTCTCCTGAAGGTAATTCCCCATTAAGCTCGCTGTAAATAATTTAGATGCATGCACTTTCCTCTTAACTTTTTATTAGTTAATAATTGCATTGGCCTACAATGTACACATGGCTTTTTTATAATCTAAACTTACAATCGCATGCATTATTTGCAACCAACATCATGTCGAGGACTATTTGCGTGCCGCAGGTCTGGGAGGACAAAGGGACCCCCGTGCAGCCCGCTGTGGGGCCCGACAGAGGGGAGAGCGCGATCACAAGGAGCGATCGAGCAGAGTGCCGGGCCGAACGATCGCGGCACGGACCCCTACGTTCAAAGCCGCACAAGAAAACTGGTCTTTCTTTTTGAACAGCGGCCCACCTCCCCTTGAACTTTCACCCCGCGAGCGACCGGCCGCCTCACGGCCCCCCCCCCCCCCGAACCCGTCGCCGTCATCGCGCGGCGCAGCTCCACGGGGCGAAACCCAATTTAGGATCCGGGCAGCTAACGAGGCGCTGCTCGTGACGATGATGTCACGATCTCCGGGCGCAAGAGATCGGGGACGCAACGCCATAGCGCCGTCGCTAACCTCCCGCCGAATTTAACACGCGTCATTAGCGGCACCGTGCTCGGTCGCAAAGACGATTGCGCCCCGTAAGCGGCAACCCCTCCCCCCGCCCCCACTCCCACCCCCCCGGGATCACTAATGGGAGACTCAAATGACCTGAATTTCTCCCCCGCTTTACTTCTCCACCTCAGGATGTCCCAAAGCACTTTCCAGCCAATGAAGTACTTTTTGAAATGTGATACCTCTTACAATGTAGAAAACATGGCAGACAATTTGTGCACAGCAAGCTCCCGCAGGCGTTAATTCACCAGATAATCTGTTTTCGTGCTGTTGGTTGGGGGGTATAAATTTTGGCCAGGACACCGAGGAGAACTCCTCCCCCCACCCGCCCCACTCGTCTTTGAAACAGCGACATGAGATCTTTTACTTCCACCTGAGAGGGCAGACGGGGACCTCGGTTTGACGTCTCATTTGAAAGATCGTGAAAAAAATCCTGGAAACTAGGCTGAGATCGTTGCCCGGTTAATCTTAGTTTTGGTTCTGTCAGTTGAAAGAGGAATGTTGGTGGGACATCGGGAGAATTCCCTGCTTTACTTTGGACAGCGCGACGTGATCTCTCACACCTCACTGAACAGAATATTTATAAAGAAGAGTGTCGAGTGTGTGGAAAATATGGAAAAAAATGATGGGAGTTTTAAAAAAAATGTAATTTGATGACTCTGAAAAGGCAGATGAGAAAATAAAAAAATCTAAAAGTCAGTGAAGCATTAAAGGTCTATTTAGCATGATATTTGTGCTTTTCCCTGCAGATTTCTACGCTTTTTCTCCCTCCTCTTTGTCTGACGCTTTGGTACAGTGCCACAGTGCTGTCAGCCTTCCAGCTCCTTAAGGCAGGCAGCAGTCAATCCGTGTGCACCTAGACAACAACAACATGCATTTATATAGCGCCTTTAACGTAGTACATAAGAACATAAGAACTTAAGAATTAGGAACAGGAGGAGGCCATCTAGCCCCTCGAGCCTGCTCCGCCATTCAACAAGATCATGGCTGATCTGGCCGTGGACTCAGCTCCACTTACCCGCCCACTCCCCGTAACCCTTAATTCCCTTATTGGTTAAAAATCTATCTATCTGTGATTTGAATACTTTCAATGAGCTAGCCTCAACTGCTTCCTTGGGCAGAGAATTTCACAGATTCACAACCCTCTGGGAGAAGAAATTCCTTCTCAACTCGGTTTTAAATTGGCTCCCCCGTATTTTGAGGCTGTGCCCCCTAGTTCTAGTCTCCCCAACCAGTGGAAACAACCTCTCTGCCTCTATCTTGTCTATCCCTTTCATTATTTTAAATGTTTCTATAAGATCACCCCTCATCCTTCTGAACTCCAACGAGTAAAGACCCAGTCTACTCAATCTATCATCATAAGGTAACCCCCTCATCTCCAGAATCAGCCTCGTGAATCGTCTCTGTACCCCTCCAAAGCTCGTATATCCTTCCTTAAGTAAGGTGACCAAAACTGCACGCAGTACTCCAGGTGCGCCCTCACCAATACCCTATACAGTTGCAGAAGGACCTCCCTGCTTTTGTACTCCATCCCTCTCGCAATGAAGGCCAACATTCCATTCACCTTCCTGATTACCTGCTGCACCTGCAAACTAACCTTTTGGGATTCATGCACAAGGACCCCCAGGTCCCTCTGCACCTCAGCATGTTGTAATTTCTCCCCATTCAAATAATATTCCCTTTTACTGTTTTTTTTCCCAAGGTGGATGACCTCACACTTTCCGACATTGTATTCCATCTGCCAAACCTTAGCCCATTCGCTTAAACTATCCAAATCTCTTTGCAGCCTCTCTGTGTCCTCGACACAACCCGCTTTCCCACTAATCTTTGTGTCATCTGCAAATTTTGTTACACTACACTCTGTCCCCTCTTCCAGGTCATCTATGTATATTGTAAACAGTTGTGGTCCCAGCACCGATCCCTGTGGCACACCACTAACCACCGATTTCCAACCTGAAAAGGACCCATTTATCCCGACTCTCTGCATTCTCGATCCATGCTAATACATTTCCTCTGCAGTAAAACGTTCCAAAGTGCTTCACGGTAGCGTTATGAAACAAAATTTGACGCCGAGTCACGTAAGGAGATCTTGGCGCAGGTGACCAAAAGCTTGGTCAAAGAGGTAGGTTTTAAGGAGCGTCATAAAGGAGGAAAGAGAGGGAGCGAGATGGAATGGTTTAGGGAGAGAATTGCAGAGCTCAGGGCCTCGGCAGCTGAAGGCACGACCTCCAATGGTGGAGCAGTGAGCAGGCTATTTGACTCTGGGTTCCATCACAGCTGAGCCAGATCCTGACCGCACTTGGGTCAGCAGCTCGCGATCCGAGCAGTAGTCATGGTTTCACTCCTCCCCAGCCCCCCCCCCCCCGATGATCAATTTCGCAATGCTGCCCTGGTTGAGATCGGCTAACTCAGCAGAGCTCGGGGATTTGACGTAGGACCTTGCTTTGCTGTATGTTGTGGAACTTCATCAGTTGAAGCAGCCAGAGCAATTCTGGGGCTAGAGCAGGCGGAGAACTGAAAGGGTTCGAGCACACAGAGCATTGCAGGGCATAGAGGAGACAGAGAAATGGGTGGCAGCACAGGTCTACAGGACCAAGACCTGGCAGAAGCGAAATGGAACCAGGAGGACACGTAAATGACAGGAGACCATGGGCAGAAAAGAGTGGCATAGGGCCAAGGGCACATGGTCGTGACACAGGACCAGGACAAAGCAGCAACATGGAACCAGGAGTGGTCAAGTGTGAGGTGACTTCAGGATCCGGCACAAATGACATGAGATCAGGATCTGGTGGAAATAACAAGTCATCGGGAGCAGATGGATTCACCGCTGAAGAGCAGAGGAAACGCTTCAAGGCCACCCTGAAAACCTCCCTGAAAAAATGTAACATCCTCACCGACACCCGAGAATCCCTGGCCCAAGACCGCACAAGCATCTGGGAAGCCGCTGAACACCTCGAGTCTCTTCGCCGAGAGCAAGCTGAAGCCAAGCGTCGACAGCAGAAGGAGCACACAACCCAGGGACCCCACCCGCCTGTTCCTTCAAACACCTTCTGCCCCACCTGTGACAGAGACTGTAGCTCCCGTATTGGACTCTTCAGTCATCTGAGAACTCATTTTTAGTGTGGCAGCAGGTCATCCTTGACTCCGAAGGACTGCCTATGATGATGATGATGATGAATTCAGGACCTGGCAGAAATGACCAAGGACCAGGACCTGGTGGAAATGACATGGGACCAGGACCTGGTGGAAATGACATGGGGCCAGGACCTGGCAGAAATGACCAAGGACCAGGACCTGGTGGAAATGACATGGGACCAGGACCTGGTGGAAATGACATGGGGCCAGGACCTGGTGGAAATGACATGGGACCAGATCTGGTGGAAATGACATGGGACCAGGATCTGGTGGAAATGACATGGGACCAGGATCTGGTGGAAATGACATGGGACCAGGATCTGGTGGAAATGACATGGGACCAGGATCTGGTGGAAATGACATGGGACCAGGACCTGGTGGAAATGACATGGGGCCAGGACCTGGTGGAAATGACATGGGACCAGCCAGGTTCTGGTGGAAATGACATGGGACCAGGATCTGGTGGAAATGACATGGGACCAGGATCTGGTGGAAATGACATGGGGCCAGGACCTGGTGGAAATGACATGGGACCAGGATCTGGTGGAAATGACATAGGACGAGGATCTGCTGGAAATGACATGGGACCAGGATCTGGTGGAAATGAGATGGGACCAGGATCTGGTGGAAATGACATGGGACCAGGATCTGGTGGAAATGACATGGGACCAGGACCTGGTGGAAATGACATGGGGCCAGGACCTGGTGGAAATGACATGGGACCAGCCAGGTTCTGGTGGAAATGACATGGGACCAGGATCTGGTGGAAATGACATGGGACCAGGATCTGGTGGAAATGACATGGGACCAGGATCTGGTGGAAATGACATGGAGCCAGGACCTGGCACATGGGGCGATGAGTAGATGGAGGAACTTGCTGAGGTTTCGGGAACTAAAAGCAGCCACTTACAAGATACTTGTTTTATCAGCAGACACCTTTGTTTATTTTTAAATGTCAGTGCTATTAAAAACTTTTGTTAGAAATTCACCACTCTAAGCTTGACTGCTTCAGGCTCTTGTTTCAGAGCTAGGGAGCAGGGAGATCACAGCAGGAATCTGTGTTCATTCGAAGGATCAGAGACGCAAGGAATTTATGCTCTGCGTACTGTTTTACAATTTATAGTTTTGTTTGGTGAGTTTTATGCTCATTAAGATGATGGATGTCAGTTATGGGGAATGGAAGATTTTACAACTTCTGACACCCCAGTGTTCTGCATCAAGCACTCCCAGGCCAGGTGTGTTATAGGTCAGATGCAGAGCTGAGTTTGCTCGGCGCTTCTCCAATACTGCCCCCTACCCTGGCCCCTGGAACATGATTGGAGGTTTCTGCAGTGCACTTGTACATGACTTGGAAACATAGATACATAGAAATTAGGTGCAGGAGTAGGCCATTCAGCCCTTCGAGCCTGCACCACCATTCAATCGGATCATGGCTGATCATTCAACCTCAGTACCCCTTTCCTGCTTTCTCTCCATACCCCTTGATCCCTTTGGCTGTAAGGTCCATATCTAACTCCCTTTTGAATATATTTAGTGAATTGGCCTCAACAACTTTCTGTGGTAGAGAATTCCACAGGTTCACCACTCTCTGGGTGAAGAAGTTTCTCCTCACCTAGATAGATGGGGCAATGCGGAGTAAAATCTGGCATCTTTGGACGGGAATTTCCCCGGCAGTGCCTCAGCCCCTCCGCCACACGGCACAAATCCCATTTACACGCGTGAGTCACGTTCCCGCCCCACTTCCGGTGTCGTCATGGCAACGGGAGAGGCTCAGCTCTGGGAAAATCTGTGCCTTCCTTCGTGTGGCAACAACAACAACAACAACAACTTGTATTTATCATCATCATAGGCAGTCCCTGGAAATTGAGGAAGATTTGCTTCCACTCTAAAAGTGAGTTCTCAGGTGGCTGTACAGTCCAATACAGGAATTACAGGCAGGACAGACAGTGGTTGAAGTAAAGAGTGGGTGGGACGGGTTTGCCGCACGCTCCTTCCGCTACCTGCGCTTGTTTTCTGCATGCTCTCGGCGACGAGACTCGAGGTGCTCTTCCTCCACTTAGGGCGGTCTTTGGCCAGGGACTCCCAGGTGTCGGTGGGGATGTTGCACTTTATCAAAGAGGCTTTGAGGGTGTCCTTGAAAAGTTTCCTCTGCCCACCTTGGGCTCGCTTGCCGTGTAAGAGTTCCGAATAGAGCGCTTGCTTTGGGAATCTTGGGTCGGGCATGCGAACAATGTGGACCGCCCAGCGGAGCTGGTCGAGTATGGTCAGTGCTTCGATGTTGGGGAAGTTGGCCTGATCGAGAACGCTAATGTTGGTGCGTCTGTCCTCCCAGGGGAATTGCAGGATCTTGCAGAGACATCGTTGGTGGTATTTCTCCAGCGGTTTGAGGTGTCTGCTGTACGTGGTCCACGTCTCTGAGCCATACAGGAGGGCGGGTATCACTGCAGCCATGTAGGCCATGAGCTTGGTGTATTTATATAATGCAGGTGAAAGACTAATGGGCACAACTGACTAGATTCATGCGCGTATCCTGACAAGTAGCTTGGCCAACCTTCCACTGACAGAAGGTTAGAAGCTATTGAGAGGCGTAGTCTAGGCAAAAGACAAATTCATGGACACTGGTTTTCTCCCCTCCCCTAATTGTTCTGCATATGTTGGGCAGTGCCCATCATCCAAATCACTCAATCTGGTCGGATTTCACAAGTTCAGCTCATTGGCATCTTCTGGGACGAAGTCTTTTTGCCTCGCCCAATAGGAGGCAAGGATTGGAGCACTGCTGACGGACTCAGGAACTGCAGCAGCTTCAGTATGGTGGCTGCATCGACTGATGTATAATTGGAAGAAAATGGTATGCAGTGGTCAGGAATGAAGCAAGGCCCCAAGATTGATGTTGTAGCAGTTGAAATGAGGAAGGAAGTCGCTTGCTAAGGTTTCTGGTCAGTGGGTTTGGAGTATAATGCACCATCGAGCAGTGGACTCATTTATGTGGACGTAGGTGTAAACATTTTAATGACCTCTATTTTTGGTAGGAAAATAGAAAAGCAGAATATTTTATGAATGGTGAGAGTTTGGGAAATTTTTGTGTTCAGAGGGAGTCCTTGTACACCAATCACTGAAAGTTAACATGCAGGTACAGCAAGCAATTAAGAAAGCAAATGGTATGTTGGCCTTTATTACAAGAGGATTTGTGTATAAGAGTAAAGAAGTCTTACTGAAATTATGTAGGGCCCTGGCGAGGCCACACCTGGAGTATTGTGTACAGTTTTGGTCTCCTTACCTAAGGAAGGATGTACTTGCCATTAAGGGAGTGCAATGAAGGTTCACCAGACTGATTCCTGGAATGGGGAGGATTGTCCTATGAGAAGAGATTGAGTGGACGAGGCCTACATTCTCTAGAGTTTAAAAGAATGAGAGGTGATCTCATTGAAACATACACAATTCTTACAGGCCTTGACAGGATAGATGCAGGGAGGATGTTTCCTCTGGCTGGGGAGTCTAGAACCAGGGGTCACAGTCTCAAAATAAGGGGTCGGCCATTTAGGATTGAGATGAGAAGAAACGACTTCATTCAGAGGGTGGTGAATCTTTGGAATTCTCTACCGCAGAGGGCTGTGGAAGCTCAGTCATTGAGCATATTCAAGGCAGAGATCAATAGATTGTTGGATATTAAAGGAATCAAGGATTTGGGGATAGTGCAGGAAAGTGGAGTTGAGGTAGAAGTTCAGCATGATCTTATTAAATGGTAGAGCAGGCTTGAGGGGGCCGAATGGTCCTGCTCCTAGTTTTAATGTGAGGTTAAGGCCATCACTCCTATCTCATGTATTGTTACTGAGATGAACTGTTTACTCCTGCACTTTCATATAACCAAAATATCTATAGTGTCTCATGGGTACACATCACTTTGCCTGTACTGTACACTATCGAGCACGCCCCTCACCCAAGCACCTCCTCCATCAGTGGGTGCCTGCACAAGATAAGTTCCTGCCAACCTCTTCCATGTAAAGCATGTTACATATTAATGTTTTTCAGTAGCTAAGGTTAGCACCCTGACACATGGGTTTCAGAAAATATCTTGGCACCGATATAAATGACTCAATGCATGCCTTCGTGTTTGTAGGACGAGACAGCGCATTGGCCCATGAATGTTGCATTGGGGTCCTACTGATGTTGAAAGACCCCAAGTTACATGGGCTATCTCCTGTTTACAGCATGGCGTTGGGTCAGCCATTTAGCCGTCCCCGTCAAAATGGTGGTGACCCGGACATTGACGGGAACAAGGCTGTATGTGCTGCACCGCCATTTTTCAAATGGTTTTCCGCCCGTTACCGCTTGATGAGGTGAATGAAATTCGGCCACATTACTTTATCCTAAGCACTGTTCAGACTATTCCCATTCCAAGCATGCTCTAAATATTCCCCTTATCCCTAGAACAGATGACAATTCTCAACATAAGGAATGCCACCATCCCTATCTGTCGCCTTCTCCATACCTTTAACATCATTTCTGCAATGGGGTACTCAAAACTACACAGAATATTGCAACTGTGGCTTAACCCAATGTTTTGTACTATTCATTGTTACTTATTTACACTTGTATTCGATGCTCTATTGATCAAAACTGAACCTTGATGACAGTCATCCCGGTCTCTGAGGCCCAGCTTTTAGAGAAAGGATGCTTTCAGAGTAAAAGAGGTTGTAGAATTACAGAATGGTTCCAGCACGGAAGAAGGCCAGTTGGCCCGTCGAGCCCATGCCGACTCTCAGCTAATCCCACTCCCCGCCCTTTCCCTGTAGTTCTGCAAATTATTTTCCTTCAAATACTGATCCAACTCCCTTTTGAAAGATAACATTGATTCTGTCTCCATCACCCTTTCAGGCCGTGCATTCCAGATCCCAACCACTCGCTGTGAAAAAAGATTTTTCTGACATCGCCTTTGGTTCTTTTGCCAATCACCTGCCGTCTGATCCTCCATCCATCTGCCAATGGGAACAGTTTCTCTCTATCTACTCTGTCCAGACCCCTCATGATTTTGAACCCCTCTATCAAATCTCCTCTCAATCTTCGCTGATCTAAGGAGTACAACCCCAGCTTCTCCAGTCTATCCACATAACTAAAGTCCCTCATTCCTGGAACCATTCTGGTCAATTATTTCTGCACCCTCTCTAAGGCCTTCACATCCTTCCTAAAGTGCAGTACCCAGAATTGGACACAATACTCCAGTTGAGGCCAAACCAGTGTTTTATAAAGGTTTATCATAACTTCCTTGCTTTTGTACTCTATGCCTCTATTTATGAAGCCCAGGATCCTGTTTAACCGCTTTCTCAACCTGCCCTGCCACCTTCAATAATTTGTGCACATATACCCCCAGGTCTCTCTGTTCATGCATCCCCTTCTGGATTGTACCATTTAGTTTATATGTCCTCTCTCATTCTTTCTACCAAAATGTACCACTTCAAACTTTTCTGCGTTAAATTTCATCTGCCATGTGCCACTCATTCCACCGGCCTGTCTATGTCTCCCTGAAGTCTAGCACTCTCCTCACTGTTCACGATACTTCCAAGTTTTGTGTCATCTGCAAATTTTGAAATTGTGCCCTGTACACCCAAGTCCAAGTCATTGATATATATCAAGAAAAGTAGTGGTCCTAGAACTGACCCCCGGGGAACACCACTGTATACCTTCCTCCAGTCTGAACAACAACCGTTCACACTACTCTCTGTTTCCTGTCACTTAGCCAATTTCTATCCATGCTGTCACTGTCCCTTTTAGTCCACGGGCTTCAACTTTGCTGGCAAGTGTCTAATGTGGCACTTTATCGAATGTCTTTTGGAAATCCATTTACACCCTGATCAACGCTCTCTGTTATCTCATCAAAACACTCGATCAATTTGGTTAAACACGATTTGCCTTCGTCAATATTTGTTGGATTTATTGGTGAACATGCTTAAGAGCTTTCAATACAGGCATGCTGGTGCGGAGGATTCTATGGCTTGAATGTGGGTCACTCGTGCCCAACATGAAAACATTACAGTCAGCATCGGACTAAGTGACTGATCAAGAGTGCCTGCCATGGCTCAGTTGGTAGCACTCTCACCTCCGAGCCAGCAAAGTGTGGCTTCACATTCCCCCTCCAGAAACTTGAGCACATAATCCAAGCTCACTCTCCCAGTTCCAGTACAGAATGCGGGGCAGCATTGCTGGAGGTGGCATCTTTCGGATGAGACATTAAACCAAGGCTCCGTCTGCTCTCTCAGGGGAATGTGAAAGATCCGATGACATGAAGAAGAACAGGAGAGTTCTCTCCGCTGCCCTGGTCCACATTTATCCTTCAACCAACATCACTAAAAAAAGATTATTTGCTTCAGTGTTTCTTCCTGAAAGGCGTGGATGGATGGAGTATGTACGGAAGCTGGAGGATTCCCCCTCGAGCTCGACACTCAGGAAGAAGGTTGAGTCTAGTGGGGAAAGCAACCTCTCTCTCCAGCTGGCAACTACTCCAAGGGCAGTATAGCTCGAAGGTTGTGAAAGGCTCTATATAAATGCAATTTCATCCTTCCTAGAGGTATCGACTCTGTAGCCCTTCACAACTGAGGCTGCAATGTGGGTCTTTTATTTATCTCTCCTGATCTTAGACTGATGCCGCACAGGATTGTAACCTCCTCCGTGGAGAGATTGGCAGATCATATTAGCCAAACGGGAAGCAGCATTGGGACTTCAGCAATGTCATTGCTACAATGGGGAATGATCCTTTATGTGTCAGCTGGCATCATGACGTGGAGGCCGAGAGCAGGGTCAGGCTTGAGATGCCAATGTATTATGTTGTTGCCTCTCCTAGTATGAACACAATCTTACCATTCTAGTAACCTTCGGGCCACTGGCGTATCATCATTATCATAGGCAGTCCCTCGAAATCGAGGAAGACTTGCTTCCACTCCAAAAGTGAGTCCTCAGGTGACTGAATTCGGGAATTACAGTCTCTGTCGCAGGTGGGACAGAGAGTCATTGGAGGAAAGGCTGGGTGGGGAGTCTGGTTTGCCATATGCTCCTTCCGCTGCCTGCGCTTGTTTTCTGTATACTCACGGCGTCGAGACTCGAGGTGCTCAGCGCCCTCCCGGATACTCTTCCTCCACTTAGGGCGGTCTTGGGCCAGGGACTCCCAGGTGTCGGTGGGGATGTTGCACTTTATCAAGGAGGCTTTGAGGGTGTCCTTGAAACGATTCCTCTGCTCACCTGGTGCTCGCTTGCCGTGTAGGAGTTCCGAGTAGAGCGCTTGCTTTGGGAGTCTTGTGTCGGGCATGCGAACAATGTGACCCGCCCAACGGAGCTGGTCGAGTGTGGTCAGTGCTTCGATGCTGGGGATGTTGGCCTGATCGAGAACACTGACGTTGGTGCCTCTGTCCTCCCAGAAGAATTGCAGGATCTTGCGGAGGCATCATTGGTGGTACTCGCGTGTAAATGCTGGGTGGGTAGGGCTAGGCAAATGTGTGTCTCTTAATGCCCTCCCCCGGAATATTGCAAGAACTGGACAGGGGGAGCAGGTGCAAATAAATGTTCCCTCTAATTTTTTTTTCATGCACGGTCCCTTTAAATTTACTGCACAGCCGCAATGGTATGTCTTCCAGCGACAGCGGCCAGTGAGTGGCCCGTGAGAGACCTCCCGAATGTTGGGCAGCTGCACCATTTTATAACCTGCACCATTTTATAACCGGCACAATTTTATTTTCCATTGAATCTCAGTTATCGCAGAGACTTTTTAAGTTCATTCTTAGGATGTGGGCATCGCTGGCAAGACAGGAATTTATTTTCCATCCCTAATTGCCCCTGAGAAGGTGGTGGTGAGCCGCCTTCTGGAAACGCTGCAGTCCATGTGGTGAAGGTACCTCCTTCATTGTTAACCTTGCAACAATGAAGGACCGGCGATATATTTCCAAGTCAAAATGTCCACTCAAAGGACGCGATTTCGCCAACAGTGGTGAGACTGGTGCGGCCAGCATTGGTGGCGTGTGCGGAAAGCGCTCCCGGCTCCAGCCCGCCCTTTCATAACAATCTTCCATTAATGGGGCTAGTTAATCCCGCCCTGCGAGGTTCCCAGCCAATTAACAGGAAACCGACTTGATGATGTCATCTGATGATGCGTCCTCAGGTGGTTTGCTTAAAGGGACCATGGCCAATCTTTTTTGTACAGTTGTTCTACAGCATTGAGGTGCAGGGCTGCACCCTGGCTCTCCCATGGCTCCCTCCAGATGCTTACGGAGGGAGTCAAAGGAGGTTCTCTACCCTTCCAATGGGTGGAAACAACCTCTCCAGGACACCAACGCAGTTTGGTTGTACATTGCACAGGAGAGCACAAACAGGGATGTGGTCAGGAACATCTGGCTGCAGTGGTGCAAACCTTTCAACGATCTCAGTAGATCATGGAACATTATTGCAGAGCCGCACTTAACCTCATCCTGCTGTGCCTCTCATCACATCCCCATCACTCTGCCTTGCCTACCCTACTCCTGCACATCCTTGCTCACACCAACTTACCTTGCACCTCCACCCAGCCCTCTATCTCTCTCACTCTATTTTATCACATCCCCATCTCACTAGCCACCCCTCACACTCACCATCATCCTAGTGCAATCATATCAACCAACAACACACAAGGATAGGCATTTGGGTGTTTTAGCCAATGTTCATGTGGAGTATCTGCTAATGTGTTATCAAACTAGTTTGACCACTTTGGGTTCTTGGACAGATTTGTGAGCACATTTGGAAGTGGCTTTGTGAGTTGTAGTGAATGGTCAGACATAATGGGTACCCTGCACAATGGTGATGATTGTGAAAGGAAGGGTTTGGGCATTGCAGGGATGCTTTACAGAGCTGTTGTGGGGTAGTGCCAAGCTGGGGCATCATGGAGCAGTCAGGGTGTACAGCATCAAATGAAGTAAATGTGGCCATGGTGAGGCCATCTCTGGCTTTCAGGGCAGCAATGTGGTCGGGTGCTGATGCCCTGTGTCCTGTGCAGCATCAGGTGATTGCGGAGAAGGTTTGTGTTGTTGTTGGTGATGCTGGTGTGCCTGGTGCTGCTGGTGTTGGGGCTGATCGTGGAGGGATGCTGAGGACCAAGGTGAAATTTTTTCAAGGGCAACGATGCTGCTGAAATAGATGGCAGTTGAGGTGGAGATGACAGAAGCGATCTGTCAATGGTGAGAGAGATTGTTCCAAGGAGGTGACTGTGAATAGTGAGTTCACGCAAACACTTCCAATTTGCAAACAGCTCAAACGTTTCTTCCAAATCCTGAAGGCTTCATCTTCTGACATTGGAAAGTGAACAGCTGTGAAATGGTAGTTTTTATACCACTTCTGCAGCTGTCAACTAGCCAAAGCAATGGAGAATCACTGAGAACCCAACACACGTACCCGGCATGAAGCATTGCAAATGCATTGAAAACTTGATAAAATGTAAAGTACCTGGGTAAAATCCTTTTAAATATTTTTAAATTACCTCTCAAGCATCATATCTGACTAGCCCGCTGCTTGCTGTCGGGTCTGTGTTCACACCCAGACCCGCCAATTGAGAAACTGACACAGAGGCAGGATCATGGTGGACTTCCGACTCGCTGTCAATCAGGGCCATTTTGCATTCGCAGGGCTGGGAAAATTCCAGCCAAAGTGCGATCCATATATGATCCCAAAACACTGATAAAAATTCTGGAATCCGATGGAATCCTGGGGAACAACAGTGTCTGGGGCTCTCAGTCTAGACTGCAAAAAATGGTGTCTATCCCCTTAACCATTCTTATTGATGCTGCATTCCTAACTGAATTACTAATCTCTCCATTTAAAGATAAGACTCTGGGTTTGAGCACATTTTATTATTTACTGAAAATAAAAGTATACATTCTGTTTTCAATAGAATGCGCCCATACTGAAAGGATGCACTAGTGGAGAAGTACTGCTGTACTTGAACAATGCGGAAATAGTATAAGATTATGAGGGGGCTTGACAAGGTGGATGCAGAGAGGATGTTTCCACTGATGGGGGAGACTAGAACTAGAGGGCATGATCTTAGAATAAAGGGCCGTCCATTTAAAACTGAGACGAGGAGGAATTTCTTCTCTCAGAGGGTTGCACATCTGTGGAATTTGCTGCCTCAGAGAGCTGTGGAAGCTGGGTCATTGAGTAGATTTAAGACAGAGATAGACAGTTTCTTAACTGATAAGGGATTAAGGGGTTATGGGGAGCGGGTAGGGAAGTGGACCTGAGTCCATGATCAGATCAACCATGATTGTATTGAATGGCGGAGCAGGCTCGAGGGGCCGTATGGCCTACTCCTGCTCCTATTTCTTATGTTCTTATGCAATAAAAAACACAAACAAAAACAGAAAATGCTGGAAATACTCAGCGGTTTAGGCAGCATCTGTGGAGCGAGAAACAGAGTTAGCGTTTCAGGTCTGTGACCTTTCATCAGAACTGGAAGATGTTACAGATGAGCAATGTAGAGGCAAGTGCAGAGTTAATGGTTCAGATCGGTGACCTTTCTTTAGAAACTCCTGATGAAGGGTCATGGACCTGAAACGTTAACTCTGTTTCTCTCTCCACAGATGCTGCCTGACCCACTGAGATTTCCAGCATTTTATGTTTTTATTTCAATTTCCAGCACCTGCAGTATTTTACTCTGTGCGATAAAAAGCTACATTTCTCTCATTCAGTCAACATACACCTGTGCCTCTATGACCAACCTGTGGGGCTGTCTAATATCGTCCCGCTCCCTGAAGGACAATCCGCACTCCCAGATGAAAGTTGTTCACTACCTCACTAACAGCACAAAATATCAGGCATTCGTTGTAATGAGAAGAGTTCTGCAATGAATATAATCTCACAGCATCTCAAAAGACTAATTATGAGTGCCTTTCACAGAAGACCTTTACAATTGGAGAAAACTTCAGAAAGGAGATCGATTAATCTCGAACCTGTCATCTTTATCAGACAATGTGGTACTAGAGCCGACCCACACATACATTCATCATCCTCTTAGACTCCTCGCTACATTTGGACTTTGGGCCAAGTGGTTTGCCTTGCTTAACCTGTCTTGTGTTGCTGGACTGCAAATAGCTTTGAGATTTTATGACACACCATAAATCATTGTTAATGTTATATAAAACTTCTTTCTTGAACGTGTTTTATTCCTAAAGGTTTTTTTTCTCTTCTTGGCTTGACAAGAGAAGAAAACCGATTGGTTGTTCGTTGACGAATGCTGTTCTTGGGCTGCTTCTGTTTGGCATTGCAAACATGTTCTCGCCTCCATCCCCCAAACCCCGCCCCCACCACCCGACCTGGCGGCCAATGAGCAAAGTGGATTATTTTAGCCACAAGTACATGAGAGATCACTGTGTGAAGTATGGGGGACAGGTTAGAGCAGGATTTTACACAAACGAGAGTTGTATTCCCTGGAATTTACATAGAAACATAGAAAATAGGTGCAGGAGTAGGCCATTCGGCCCTTCTAGCCTGCACCGCCATTCAATGAGTTCATGGCTGAACATTCAACTTCAGTACCCCATTCCTGCTTTCTCGCCATACCCCTTGATCCCCCTAGTAGTAAGGACCTCATCTAACTCCTTTTTGAATATATTTAGTGAATTGGTCTCAACAACTTTCTGTGGTAGAGAATTCCACAGGTTCACCACTCTCTGGGTGAAGAAGTTCCTCCGCATCTCGGTCCTAAATGGCTTACCACTTATCCTTAGACTGTGACCTCTGGTTCTGGACTTCCCCAACATTGGGAACATTCTTCTTGCATCTAACCTGTCTAACCCCGTCAGAATTTTAAATGTTTCTATGAGGTCCCCTATCATTCTTCTGAACTCCAGTGCTTACAAGCCCAGTTGATCCAGTCTTTCTTGATAGGTCAGTCCCGCCATCCCGGGAATCAGTCTGGTGAACCTTCGCTGCACTCCCTCAATAGCAAGAATGTCCTTCCTCAGGTTAGGAGAACAAAACTGTACACAATACTCCAGGTGTGGCCTCACCAATGCCCTGTACAACTGTAGCAACACCTCCCTGCCCCTGTACTCAAATCCCCTTGCTATGAAGGCCAACATGCCATTTTCTTTCTTAACCGCCTGCTGCACCTGCATGCCAACCTTCAATGACTGATGTACCATGACACCCAGGTCTCTTTGCACCTCCCCTTTTCCTAATCTGTCACCATTCAGATAATAGTCTGCCTCTCTGTTTTTACCACCAAAGTGGATAACCTCACATTTATCCACATTATACTTCATCTGCCATGCATTTGCCCACTCACCTAACCTATCCAAGTCGCTCTGCAGCCTCACAGCATCCTCCTCGCAGCTCACACTGCCACCCAACTTAGTGTCATCTGCAAATTTGGAGATACTACATTTAATCCCCTCATCTAAATCATTAATTTACAGTGTAAACAGCTGGGGCCCCAGCACAGAACCTTGCGGTACCCCACTAGTCACTGCCTGTCATTCTGAAAAGTACCCATTTACTCCTACTCTTTGCTTCCTGTCTGACAACCAGATCTCAATCCATGTCAGCACACTACCCCCAATCCCATGTGCTCTAACTTTGCACATCAATCTCTTGTGTGGGACCTTGTCGAACGCCTTCTGAAAGTCCAAATATACCACATCAACTGGTTCTCCCTTGTCCACTCTACTGGAAACATACTCAAAAAATTCCAGAAGATTTGTCAAGCATGATTTCCCTTTCACAAATCCATGCTGACTTGGACCTATCATGTCACCTCTTTCCAAATGCACTGCTATGACATCCTTAATAATTGATTCCATCATTTTACCCACTACCGATGTCAGGCTGACCGGTCTATAATTCCCTGTTTTCTCTCTCCCTCCTTTTTTAAAAAGTGGGGTTACAGTTGCTACCCTCCACTCTATAGGAACTGATCCAGAGTCAATGGAATGTTTAAAAATGACTGTCAATGCATCCACTATTTCCAAGGCCACCTCCTTAAGTACTCTGGGATGCAGTCCATCAGGCCCTGGGGATTTATCGGCCTTCAATCCCATCAATTTCCCCAACACAATTTCCCGGCTAATAAGGATTTCCCTCAGTTCTTCCTCCTTACTAGACCCCCCGACCCCTTTTATAACCGGAAGGTTGTTTGTGTCCTCCTTCGTGAATACCGAACCAAAGTATTTGTTCAATTGGTCCGCCATTTCTTTGTTCCCCGTTATGACTTCCCCTGATTCTGACTGCAGGGGACCTACGTTTGTCTTTACTAACCTTTTTCTCTTTACATATCTATAGAAAGTTTTGCAATCCGTCTTAATGTTCCCTGCAAGCTTCTTCTCATATTCCATTTTCCCTGCCCTAATCAAGCCCTTTGTCCTCCTCTGCTGAGTTCTAAATTTCTCCCAGTCCCCAGGTTCACTGCTATTTCTGGCCAATTTGTATGCCACTTCCTTGGCTTTAATACTATCCCTGATTTCCCTTGATAGCCATGGTTGAGCCACCTTCCCTTTTTTATTTTTATGCCAGACAGGAATATACAATTGTTGTAGTTCATCCATGCGGTCTCTAAATGTCTGCCATTGCCCATCCACAGTCAACCCCTTAAGTATCATTCGCCAATCTATCCTAGCCAATTCATGCCTCATACCTCAAAGTTACCCTTCTTTAAGTTCTGGAAGAAGGTTAAGGGGTGATCTAATCGAATTTTTCCAGATATTAAGGGGAACTGATATGGTAGACAGAGAGAAACTATTTCTGCTGGTTGGGGAGGCTATGTCTAGGTGGCATAGTCTAAATATTAGAGCCAGGTCTTTCAGGAATGAAATTAGGAAACACTTCTACTGCAGTATAATGTGGATAAATGTGAGGTTAAGACAGAATATTTTCTGAATGGCGGCAGATTAGGAAAAGGGGAGGTGCAACTGGACCTGGGTGTCATGGTTCATCAGTCATTGAAAGTTGGCATGCAGGTGCAGCAGGCGATGAAGAAAGCAAATGGCATGTTGGCCTTCATAGCTAGGTGATTTGAGTAAAGGAGCAGGGAGGTCTTACTGCAGTTGTACAGGGCCTTGGTGAGGCCTCACCTGGAATATTGTGTTCAGTTTTCGTCTCCTAATCTGAGGAAGGACATTCTTGCTATTGAGGGAGTGCAGCGAAGGTTCACCAGACTGATTCCCGGGATGGCTGGACTGACATATGAGGAGAGACTGGATCGACTGGGCCTGTATTCACTGGAGTTTAGAAGAATGAGAGGGGATTTCATAGAAACATATAAAATTCTGACAGGACCGGACAGGTTAGATGCAGGAAGAATGTTCCCGATGTTTATGAAGTCCAGAACTAGGGGTCACAGTCTAAGGATAAGGGGTAAGACATTTAGAACCGAGATGAGGAGAAACTTCTTCCCTCAGAGAGTTGGTAAACTGTGGAATTCTCTACTGCAGAGAGCTGTTGATGCTAGTCCGTTAGATATATTCAAGAGGGAGTTAGATATGTCCCTTATGGCTAAAGGGATCAATGTATATGGAGAGAATGCGGGAAAAGGGTACTGAGTAGAATGATCAGCCATGATCTTATTGAATGGTGGTGCAGGCTCGAGGGGCTGAATGGCCTACTCCTGCACATAGTTTCTATGTTTCTATGTTTCTACACACAAAGTGGGTAGAAGTTTGGAACACTCTTCTGCCAATGGCAATTGCTGCTTGGTCAATTGTTAATTTTAAATCTGAGATTAACAGATTTTTGTTAACCAAAGATATTAAGGGTTATGGAGTAAGGTCACAGATCAGCCATGATCTCATTGAATGGCGGAACAGGCTTGAGAGGCCGAATGACCTATTCGTGTTGCTATGTTCCTATGATATTCCACCCATTCCTTGGGTGGAATTACCTATAAGCCAAAAGGTAATAGACGCAGGATAACACCAACTTCAAATTGGTCCTCGTAGCTCTGACTTTGTGCCCAGAATTTGGGCACAACGCATAGCAATTTCTGCCCTTGGTGTGACCTTCAAACACTTGCAGGTCAGATATAGCTCAGTTGAATGCAGAGTAAAGCTCTCTCTACTGTACACTTTAAAATATGCCCTCATCCTAAGCTCAGGCCTACCCCGTCCCTCCATGGCCCCATCGCATGCCACTAGTGCGATCGTTCCCATTTCAAACATCTGCAGCCCTCGGACCTTTCTGAACGAAATTGCCAATTTAGTGTGGAATTAGGGGCAGTTGAGCACATTGCGGCCCATTGGTTGCCTAGTTTGCTGCTTCACCACACTGATGTTCCAAGGCACTTGTGAAAGCGCTCGCTGTTCACTGTGGTGTGCTGCACCGCGTTTCGGGAATAGTTACTGGCGCATCAAATTGGAGACGTACTAGCTGATCTTTTATCTATTGAGAATTAACCTGTGTCGGTTCTATCTAAGTGTGGCTGTGTGTTGGGTGAGTGGGTATTTAGGTTGACTGTGTGAATATATGTGTGCATGTTGGAAGTGTGTGTGTTTGTGTGTTCGGCGAATGGGTTTAAACTGGATAGGTGTGGGAGAGTCTGTTGAATGAGTGTGTGGGTATATGTTCGACGTATGTATGGGTGTAGGTTGGATGTGTTGTGTACTGACAGAGTGAAAAAAACAGGAAGTGACGTATAGGGACAGAAAAGGGTGAAAAGGGAAAAGGGCTAACTAACAGAAAAACGGAGAGTCAGGATAAATGGTTCATTCTCTGGTTGGCAATCAGTAACCAGTGGGGTGCCGCAGGAATCAGTGCTGGGACCCCAACTATTTACAATCTATATTAACCACTTGGAAGAAGGGACCCAGTGTAATGTAGCCAAGTTTACTGATGATACAAAGATGGGAGGAAAAGCAATGTGTGAGGAGGACACAAAAAATCTGCAAAAGGACATAGACAGGCTATTGAGTGGGCAAAAATTTGGCAGATGGAGTATAATGTTGGAAAGTGTGAGGTCATGCACTTTGGCAGAAAAAATCAAGGAGCAAGTTATTATTTAAATGGAGAAAGATTTCAAAGTGCTGCAATATAGCAGGACCTGGGGGTACTTGTGCATGAAACACAAAAGGTTAATATGCAGATACAACAAGTGATCAGGAAAGCCAATGGAATCTTGGCCTTTATTGCAAAGGGGATGGAGTATAAAAGCAGGGAAGTCTTGCTGCAGCTATGCAGGGTATTGGTGAGGCCACACTTGGAATACTGCATGCAGTTTTGGTTTCCATATTTACAAAAGGATATACTTGCTTTGGAGGCAGTTCAGAGAAGGCTCACTAGGCTGATTCTGGGGATGAGGGGGTTGACTTATGAGGAAAGGTTGAGTAGATTGAGCCTCTACTCATTGGAATTCAGAAGAATGAGAGGTGATCTTATTGAAACATATTTCTTATGTTCTTATGTTCTTAAACCAGATTGGTTCCTTGGATGGGGAAGAAGCGGATTGCCTGTATTAACTGAGAGGGAGTGGATAGGGAAACTATTAACATTAACAGGGAGGATAACTGTGCAGAGCAAGATCCCACAAACAGCAAGTAGATAAATAACCAGAAGTTTTTTTTTATGATGTTGTTTGAAGAGTAAATGTTGGCCAGAATATAAGAATATAAGAAATAGGAGCAGGAGTCAGCCATTTGGCCCCTCGAGCGTGCTCCACCATTCAATAAGATCATGGCTGACCTGATCATGGGCTCAGCTCCACTTCCCTGCCCGCTCCCCATAACCCTTGACTCCCTTATCATTCAAAAATCTGTCTATCTCCGCCTTAAATGTATTCAATGACCCAGCCTCCACAGCTCTCTGGGGCAGAGAATTTCAAAGATTCACGACCCTCTGAGAGAAGAAATTCTTCCTCATTTCCATTTTAAACGGGCAACCCCTTATTCTGAGACTGTGCCCCCTAGTTCCAGATTCCACCACGAGGGGAAACATCCTCTCTGCATCTACCCTGTCAAGCCTCCTCAGAAGCTTATAAGCTTCAATTAGAACACTGTGGAGAACTCCCCAGCTCTTCTTTGAAGAGTTCCATGGGATTTTTTAACATCCATCCGAGAGTACTGACAGGGACCTTGATTTAATGACTCAACCCTCTGCTCTGGGAGCGTCAGCCTGCATTTTGTGCTCAAGGCTCCGGAGTGGGACTTAAACCCACAACCCTCTAACAGAGGCGATAGTGTCGCCCACTGAGCCACGACTCACAATGATAGTGTTATTGGATGTACGTCAGGGAAACAGTAGGTACTCAGCCCATAATTTTCCATCTATTTTAACGGCGATAAATTTGAACACTAAGTTTAAAATGGATGATATATTATTAATTCCATGAGTACCTCATTGTGTGAAGAACTGTCTTCAACTCCACGAGTATACATATCTATGACTTTCCCTTCTCTGCATTAATGCATTAACCTTTTAATCGATCTGACATTAGCTCCCAGAATAAATTACACGAATGTCAAGCCACATAATTAGCTCCATGAATAAATTATGTTGACGAATTGCGTCATTTTTAACAAATTCATTCTTGAGCTGCGGGCCAAGGCTGGCATTTATTGCCCGTCCCGAATCGCCCTTGTGAAGGTGGTGGTGAGTCGACTTCTTGAACCGCTGCAGTCCATGTGGTGAAGATACTCCCACAGTGTTGTTAGGGAGGGGTTTAACCCAGCGCCGATGAAGGAACAGCGATATATTTCCATGTCAGGATGGTGTGTGACTTGGAGGGGAACTTGGAGGTGATGGTGTCCCCATGCACCTGCTGCCCTTGTCCTTCTGGGGGGTCGAGGATATGCGTTTGGGAGGTGTTGCCGAAAAAGCCTTGGTGAGTTGCTGCAGTGCATCCGTGAACACTGCAGCCACGGTACGCTGGCGGGGGTGGGAGTGGACGTTTAAGCTCACGGCTGGGGTGCCAACAAGCGGATTGCTTTGTCTTGCACGGTCTTGAGCTCCTTGGCTGTTGTTGCAGCTACATTTTTTAAAAATGTGTTCATCCCTGGGATATGGGCGTTGCTGGCAAGGCCGGCATTTATTGCCCGTCCCTAATCGCCCTTGAGAAGGTGGTGGTGAACTATATTCTTGAACCGCTGCAGTCCGTGTGGTGAAGGTACTCTCACGGTGACTTTGGTGTAGCAGTTTTCATAGAAATGAGTGGGACATTTCAGCGGCCAGTCTTGAGTCAACCACATTGCTGTGTGTCTGGAGTCACGTATAGGCCAGACCAGGTAATAAGAACATGAGAACTTAGGAAATAGGAACAGGAGTAGGCCATACGGCCCCTCGAGTCTGCTCCGACATTCAATAAGATCGTGGCTGATCTGATCATGGACTCAGCTCCACTTCCCTGCCCGCTCCCCATAACCCCTTATCCCCTTATCGTTTAAGAAACTATTTCTGTCTTAAATTTATTCAATGTCCCAGCTTCAACAGTTCTCTCCAGCAGCGAATTCCACAGATATATAACCCTGAGAGAAGAAATATCTCCTCATCTCAGTTTTAAATGGGCAGCCCCTTATTCTAAGATTATGCCCTCTCGTTCTAGTCTCCCTCATCAGTGGAAACATCCTCTCTGCATCCACCATGTCAAGCCTCCTCATAATCATAAGGACGGCAGATTTCCTTTCATAAAAGGCATTACTGAACCAGTTGGATTTTTACGACAGTCCTGTCGTTTCATGGTCACCGTTACTGATACAAGCGGGGCGAAATTCGGTAACGTCCCGTTTGGGGCAGTAATTTTTTACTTTTAGAAAATCTAACATCCAGCGAAATGCCTTGCTAAATTGTATGAAATGTGGGGTTTTCGCCTCAGCGATGACGGGGGCGGTAAATGAGGGGCCAATGGCCTCAGCTGGGTGCTGCCCATCGAGGGCATCCTGCAAGGCCATGTGTACTCTCTGGCCCTGATACACAGCAACCTTCCACCAGCTGTGCTGCAACCACAGGGGGCACACTGCAGAGCAGCTCTCGAATTGTTAAAGCAAAGAGGGGATATGAGGAAATGCACACGGGTGATTAGTAAATACATTATGAAGGCATTTTTGGCGGGTTTATAAATTTGCATTGGAATGTTTCATCTTTGCTGTTGTGTCTTATTTCAGTTTTGGGGCTTTGGTATGGAAGGACAAATGGACAGGGTGCTGGGGGCGTCCAGAGGGAACAGTAGGTCGGACGCAATTCACTGGAATCGAACTCTGGACCGCCCTTGCACAATCGCAATTAACTCGCTGCCTCCTCCATCGGTGTTGTTTCTCCTTGTCCTGCTCCTCCTCATCCTCCTGGTCTTCCTCCTCCTCCCCCTCCTGCTCCTCTCCTCCTCCTGCTCTTCCTCCTCATCCTCCTCCTTGTGCTCTTCATACTCCTCCTCGTCCTCATCCTCCTCTCCTCCTGCTCCTCCTCCTCATCCTCCTCCTGTTTCTCCTCCTCCTCCTGCTCTTCCTTCCCTCGTCCTGCTTTTCCTTCTCGTCCTCCTCCTCCTCATCCTCTTCATACTCCTCTTCCTACTCTTCCTCCTCCTCCCAACCCTCCTCCTGCTCTTCCTCTTCCTCCCCTCCTTCTGCTCTTTCTCTCGTCCCCCTCCTCCTGATCATCCTCCTCTTCCTCCCCTTCTCCTCCCACTCCTCCTGCTGCTTTTCCTTCTCGTCCTCCTCCTCCTCCTCGTCCTACTCCTCTGCTCCTCCTCCTCCTCCTCGTCCTACTCCTCCTGCTCCTCCTCCTCCTCCTCGTCCTGCTCCTCATCCACCTCCTCCTCATGCTCCTGCTCCTCCTCCTCCTCCTCCTCCATCTCCTCGTCCTCCTCCTCATCATCATCATCCTCTTCCTTGTCCTCCTCCTCCTGCTCCCCCTTGTTCTCCTCCTCCTCCTCAGGTGGTTCAGTATGCCTGGTGGCAATGGCTGCGCCCTCATGATGGCCAGATTGTGCAGCATGCAACAGATGACAACGAATAGGGGCACCCGCCCAGCCGAGTACTGGAGGACTCCTCCCGAGTGGTTAAGGCAGTGGAACCATTGCTTCAGCGCTCCGATGGTCTGCTCAGTGATGTTCCTGGTGGCAGCATGGCTCTCATTGTATGAGTGCTGGACACAAGTGTTGGGGTTGCGGAGGGGATGAGGGGAGTCATGAGCCAGATAGAGAGCAGATAGCCTTGTCTCTGAACAGCCAGCTGTGAGTTTGATGTGGTGGCTGGAAGAGAGCTGGCACACCGGTCTGGCGCAGTATGAAGACATCATGGCTTCTTCCAGGAGAGTGGGCATTGACGGTGAGGATTCTACATGTGTGGTCACACACCAGCTGCACATGCAGTGAGTGGTAGCCCTTTGCCATTACCGAAGACCTCAGGATTGTGATGCGGTGCCCGCAAAGCGATGTGGGTGCAGTCAATAGCAGCCTGCACCATGGGAAGCCCACTACCCTGCTGAAGCCACATGCGCACACGCTAGTCGTGGGGAAGGAAAAGTGGCCGCTCTTCCTTCTGTACAGAGCATCTGTGACCTCGCAGATGGAGCGATGGACGTCAAACTGGGAGATATTGGAAATGTAACGCCCCTATTTGAAAAAGGAGGCAGACAAAAGCAGGAAATTATAGACCAGTTTGCCTAACATCTGTGGATGGGAAAATGTTGGTGTTATGTTGTAATGTACTTACGAATGACTCCACGAGGCAAAGTGTTATACTCAAACTGTAGTGACCTTGGTCCTTTATTCGTAACTCCAGAGTGAGGCAGCCGCATGGTGACTACCCTTTTATACAGCCCCTGCCACCAGGGCAGGAAACCCCGGTCTCCACCAGTTACACCCTCTAGTGGTGCCAGCATATATTTACAGAGTGTAAACAGTATTGATAGTGTATCAGGTAAACAAGTCTTCATCTTATGCAACTATACAGTGACTACACAAGGAGTATATCTATAGTCTGCACATACAACATCACTCTCTCCCAAGTCCTTTGTGCTGATTACCTTTGCACTATGTACTCTGGCTTAGCTCTCCCCAGACTTAAGTGCCAATAGTCCTTGCACCTTGGCTGTGCTTTGGTTTGGCTCTCTCCCTGTTAAATCCAAGTCCTCTTGCCACAACTTTGGGTAGTGGTTACCAGTTTGGATGGTTCGATGATGCAGTGGAGGTCCCAGTGGGTTCTGGGTGTGATCCATGTGTGTGTCCACAGCTACATACATCCATTTACCCCCTTCACAGCGAGATCATGCAGCTGGTCCGTTAAATTAACATACAGGATCAGACACATTGCAAGTACAAAGAAAGGAAGAAGAAAAACATAACTTGGTTCAGTGACTTACATTCGTTACGTTTTATGGTCGTGCGCCAGGATTGGGTAGATTGCATTTATGGTTCAGTCATGGTCAGTACTGAGGTAGCAGTACAGGTATGCGAGGACACTGGTTCCAGAGCAACCAGATGGGGTCCTAGTCGTCTGATGGCGGCGTGGGCTTGATTCGCTCACATTGCCAGGACTCAGGACCTTTGCCGTTGCCTAGTGGTGGGCAGAGCCACAGATGCGTGTGGCCTCACTGTCCTCCTTTGAGGGCTGCAGAATCTTCTGCCTGCTCTCTAACGGTGTTGGGAACCTGGCTGTTCCAGGTCCCATTTGGGGAACTCGTTGGCTCTGACATTTCGCTCCCGGACATGGCCGAGGTAGCGACTGGGTCTGGGGGCTGCGCCGTCCCCACCCGCAATGGTGGCTGACTGCGCGAATTAGTGCCGTTTTTGTTTCCAGGTCAGTGGCGAATAGTGCCATCAGATGCCTGCAGTGTGGGATAGACATGGGGCAGGGTATCAGGATCAGTGCCTTCACCGTCATGAGGCCGCTGGCCTATAACTTGTGGGGAATCCTGGGGCAGGGCATCAGGATCAGTGCCTTCACCCTCCCGAATTCGCTCACTTGCTACTTTGGGGACACTCTATTCCCGACATCTCGCAACAACATTTTGTTCTTTACATTAGGAATAGTACTGACAGCTCGCAACAACATTTTGTTCAAAATCTTAATCGGTTCATTACATTGATTGCCATGCATACAATGTCTCTTTAAGTTCAGTTGGTTGCAGGTCTCCTTTAAGAGAACCCTGCTGGTTTTACCCCAATCCAATCTTTTGTTAGACACCACGTGTTGGTCCCTCAGCGTTACACCTCATGGTATTGCCACGGCCATCTTTTTTTTCAGCCACGCTGCCCCTCGCTGCAGCAGGGACTCCATCTTGCCTCTGTCCTCGAGACCGATTGCCTTGATCCTTCTCTCCCTCGATTCTGACACAAAAGCAGGAAGAGTGCCTGTGAATTCGATCTTCCTCCCCAGGAGTCCTGCCACTGGAGCCGGGAAGATACTTTTAGGTCGTTCCGGTCGGATCATTGCCACGCAGTCATGATGGCCCAAGCGAAGGTGAGGTTTTGCTCTGCCTCTGAGCATGGGGGACATAGATTGCTGGAGTGAAGAGCTCTTCCCATTTCCACTGGATCTTCCCAATCCACCTTCTTCCGAGTAGCGTTGGACGATCACCTGCAACAATCCACAGAGGTAACTTGTGCACCACGTCATGATGGATTACATTTACATCCGCACTACCAAGGACTGGGATCAGCTGTTTGGTGTAGCTGCACAACTTTTCCTGTACTGGAACCAGCTCGGGTCATTTTTCATTCCATTGCCTCTCAAAGGCATCCTGGTTCATCACTGACTGGCTAGCTCCCGTATTCACTTCCATGAAGACTAAAACGCCATATCCCTTGATCCCCCTAGTAGTAAGGACCTCATCTAACTCCTTTTTGAATATATTTAGTGAATTGGCCTCAACAACTTTCTGTGGTAGAGAATTCTACAGGTTCACCACTCTCTGGGTGAAGAAGTTCCTCCGCATCTCGGTCCTAAATGGCTTCCCCCTTATCCTTAGACTGTGTCCCCTGGTTCTGGACTTCCCCAACATTGGGAACATTCTTCCTGCATCTAACCTGTCTAACCCCGTCAGAATTTTAAACGTTTCTATGAGGTCCCCTCTCATTCTGCTGAACTCCAGTGAATACAAGCCCAGTTGATCCAGTCTTTCTTGATAGGTCAGTCCCGCCATCCCGGGAATCAGTCTGGTGAACCTTCGCTGCACTCCCTCAATAGCAAGAATGTCCTTCCTCAGGTTAGGAGACCAAAAGTGTACACAATACGCCAGGTGTGGCCTCACCAAGGCCCTGTACAACTGTAGCAACACCTCCCTGCCCCTGTACTCAAATCCCCTCGCTATGAAGGCCAACATGCCATTTGCTTTCTTAACTTCCGCAAGGTTATTTGTGTCTTCCTTCGTGAAGACAGAACCAAAGTATTTGTTCAATTGGTCTGCCATTTCTTTGTTCTCCATTATAAATTCACCTGAATCTGACTGCAATGACCTACGTTTGTCTTCTTTAATCGTTTTCTCTTCACATATCTATAGAAGCTTTTGCAGTCAGTTTTTATGTTCCCAGCAAGCTTCTTTTCGTACTCTATTTTCCCACCACTTAATTAAACCCTTTGTCCTCCTCTGCTGAATTCTAAATTTCTCCCAGTCCTCAGGTTTGCTGCTTTTTCTATCCAATTTATATGCCTCTTCCTTGGATATAACACTATCCTCAATGTCACTTGTTAGCCACGGTTGAGCCACCTTCCCCGTTTTATTTTTACTCCAGACAGGGATATACAATTGCTGAAGTTCATCCATGTGATCTTTAAATGTTTGCCATTGCCTCGCCACCGTCAACCCTTTAAGTATCATTTGCCAGTCTATTCTAATCAATTCACACCTCAAACCATCGAAGTTACTTTTCCTTAAGTTCAGGACCCGAGTTTCTGAATTAACTGTATCACTCTCCATCTTAATAAAGCATTCTACCATGTTATGGTCACTCTTTCCCAAGGGGCCTCGCACAAAAAGATTGCTAATTAGTTCCTTCTCATTACAGATCACCCAGTCGAGGATGGCCAGCTCACTAATTGCTTCCTCGACATATTGCTCAAGAAAACCATCCCTAATACACTCCAGGAAATCCTCCTACACCGCATTGCTACCAGTTTGGTTAGACCAATCAATATGTAGATTGAAGTCACCCATGATAACTGCTGTACCTTTATTGCATGCATCCCTAATTTCTTGTTTGATGCTGTCCCCAATCTTATTACTACTGTTTGGTGGTCTGTACACAACTCCCACTAACGTTTTCTGCCCTTTGGTATTCCGTAGCTCCACCCATACCAATTCCACATCATCCAAGCTAATGTCCTTCCTTACTATTGCATTAATTTCCTCTTTAACCAGCAATGCCACCCCAGCTCCTTTTCCTTACTGTCTATCCTTCCGAAATGTTGAATACCCCTGGATGTTGAGTTCCCAGCCTTGGTCACCCTGGAGCCATGTCTCCATGATGCCAATTACATCATACCTGTTAACTGCTATCTGTGCAGTTAATTCATTCACCTTAATCCGAATATTCCTCGCATTGAGGCACAGAGCCTTCAGGCTTGTCTTTCTAACACATTTTTCCCCTTTAGAATTTTGCTGTAATGTGGCCCTTTTTGCTTTTTGCCTTCGGTTTCTCTGCCCTCCACTTTTACTTTTCTTCTTTCTATCTTTTGCTTCTGCCCCCATTCTACTTCCCTCTGTCTCCCTGCATAGGTTCCCATCCCCCTGCCATATTAGTTTAAATCCTCCCCAACAGCACTAGCAAACACTCTCCCGAGGACATTGGTTCCGGTCCTGTCCAGGTGCAGACCATCCGGTTTGTACTGGTCCCACCTGCCCTAGAACTGTTTCCAATGTCCCAGAAATTTGAATCCCTCCTCAAGCATCGTATTCACCTGAGCTATCCTGCGATTCCTAATCTGACTAGCACGTGGCACTGTTAGCAATCCTGAGATTACTACTTTTGAGGTCCTACATTTTAATTTCGCTCCTAGCTCCCTAAATTCGTCTTGTAGGACTTCATCCCGTTTTTACCTATATCGCTGGTACCTATATGCACCATGACAACTGGCTGTTCACCCTCCCTTTTCAGAATGCCCTGCACCCGCTCCAAGACATCCTTGACCCTTGCACCAGGGAGGCAACATACCATCCTGGAATCTCGGTTGCGGCCGCAGAATCGTCTATCTAGTGCCCTTACAATTGAATCCCCTTTCACTATAGTTCTCCCACTCTTTTTCCTGCCCTCCTGTGCAGCAGAGCTCGCCACTGTGCCATGAACTTGGCTGTTGCTGCCCTCCCCTGATGAGTCATTCCCCTCAACAGTACTCAAAGCGGTGTATCTGTTTTGCAGGGGGATGACCGCAGGGGACCCCTGCACTACCTTCCTTGCACTGCTCTTCCTGTTGGTCACCCATTCCCTATCTGGTTGAGTACCCTTTACCTGCGATTAGACCAACTCACTAAACGTGTTATTCACATCATTCTCAGCATCGTGGATGCTCCAGAGTACATCCACCCGCAGATCCAGTGCCGTAATGCTGCAGGCAGATGCACTTCCCGCACACATAGTTGTCAGGGACACCAGAAGCGTCCCTGACTTCTCACATAGTACAGGAGAAGCATAACACGTGTCCGAGCTCTCCTGCCATGACTTAACCCTTAGATAAACTTAATTTGGCAACAACGTTACTTACTGATAAAAGAAGAAGTAAAACTACTTACCAATCACCAGCCAATCACTTACCCCCTTGGCTGTGACGTCATCTTTCGATTTCCTTCTACTTCTTTTTTGCCTCCTCACCCTGCTGCAGCTGCACCGGCTAGGCCTCTCCGACCACGAACTGCTGACGGGCCTTTTATAGGCCTCCCCCACGCTGCCTCATGAATGACTGCTGCCCCCCACTGGCTTCCTGGCCCTCAGGTCTGCAGTGAGTGTAGAATCTGTGCCTGGCTGTGATGATGCTCTATTTTGGTTTTATTTGGTCCCGAATTAGTTCAGTCAGCTCATCGTATGTCTTCTCCTTGGCCTTCGTGGGTGCCAGCAAGCCCCTGTTGAGGCAATAGACCTCGGGCCCACAGCTGGTCAGCAGCATAGCCTTGTGTTTCTCCGCCGATGTGTCTGTCTCCCCTGCCAGGTCGTTTGCCACGAAATATAGCTTGAACCTTTCCGTGAAGGCATCCCAATCATCACCCTCTGCAAAGTCTTTTAGTGTGTCAAAGGTAGCCATAATTGCGTGAAAGTTCGTATTCTCGTCGCCAGGTGTTATGTCTGTAATGTACTTATAAATGACTCCACGAGGCAAAGTGTTGTACTCAAATAGTGACCTTGGTCCTTTATTCTTAACTCCAGAGTGAGGCAGCCGCATGGTGGCTACCCTTTTATACAGCCCCTGCCACCAAGGCAGTAAACCCCGGTCTCCAACAGTTGCACCCTCTAGTGGTGCCAGCATAGTAGATACACAGAGTAAACCTTATTGATAGTACATCAAGTAAACAAGTCTCCATCTTATGCAACTATACAGTGACTACACAGAGAGTATATCTATAGACTGCATATATAACAGTTGAAGTCCATTATTAAAGAAGCAGTAGCAGGACATTTGGAAATGCAAAATTCGGTCAGGCAGAGTCAGAATGGATTTATGAAGGGAAAGTCATGTTTGACAAATTTGCTGGAATTCTTTGAGGATGTAACAACCATGGTGGATAAAAGGGAACCAGTGGATGTGGTGTATTTGGACTTCCAGAAAGCATTTGACAAGGTGCCACATAAAAGGTTACTGCACAAGATAAAAGTTCACGGGGTTGGGGGTGATATATAGGGTATTGGCCAATGAAAAGAAACAGAGAGTCAGGATAAATGGTTCATTCTCGGGTTTGAAATCAGTAACCAGTGGGGTGCCACAGGGATCAGTGCTGGGACCCCAACTATTTACAATCCATATTAACAACTTGGAAGAAGGGACTAAGTGTCACGTAGCCAAGTTTGCTGATAATACAAAGATGACAGAAAAAGCAATCTGTGAGGAGGTCACAAAAAATCTGCAAAAGGACATAGACAGGCTAAGTGAGCGGGCAAAAATTTGGCAGATGGAGTATAATGTTAGAAAGTGTGAGGTCATGCACTTTGGCAGAAAAAAATCAAAGAGCAAGTTGTTATTTAAATGGAGAAAGATTGCAAAGTGCTGCAGTACAGCGGGACCTGGGGGTACTTGTGCATGAAACACAAAAGGTTAGAATGCAGGTTCAGCAAGTGATCAGGAAGGCCAATGGAATCCTGGCCTTTATTGCAAAGGGGATGGGGTATAAAAGCAGGGAAGTCTTGCTACAGTTGTACAGGGTATTGGTGAGGCCACACCTGGAATATTGCGTGCAGTTTTGGTTTCCATATTTACGAAAGGATATACTTGCTTTGGAGGCAGTTCAGAGAAGGTTACAAGGTTGATTCCGGAGATGAGGGGGTTGACTTATGAGGAAAGGTTGAGTAGGTTGGGCCTGTACACATTGGAATTGAGAAGAATGAGAGGTGATCTTATAGAAACATATAAGATTATGAGGGGGCTTGACAAGATGGATGCAGAGAGGATGTTTCCACTGATAGGGGAGACTAGAACTAGAGGGCATGATCTTAGAATAAGGGGCCACCCATTTAAAACTGAGATGAGGAGAAATTTCTTCTCTCAGAGGGTTATGAATCTGTGGAATTCTCTGCCACAGAGAGCTGTGGTAGCTGGGACTTTGAATACATTTAAGACAGAGATAGACAGTTTCTTACACGTTAAGTGAATAAGGGCTTCTGGAGAGCGGGCGGGAAAGTGGACCTGAGTCCATGATCGGATCAGCCATGATCGTATTAAATGGTGGAGCAGGCTCAAGGGGCCGTATGTCCTACTCCTGCTCCTATTTCTTATGTTCTCATGTTCTTATGTTTTTATATCTCCTGTCGCTCCCTGGAACGATCCATTGGTGTTGAAATTGAACAAGAACAAGAGAAAGCCATCCTCACACCTCGTTTGAGGCTCGAGGTCTGTTTGCAGGAGATGCTACAGCCCTGTGACCACATCCTTGCTAAAGCGCAGCCTTCGAACACACTGTTCCTCAGTGAAATTGGTGTAGGGGAACTTCTGCCAGAATACCCGGGGACAGTAAGGTCTCCTTTTGCCATCTCTGTTGGGCCTTATCCCACTGGCCAATTTTGCTGCCTTGCTCCCTGACCTGCTCCCTGTCTCTCTCCCTGCTCCTCTCCCTGTCCCCTCTCCCTCGATCTGTCCCTCTTTCTCTCCCTCTCCCTGTCCTCTCTCCCTCTATCTGTCCCTCTTTCTCTCCCTCTCCCTGTCCCCTCTCCCTCTATCTGTCCCTCTTTCTCTCCCTCTCCCTGTCCCCTCTCCCTCTCCCTGTCCCTCTCCCTCTCCCTCTCCCTGTCCCTCTCCCTCTCCCTGTCCCTCTCCCTCTTCTTCTCCCTGTTCCTGTCCCTCTCCCTGTCCCTCTCCCTCTCCATCTCACTGTCCCTCTCCCTCTCCCTCTCCCACTCCCTCTCCCTGCCCCTCTCCCCTCTCCCTATCCCTGTCCCTCTCCCTGTCCCTCTCCCTCTCCCTCTCACTGTCCCTCTCCCTCTCCCTGTCCCTCTCCCTCTCCCTCTCCCTCTCCCTGTCCCTCTCCCTCTCCATCTCACTGTCCCTCTCCCTCTCCCTGTTCCTCTCCCTCTCCCTCTCACTGTCCCTCTTCCTCTCCCTGTCCCTCTCCGTCTCCCTCTCCCTGTCCCTCTTCCTCCCCCTCTCCCTCTCCCTGTCCCTCTCCCTCTCCATCTCACTGTCCCTCTCCCTCTCCCTCTCCCTCTCCCACTCCCTCTCCCTGCCCCTCTCCCCTCTCCCTATCCCTGTCTCTCTCCCTGTCTACTCTCCCTGCCCCCTCTCCCTGCCCCTCTCCCTCTCCCTCTCCCACTCCCTCTTGCTGTCCCCTCTCCCTGTCCCTCTCTCTGTGTTGCCCCATGATGTTCTCTGTGCCTGTCTCTCTGAATTATTTCTGACTTTGGTGATGTCGGAGCAGGACGTCGAGTGCCATAACAGCCCCCATGGAGCGAGACAATTTTGTGATTTCAAATCTGCCCTTAATGTTAGAGGGGAATGGTTCGGAGGCAGAACAGTCCTTGAAGTCAAAATCGCTGCAAAATGTCCACCAGGTACTATGTGTCAGCAAGTTGCAAGGAAACATGGTGAACAAGAGTTTTTTCCAAGATAGCGCTTTTAAAAAGCGCTCCACTAGCCGTCTCCCGGCTAAAGCTGACATTGTGTCCGCCAGGCGGTAAGTGTGGAGGTGTGGCCGAATTTCACTTCTGGGACGCTAATGCGGCGCTGTTCACGGCAATGACATTATCATCGGGGCGACAGCTGAGCGGAGCGCTTCTGGCAGGAATGAGGTGGTACCGCGTAGCGACGCCGATAAAACCCGCCCAATTCCGCCGGGGCGGGCGGGGGGGGGGGGCGCTGTTTTCACTGCGCCAGGGCGAAAAACCTTTTGTGCCCCATTAGGCTCACAAGAGGCCAATTTCGGCCCGAGCTTTTCAATTCCAGATTCTTAAAATTTAATGATCTGAATTTAAAATCCCCCAGCTGCTGTGGTGGGAACTCATGTCTCCAAATTATTAGTCCAGGCCTCTGGATTACTAGTCCAGTAACATAACCACCACGCTGCCGTACACATACCTTATCCAATCCAGGCAAGTGGAAAGGTTTCCGTGAGAGCCCTGACGTGCGCTGTAGGTGCTGGAGAGGTTTTGGGGGAGCCAGGAGATGAGCCACTCACCGCAGAATCCATGGCTTCTGACCTTCTCTAGTAACCAGGGCATTGATGTACAGGTTGAACCTCCCATATCCGGAACCCTCGGGACCCGGCCTGTTCTGGATAAGGGATTTTTCCAGACGAGGGGTGGTCACGTTAAATTGGATGGTGCAGCTACTGAGCAAGGGGATATCGGGGCTGGCTGGCTTGGGGCTGGGTGTGCGGCAGATAGATCATGGGGGGGGGGGGAGGAGGGCGGTGGATCGCGGGGTCAGGCCAGCAATTGCGGCAGCCGGCAGCGAGAAAGGACTTTAATTTGTTCAATTTGTTCATGTCGGAGTTCTGCGCATGCGCCACCTGGTGGCAGGGAATGGTTCTGAACGAGGGGTGGTTCTGGATAAGGGAGTTCTGGATAAGAGAGGTTCAACCCGTAGCTGGTCCTGTTGAGTGTCTGCTCAATACCCCATGAGGTATTAGCCTCTTAGCAGCTCTGTAAATGGCCCTGTGACTATACTGGCTGGGTGGTACCCCACAGCATGCATTATTCCCATGATTTAACATGTAAACAGTCCTGTGTTTTTTTTAGGTCACCTGGATTTTGGATAAATATGGAAATCTATCACCATGTCACGGGTGCCTAATCCAAAGCTCAGGAAACCCCACACAAGCAGAGATATTCTTTGCTTGATATGGAGTGTCACTCTCTCCCCGTAGAGAAATACACTGCAGAGCTCCCTCCAGAGTGTCAGCTGTGGCTCAGTGGGTAGCACAATCGTCTCTGAGTCAGAAGGTTGTGGATTCAAGTGCCACTCCCAAGTCCTGAGTATAAAAACCTAGACTGATACTCCCAGTGCAGTTCTGAGGGAGTGCTGCTCTGTCGGAGGTGCTGTCTTTTGGATGAGATGTTAAACCGAGGCCCCGTCTGCCCTCTCAGGTGGACATGAAACATCCGATGGCACTGTTTCGAAGAAGAGCACGGGAGCTATCCCTGGTGTCCTTGGCCAATGAACATCCCTCAAAACGGATTATCTGATCAATTATCACATTGCTGTTTGTGGGAGCTTGCTGAGCACAAATTGGATGCCGTGTTTCCTACATTACAGCAGTGACTACACTCCAAAAAGTACCTCATTGGCTGTAAAGTGCTTTGGGATGTCTGGTGGTCGTGAAAGATATTATATAAATGCAAGTCTGTCTTTCTTTTTCAGAGAACTTTGCTGCACATTGGCAAGAGCCAAAACTGAGGAATCTCCAACTGCCTGTGAAGGTATGGCTGGAGTTTAAACAGCTAACCCTTTACAGTTTACCAGCACGGAGCACTGGTAAGCTTCCCCGTTGCTTGTTCAGTCTGGACCACCTTACCTGCTCGGACATTGGATCGGAAGGAAATCTAGAGCCGAATGTGGAAAAATCCCAACAACAAGTGACTGGTCCGTACTTCCAGGTGCCATTAATGAGCTGCACGGGTGGAGATTCTGTTATCTGGAACTCACTGTCTGAAAGGGCATTAGAGGCAGAAACCCTCCACATTTTAAAAATACTTGGATGTGCACTTGAAGTGCCGTAACCTACAGGGCTACGGACCTAGAGCTGGAAAGTGGGATTAGGCTGGATAGCTCTTTGTTGGCCGCGAGGACACGATGGGCCGAAATGGCCTCCTTCCCTGCTGTAAATTTCTATGATTTTAACATTCTATGATCCTGAGGCAAGAAAAAAAACTTGCTTTTATAAGTTCCTTTCAGGACCTTAGAATGTCCCAAAACGCTTTACGGCTAATGAGGTGCTGTCGACGTGTTAAAGTTAACATGCAGGTACAGCAAGCTATTAGGAAGGCAAATGATATGTTAGCCTATGTTGAAAGGGGGTTGGAGTATAAGAGAAATGAAGCCTTGCTACAATTGTACAGAGCTTTGGTGAAAACACACCAATAGTACTGAGTGCAGTTTTGGTCTCCTTACCTAAGGAAGGATATACTTGCCTTAGAGGGAGTGCAAGAACGTTTCACTGGATTGATTTCTGGGATGAGAGGGCTGTACTATGAGGAGAAATTGTGTAGAATGGGTCTACATTCTCTGGAGTTGAGCAGAATGAGAGGTGATCTCAATCAAACATATAAAATTCTTCGAAGGTTTGATAGGGAAGATGCTGAGGCTCGAGAGTCTAGAACTCAGGATAAGGGATCGGCCATTTAGGACTGAGGTAAGGATACTTTACTTCGCTCAGAGAGTTCTTAATCTTTGGAATTCTCGACTTCGGAGGGCAGTGGATGCTCAGTCGATGCGTATATTCAAGACTGATAGATTATTGGGCAAGGGATATGGGGATAGGGAGTTGATGAGCTTCAGCTATGATCGTATTGAATCCCAGAGCAGACTCGAGGTGCTGTTTGGCCTACTCCTGCCCCTATTTTTTATGTTCTTATTGATGTGTTGTCACTGTTGTAATGTAGAAAAAGCAGCATTGCATTTGTGCACAGCAAGCTCCCACAAACAGCAGTGAGGTAATGACCAGATAATCTGTTTTGCTGATGTTGGCTGAAGGATAAATATTGGCTAGGACATCAGGGAGAACCCCCTGCTCTTCTTTGAAATATTGCCATCAGATCTATTACGTCCTCCTGAGAGAGCAGAAGGGGTCTCAGTTTAACACCTCGCCCAAGATAAGTTCAGGTTAAGCATACAACAGTGGCTACACTTCAAAAGCAGTTCATTTGGTAGTAAAGTGCTTTCGAATACCCTGACGTCATGAAAGGTACAAGTTCTTTCTTAGATATAAAAATGTGCTTGTGCATCTCAGATTTTGTCTTGTCTGTTCTTCAATCTCTGACAATGCTGGCATCAAAGTGAATTGATTATGTCTCACACAGAATGGATGTCACTGTCACATCAGAAGCGTGGTCCCCTGACTCAACCAGCACCTGAAGACAAGCGAGGATAAAGAAGAAAGAGTATTTAAAACAGTCAGGACAAGCTGGCGCCTGGCGGCCATCTTATTATTTCTTGGCACAAGACTAAGCCAGCTTTTAATTTATACAGGGGAAGTAAATTAGAAAGGCAAGACTAGTTTAACCCCTGCATTTAAATTTATACAGTGACATGATCACTGATCCTATCACATATGGCGAATCTGTGTGCATGTATTTGTGCTTGTGTGAATGTGCAGGTGTGTGGATGTATGTGCACATGTATTACATAAGATTACACAGGATGTACAGACACAGAAACAGGCCATTCAGCCCAACCAGTCCATGCCGGCGTTTATGCTCCACTCGAGCCTCCTCCTGTCTTTCCTCATCTAACTCTATCAGCATAACCCTCTATTCCCTTCTCCCTTATACGCTTGTCTAGCCTCCCCTTAAATGCATCGATACTATTCGCCTCAACCACTCCCTGTGGTAGCCAGTTCCACATTCTCACCACTCTCTTGGTAAAGAATTTTCTTCTGAATTTCCTGTTGGATTTCTTGGTGACTATCTTATATTGATGGCCTCTAGTTATGCTCTTCCCCACAAGTGGAAATATTCTCTGTCAGTCTACTTTACTACATTTCTTGTATCATCCTTGCAAAATCTTTTTTTGTAATCCCTCTCCATTGCCTCTATATCCTTTTTATAATATGGCGACCAGAATTCTACGCAGTACTCCAATTGTGGTCAAACGAAGATTCGATACAGGTTTAGAACTTTTCAATTCTGTCCCTCTAGAAATAAAAGCTAGTCTTTAGTTTTCTTTTTTATGGCCTTTTGAGTCTGCGTCGATAATTTTAGTGACCTGTATACTTGTACTCCCAGGTTCCTTTGCTCCACTACCCCATTTCGATTCTTATTTTCCAAGTAATATGTGACCTTCTTATTTTTTTAACCAAAATATAACACCTCACATTTATCTGTGTTGGAATTAATTTGCCACTGATGTGCCCATTGTGTGCTCCTGTACAAATATCCCTGTCATTATATATATCGACACAGTAGGCTGAATCATGCGATGGTAGGTGCCCAGCATGCTTCACTCCATTGTGTGCCTTTTTTCTGAAAAATTGGGCAATTAGGCCTGAGGCCTAGCAAACAAACTAAGCTCCCAACATGACCCAGTGCAGGTGGCAAGCACAAAGATGGCTGTACACAAGTTATCAGCTTGGCTGAATAGGGCCTCAAGTTTTATTGCAGTATGGTGACTGTCACATAATCCCTTGGGAGCACAGGTATTTAAGGAGGCTTCACAGGTTTGAGAGGCACTCTGGAGACCTGCAATAAAAGACCAAGCGAACCCAAAGATGCAGAGAACAGTGGGCATCCTGGAGAAATACTTGGACGGAGATGATTGGGAAACTTTTGTGGAGCGACTAGACCAATACTTCATGGCTACCGAGCTAGATGGGGAAGAAGGCGCTGCCAAATGAAGGGCGATCCTCCTCACCATCTGTGGGGCACCTCATGAAGAATCTGCTCACTCCAGCAAAACCCACGGAGAAATTGTATGACGATTTGTGCACACTGGTCCGAGACCATTTAAACCCGAAGGAAAACGTTCTGATGGCGAGGTACTGGTTCTACATCTACAAAAGGCCAGGAAGTGGCGAGTTATGTCGCCGAGCTAAGACGCCTTGCAGTACATTGTGAATTTGAAGGACATTTGGAGCACATGCTCAGAGACTTTTTCATACTTGGCATTGGCCATGAAACCATACTTAGCAAACTTTTGACTGTAGAGACACCAACCTTGAGTAAGGCCATAGCGATAGCCCAGGCATTCATTGCCACCAGTGACAATACGAAGCAAATCTCTCAGCACACAAGTACTGTGAACAAACTGATGTTGTTTTTGAATCGTAACATACAGGGCAGGTCACACATACCTGCAGCTACACGCCCGCAGATGTCTCAGAGTCCACCATCAAGGGTGATGAATGCAAGGCCATTCACACCTTGTTGGCACTGCAGGGGTGATCATCGTTTCCATTCATGTCAATTCAAAGAGTACATTTGCAAGGGCTGTGGAACAATGGGACACCTCCAACGTATGTGCAGGTGAGCTGCAAAGCCTGTTAAACCTGCAAATCATCATATTGCAAAGGAGGACAGATCCACGGAGGATCACAATGAACCAGAGCCTCAGTTAGAGGAGGCAGAGGTACATGGGGTGCACACATTCACCATGAATTGTCCCCGATAATGCTGAATGCTGAACTAAATGTACTCCCGGTGTCAATGGAGCTGGACACGGGCGCGAGCCAGTCCATCATGGGCAAAAAGACTTTCGAAAGGTTGTGGTGCAACAAGGCCTCAAGGCCAGTCTTAACTCCAGTTCGCACGAAACTAAGAACTTACATGAAAGAACTGATTCTTGTAATCGGCAGTGCTACCGTAAAGGTCTCGTACGATGGGGCGGTGCACAAGCTACCACTCTGGGTGGTACCGGGCAATGAACCCACGCTGCTCGGCAGAAACTGGCTGGGAAAGATACGCTGGAACTGGGACGACATCCGAGCGCTATCGCCCGTTAACGACACTTCGTGTGTTCAAGTCTTAAACAAATTTCCTTCGCTGTTCGAACCAGGCATCGGGAAATTCCAAAGAGCAAAAGTGCACATCCACCTAATTCCGGGGGCATGACCCATTCATCAGAAGGCGAGAGCAATACCGTACATGATGAGAGAAAGGGTAGAGATCGAGCTAGACCGGCTGCAAAGAGAAGGCATGATTTCCCCGATCGAGTTCAACGATTGGGCCAGTCCTATCGTCCCCGTCCTCAAGGGAGACGGCACCGTAAGAATCTGTGGCGATTACAAAGTAACTATCAATCGTTTCTTCCTGCAGGACCAATACCCACTACCAAAAGCCGATGACCACTTTGCAACACTGGCGGGAGGAAAGACGTTCATAAAGCTGGATTTGACTTCAGCTTACATGACACAGAAACTGGAGGAATCATCGAAGGCCCTCACCTGCATCAACATGCACAACAGTCTTTATGTTTCTAACAGATGTCCCTTTGGAATCCAATCGGTGGCAGCGATATTCCAGAGAATCATAGAAAGCTTACTGAAGTCGGTCCCGCACACTGTGGTCTTCCAGGATGATATCTTGGTCACAGGTCGGAACACAGTCGAGCACCTGTTGAACCTGGAGGAGTTTCTTAGTCAACTCAACTACGTGGGGCTCAGGTTAAAACGTTCGAAGTGCGTTTTCCTGGCACCTGAAGTTCAGTTCCTGGAAAGGAGGATTGCGGCGGATGACATCAGGCCCACCAACGCGAAGATGGAGGCAATCGAGAACGCACTGAGGCCACAGAACATGACAGAGCTGCGGTTGTTTCTGGGACTCCTGAACTACTTTGGTAACTTCTTACCGTGTCTCAGCACACTGTTAGAACCACTACATATCTTACTACGAAAAGGGGACAAATGGGTTTGGGGCAAAAGCCAAGAAAATGCCTTTGTAAAAGTGAGAACATTTTAATGTTCAAACAAATTGCTTGTGTTGTATGATCCATGTAAGCATTTGGTACTAGCATGTGATGCATCGTCATATGGCGTCAGTTGTGTATTACAAAAAGCGAATGATTTCGGGAAACTGCAACCAGTTGCTTATGCATCCAGGAGTTGTCTAAGGCTGAGAGAGCCGACAGCATAATTGAGAAAGAAACGTTAGCGTTTGTCTATAGAGTAAAGAAAATGCATTAATACCTGTTTGGGCTAAAATTCGAATTGGAAACTGACCATAAGCCACTTATATCCCTGTTCTCTGAGATTAAAGGGATAAATACCAATGCATCGGCCCGCATCCAGAGATGGGTGTGATATATTCACAGAGCACAGCACACAAAGCTTCCTAACATGGCAGGCAGCTCCCTCGGAAGTCTCCGGAAATCTGCCTAGTTCTGTTTATTATTAACCCTGCACTTGCAGTACACAATATGTCCACAGTGTGGAGCTATAAACATTACAACCTTACAGACATCACACTTTTCCCTCCTTAATGAAGAAGCCATCAAAACAAACATCATACATAACTTTCATGTTTATACATAACACAGTGTATTAACTTTATTTTTCTATATTTACAAATTTAACTTTACCACTTGTTTTCTGTTTCGAAGAGGATACCTTTGATCTCTAACAGAACCTTCCAAACATGGTCTTGAATCTAAACTCATTCGAGGCTCATCCTGAGGAACATTTTCCTCCACAGAATTTCCTTGATTTTCATTTGAACTCACTCTAACTTCAGGCTCTTTGTTTCCCTGACTCGGACTCAGACTTTCATTCTGATTCTCTCCTGGATTTGTTTCCAGTACATTGGATTTACGATTTGCTACTGGTATATCAAAACTATCTGATGAGTCAGAAATAATTGAATCATTCCCACCTTCAACTCCTTCCATGTGTGTAGGTAAAATATGATCAATATGAACAAACCTAACCTGTCCATTATCAAACATCTTTACCAAATATGTGCGAGGACCACATATCTTCACCATTCTTCCTGGTAACCACTTTAACCATTTATGGTGATGGTTCTTCACTCTCACCTTCAGGTTTAATTTCACTCTTCTCTCTTTTACTCTACCTTTATCATGATTCTCTTTCTGTCTTAATTGTGTCTCTTCGACAGACTGTGCCAAATTTGGCTTTAACAACGAGAATCTGGTTCCTGGCTGTTGTTTGAGAAACAACTCTGCTGGTGTTCTACCAGTAGTTGTATGAGGAGTATTTCAATATGTAATCAAAAAATTAGCCAATTTGTGATCCAATGACAACTGTCGTTTCCTTGGTTTTGGATCTAACATTTGTTTTATGAGGGCACGCTTTACAATTTGTACAGTGCGCTCTGCTGCACCATTTGAAGCAGGGTGGTATGGTGGAACCTTGGTATGTTTCACACTATTTTTGCTCGTGAATTGTACAAATTCTTCTGAACAAAATTGTGGTCCATTATCCGAAACAATTTCTTCAGGGAGGCCAAATGCAGAAAATAATTTTCGTAAAATGTCCAATGTTTTACTTGTTGTTATTTTCCACCTTGGAAACACCTCAACCCACTTCGAATGGCTATCAATCACAATGAACAATTTTTGTCCTTCTAACTCAGCAAAATCAATATGTAACCTTTGCCACACCCTGGGAGGCCATTTCCATGGCTGTACTGGTACTGGTGGTGGCTGCTTGCTTAACAAATTGACATGTCGTACACTGACTCACGATGTACTCTATATCTTTATCAAGACCTGGCCACCATAAATAACTGCGTGCAAAACTCTTGGTCAAGCACATTCCCAGGTGCTGGTCATGGAGGTCTCCGAATAATTTGGAGCTGAATTTCTTTGGTATAACCACTCTTGCACCCCACATAATACAATCTTTATCGACTGATAATTCATTCCTACGAATGAAGAATGGATGTGTAACTTTGTCTGTTACCAGGTTTGGCCATCCATTTGCAATATACTCATACACCTTTGACATCACTGAGTCACGTTTGGTTGCTCTACCAATCTCTTCAGCTGTGACTGACAGTTCATCAATGTATGAAAAATAAAACACTTCTTCCCTATGTTCCGGGTGTAACTTGTGATGGGGAAGGCAATCTAGACATTGCATCAGCATTACTGTGATCAACTGATCGTCTGTATTCAATATCATATGTATATGCTGACAAAATCAAAGCCCATCGCTGCATTTGGGCTGCAGCTAATGTTGGAACTGGGGACTTTGGATGGAGGATTGCTGTTAGGGGCTTATGGTCCCTAACGATGGTAAACTTACAACCATACAAGTCTTTGTGAAACTTCTTGACCCCAAAAATTAATGCCAAATCTTCCTTTTCAATTTGCGCATAATTACTCTCACTGGCAGTGAGAGTGCATGAAGCAAAAGCAATTGGTCTCTCCTCCCCACTACGTGATACATGAGAGATCACTGCCCCAACTCCATATGGAGAGGCGTCACATGCTAGCTTAATCTCCTTAGATATGCCATAGTGAACTAACATGGTGCTCGCTACCAATTTGCTTTTACACTCCTTGAATGCTGTATCGCATTCTTTTGACCACTTCCAATGGACCTGTTTTTTCAAAAGTTCATTTGGTGGATGTAATACTGTAGCCAAATTTGGTAGGAACTTCCCATAATAGTTCAAAAGACCCAAGAATGAATGAAGTTCAGTGATATTCCTGGGAGTGGATGCATTTCTAATTGCATCCAATTTTTCCATGGTTGGATGGAAACCATCTTTGTCTACTCTGTACCCTAAGTACTCCACTGAGTTTTGAAATAACTCACACTTACGAGCAAACACTTGTACTCTGTGCTTCTCTAGCCGTTTGAGGACTTCATTCAATATGTTATTCTGAATTTGCCTATTTGGTGCTGAAATTAGCATGTCGTCCAAATAACATACTACCTCTTCAATACCTTTCAACATCTGATTCATCACCCCTTGGAATATGGCAGGGGCGGAAGACACTCCAAACGGTAGCCTATTAAATTGATACAGGCCTAGATGAGTATTTATCGTCAAACATGACTTGGATACCTCATCTAGTTCAAGCTGTAAGTAGGCATTCATAAGATCCAGTTTTAAGAAGATCTGACCACCTGTCAGTGTTGTGAACAAATCTTCTATATTCAGCAATTGGGGACATTACCCTCGAGAACCTGGTTTACGGTTACTTTATAATCACCACACAATCTTACCTTACCATCGGACTTAGGTACAACAACAATGGGTGTAGCCCAATTACATAGATCTATCTTACAAATAATGTTCTCAGTCTCTAGTCTTTTGAGTTCTTGCTCAACTTTCTCCTTGAGTGCATATGGTACAGAACGTGGCTTGTAGTAAACCGATCTAACGTCCTTCTGTACCCTGACACTCGCCTTGAAGCCTTGGATCGGACTGTCCGTTTCCCAGAACACCTTCGGATACTGCTTGATAACATCATCCGTTGATGAAAATTTTCCTTCCACACAGAAAATCTTAATCCAATCCAGCTTCAGTAAGCTCAACCAATTTCTTCCTTGTAAGGCAGACTTGTCTCCTTTCACTACTATTAGAGGCAAGTTCTGAAATTGATCTTTATATTTCACCAGTACGGTGATAAGACCTACCACAGGAATTTTCTCTCCCGAGTAGCCTCGCAGCTCTATCTTGGATTTCTTCAGTTGTAAATCGCGCAATTTGTCGCGGTATAGTGACTCCGGTGCTACATTCACGGATGCACCCGTGTCAATTTCCATTGGTATCTTGAATCTCGCAACATATTTGTGGATTTTGATGCTTTCCGAATCGCTGTCCATTAACCTCGTGCTCCTGATGACGTGTAACTCTAACATCTCCTCGTCCTGTTGTTGTTCTTCCATGCTATGTAGTCTCTTGGGATTTCTACTCATAGCTTTGAACGCTGGACTCATAGCTTTAAAAGCTGGTTTACCCTTCAGTCAGCATGCCTTCGCAAGATGCCCAGTCTTTCTGCAGAAGAAACACTCTGCCTTCACGTATGGACAACTTTGAGCAATGTGTTGTCCCAGGCACCGATAGCACGTTCGACGCTGTGTTATAATTTCCAGTTTCTGAGACTTTCGGCTATGCCTGTCTTTTACTTTGAACGTGCAGGTGATTTACCTCGGTTGACTGATGACCGTAATCATTATTTAATTCTCAGGAATATTGTTCACCATGCTCATCGACCTCGCTGTCTGACAAGCAATCTCAAAAGTCAAGTCATCCGTCATCAATAACTTCCTTCTGATCATATCATTTTTCACCCCACAAACAAAATGATCCTGTAATGCTCGGTTTTGAAAGTTTCCAAAATTACAGTGCATCGATAGCTTTTTTAATGCTACGATGTAATCACTGATACTTTCATCCGCCTTTAGATTCCGAATCCCGAAACGATATCTTTCAGCAATTTCTAATGGTTTGGGGTTATAGCGCTGCTCCAGCTTTGTTAAAATCTCTTTAAGCATTGTGTCCTTTGGCTCGTCAGGCACAAGCAGATTTACAAGAGTGTCATATAATGCCGGACCTGCCTCCGATAAGAAGATCGCTCTCTTACATTCCAACACAGCTCGGTTCTGGACTGCATTGTCTAGAACTTCGATTATGTTATTTGCAATGAAATATATTTCTAACCAATCCAGCTATGCTTTAAAATGTTCGCGGCCATGTCTATATATCCCCAATTGTCCCAAACACCTGCCATTTTAATCTCTCGCTGTTCACACCATGTACTGTATTTTACCTCGGATTTTTGTAGCTTTTTCCAAAGACAGAAACTTCCTAAGTCTCTCTGTCGGCTGGCTGAATCCTTCAAATTTAAGCTTTAAATCATCCAAAAAAATCCCATCTCAGTCGCCAAATGTGATATATTCATAGAGCACAGCACACACAGCTTCCTAACATGACAGGCAGCTCTCTCGGAATTCTCCAGAAATCTGTCTAGTTCTGTTTATTATTAATCCTGCACTTGCAGTATACAATACATCCACATCCACAGTGTGGAGCTACAAACATTATAAGCTTAAAGACATGACAATGGGTGCTCAAGTTGTCTGCATACAACTACGCCATTCACCACAGGCCAGGCACAGAAAACTGCGTAGATGCTCTCAGTAGGCTGCCATTGCCCACCACGGGGTGGAAATGGCGCAGCCCGCAGATCTAGCCATGTTTATGGAAGCATTTGAGAGTGAGCAATCACCCGTCACTGCCCGGCAGATCAAAACCTGGACAAGCCAGGACCCCTTATTATCTCTCGTCAAAAGTTGTGTGCTTCACGGGAGCTGGTCCAGTGTCCCAGTGGAAATGCAGGAAGAGATAAAGCCGTTCCAGTGGCGCAAAGATGAAATGTCTATACAGGCAGACTGCCTTCTGTGGGGCAATCGAGTAGTAGCCCCCAAGAAGGGCAGAGACACCTTCATCAATGACCTCCACAGTACTCACCTAGGCATCGTAATGATGAAAGCGCTAGCCAGATCCCACGTATGGTGGCCCGGTATCGATGTGGACTTAGAGTCCTGCGTTCACAGATGTAATACCTGCTTGCAGTTAAGCAATGTACCCAGAGAGCCATCACTAAGTTTATTGTCTTGGCCCTCCAAACCTTAGTCTGGGGTACACGTCAACTGTGCAGGCCCGTTCTTGGGTAAAATGTTCCTTGTGTTTGTAGACGCCTACTCTAAGTGGATTGAATGTGAGATAATGTCGACTAGTACGTCCGCTGCCACCACTGAAAGCCTGCAGGCAATATTTGCCACACAAGGCCTGCCCGATGTCCTGGTGAGCGACAACGGGCCATGTTTTACCAATGCTGAGTTCAAAGAATTCGTGACCCGTAATGTGATCAAAATGTCACATCTGCCCCGTTTAAACCAGCGTCCAATGGTCAGGCAGAGAGAGCAGTACAAACCATCAAGCAAGGCTTGAAGAGGGTAACTGAAGGCTCACTGCAGACTCGCCTATACGAGTCGTGCTTAGCTACCGCACGAGACCCCACTCGCTCACTGGGATCCCACCTGCTGAACTGCTCATGAAAAGAGCACTTAAGACAAGGCTCTCGTTAGTTCACTCTGATCTACCTGAACAGCTAGAGAGCAGGCAGCTTCAACAAAGTGCATACCATGATGTTCAGCCATGAACTCATTGAATGTTGGTGCAGGCTCGAAGGGCCGAATGGCCTCCTCCTGCACTTATTTTCTATGTTTCTATGTTTCTATGATAGCGCAAATATGACTCGCGAGATTGAAGTCAATGATCCTATATTTGTATTAAATTCTGGAGAAGGTCCCAAGTAGCTTCCCGGCACTGTCATGGCCAAAGCGGGAAGCAGGGTGTTTTGGGTCAAACTTTCAAATGGACTCATTCACCGGAAACACTTGGACCCAATCAAACTCAGATTCGCCGCCTATCCTGAGCAACCCACCTTGGATTCCAGCTTTTTTGATCCCCCAACATACACACCAGTGGCAACCGGCACCACGGTTGACCACGAAGCAGAACCCATCATCTACAGCAGCCCAGCAGGGCCCAACACACCAGGCTGCTCAGCACGGCCAGCTGCACAGCAGCTCAGCGAGGGCCCAACAAGTGATTCAACAACACCAGCTTTCACACCGAGACAATCAACCAGGGCAAGCAGGACCCCAGATCGACTCACATTGTAAATAGTTACACTATTGACTTTGGCGGGGAGTGTTGTTATATATGTATTCTTCTATTTACTCTTTACAGCCGCCAGAGGGCGCATCCCCTGGAGTCCCAAGGGATCCCATAATCCCTTGGGAGCACAGGTATTTAAGGAGGCTTCACAGGTTGGAGAGGCTCTCTGGCGACCTGCAATAAAATACTAAGGTCACACTTTACTTTGAGCTCACAGTGTTCGGCCTGACTCTTTCTCCATACCTAACACCACGTAACAAGGCTGGAGCACCTAGCCAGAACTCCAGCCTTTCACTGCCTGTTTGTATTGGGCACCAAAAAGATCAGCATTTTAGTTAAAAAGAACAAATTCAGGTATTCTTGCTCTTTGTCCCTCTCTAGCATCCTTGGATCTCACATCCTCTATCCCTGTTTTCCATGCCTCCCCAGACCCCATGCCCATGCAGGAAACATGTCCAGCACAAAACAGGAAGTCAGCAGCCCTTCACTAAGAACATAAGAAATAGGAGCAGGATTAGACCATTTGGCCCCTCGAGCCTGCTCCGCCATTCAATAAGATCATGGCTGAACTGATCATGGACTCAGCTCCACTTCCCTGCCCACTCCCCATAACCCTTGACTCCCTTATCACTCAAAAATATGTCTATCTCCGCCTTAAATATATTCAATGACCCAGCCTCCACAGCTCTCTGGGGCAGAGGCTTCCAGATTTACAACCCTCTGAGAGAAGAAATTTTCTTCTCATCTCAGTTTTAAATGGGCGGCCCTTTATTCTAAGACTATGCCACTAACTGCTGGTGCCTGATAATATAGCCTGTCGCACCATAAATTCACCGCACACCACCCCGACTTGGAAATATATCGGCCGTTCCTTCATCGTCGCTGGGTCAAATTCCTGGAACTCCCTCCCTAACAGCACTGTGGGAGTACCTTCACCACACGGACTGCAGCGGTTCCAAAAGGCAGCACACCACCACCTTCTCAAGGGGCAATTAGGGATGGTCAATAAATAAGCAGCCTTGCCAGCAACGCCCACATCCCAAGAATGAATAAAAAAATAATTATACGACGTAACTGATCATGCATTGTTCCGCAGAGACATACTATTTGTGCATTTGCGATGTAACGGTACCTGGGCTGTATTATTTGCCCTGTGTGTGCATGGGGCTATCGTTACGTATGGATCCTGTTTGTAGGAACAGGCCTGTCATCAGATACAAGGGCGCTAATTTCAATCAAGGCCTCCGCCCGCACAAGTGCCGCCAATGGCCACCGAGGTACGGGAAGGTACTTTGGGCGGGATATTCATCACCGAGGTCCCTCGAAGGTCAGCAGGCAGCAAATGGACAACATGCACCACCAATCTGGGCGGCAGCGGGCGGGAGCTCTCATTCTCGGTGGCAGAGGCGCTTGCCGCCCGAGTGCTGCCGAGGATGGAGTCGGGGCCCACGGAGAGTCGAACAGCTGAAAATAAAAATCATCAGGAAAAAAATTAAAAAACCATCAGAAGACCTTCAGGGGTCCCCATCCAGGTAAGTCGCTGTGGAAATTTAAAAAAAAAAAATGTTCGCTTACCTTTTTTTCAGGTTCTTCATACTTACCGCCGGGGACAAACCAGCCCTCCAGCCAACGCTTCACCCCCATTCTGCCGCCGAGTCCCGCCCGCAGGAATCTGGGAGCTCGGCGGGCGGGAGCTAAGTTGCGCCACTCGGCTGTCCGCTGACGTCAGCGGACCATTCCCAGCAGCTCTCCCCTCCCGCCCGCCCGTTCCAGGCCACCTCCAAAGTGGCACTGGGCGGGTCTGCAAGAGGAATGTCAGCGGCAGTCAGCGGTGAGCTGATGAATTTCGGTCCCAAGGATACAAAGCAAATTACTGCAGATTCTGGAATTGAAATAAAAACAGAAAATGCTGGAAAGCTCAGACCATAAATTCTGACACTCAGAAATTTCAGACCATAACCTCTGCCCATATGTTGCTCCCTTTCCTTTGTTTTTTTAACCCCCCCCGCCCCAATCTTATCTATTTGTTTTCTCTCTGTTACCCATGGCAGCTGGTCATTACTAATCTTTTTCTAACTTCTGCCATTACAATCTCAGGTCGGCCCATCATCCCTCTTGTCTCTCTAATCTCTCCTGTCTTCCACCCTATCACAGACGTTCTCTTTTGTTCTTTCCTCAACTCCCCCTTTCAGTGCTCCTTAAGAGGCTGTTCATTTCGAAATTTCGCTAGCTCTGACGAAAGGTCATCGACCCGAAATGTTAACTCTGTTTCTCTCCGACAGATGCTGCCTGACCCGATCAGATAGACTTTGTGCAAATAGGCTTGTCATTAGAGGCCGGTATGTGTTAACAGCTCCCACGAGACCCAGCCCCAATTATAACCTTACCCCTCTGGGGAGAATGGGGCAGGTTTGGATCTGATGACCATTTTACACCCCACCCAATTTTAGGCCGATTGAGTTCAAATGGAGAGCAAAATCGGGCGGGTGTGAAAATGACTGAGCCGAACTCTCCCAATGGAAGTAGACCTTTTGATAGATACAGGGATTATGAATTGTATAATTGGAGTATGACTCACTATTTAGTCGGATAGATCAGTGTGTAAATATCCATGTAAATTACACAGTTTATTTTAGCAGATTTCCACACACCTGTCATTTTCCAGAAGCTTGTGCTCGTTTTATTGTTCTGCTCATTATTTTATCCTTCTGTTCAATTTTCATTCTAAAAGTCAATTTTCTGCCACCCACGATGATCTGGCTGTGGGAGACGTGTCCTGGAATGAACCTGCGACTGCAATTGCAAGGACTCAGCAACACAACTAATAAGAAAATCCTTCCTCACGAGCATTCCAACAACATAAGAACTAGGAGCAGGAGTAGGCCATTTGGCCCCTCGAGCCTGCTCCGCCATTCAATAAGATCATGGCTGATCTGATCATGGACTCAGCTCCACTTCCCCGCTCGCCTCCCATAACCCTTTATTCCCTTATCGCTCAAAAATCTGTCTACCTCCACCTTAAATATATTCAATGACCCAGCCTCCACAGCTCTCTGGGGCAGAGAATTGCACAGATTTACAACCCTCTGAAAGAAGAAATTCCTCCTCATCTCAGTTTGAAATGGGCAGCCCCTTATTCTGAGACTATGTCCCATAGTTTTAGTTTCCCCTGAGTGGAAATATCCTCTCTGCATCCACCTTGTCGAGCCCCCTCATTATCTTATATGTTTCGATAAGATCATCTCTCATTCTTATGAACTCCAATGAGTATAGGCCCAACCTACTCAACCTATGTTGATAAGTCAAGCACCTCATCTCCAGAATTAACCCAGTGAACCTTCCCTGAACAGCCACCAATGCAAGTATAGCCTTCCTTAAATATAGAGACCAAACTTCACACAGTACTCCAGGTGTGACCTCACCAATACTCTGTACAGTTGTAGCAGGACTTCTCTGCTTTTATAATCTAATTCTCTTGCAATAAAGGCCAAGATTCCATTGGCCTTCCTGATTACTTGCTGTACCTGCAGACTATTTTTTTGTGTTTCATGCACAAGGGCACCCAGGTCCCTCTGTACGACAGCATTTTAAAATTTTTCTCCATTTAAATTATAATTTGTATTTCTATTTTTTCTGCCAAGGTGGATAACCTCACATTTTCCCACATTGTACTCCATCTGCAAATATTTGCCCACTCACTTAGCCTGTCTATATCCCTTTGCAGATTTCTTGTGTCCTCCTCATAATTTGCTTTCCCACTCATCTTTGTATCATCAGCAAACTTGGTTACATTTCACTCAGTCCCTTCCTCCAAGTAATTGATATAGATTGTAAATAGTTGAGGCCCCAACACCGATCCCTGCGGCACCCCACTAGTTACTGTTTGCCAACCGCAAAATGACCCATTTATCCCGACTCTCTGTTTTCTGTTAGTTAGCCAATTCTCTATCCATGCGAATATATTGCCCCCAACCCTGTGAACTTTTATCTTGTGCAGTAATCTTTTATGTGGCACCTTATCGAATGCCTTCTAGAAATCCAAATACATCACATCCACTGGTTCCCCGTTATTCACCCTGCTCATTACATCCTCAAAGAACTCCAGCAAATTTGTCAAACATGATTTTCTTTTCATAAAACCATTCTCACTATGCTTGATTGTATTATGCTTTTCCAAATGTCCTGCTACTGCCTCCTTAATAATGGACTCCAGCATTTTCCCAACGGATGTTAGGATAACTGGTCTATAGTTTCCTGCTTTCTCTCTGCCTCCTTTTTTAAATAAGGACGTTACATTTGCAGTTTTCCAATCCACTGGGACCTCCCCAGAATCCAGGGAATTTCAGTAGATTACAACCAATGCATTCACTATCTCTGCAGCCACTTCTTTTAGGACCCTAAGATGCAAGCCATCAGGTCCAGGGGACTTGTCTGCCTTTAGTCCCGTTATTTTATCGAGTACTATTTCTTTAATGATAATGATTGCATTAAGTTCCTCCCTTCCTATAGCACCTAGATTATCCACTATTGGGATGTGTTTAGTGTCTTCTACCGTGAAGACCGATACAAGATATTTGTTCAAAGTCTCCGCCATTTCCTTGTTCCCCATTATTAATTCTCCAGTCTCATCCTCTAGATGACCAATATTTACTTTAGCCACTCTTTTCCTTTTTATGTACCGGTAGAAACTCTTGTTACCTGTTTTTATATTTTGTGCTAGTTTACTTTCTTAATCTATCTTCTCTCTATTATTTTTTTAGTCGTTCTTTGCTGGCTTTTAAAAGTTTCTCAATCCTTTGGCCACTTTGTATGCCCTTGTTTTCAATTTGATACCATCCCTTATTTCCTTAGTTAACCACAGATGGTTATCCCTTCTCCTACAGTCTTTCCTTCTCATTGGGATATATTTTTGTTGAGAGTTATGAAATATCTCCTTAAATGTCTGCCACTGCTCATCAACCTTCCCACATTTTAATCTATTTTCCCAGTCCAGTTTAGCCAACTTTGCCTTCATACCTTTGTAGTCTCCTTTATTTAAGCTTAGGACACTGGTTTGAGATCCAACTTTCTCACCCTCCAACTGAATTTGAAATTCAACCATGTTATGCTCACTCATTCCTAGAGGATCCTTTACTACGAGATCATTTATTTATCCTGTCTCATTACACAGTACTAGATCTAAGATAGCCTGCTCCCTGGTTGGTTCCGCAACATAATGTTCAAGGAAACTATCCTGGATACACTCTATGAACTCTTCCTCAAAGCTACCCTGGCCAATTTGCTTTGTTCAATCAATATGAAGGTTAAAATCGGCCATGATTATTTCCGTTCCTTTATTACAAGCCTCCATTATTTCTTGATTTATACTCCGTCCAACAGTGTAGCTACTGTTAGGGGGCCTATAGACTACACCCACCAGCGACTTTTTCCCCTTATTATTCCTTATCTCCACCCAAACTGATTCAACATCTTGATCTTCTGAGCCAATATCGTTTCTCACTAACGCACTGATCTCATCTTTTATTATCAGAGCTACCCCACCTCCTTTTCTTTTCTGTCTGTCCTTTCGAATTGTCACTTCAAGCCCTTCCATGAGGGTCAAGATGACCTCAATTACGTCCCTTCAGTTGAGAGTCTCAGCAAGAGACAAGTCTTGATGAGACAGCGAGAACCGACAGCACATTCTCAAACCAGGTCAAAGCATTATGCGACAAGGTCATTGCATTTTTAGATGATCATATACTTTCTTGTCTGAGGAAGGATCCTAAAGTGTATCTCCTGAAGGTATACCACTCAATTAAGTTGCTCATCGCGTCTGATTTGAGGCAAATTCCCGGTCACTGAGACATACTTAATTATGCACTGGCAGGGATACGGACCCTTCCTTGAGAAGCAAGTGATGGAATCCTCTTATTGATATGATAACCCTTCAAAGGCTCATATTGAGGCTGTAAGTTGAAAACTTGCTCTTTGATGCCTGTTTCATATTAGTCAATAGATGAAACAAATCGATTGGTCTGATTGACAAGGCATCGGGCACTTAATCCTCGAGATAAAGGTTGCAGACCTAAATGTTTGTTACTTTCTACTGTTAACGATGAATGATTCATTTATGTCACTTCATATCACAGCACGGTTTCATCAGCTCTCATTTTCTCCACCCTCCCCTCCCCCTTGCGATATAAAACATGCCAAAAGATACATTATTATCACAGTGAGAACTTGACGGATTCAGGCAGTCAGCATAAGTTAAGAGCAGAAGAATAAGACAGGGAATTAAACTGGAAACTAAGGGTAACAGACCTGTCTCCACCTCAATTAGAATTCAACAATAACTTGCATTTATATAGTGCCTGTAACATAGGACAATGACCCACGGTGCTTCACAGGTGGGCATAAATTGATGGCGAGCTAAAGGAGGAGCCATTAGGACAGGTGGCTAAATGCTTGGTCAAAGAGGTAAGTTTTAAGGAGGAGAGGGAAGTGGAGAGACAGGTAGGTTAGGGAGGGAATTGCAGAGCTTAGGGCAAAAACAGCTGAAAGTACGACCAAAAATGGTGGGGCGAAAGGATTTGGGATTGCACAAGAGTACTTTTGAGAAGCGGGAGTTCGGGGGGGGGCGAGTGGCCTACAAGAGGCACGTCAGTGAGCAGCGGGAGTTTGTGAGAGGTGGGAGCTCGGGGGGCGAGCAGCCTACAAAAGGGCAGCTGGTCCAGCTGCAGCAGGGAGAGAAGGCAAAAAAGAAGAAGAAAGAAATTGAAAGGTGACGTCACAGCCAAGGGGGTAAATGATTGGCTGGTGATTGGTAAGTAGTATTTCTTTTTCTTTTCTTTACCAGTAAGTAACCTTTTAGCCTTGTTGTTGCCAAATTAAGTTTATCGAGGGGTTAATCATGGCAGGACAACTCGGACACGTGTTATGCTCCTCCTGTACTATGTGGGAAGTCAGGGATGCTTCCGGTCTCCCTGACGACTACGTTTACGGGAAGTGTATCCGGCTGCAGCTCCTGACGGACCGCATTGCGACACTGGGGCTGCGGGTGGATTCACTCTGGAGCATGCACGATGCTGAGAATGACGTGAGTAGCACGTGTAGCGAGTTGGTCTTACCGCAGGAAAAGGGTCCACAGCCAGATAGGGGATGGATGACCAACAGGAAGAGCAGTGCAAGGAAGGTAATGCAAGGGTCCCCTGCGGTCATCCCCCTGCAAAACAGATACACTGCTTTGGGTACTGTTGGGGGGGGATGACTCATCAGGGGAGGGCAGCAGCAGCCAAGTTCATGGCACCGTGGCTGGCTCTGCTGCACAGGAGGGCAGGAAAATAAGTGGGAGAGCGATAGTGATAGGGGATTCAATTGTAAGGGGAATAGATAGACGTTTCTGCGACCGCAACTGAGACTCCAGGATGGTATGTTGCCTCCCTGGTGCAAGGGTCAAGGATGTCTCGGAGCGGGTGCAGGTTATTCTGAAAAGGGAGGGTGAACAGCCAGTTGTCGTGGTGCATATAGGGACCAACAATATAAGTAAAAATAGGGATGAGGTCCAACAAGACGAATTTAGGGAGCTAGGAGCTAAATTAAAAATTAGGACCTCAAAAGTAGTAATCTCAGGATTTCTACCAGTGCCACATGCTAATCAGAGTAGGAATTGCAGGATAGCGCAGCTGAATACGTGGCTTGAGGAGTGGTGCAAGAGGGAGGGATTCAAATTCCTGGGGCATTGGAACCGGTTCTGGGGGAGGTGGGACCAGTACAAACCGGACGGTCTGCACCTGGGCAGGATCGGAACCAATGTCCTCGGGGCAGTGTTTGCTAGTGCTGTTGGGGAGGAGTTAAACTAATATGGCAGGGGGGTGGGAACTTATGCAGAGAGACAGAGGGAAGTAGAATGGGGGCAGAAGCAAAAGATAGAAAGAAGAAACATAAAAGTGGAGGGCAGAGAAACCTAAGGCAAAAAGAAAAAAGGGACACATTACAGCAAAATTCTAAACATAGAAACATAGAAACATAGAAAATAGGTACAGGAGTAGGTCATTCGACCCTTCGAGCCTGCACCGCCATTCAATGAGTTCATGGCTGAACATGCAACTTCAGTACCCCCTTCCTGCTTTCTCACCATACCCCTTGATCCCCCTAGTAGTAAGGACGACATCTAACTCCTTTTTGAATATATTTAGTGAATTGGCCTCAACAACTTTCTGTGGTAGAGAATTCCACAGGTTCACCACTCTCTGGGTGAAGAAGTTCCTCCTCATCTCGGTCCTAAATGGTTTACCCCTTATCCTTAGACTGTGACCCCTGGTTCTGGACTTCCCCAACTTTGGGAACATTCTTCCTGCATCTAACCTGTCTAAACCCATCAGAATTTTAAACGTTTCTATGAGGTCCTCTCTCATTCTTCTGAACTCCAGTGAATACAAGCCCAGTTGATCCAGTCTTTCTTGATAGGTCAGTCCCGCCATCCCGGGAATCAGTCTGGTGAACCTTCGCTGCACTCCCTCAATAGCAAGAATGTCCTTCCTCAGGTTAGGAGACCAAAACTGTACACAAAACTCCAGGTGTGGCCTCACCAAGGCCCTGTACAACTGTAGCAACACCTCCCTGCCCCTGGACTCAAATCCCCTCGCTATGAAGGCCAACATGCCATTTGCTTTCTTAACTGCCTGCTGTACCTGCATGCCAACCTTCAATGACTGATGTACCATGACACCCAGGTCTCGTTGCACCTCCCCTTTTCCTAATCTGTCACCATTCAGATAATAGTCTGTCTCTCTGTTTTTACCACCAAAGTGGATAACCTCACATTTATCCACATTATACTTTATCTGCCATGCATTTGCCCACTCACCTAACCTATCCAAGTCGCTCTGCAGTCTCATAGCATCCTCCTCACAGCTCACACTGCCACCCAACTTAGTGTCATCCGCAAATTTGGAGATACTACATTTAATCCCCTCGTCTAAATCATTAATGTACAGTGTAAACAGCTGGGGCCCCAGCACAGAACCTTGCGGTACCCCACTAGTCACTGCCTGCCATTCTGAAAAGTCCCCATTTACTCCTACTCTTTGCTTCCTGTCTGACAACCAGATCTCAATCCATGTCAGCACACTACCCCCAATCGCATGTGCTTTAACTTTGCACATTAATCTCTTGTGTGGGACCTTGTCGAAAGCCTTCTGAAATTCCAAGTATACCACATCAACTGGTTCTTCCTTGTCCACTCCACTGGAAACATACTCAAAAAATTTCAGAAGATTTGTCAAGCATGATTTCCCTTTCACAAATCCATGCTGACTTGGACCTATCATGTCACCGCTTTCCAAATGCGCTGCTATGACATCCTTAATAATTGATTCCATCATTTTACCCACTACCGATGTCAGGCTGAGCGGTCTATAATTCCCTGTTTTCTCTCTCCCTCCTTTTTTAAAAAGTGGGGTTACATTGGCTACCCTCCACTCCATAGGAACTGATCCAGAGTCAATGGAATGTTTAAAAATGACTGTCAATGCATCCGCTATTTCCAAGGCCACCTCCTTAAGTACTCTTGGATGCAGTCCATCAGGCCCTGGGGATTTATCGGCCTTCAATCCCATCAATTTCCCCAACACAATTTCCCAACTAATAAGGATTTCCCTCAGTTCCTCCTCCTTACTAGACCCTCTGAACCCTTTTATATCCGGAAGGTTGTTTGTGTCCTCCTTAGTGAATACTGAACCAAAGTACTAGTTCAATTGGTCCGCCATTTCTTTGTTCCCTGTTATGACTTCCCCTGATTCTGACTGCAGGGGACCTACGTTTGTCTTTACTAACCTTTTTCTCTTTACATATCTATAGAAACTTTTGCAATCCGTCTTAATGTTCCATGCAAGCTTCTTCTCGTACTCCATTTTCCCTGCCCTAATCAAATCCTTTGTCCTCCTCTGCTGAGTTCTAAATTTCTCCCAGTCCCCGGGTTTGCTGCTATTTCTGGCCAATTTGTATGCCACTTCCTTGGTTTTAATACTATCCCTGATTTCCCTTGATAGCCACGGTTGAGCCACCTTCCCTTTTTTATTTTTACGCCAGACAGGAATGTACAATTGTTGCAGTTCATCCATGCGGTCTCTAAATGTCTGCCATTGCCCATCTACTGTCAACCGCTTAAGTATCATTCGCCAATCTATCCTAGCCAATTCACACCTCATACCTTCAATGTTACCCTTCTTTAAGTTCTGGACCATGGTCTCTGAATTAACTGTTTCATTCTCCGTCCTAATGCAGAATTCCACCATATTATGTTCACTCTTCCCCAAGGAGCCTCGCACAATGAGATTGCTAATTAATCCTCTCTCATTACACAACACCCAGTCTAAGATGGCCTCCCCCCTAGTTGGTTCCTCGACATATTGGTTTAGAAAACCATCCCTTATGCACTCCAGGAAATCCTCCTCCACCGTATTGTTTCCAGTTTGGTTAGCCCAATCTATGTGCATATTAAAGTCACCCATTATAACTGCTGCACCTTTATTGCATGCACCCCTAATTTCCTGTTTGATGCCCTCCCCAACATCACTACTACTGTTTGGAGGTCTGTACACAACTCCCACTAACGTTTTTTATCCTTTGGTGTTCTGCAGCTCTACCCATACAGATTCCACATCATCCAAGCCAATGTCCTTCCTAAATATTGCATTAATCTCCTCCTCAACCAGCAATGCTACCCCACCTCCTTTTCCTTTTATTCTATCCTTCCTGAATGTTGAATACCCCTGGATGTTGAGTTCCCAGCCCTGATCATCCTGGAGCCACGTCTCCGTAATCCCAATCACATCATATTTGTTAACATCTATTTGCACAGTTAATTCATCCACCTTATTACGGATACTCCTTGCATTAAGATACAAAGACTTCAGGCTTGTTTTTTTAACATCCTTTTTCCTTTTAGAATGTTGCTGTACAGTGGCCCTTTTTGTTCTTTGCCTTGGGTTTCTCTGCCCTCCACTTTTCCTCATCTCCTTTCTGTCTTTTGCTTTTATCTCCTTTTTGTTTCCCTCTGTCTCCCTGCATTGGTTCTCATCACCCTGCCATATTAGTTTAACTCCTCCCCAATAGCACTAGCAAAAACTCCCCCTCGGACATTGGTTCCGGTCCTGCCTAGGTGCAGACCGTCCGGTTTGTACTGGTCCCACCTCCCCCAGAACCGGTTCCAATGCCCCAGGAATTCGAATCCCTGCCTGCTGCATCACTGCTCAAGCCACGTATTCATCTGCACTATCCTGCGATTCCTACTCTGACGAGCACGTGGCACTGGTAGCAATCCCGAGATTACTACTTTTGAGGTCCTACTTTTTAATTTAGCTCCTAGCTCCTTAACTTCGTTTCGTAGGACCTCATCCGTTTTTTTACCTATGTCGTTGGTACCAATGTGCACCACGACAACTGGCTATTCTCCCTCCCTTTTTAGAATGTCCTGCACCCGCTCCGAGACATCCTTGACCCTTGCACCAGGGAGGCAACATACCATCTTGGAGTCTCGGTTGCGGCCGCAGAAACGCCTATCATTTCCCCTTACAATTGAATCCCCTGTCACTATCGCTCTCCCACTCTTTTTCCTGCCCTCCTGTGCAACAGAGCCAGCCACGGTGCCATTAACTTGGCTGCTGCTGCCCTCCCCTGATGAGTCATCCCCCCCAACAGTACTCAAAGCAGTGTATCTGTTTTGCAGGGGGATGACCACAGGGGACCCCTGCACTACCTTCCTTGCACTGCTCTTCCTGCTGGTCTTCCATTCCCTATCTGGCTGTGGACCCTTTACCTGCGGTACGACCAACTCGCTACACGTGCTACTCACGTCATTCTCAGCATCGTGGATGCTCTAGAGTGAATCCACCCTCAGCTCCAACTCCGCAACGTAAGGGGCAAAGTGCGTTAGAAAGTGCGTTAGAAAGACAGGCCTGAAGGCTCTGTGCCTCAATACGAGGAGTATTCAGAATAAGGTGGACGAATTAACTGCACCAATAGCAGTTAATGGGTATGATGTAATTGGCATCACGGAGACATGGCTCCAGGGTGACCAAGGCTGGGAACTCAACATCCAGGGGTATTCAAAATTTAGGAAGGATAGACAGAAAGGAAAAGGAGGTGGGGTGGCATTGCTGGTTACAGATGAAATTAATGCAATAGTAAGAAAGGACATAAGCTTGGATGTGGAATTGGTATGGGTGGAGCTGCGGAATACCAAGGGGCAGAAAACGCGAGTGGGAGTTGTGTACAGACCACCAAACTGTAGTAGTAAGGTTGGGAACAGCATCAAACAAGCAATAAAGGATGCATGCAATAAAGGTGCAGCAGTTATCATGGGTGACTTCAATCTACATATTGATTGGACTAACCAAACTGGTAGCAATGTAGTGGAGGAGGATTTCCTCGAGTATATTAAGGATGGTTTTCTCGACCAATATGTCGAGGAACCAACCAGGGAGCTGGCCAACCTAGACTGGGTGATGTGTAATGAGAAAGGACTAATTAGCTATCTTGTTGTGCGAGACCTCTTGGGGAAGAGTGACCATAACATGGTAGAATTCTTTATTAGGATGGAGAGAGACACAGTTAATTCAGAAACTAGGGTCCTGAACTTAAGGAAAGGTAACTTCAATGGTTTGAGGCGTGAATTGGTTAGAGCAGACTGGCAAATGATCCTTAAAGGGTTGATGGTGGATAGGCAATGGCAAACATTTAAAGATCCCATGGATGAACTTCAGCAATTGTACATCCCTGTCTGGAGTAAAAATAAAACGGGGAAGGTGGTTCAACCGTGGCTAACAAGGGAAATTAAGGATAGTGTTAAATCCAAGGAAGAGGCATATAAATTGGATAGAAAAAGCAGCAAACCTGAGGACTGGGAGAAATTTAGAATTCAACAGAGGAGGACAAAGGGTTTAATTAAGAGGGGGAAAATAGACTACGAGAAGAAGCTTGCCGAGAACATAAAAACTGACTGCAAAAAATTCTATAGATATGTGAAGAGAAAAAGATTAGTGAAGACAAACGTAGGTCCCTTGCAGTCAGATTCAGGTGAATTTATAATGGGGAACAAAGAAATGGCAGACCAATTGAACAAATACTTTGGTTCTGTCTTCACGAAGGATGACACAAATAATCTTCCGAAAGTACTAGATGAAGGAGGAACTGAAGGAAATCCTTATTCGGCGGGAAATTGTGTGAGGGAAATTGATGGGATTGAAGGCCGATAAATCCCCGGGGCCTGATAGTCTGCATCCCAGAGTACTTAAGGAAGTGGCCCTAGAAATAGTAGATGCATTGGTGAACATTTTCCAATAGTCTATCGACTCGGGACTGGATGGTAGCTAATGTTACACCACTTTTTAATAAGGGAGGGAGAGAGAAAGCGGGTAATTATAGATCGGTTAGCCTTACATGTGTGGTGGGGAAAATGTTGGAATCAATTATTAAGGATGAAATAGCAGCGCATTTGGAAAGCAGTGACAGGATCGGTCCAAGTCAGCATGGATTTATGAAAGGGAAATCATGTTTGATAAATCTTCTGGAAAGTTTTGAGGATGTAACTAGTAGAGTGGGCAAGGAGAACCAGTGGATGTGGTGTATTTGGACTTTCAAAAGGCTTTTGACAAGATCGCACAAAAGAGATTGGTGTGCAAAATCAAACACATGTTATTGGGGGTAATATGCTGACGTGGATAGAGAACTGGTTGGCAGACAGGAAGCAGAGAGTTGGGATAAACGGATCCTTTTCAGAATGGCAGGCAGTGACTAGTGGAGTACCGCAGGGCTCAGTGCTGGGACCCCAGCTATTTACAATATACGTCAATGATTTGAATGAAGGAATTGAGTGTAATATCTCCAAGTTTGCAGATGACACTAAACTTGGTGGCGATGTGAGCTGTGAGGAGGATGCTAAGAGGCTGCAGGATGACTTAGACAGGTTAGGTGAGTGTGCAAATGCATGGCAGATGCAGTATAATGTGGATAAATGTGAGGTTATTCACTTTGGGGGCAAAAACGTGAAGACAGAATATTATCTGAATGGTGGCAGATTCGGAAAAGGGGAGGTGCAACGAGACCTGGGTGTCATGGTTCATCAGTCATTGAAGGTTGGCATACAGGTGCAGCAGGCGGTTAAGAAGAGAAATGGTATGTTGGCCTTCATAGCTACGGGATTTGAGTATAGGAGCAGAGAGGTCTTACTGCTGTTGTACAGGGCCTTGGTGAGGCCACACCTGGAATATTGTGTTCAGTTTTTGTCTCCTAATCTGAGGAAGGACGATCTTGCTGTTGAAAGAGTGCAGCGAAGGTTCAACAGATTGATTCTTGGGATGGCAGGACTGACATATGAGGAGAGACTGGATCAACTGGGCCTTTATACATTGGAGTTTAGAAGGATGAGAGGGGATCTCATAGAAACATATAAGATTCTGACAGGACTGGACAGGTTAGATGGGGGTAGATTGTTCCCAATATTGGGGAAGTCCAGAACCAGGGGACACAGTCTTAGGATAAGGGGTAGGCCATTTAGGACTGAGATGAGGAGAAACTTCTTCACTCAGAGAGTTGTTAACCTGTGGAATTCCATGCCGCAGAGAGTTGCTGATGCGAGTTCATTGGTTATATTCAAGAGGGAGTTAGAAATGGCCCTTACGGCTAAGGCGCTCAAGGGGTATGGAGAGAATGCGGGAAAGGGGTACTGAAGTTGCATGATCAGCCATGATCTTATCGAATGGTGGTGCAAGCTCGAAGGGCCAAATGGCCTAATCATGCACCTATTTTCTATGTTTCTATGGACATTAAGGGAATTTTAGGACATAAAGGGAAACGAAGGATATGGGGATCGGAGAGGAAAGTGGAGTTGAGGCAGAAGATCAGCCATGATCTTGTTGAATGGTGGAATAGGTGGGAGGGGTGATATGGCCTTCTCCTGCTCCTATTTATTTTGTTCTTATGATCTCAGAAACCAGAATTGGAGGAAAGCGGAGGGTTGTAGGGCTGGAGGTTACAGTGATAGAATCATAGAATCATAGAATGGTTACAGCACAGAAGGAGGCCAATCGGCCCATGGAGCCCGTGCCGGCTCTCTGCAAGAGCACCTCAGCTCGTCCCGCTCCCCCGCCCTTTCCCCGTAGTCCCGCAATTTTATTTCCTTCAGGCACTCATCCAATTCTCTATTGAAAGCCAAAATTGAAACTGCCTCCACCACCCTTTCAGGCAGGGCATTCCAGTTCGGGAATGGTGAGACTATGGAGGGATTTGAACACTAGAATGAGAATTTTAAAATTGAGGCATTGGTGGAGGTGGTGGAATATCCTGAGAATGTGAACGGGGTTATTATATGCATCTTCTTTCATTTTGCAAAGAAATCTAACCCTTGAGTAAACATTATTGACGTTATAAAGAGCCTGCTATATTCGGGCGATCAGATAAAGGACTCCCTGATAGGAAAAAGGTTGAAACTGAGCCATTGACAAATGCTTATTTACCATGCCAATGCTGATGTGTATAATTTTAGGAAAAGCTTGCATGATCAAATTGCCAGATGTAATGTTTTGAACCTTGATTCAAGCATCACTAGTGAGTCGAAAGCCACCGACACACGGTCGTGGTAACTGTGTCCGGGGATCAGCTCAGAGGTAAGGCTAAGGGGCCGAAATTCCCTCCCTCCGAAACGGGTCGAACTTACCAATTTTGAAGGATTCTGTCCACCCCAGTGCATGGGCCGGACAATCCGGAGAAATTCAGGTCCTTGTTATTTGTTGGAGTAGGGTGGAAGTGGTTTCATCATCGGGAGCAGAATTGCGGGCGGGTCAGTGCGGCCGTTTCTCCAAGTCATCAGCAACGACGAACAACACCTCTCCCCTTCAGTTAAAGGGGACGGCCGCTGCGAGCTCTGCAGCCACTTTAGTGGCAAACACTGGGCCACCAAAGAGGGTTTTGGCCAGGCCGGTGGCCTTGCACCCAAGAGGGGGTTACCGGGTTGCCTGTTGGTGGCACGGCCGAACCCGTGGCCGCTATTGCCGGGTTGAGCTGGCAGTCGGCCGACAATAATAATAAAATGGCGTCTGCGGCAGTGTGCCCTCCCCTTTAAGGGCGGACGCGCGCCCAGGCACAAGAAGCTTCCCACCGGGAAAAGCTGTCAGGGTCACTGAGCAGCGGATGTTCCGCTCCCGCGGGGCAATTTCCCGCGGGGCGGAAAGGGGGTCGCCGCCGGCCGGTAAGGGGTCATTGGGGCGGCAAAACGAGCGGAGCGGATACGTTCTCCGCCAGGAAAATCCACGAGGGCAACTTTCAAAATGGCGGCCCCTCCTCCCCGACCGAGGAGTGATTGCTTACAGGCGGTCACGTCTCTGATAGAAAGGGGAAATTTCAGCCCCGAAGAGTTGAAAGGCCAGTGGGGGCATCATGCTCGAAGGAAGTGCGGATTGGAGATAAAGCTATAACACGGTATCGTTACCTCTCCAGCCTTACATTTCCTTCATCGAGTGTGTGCGATCAGTGAATTTACTGTTCCGAATACGTGCAAGGGGTTTGCTGAATTTTGTACAAAAGCACACTGGCAAACCAAAAAGGATGAAGACCACCGAAACCTGACTGGAGCTCCCCGAGGTAGGAGCTGGTGGAAAGAAGCAACTGTTCCCAAATGGTACTTGAATTGCAAATGAATCACAGAGATTATATGCGTGCTTTTATGGTAACATCCTTCAAGACCATAGACTTAAATAGGGAGAGCCTGATTGCTCCTAGTTCATGTGTTGCATAAACTAAAATGTGCTCACATAGCTAAGCACATTCCATAATCCTCAAAGCTGCACATTGTTGATATGCTAAATGAAGATGAATCCAACTAAAGCTGTGTGGTGTGATTCTGTACGGAGTTGGGACATGTTAAATTCAACACAGCCAATGTGTTATTGTCATTCCTAAATCACAATATTCTAAACTTGATGACTGGGTTAATAACACTCCTTCTTCACTGCACAGAAGGAGTGCAATAAAGTGGTTCCTCGGTTATACATCAAACTGTGCTGTGTACCAAGCTTGCTTTCCCAAGAATTAAATGTTCCCTTGTGATTGAGTGGGTTACACAGGATGACACTTAGGAATGAGCTAAATTATGGGCTATAATAAAATCTGACAAGCACATAAGTCTCGGTCCATTATTCCTATATTACATGTTATTTGGTCTATAATGGACTCAAGCTGATCCATTTTATCTCCTAAGGTTTTTCACTGCCCACTCCCAAAGGTAGATCATCCAATATCCCAGAATTATCAGTGTGGCCCTCCCTCCAACATTGTTCAGCCTTTGTTTCCATTCCATTCCATGGCAGTTCCTTGCCACAGTAGCTCAGGAGACACTGCATTCCACCTCATAGAATTACATAGAGTTTACAACAGAAGAACAGGCCATTTGGCCTATCTGCTCTATGCTTATCTTTAGGTTTCACATGAGCTTCTTCTCACTCTACTATATCTCAACCTACCAGCATACCCTTCTGTTCCTTTCTCCCTCATGTACTTATCTAGCTTCCCTTTAAATGCATCTATGCTATTTGCCTCAATGCACTCCACATTAAGAACATAAGAATGTAAGAGATAGGAGCAGGAGTAGATCGTTCGACCCCTCAAGCTTGCTCCACCATTCAATAAGTTCATGGCTGATTTTCTACCTCAACTCCACTTTCCCCATATGCCTTGATTCCCTTAATATCCAAAAATCTATCGATCTCAGTCTCAATGCCTGAGCCTTCACAGCCCTCTGGGATAGAGAATTCCAAAGATTCATCACCTTCTGAGTGAAGACATTTCTCCTCACCTCAGTTCTAAATGGTCGACCCCTTATCCTGAGACTGTGACCCCCAGCCAGGGGGAACATCCTTCCTGCATCTACCCTGTCAAACCCTGTAAGAACATTCGAACTACTCTCTAGGTAAAGAAGTTTCTCCTGAAATCCTTCTTGGATTTATTAGTGACTATCTTACATTTATGAGCCCTAGTTTTGGACACCTCCATCAATGGCAATATTTTTTCTATGCCATGCCTTGCTGAAATTTGAAAACATGGATTAGAATCATAAAATCATAGAATGGGTACAGCACAGAAGGAAGCCATTTGGCCCATCGAGCCCGTGCCGGCTCTCTGTAGATAATGTGCACTCTTTCCCCAGAGCCCAGCAAATGCTCTTGCTTCAGGTAAGAACTTATCCAATTCCCTTTTGAAAGCTACAATTGAATCTGCCTCCACCACCCTATCGAACCCTTTCATAATGTTAAAGACCTCAATTAGGTCACCCCTCAGCCTTAGATCTAGAGACAGCAGCCACAAACTGTTTAGTCTTTCCTGATAATCATAAACTCTCAATTCCAGCATGGTCCTTATAAATCTTTTGTTGCATCTTCTCCAGTGCCTTTATATCCTTGTTATAGTATGAATACCAGAACTGTGCACAGAACAGTATTACAATGAATAATCTCTAACATGCTTATGCTCAGCACTCAATCCTGTGCCTAACCACATAGTCAGCCAGCCTATATTGCGTACAGTTTTGGTCTCCTTATTTAAGGAGGGATATACCTGCATCGGAAGCAGTTCAAAGAAGGTTCACGAGGTTGATTCCTGAGGTGAGCGTTGGGCCATAGCCTGGGACGATCCACAATGATAAATCATGCACAACTCTATCGTACGATGCCTTTGCTGCCGCGCTGCCAATGACTGGTATGAGCTCTTTGGTGTAAGTATATAGCTTTGCATTGATTGGGCTCAGTTTGGGTCTTTTCGCCTCAGTGTCCCACAGCTTTTCAAAAGCTCGCTGGCTCATTATTGACTGACTCATAGCCGTGTCCAATTCCATGGATACTGGAACCCCATTTAATTTAACTTCCAACATTATCGGAGGAATTTTGGTAAACGAATGTACCCCACACACTTCTTCATCCTGTATCTCGGGTTGAGTTGCCTGTGCCGCTTGATCCACGCTGGATCGATCATCCTCGGCCACGTGGTGTGTCGCAGCATGCTTGCTCAGTTGCGGACACATTTGCTGAAGGTGCCCCATTGTTATACAGCCTTTGCACACGTATTGCTTGAATCGGCATTGATGGGCCCGCTGATAGCCCCCGCAATGCCAACAAGGCAAGATTTGATTCACCCCCGACGATGGACGTTGAGCAGTTACAGGTCGTACGAACGCGGACGAGTAGGCCCTGCCATGTGCAGCTCTGCCTGCCGACGATATTATTGTATGCACAGTACTTGCTGGTGAGTTTCAATGCTGGGAAGATATCTGTTTTGAGTTTTTGTCCGTGGACATGCGTGCCTGGGCGATCGTGATGGCCCTGCTCAGGTCTAGAGATTCAACAAACAGCAGCTTTTGAACGATGACCCCGTGTGAAGGGTTGTAAAATTCGTAGGAAACCCCCCCAGTGTTTGGACAAATTGGAAAGGAAATTTAATTTGGAACTATCTACCAGAAAGTTTGAGATCCTAAAGTGCACATGGAAGAAACTACGAACTTGAATCGAATTTGGGATTTTACAAGGCAGATTGAGTTTGTGTGGGCAGGGCTGAAGAACTAAAGGAACTGTCCTGCAAAGAAGCCAGTTTTGAGTGTCTGGGGTATTGAAACTAAAGCAAATTGTCTGGAGAATTGTGGATACTCGAAAACCCTTCTCCCCAGGAGACATTAACATAGCAACAATTAACCCAGAGATAGCTAACCATCATCCCGATCTGGAAAACCATTCCAGCCCATACATAATAACAATGGAACATCCAGCCTGCATGAAAACCCCAAGTACAGACAGACACTGCAAATATCAAAGCTAATATTCCCATCAAGAAACAGATTTAGAAGATCAACACATCCAAGACAGGTTACATAGAAACATAGAAAATAGGTGCAGGAGTAGGCCATTCGGCCCTTCGAGCCTGCACCGCCATTCAATGAGTTCATGGCTGAACATGCAACTTCAGTACCTCATTCCTGCTTTCTCGCCATAAAAGCTATGCGATTCCTTCATAATATTGACAGCTATCAATTAGGGAAACTGAAAACTCGGCATTTGATATATTATGTCATCTCTAGTCATCTTGTGGTTCAACTGCAAACTGGTGAAATATCCAATAAGGCAGTCGAGTGAATGTCAGGTGAGACTGGAATTTAAATTTTAAAATTAATATGGAAACAATTTGAGCATCTCAAAGGTAAGTACACAAAAGTGCCTGAAATACTGTTAAATACATATCAGATTTTCAAATACTTATATTTTAGATGAATTCAATCTTGGAATACTGTTTATTATTACCATTTGTTCCATACCTACTTTTATTATTATTTTTAAAACAATTAAATTAAGACTTAGCTTGACACAATCTTGAAAATAATCAGAGAGACAAGCCGGGGGTGGGTGGGGGGCGGAGTTGGGGCGGGGGGGGGGAGACGGGGAGCGAAAGAAGAATGACAAGATAAAAAGTATTTTTTTTCATGCTCCAAATACTTGGTAATTTCAACTTAGTTTTTTTATGTGGTGCTACTTTTAGCTGCATTTATATTATATTATATATTAAAATCAGCTCTTCATCTCTAAGATAAAAATCTATTTTTGAACAAATTTTAGTCGCACCCTTAAAATACATTAATCTCATTCATTGGAGTACTTCAGGAAGGCTGCACTTTTAATAGTTTGGACCAATATTAAATTCAAATGCAATAGATTTATCTATACAGTTTGGTCAGAATACAGTAACTGTTTAAAATTATTTTTGGGATATCTATAGTTCCATGAGGGAGCACCATTTTTCCTAGCAATTAAATTTTTAGGTAACATTTTTTCACCAATTTCACATTTTTTGAAATTCCGATTTAATGAGCCCACCAAAATATGACAAAGTAATATCAAGCCCGCCAAAATTAACCAAAGAATCCGGGCTGATTTGGCGCGAAGATTAGAACAGCTCCAAAGGTATAACTGGGCCCTGCTTTAACAAAGGCTATGCTTATGCTAGGCAATGCTATGCATCAGATCAACAAGGGAGAGAAAGATCACCGCAGCAGCTTTAACTGACTTCTCCAGCCTTGACGTCCTGAAATTGGAAAAGGAAGGAAGAACATCACCATTGCGGCAACAACCGACCACAGCCAATGTGGTACCACCAAAAACACCGCGATCGACCAACTTCGAAGCAAACTCCGCAAGGAAGAAACTGAAGAATCGAAAGTTTCCACTCTACAACCTAAGCCTGACTACCAACAGGTGAAAACATTATCTAAAAAGACTTTGAAATCTATTTCTAATGAAAGAAAATGGGTGCTTACCCCATAAGTCCAAAACGCGCACTACCGCATCAGCGGACACCACCCAACTGAAGATTGCACAGTAAGAAGTCTTCTACAACGTTCGGGGTACGGCAAACAGAACCTACAGAATCCAGCGAACCCCGAAATCGCGAACCACCACCAACTACCAGTAAAAGATTGGTTAGCATAGTCCCTGTTTGTCCTGGAGTTTAACCTCGTCAGTGTTAGGCATTGGGAGGTGGGAGGTGTATTATTCACTGTAACCCCTTTGAATGTGCGATGTACTGTTCTTTACTTGAGTGATTATAAGTTTGACATTGTAATTACTTGCCTTTAATAAAATCAAAGTTCTTTTGCACCAAACCAGTTGTCTCTTGCATTTTATTACGTCCCCAAATAAATCCAGAATCTAGAACCCAGGGAGTGGGAGCGATCCGAACCACTCAGAAGGTCAGAGGTGAACCTGACCCCACACGCCACCTACAGTGGCCAATGCCAAACACGTAAAAGTCCCGCAGAATTTCCTACAAGGCAGCTCCCAAGTTGCACTGCCCAGCGAGATGCCTCAGGTCAGCGACAAATTCCGTCACGTCCTGGCTCTCGGAGCGATTGCGCGTATAGAAACGATACCTCGCCATGATGATGCTTTCCTTCGGTTTAAAGTGGATCCGAACCAGCGTACACAATTCATCGTAAGTCTTATCCCTCGGTCGAGTCGATGAGAGTAGATTTTTGATAAGGCCATAAATCTTTGACCCACAAACTGTGAGAAAAAATGCCCTGGGCTTAATTGCGTTATCGGTTCCTTCCAATCCATTGGCTACGAAGTACTAGTTGAGGTGATCAGTGAAATCCTCCCAGTCTTCCCTTTCTACGGATCTCTTCAAAATTCCAACAGACATGGTTACGTGAACTTTTGTATTTTTAACTCGTCGCCAATTGTTAAGTATCGAATAACTCCATGAGGCTAAGTACGGTGAGTTAGTTCAGGCATGACCTCACTCCAGTTTATTTATTCTCAATGTGAGGATTCAACATGGCTGCCAACATTATATACACGGCTTGCCAGTGACCATT